>NW_026000026.1:63061645-63168815 GCF_001458135.2 Marmota marmota marmota | reverse complement strand
TATATACAGCCAGACTTCATAATTCAAAAGAGTGTATGCATGATATTTTCTAAAATCTGAATTATCTTGGTTTGGTTTGCTACATTGGCCAAGTTAATTGAAAAGTTGCCAAATATCCACTTCATGCTGTGATGTGCATACAGAGCAATAAGGTGTTTGATATACCGACTGCTTTGATGGATAAACATGAAAACAAGATACATAATTGCCATATTTATCGTTAGCCCTTCAAACAAAACACAGTCTTAAAAAATCTAGTATCTCATTTTTTATATCATTGTGATTATTGCCATTGCCAAAACCAATCTGATGAGTTGATGATTTATAAGAATCACCCAAATAATTTGTAGGTTTTATGAAAGAATGTTATATAGAGATTAACACCTTAGAAATGTATAGCCATGGCTGCAGGTGTAGCTCAGTGGTAAAACACTTGCTTAGCACTGCAAAAGGAAAAGAAAAATGGGAATGTTTACCTAATCCTTTAGAATCAACTTGTTTTTTTGAATATATTTTCTGCTTTGAAAGCTCAAATTTGCATACTAGATACTTCTTCCAAATAGTTCATGTTTCTATAGACATTTAATTCATGTCATTTTATCAAATGTTTAACTGTCAATATAAATAGTAATCAATGTTCAATAATATTTTTTTAAAAAGTTTGTTATATGATAATTCATAATTTGCCTTTTTTTTGTTTTTGATGAGTCTTTCTAGATGATATCTTTACTTTCATTAATCTTTTTACAAAACTTTTCAAAGCCCAATTTTATAATTCTATTATTTGGAAACTATATCTTAACATTATGATTTGTAATGTTTGTTTAGATAGTGTATTAGAATAAAAAACTGTCAAAAATGCAGGATCACACTGGTTAAGATAATGATACTTTTTATGATTTTATAGTACTGGTTCTCATTTTCTAGAAGCATGATTGTTTGAATTAATTGGCTACAGTTAAAATCTGCCATTTCTTTATTTTTGTAAATTAAAAAAAATGACATTACTATAAAGTAGCTAGAAAATTGCAACAGATGTTGCGGGTATTTTTTTTCTTTTATCATTTGATATGGAAGTTCTGGGAAGAATATGGACCAGGAAAAAAAAAAAAAACAGGGTAAAATGATTGTCTTGATCCATTAGTCCATGATGAGTACCACTGTTCAAGAGTTCCTTGACCTTGAACTGTATAATCCAGGCTGATTCCAAGTCAACAACCTTTCTAATTTGCTTTGCTATAAGAGTGACCACTCAGCCCATTCTCAGCCCTTAGATTTTCTATTCAGAAGACAGACTGTTGTCTAATTTTCTAACATTGCAGCGAATACACATCAAGTTCTTAAAATAGTTCTCTTGAAGTCCTTTCAGTTTATAAGAAACTTTGGCAATAGAATTCTAAACATCTTCATTTAGAATTCTAAATGATTAATAATAACTAAACAAAACTAAATAACTAAACATCTTTAAATCAGATTCTTAGAATATTTCTCTTCTTAGTGGGAATCAATCACTTAACCTGATCTTTATCTTATTTTGAAATATTTTCATAGTATTTGTCATATATATCTTACTTTGTATTTGCTTATTATCTAAACTAAAATTCCTATTTAAATATTATGTGCTTAATTTTTTTCATCTATAAAGATGGTGATATATATTTTTCAAACATTCCTTATGGAAAACAGCTTCTTATTATTATTGTGAAAATCCAATGAGTTAATATATGCTAATACGTTTTACTGGCTCATATTAAAGGTTTAGACAAAATTGGATTTTTTTTTTCTTTTCCAAAGTTATTAAATGATAATACACAAGTGGTCAGGTTGCTTGGAGGGGAGATTAGATGTAGTATAATTGAGCACTGTTACTCTGAATTATAAATCTGAAACCCGGTTATTTCTTTTCTACTTTCTCAATTCTTTTCATGACAGATATTTTGTTTGATACATCTTTTTAACCTTATGTTAATTTGTTAAAATTAGTTTTAAAACATCAATTTTATGTTTGATTACTTTTAATGTTCCAAAAAAGAGAATCTGAATATTTGAGCTATTTTATCTAACAGATGTTTAATGAACTAAGAAGTGCCTATCTTATTCTTTCAGATAAAGATTTATAGAAGATATAGCAGGCATTGCTAGTTGCCTTCATGATGTTTTAAAATATTATTCAATGTGATTATCAATTGCCTTTTGGGTAATTAGAGTTCATTGTAACAGTGGCATTAGGCTAGATTTAGTCTAAAAAAATTGAACATAAGTTATGTGCCTCACTCAAGAATAATGACACTAGGTTGCATGCTGAAGAATGTGCATTTGGGTAACTTCTACACACAGATAAGCACACACATAAAATCAGGTGGGTTATGTAATGAATTCTGTTTTGTAAAAAAAAAAAAAAGATTAGCAATTTCAGGATTCAAATAGAGAAATGAAGCCAGTTTATAAAATCTGCCTTTGTACAAAGTCTAAAGAAATTCAAATGCAAACATAGAAAGTAAAACTAGATCAAAGAAAATATTAGGAACTCTCAAACTAATAAAAATATTATCAACAGTAAATTTAGACATGTCCTCTATTGAAATGAAAGAGACACTGCAAAACTCAACTAACAGTTTTTAAAGCATAGCTAGGAAAAGAAAAAAAATGCATGAAAAATCTCCACAGAAAATCTTATTGATACCTTTCATATATCTTAAAGGTACAGTAGGAAAGTCTACGAGGCTCTCTGAAACTCACTGGTTCAAACAAACAAACAAAAACTTCAAGACTTTTTTTTTCCATTTTAATAGGAAAATAGAGGGAAAAGAAAGTAATAATCAGAAAGTAATCATGATTACATTGACTGATTTATTTAACAAAAGGAGGAAGTAGATGAGTGTTCTACTTCTGATTGGGATATAAAATGTTATAAGAATCCTTACTATTAACCTTAAAAAAAGACCAAAAACCATGATACAAAATTACAGCTACTGTGAACCTATTAAAGAGCTGTAGATAGAAAAAAACAAACAAACAACCAACCAAACAACAACAACAACAACAACAACTGCCGCAGTCTGGCTGGGCACAAAATGGTGCTGATAACGCCAAGGTCGCGGGTTCGATCCCCCGTACGGGCCACCAAATGCCGTACTCTGGCTGGGCACACAATCACGAGCCACCACACAGCTTGTAGATTCAAACAGCAACTCTTTATTCCCGAACTCACACCAGCCGTCTACAATCACGTTCTGGGGAAATCCACATTCTCTGCCCAAATCCACACCCACTGGGCTTCTGTCTCCCCAAAAATACTGTCTGAATCCCGTGAGAACTCACGGGGAACTCAGGCAGCAGGATACGCCCTATTCCCAGCAGGAATAACCTTAAACCTTAAACCTGGAACCTAAACCGGGAACGCCCTAAACCCGATTATCCTAAACCGGGAACACCCTAAACCCGGATCCGCCCTGGTCCTTGAGCAAGGTCACCTACATGCAATGTCACTGCAAAATGTCCTATTTCCACGAGTCCTTCCACTAAGCAACATGGGGTATGCTGGCAAGGAAATTGTCATACCTACTTGGCTAATGGCTCCCAGCAAACAACAACAAAACAATATTCTAGGTGTCTGGAAAGAGCAGCTTCTTCTTTCCAGAACAGATAAAACCCACAACTTGTTCAGCTCTATAGAAACAATGGGAGGAAGTGGAACGCATATTAGTTGAGCCTCTGGAAAATAGGAGTCTCATTGGATACTCAAGTAGCTTTCATTTAGGGTGCTAAATCAACTATGTGACAACAGTGAACTTTTCAATAATCAAGTCCAGTTTTTGTTCAGCAAAAACTACAGATATAAGCTAAAGGGCAAAGGAAACTATTATTGGGAAATTAGGATAATAAAAGTAGATAGGGAAAAGGAGACAGGAACTAAACCATTAATGTTGGGACTACCATGATAAAAATAATCCCAAGCAATCACAGTGATAGATCAAGTCCTTTTAGCTTACTTGTTATTGTTTTCCAAGGTCATTTCTGAATAAATAGAGATGGCAGATAGTGGGTCAAAATGAAAGCAGAGCAAGAGAGCAGAAAAAAAATAACATTGCCTTTGAGTTAAATGTATTCCTGCCTAAGTAATAAAGCAGTGGAGCACTGAAGTCTAAGATCAGGTCAGAGAAGGTAAGAAAGGTTTCTCACAAACAATTCAGGTTCTTGTTGGGAGTCAAGAATCCATGGATCTTTTTTCACATGTCCTAAGATCAGAAGCACAAGCAGACTCTTATTCTGTGTTAACTTTTCAAGACTTTTTTCAACTTTTGGTATTGGTGCACCATAGTTTACATAATGATATTTGTTGTTGCGTATTTATATATGCATACAGTATAACAATATAATTTGGCCAATAAATATCACTCTCTAGCACTTTCCCCCTCCTTGCTGACCACAACTCTTTAGTCCCTTTCCTCTACTGAACACCCTTTGATTTTTTTTTTTCTCTTAGCTTCTGCATGTAAGAGAAAACATAACCCTTTATCTTCTGAGTTTGATTTATTTCACTTAACATGAGGGTCTCTAGTTTCAACTTTAAAGCTGAATAAGTTTCCATATTTTTCTTTATCCATTTATCTGTTGATGGAAAACTAGGCTGGTCCCATAATTTGCAAAATGTAAATTTTGCTGCTATAAACATGGGTATGCATGTATCACTGTAGTGTTATGGTTTAAATTCTTGAGGGTAAATACCAAGGAGTGGAATAGCTGGGTCACATGGCGGTTCCATGCCTAGTGTTTTGAGGAAACCACATACTTATTTTCATAATGTATTACTAATTTACAATCCTCCCCAATAGTATAAAAATGTGACCTTTTCTCCACATTCTTTCCAGCATCTATTATTGTTTGTATTTCAGGGCTATTTTATAATAAAAAGCCTTGGAAAATAGGGATAGCTGTGTGTATCTTAACAAGAATGTCAAAGAGTTTTTACACCATGTAAGAAAACTAAATTCTCCCTTGGAAGAAAGTCATATGGGTTTGACTGAAGCCCACTATAAAGATTTATGTTTCCTAAACTTAAGATTCTTCTGTTGGATGCACATCTACAGTGTGTGTAACATCTAGCTTGGTTCCCCATCTCTACCTCATTGCCATAGGTCTTGATAGGAAAGGGAATTCAATGTGAACATGAAGTTTACTTCACTGCTGTCTTCTGAATAATAAAGTCTTCTGTCTCTGACCCCAGTAATCTCTTATCTTTTTCCAGCATCCAAGTAATTGTGGCACACCAATTATTAACTTGCAAATAAAATGATCATAATCTACACAGTACTAAATACTTTTCATTAAGTGCAATTAATTAGCTATTGGATGGTAGAGGCAAGAAAGCAGAGATGGATATCTCCCATTGTGCAGAAAGACCAAGGCAGGTTTCAAGAGCAAAGAGAAATCCCCAATAATAATAAAACATGGCAGGTAAACTGAAATCACTAAATATATCTCCGTCATTGTTCAGATCCTAACCCTGACTGCAGGAAAAGTTTGAATTCCACATTCAAAATGTTTGAAAACAAGCACAAGTTAATTGCATTAAACTAGAAGTTCAAAAAAGTCCACACAGTTAAATTAAATAATAAATTCATCCACACAACCTATCTATTCTCCACAATAAGAAGCATGTCCTTTTATAAATAAATATTAACATAAATCAAATGGCTAAGAGAAGAACTGTTCAATGTGAAGTAGACTCCTAGACGGCCTAAAGTTTGAAATTATTTGAAAAATACTTTAAAATAACATTGATTAATAAATTAATACATATAGTGAAAAAATATTGACAATAAACATGAACCATTAGTGGATGAACTTGCATCCAGTTCATTTATTCTTCAAAAGGGAAAGACAAATACAGACTTTCTCAGAAAAGCAAAAGCTGATTAAAATCATTATCATTAAAGTTGACCTGAAAAGAACATTTCAAAAAGTTCTCAAGCAGGAGATTTATAGATTTGAAAACTATTCTGAATAGAAAATAAGAAAGTTGAATAATAAAAAAAAATACAATAAGGTAAGTTTTTCTTACCTTAATTTTAAAAATGACAAGTGTTTGCTCAAGTTCATAATACTAATGGTGTATTAGTTATAGGATATCCAAGAATAAAATGCATGACATCCATGTCTTAAAGGACTGAAAGAAGGGATTCACTTGTTCTTCAAAGCTACTGCCCTTCACATGAGGAGGTTTAATGTTTGTTTGAAGATTGACATAGATTAGCTTCAGAATGTATATTTTAAACTCTAGGGAAACCATTGAAAATGTGAAAGACATTGAGCCCAGAGCAGTGTAGTTGGTCAGCCATGGACTGAACTCCTGAGACTGAGGTCTACTATAAACTTTTTCTCCTCTAAAGAGAGAGAGAGAGAGAGAGAGAGAGAGAGAGAGAGAGAGAGAGAGAGAGAGAAAATAAAGAAAGAGAGAAAATCAANTCTAAAGAGAGAGAGAGAGAGAGAGAGAGAGAGAGAGAGAGAGAGAGAGAGAGAAGGAAAATAAAGGAATCTATAACATAAATATAAAATTATATTATACTAAAAACTATAAAATATGAAAAAGCAATTATTTTTGTGGACAAAGTTGAGTCAAGATTTATAGAACAATATATGCAAATGAACAAATAGTACAAGAAAATGTCAAAATAAAATATCAACAAGAATGTGAAGAATGCAGAAATGTGTATTTTAGATGTCTGTTTATTGTCTAATGATATAAAACATGTACAGTTGAGTACCCAAACAGCAGAATAATGAGAATGAATAGAAGACATATTTAGAAAGGATGGAAACTCTCACAAACTGAGGAAATTTCTCCAACAGAATCAAACCAACCAATGTCAGTTAACATATAAAGAAAGCCATAGCTAGTCACACCAAAGCACGTCAAGTAAAACCAAATAAAAAAAATAATTAAATATTTTTCAAAGTAAAAGATACATGATATAAAAAGAACAAGAACATAAATATTAATCATATTACTTATCAGAAAAAGTGAAGCAAAGAGGACAATAAAATATTATCTTTAAATTGCAGAAATATATTTAAAAAAAAAAACTTCAGCTGGAATTCTATAGCAACCAATCTCCAAGAAGAAATTTTAAATGAAGATTTTCTCAAAGAGTATTATAAAGAAATTTTCTTTAGTGAATATTAATTTCAAAGAAAACTAAGCATTGCCTTTAAGCTGAAAAGAAATGATAGTGCATGAGTCTGATCAAACAGAGTCAATGAAAATGACCAGAAAGAGTATTATGAGAGTAAATATACATTATTTTATTTTGTGATTCTTTCAGGCCAAATAAATGAAAGAATATTGTGGGATTTAAAATATATGTGTTTAAATTGTTTAAAAAAAGATGAATTGAAGAAGAATAAATTTAAATATGGCAGATTAAAAACCATTTTATAAAAACTTACATTGATATGTAAAGTAAATTGATATAATACTTCACTAAAAAATGTGAGTATAAGGTCAGATTTTTTAAAAATTGGCCTTATTTACCAGGTTAACTGTATTTACAAACCATATTCCAGAAATTTCATTCCAAGGTATACACATAATGTATTGATATAAGAAGATATACACAAGTCTGTATAACTGCATTAATAAAATGAGCTCCACACTAGAAACAACCTAAAAATTCATTTTCAAAAAAATTGACAAATTTCATAGTAAAATTTACCTTTGGAATCTCATAATTAAGAACAAAGAGAGTCTAATGCTAAAAATATGATATATTTTTATCCTGATAAAAATTGCTTAAAGGATCTGATACACAATTTGGTACTTGATAGACGTTTTATATTAATATTTTGTAGATGAATAAAAAGATTTCAAAACAAAAATTACACAATGACAAAAATAGAACTAGTTCTACAAATGTTATAATAAATGTATTTGCAATTAAAATCTTTCCTTATAAAAATATCAAGCCTTGAGGTTTCATTGATATATTTGACAACTTATTTAAGGAAAATATAATTCCAAATGAATAGAAAATTCCTCAGAAATTATAAAAAGAAAGAATACCCTAAATGTTTTATAAGACAAATTGAATCTTAATTGAAAAATCTGCTATTAAAAGGAAAGACAATTACCTGGCAGTGGTGGTTCATGCCTATAATTCCAGCTATTTGTGAGGCTGTGGCAGAAGGATCACAAAGGTCAGCCTCAGCAATTTAATAAGACTGTCTCACGATAAATATAAAAAAGGGCAGGGGGTCTGACTTGGTGGTAGAGCACCACTGAGGTTAATATCCAGTAAAAATAATGATAAAATAACAGCAATAATAACAAAGAAAAAAAAAGGAGAGAATTAATGAAAATGCAATCACCCTACTAATATATTAGGAAACTTAAAGTAAATATTCATATCCTAATAAAATGATGGTTGGGGGTTCTCCTTCTGTCTCAGAACAAGAATTAATTAGTGATTATTATTCAACCTTGAGCAATATTCTGAAGAGCTAGAGAAGTTTTGCAGTGGTAGTGCACTTGCCCAGCACGTGAAAAACCCTGCAGTTGATTCTCAGCACCAGCAAAACAAAGCAAAACAAAAAACAAAAATCACAAACAAATAAAATATCATCGTGAATCTCACAATCACCAATTTAAAAATAATTTTTAAAAACATTGTAATTAGATAGCAGGAAGATCAATAGAGTAGAGGAAAAGCAACAGGAACGGAGGAGAGGAAAAGGGGAAGTACTGGGAATGGAATTAGGGCAAATTATATTTCATGCTTCTGTAATTATGTCAAAATGAATCCTAATGTTACGTATAAATAAAAGGAATTTTTTAAAAATTAAAAGTCATGTTCAGAAAATTGCAGTGGGGTTAAAAAATATTCACACCTGTGTAATCTTCTCCAAGCCTCATGGTGGGATATTGATATAAAGATGTCATTGACATCAAGAATGTTATTTTCTAAGTTACTGTATCAGGAAATTGATATTTAAGGGTAAAATTTCAGATTATATTGATAATTTACAAAAAAATAAAACTTTTAAATTTGTATATATAGTCAAAAATACTGCCAGCTACATAATGACAGTCTACAATAAGGATATATTGTAACAAGTAAATAAATAAAACACAATTACCTGTAAATATTTTCTCCTAAAAACTTCAAATTACATAATCTAGTCTGTTAAGTAAGAATAGTTACTCAGAAATACCCAAAATCTAAAAACTAACAATTTAACTTTAAAAAGAGACACATTTAAAATGATAGATTCAAGTAAAAATGGAGAAAAACAAACAAGACATTCTAAGACAAACTGAAATTGGACAAATGGCCTTCAAGACAAAGTAAAGGATACTTTATAACAAATGAGGGTACAGACAGCAGAGATTATGGATATTTTGAAAACAAAACCAAATTTCAAATTTTGTAAATACACTGACAGAAATTCATGGAAAAATATAGAGAAATGTAATATGTTAAAATATTGGCCTCCATTAATGTCAACTAGATAAAATAAAATTTATACCGTTTTCAATCCTATGAAATTGTATGATATGAATACTGTGATCACATTTGTGATACTTTAAAACACTATTAAAAGAAAACATACTGTTAATAAATCACACATGCAAATGAGGCAAGTGACAAAATAATATACAAAAAAATTACACAATAGTAAATTTGAATAACTTGTAAAAATACAGAAATAGCTAATATACATCCTCAAACTGTACTGCAAATATCAATATGATACAGAATGAAACTTAAATATTGGATATTTCCCAAAAAGTCAGAGGGAGGGGTGGTGTATAATATTTGTATTAAATCATTTTTTTGGATAAAATAAATCAGAACTATTTAAAAGTAAGTAAATATCAACTCCACTGCAGTATTTTTTTTTATGCCTGAAGCAGTAGAAAGAAAATAAAAGAAGTTTCAAATTAAGATGTTAGTTTTAAAAAAAATTCCCAAATCTTTTTTTATGCTTACTAAGTTATATGCATTAAGACTTGAAAGTTTAATGTACCAATGCTGGGTTTCTGTGCTGCACAAAATAACCACAAAAGAGACACAATACCTTTTTCTTTGGGGTCGCTGTGACGCCTCCTCTGACCTTAAGGGTCAGCAAAAAGAGAGAGCGCTAGAGCATGCCTGAGCCCTTTTATTGAGGACAAGTTATTTAAATGAGGCAAGGGGTCAGGTTTCAGGGGGCTGAGTCTATCTTCATGATGTCCACTGTCAGCAGGTTGACTGACACCTGGGTAGGCCACACCCAAGGGCACAGTAAGAGAAGGGGACACACACAAGGCACTTCCATGGAAGATTCTATCCTAAACAGGGCAAGGGGTTATATTACAAAGGAATGGGTGAGCATAGCTTCACCCATGGGGGTGTAGCAAGACACACCATGCAGGAGACACCAACCCTCGCTCCCAAGAAGGGTGCAACATTTCTGTGACTGAGAGCCTTAGTACCAAGCTGGGGAGTGTAACTCAGTCACATGTAAGGTTGGCCTCCCACACACCAAGATAAAAAGGGTAATGAGTGTCTCAAAGACAAATTTTATATAGAGAGAATGTTTATTCAGATAAGAGGCTAACATCAACCACATGGAGATAGTGCTCTTTTGAAGAGACTGACTTATATATTATACCAGTGGGTCTGAGACATCAATCATGATCCAGTTTTGTATTTCAGTCTGTTTTTAAAAGTACCCACAATCACTTTATAGACTGAACATATTTAATAATATTTTTCTTTTTTTGATAGAACATATTTTGAATGTCTGAGGAGTAGATACATAGAGGTATCAGGTAAATCAGAAAATTGAACATGAATGCAAATCTGGTATATATCAAGTGATATATTTAGATGTTTCTTTTAAAGTACTTTTGGAACTTCATCTTTTATATTTTGTTGTGGAAATGTACATAATTCTTGAATGATTTATTTTTTTTCAATGTTTTCAGTACACTACCAGTATAGAGGAATTTAGTTATTTTTAACATATAATTATACCTTGATATATCATTGTCACTGTTGTCACAACATAGCAACTAACAGGGTGTCCTTTGAAATGGAAAAAAAAAAAGTTCTTATTGACTTAGATTGAATCAATATGACCAATACTTCATCATTACTACAGTAAAAACATTTTACTAAATTGTTTGTCTTAAATATGAAGAAACAGAATTTATAACTAAATGGATCACGTTGAAAACATTTTTCTCCTTTGTACTTTTTGTCTCTTATAAATAAAATTTCCTTGAGCAATCCTGTGTGGATATAAGCTCTCATTGTTAAGCTCTCATTGTCTGGTCTGGCAAGAATTGTAAGTGACAGGTCATATGTTAAGTTTGTTAAGTCATATGTTAAGATTGTGTTAGGTCATGCATTTATTTTTTTAAAAAAATTCTTGGGCTGGGGATATAGGTCAGTTGGTAGAGTGCTTGCTTGCCTAGCATGAACAAGGCCCTGAGTTCCATCCTCAGCACCACAAAATAAATAAATAAATAAATAAAAATAAAAAAAATTCAATATGTTTTCCATTTGCATTCTACCAATATTGAATGAGTTATCCAATTTCTTCATATCCTTACCAGAATTTGATTTTGTCATTCTTTTCACTTTTGGTTGAAATGTGGTGATGTGCCATTGAAGCCTAGTTTCCATTTCCTTACTAAGGATGCTGAGAAATTTTAATGTGCTTATTTAACATTTCTTTTGCCAATATTTTAATGGTTGCTTTGTTTTGTTATTTATTGTTTGGAGAGGTTTTTTTAATTAGTCTGGATATTAGTAATTCATAAGATATATATAAATAGTAAATAATTTCTCCCAGGCTGTAGCTTGATTTGCACACTCTTAAGAGGGTTTGTTACAAAGCCAAGATTTTTAATTTTGATTAAGTCTAGATTATGTATCTTTCTTTTATGGATCATGCTTTTGGTTGGTGATATGTCTACAAATGCTTCATGAAGCTTAAAAGTTTCCCAAATTTTCTCTTGTATCTCTTGAAAGTTTTAGTTTTATGTTTATACATTGGAAAATACTCTACATTTTGAGTTAATTTTTACATAAAGCTTGAGGTTTAGATTAACAGTTTTTGTTGTTGTTTGGGGCAGGGGAGAGACTGGTGCCTCCTTCATGCCACATGGTGGCTCTACCACCTACCACCTACCACCTACCCATCCCCCAGGATTTATTATTTTCTTATAGTTAACTAATTGCTGTAGCAGCATTTATTGGAAAAACTTCTCCATTTATTTTCTTTTGTAAAAGCTTGCAATATAAACATTCAAATATTAAGCAAATTAAGAGTCTATTCTTTTTTAAATAATACAAAACCATAAATAAACCTTGCAAAATGGAACATGAAGTATTACTAATCTCAACCAGCAGAATCAGTATTTTCAAGGTCTTGTCTCAATTGTTGTGCAACATAAATATTGTTCTATTTGTACATAAGTATGAAAGACCATTGTTTAAAACTAAATATTAATTTTAAAAGATATGTGACGCTCAGCAACTTTGCAAAGAGGCACATGATGAAGAAGTGTAATTGCCACATTGGTAAGGTTCAAAAATTTTAAGTGACTCAAATGACAGTGATCCATTTGTATCTGATCATATAGCAACATTCAAGAAAACCACAGAATATCAGTGTCAAAAATTCTCAAGAGTGGTTGATTCTGCCTCACATTTATAGGTGAGGCAGGTTAGATGGAGGTACCTAAATTCTGAATAAGTTAATTCAAGGTTACAAAAAATAGAGCTCTAGTTTATTCAAATGAATGAGAATTTAGGCTGAAGGGCAAATTTGGATAAAAAATATGAATTTTCTATAGGAAAAATTGAGCATTACAAAAGGTCACTTGGAGATTATGCCACCATTTTAAGTGGTATGCTGAAATAGCAAAGATTTGACATTTTGTTGCAATGTTTCCAGGGAAATTGGAAGGAGTAAATGATGACTGGGAGCACATATAGTTTGGCACAGAAAAATCAAATCAAATCTGTTTCTTATCCATTTCTAAGACTAACATATTTTATGTCAAAAATCTCAAAAGGGTATACTATTTGGTTACTTAGTTATTCATCACCAATACTTTTCAATGTATACAGTGAAAAATTCCAGCCATTTGCAAGATACAGAAAATCTATACTAAGCTCAGTGAGAACCTCCTCACTTGAGATGATATTAACAGTGTTTTATATGACATATTGTTTACATTAAATAGAGCTCCCAATAGTCTTAGCTCATGCATCCGAATCTTCTAAAGCATGATAAACTGATGTAAGAAACATTGTCCTTAAGTTTTTTTATTTCCTTGTTGAATTATTTTAAAATGCATTAATTAACGGTAACAAATGTAATATGTAAGATCGTCACCTTTACTGACTACCATAGTAAACATTTGTTGTTTTTGTTATGGTCACTATTTTCTCAAGAGAATATTTTTTTTTCTCTTGGAAAATATATTAAATATGGTTTGAAATGTGAATGAAAAGATCAAACATTGTAATCAGAATATCCTATGCTGGCAATTTTAGAGATTTACTTAGGTGTGTGCAGATGCTCACTAAGGTTCCTTTCAAATGCTATGATGTCAGAGACATCACAACAAGCTCTATTTTTATGGGAATTTAGGGAATATGTATGAAACATTTGTAGCCATCCTACTTACCATGTCAATAATGAATATATAAACACTTGGAGCAAAAAGTGATTCTGAGAATTAATACAAGCCTCTGGTTCCAATTATGTCTAAAGAGATTTCTATCCATAGATTTTTCAGTTTCTGAAGCCATTAAGTTTCTATTGCTCCTAACCTACTTTGATCTATATTTATATCATTTGGAAACAAAATTACTGATTTATATGAATATTATTTTATAGCTATTTTCTCTAATATGTAAGTAGATATTCTATGTCTAATTCAATGAATATTATTATGTTTTCATTTCTAATTTCATGGGCATTAATGATATTTGTATTTTTCATCTGCTAATTTATTATTTCCTGTGTTTCACATTATTATTTGTGGTTCTCTGAATGATCTTTTCCAAGTATTTTTTTATTGATATTTGTTGAAGGAAATTAGTGTGTCTGTGGAAGGTCTATTTCTAATCTTTGTTCATGAATAATTGATTTAAATTTTCACCCAGTTTAAATCTTTCTAAATTTTGTTTTAAAAGGAGAAAAGTCTAATTTTTATTTTCTTAGTCATAAGCCAGACCATCTTGATGTGTCCATTTAGAATATAGACTATCTGTAGTGACTCAAACATAATTTTGTTCTCTCAATCATCCATTGCTCTGTGCCTTGGGTCTCACTGATGTTGTGAGTGCAATTGCTGGCTGACACTGTTTCCATTATTCCTACCTACTTGCCAGATACTTTCAATATAAGTGAAAAAACAGAGTAGCTCTGATTGGTTTGCTTTTCATCATCCAATGCAGAGTAACCCTGTTGAACACAATGCCCACATCTAATTATCCCACTAACTAGGTTGGTATTGGTTTTTAAAATTTTTACTTATTAATTTTAATTAGGTATATGTAACAGCAAATGCATTTTGATTCATTGTACATAATCACAGCACAACTTTTCATTTCTCTGGTTGTACATGATATAGAGTTTCACCATAAGTACAGTCATACATGTACTTAAGGTAATAATGTCTATCACATTTCAGCATCTTTCCTGCCCCTATAACCACTCCCTACCTCTCCATCCCCCTTTCCCAAAGTTCCTCCATTTTTCCCATGTACCACCCCCCCTCCCATTATGGATCAGCATCCAATTATCAGAGAGAATATTTGACCTTTAGTTTTTTGGGATTGGCTTACTTTGCTTAGCATGTTATTCTCCAACTCCATCCATTTACCTGCAAATGCCATAATTTTATTCTCTTTTAATTCTGAGTAATATTCCATTGTGTATATATACCACAGTTTCTTTATCCATTCATCTATTTAAGGGCATATAGTTTGCTTCCATAGTTCAGCTATTGTGAATTGAGCTGCTATAAACATTGATGTGGCTGTGTTACTGTATTATACTGACTTTAAATCCTGTAGGTATAGACCAAGGAGTGGGATAGCCGGATCAAATGGTGGTTCCATTGCAAGTTTTCTAAGGAATTTCCATACTGCTATCCAGAGTGGTTGCACCAATTTGCAGTCCAACAAACAATGTATGAGTGTGCATTTCCCCCCACATCCTCACCAATTCTTATGGTTTGTATTCTTGATAACTGCCATTCTGACTGGAGTGAGATGAAATCTAGAGTAGTTTTGATTTGCATTTCTCTAATTACTAAAGATGTTGAACATTACTTCATATATTTGTTGATTGAATCTATAATTTTCTGAGAAGTGTCTATATAGAAGACACAGAGACAAACCCACATAAATACAGTTATCTCATAGTAGACAAAGGAGCCAAAAACATACATTGGAGAAAAGATAGTCTTTTCAACAAATGGTGCTGGGAGAAGTGGAAATCCATAAGCAGCAAAATGAAACTAAACATCTATCTCTCACCATGCACCAAATTTAGCTCAAAGTGGATCAGGAACTAGGGATTAGACCAGAGACCCTGAACCTAATAGAAGAAAAAGTAGGCCCAAATCCTCATGATCTCAGAGTAGGACCCAACTTCCTTAACAAGTCTCCTAAAGCACAAGAAATAAAATCAAGAATTAATAAATGAGATGGACTCTAACTAAAAAGCTTCTTCTCACCAAAATAAACAATCAATGAGGTGAACAGAGAGCCTTCGTTTTGGAAGCAAATTTGTGCCACATGCACATCAGATAGAGCACTAAACTTTAGGATATCTAAAGAACTCAAAAAACTGAACACCCAAAATACAAATAAATACCCTTTCTAAATGCTTTCTATGTTTGCACAGCATTTTACCTTCATAAATACCTTGAATTTATACATTTATTGACAATTTCTCTCCAGTTTCTTTTATTCTTCATGGTCATTTATTTATTTATTTATTTATTTAAATATGTGTTTTTTATTTGTAGATGGACATAATACCTTTACTTTGGTTATTTTTATGTGGTGTTGAGGATCAAACCCAGGGCCTTCCATGTGCTAGGTGAGCACTCTACTGCTGAGTCACAACCCCAGCCCAATGGTTATGTATTTTTAATTCTATTTCAGAATATTTTCTTGGGACATCCTGATAAAAATTAAGAAATTTATGCATTTTTACTCATTAATAATCATCACTAACTGATAGTTTCTTTTTATTAACCATGGTTTAATTTTGCTCCTATACATGTACTCTTCAACATCTTCCTCACACTAGATTTTTTAGAAACCAGATGTACTGTCACTGTTCTAGTCTTCTCTTTTGCTCCTGTGACTGAAATACCTGAAAATAACAATTTTAGGGGAGAAAAAGCTTATTTTTAGGCTCATGGTTTCAGATGTCTCAGTTCACAGATGGTTGCCCTCATTCTTCAGGGCCTGAGGTAAGGCAGAACATTATGGTAGAAGTCTGTGGTGGAGGAAAGTGTTTCAGAATGGGCTGCCAGGAAGCAGAAAGGAGAGGGAGAGAGAGAGAGAGAGAGAGAGAGAGAGAGAGAGAGAGAGAGAGAGAGAGAGAGCCTTTCACCTACAATAAAATATACCTAAAATAAAATATACATCCCCTCCCATTGACACATGTCCTCTGGCCACATTCTACCTGCCTGCAGTTACCAGCTCCTTAATCCCCATAAGGGGATTAATGAACGGATTGGGTTAAACCACTACTGTTACATACAAAATAATTGTTATTTTGGAAAGAGTGTATATGCTGATGCTTGTAAGTAGACTGTGAGGGAAAAGCCAACAGTTTGTGGTATAAAATTCTTCCTCCAATCAGTGAATGTTGGGACTGAACTCTGGTGATCATCAGATCTCTTCAGCTACATTACAATTCCTCAGTTAACTAGGAAGGCCAATTCTTAAAAATTCTCCTCAGTAGAAGCTGGCAGTATATCTTTGATTTAGAGCTTGTGCTGCTTTTTAAAAATAAAATTCCAGCTACTTAATTCGGAATTAATCACCCATTACAGTGTAGATGTCAGTCCAGTGATCCAAACCAACCAACAGTTTTGCTTAGGAAAACTTGTTAAATGATAAACTACTCAGCTAGTGGTTCCATTCCCTGTTTTCATTGAAACCAGGAGTTGCTTACATTTTCATTTCTCCAATGTCCTAGAAGATTTAGTAAAACTATCTTACTTTATTTTTTAATTTCATTATCTTATAATTACAGTAGATTTTTACAAGATAGAGAATAGTGTTATGTCAGAGATGATAAATTCTTTACGTATATTTTTTTACATAATTCTTATAAATATTATTAATGTGTCCATTTTTCAAATAGGAAAATGAAACTCTTGATAAGGTGGATATAACCCATAGATAACAAAGCCAGAATTTAAATCTGATTCTTTCCAACTGAATACAGACAGAGGCTGTGTTACAAAATCTTTTACACTGTAAACTAAAGAAGAAAACATAAACTTTGGTTGACATTTTTTTTTACTTTTTTTTAAAGCCTAGTAACTTGTGAATTACTTAGTGTTCAAAGAATATTTACTTAACAACATTTTTTTACTTTTAAAAATGAATTTATTCTGAATTTTTTCCATTTTAGTTATGAAAAGCAAGATTTTCTTTCTTACCATAGCAACAAATACAGAGTTCCCAAGTAACTTAATTTGTTTTTAGTATAAAAAGAAGGATAAATACATGAAATATTTTGCTAAATTTCTCTTTGTCATCTCAGTTTAGTAGGTTTCTGTCACATGAAACAACATTATGCAGGTATTTCATGATATCTTTGCAAAAACTGGAGTTCTCAAAGTGTTTTTCAATTTCTGTTTCTGTTTAAACATTAGTTGTACACATAGGATTTAAGATTATAGAAGATATCTAAGTGTTATCATCATCATATAAATAAAAAATCCCTGAATTGAAAGTCATAATAAATATAATCTTGTTCAATTTAATAGCTGATCCATAAACTTCCTTCCTAAACTAATATGTATTGAGAATAAAAATATTACAAATACTATTCTGATCAGAAAATAGCATTGGAATCTAGAGCAACAGTTGAATACACATTGGTGATTTTCTGATGACCTTTTTGATTATTCATTCTTTTACCTTTCAGTTTCAGAATCACACTTCTCATAATACTTTCTCTTTCACTGTTGCCCTCAATATTCAAATACTGGAAAAATAAAGAGAAAAAGGATGTGCAAGATGAATAATCAGCTGGAGTAGACATAGATGAGACCTTAGTACTGTGACTGACAAAGAAACCAGATAGGGGTTACAAAAAACGGAAATAAGAGAACTATATAAAAATTATCTCACAGATTGTAGCTATTTTACCAACAGTGAATAATACACACACAAAAAAAAAATAGAGAGGGTCCATATCAGCTTAACACATTTATATAACCAAAATAAGTGCTGCTCAAATACTGGACCATTGATGTTCATATGTTAAAACAGGAAACCATGGCTTGAACTGATTACCCTGCTGTGGGCCAACTGATGAGTTTTTGGATGGGTCAGCATAATGAAAACCAAATTTACTTTAATATTTTAGAAGATATTGGTGGTGTTCCCATGTTAAAATTCTGCATTGGGATCAAAATAAGGGTATGGTAATATTTATATCTCCTCTAAATAAGAGAAAATGCATCATAAAGAAACCATAACTTGGAAAACAGTAAAGAAAGAATATTTCTTTTAGAACTCTTTACAGAAGTAGAATTTAGTTTTAACAGGACCTGTATGTTAAGCCTTTTCTATTTAAGCTTAACAAATAAGAAAACAACTTTAATGAATTATCTTACTATCCTTTCACAAAGCAATCAATAACAACACCTTCCCTCTAGAAATAATTAAAGTCTATCTAATTAGATTGCTTTCACTTACAAACTTGTCATGTAAAAAAAGTTAATTTCTTATCCCACCCAGCTCACCTATGGGAATTATTATAGTATAATAATGGGATTATTGTTGCAAATCCTAAACAAATGATATATACATACCTGCTGTTTCTTGAGATTCCTTATTTGTTGTGAGTTATAAATCAGAAATATAGCTTTCTCTTTAATGCCATGTAGTCTCGCACAAGCACATACAATTTTGTGTCCTTAGCATACTCAACTTTAAACATTTATTGATCTGATGTTTTTCATTCAAAAAAGTTGATGTATGTATTGTAGTGTGTGTTACTTAATGTTCCCTGCAATGGTTTATACTTATATAAATAAATATCAGAAATTACTACCAATATAACTTAACCCTGTGGTTGCAAAGAGAGAATAATATACTTACAATGGAAATATTTCATATGTGTAATTTGTTATGCTTCCAATCATTTGTCAATCACATATGGAGATGTAATTATTATTTTTTTTCTTTGCACTATGCTGTTTAATAGCTTATGGTGGTGGACTGTAGTTAAAAAGTAACAATATTTAAGATATTTAAATCACAGTTCAGTTGGGAGAAGGGAGAAATTCCTTAGTGCCCTTCTGTTTTGATTACTACACCCGAGTCATTGTTAGAGTATCATGTGTGTCACACATCACCTAATTTATTAACTTGCAATTGAGTGTTATATAACACATTTATTTTTTTTCAATTTAACTACGTATTTACGATTTTCATTGCTCAATATTTCCACTTATATTTAAGAAGTGCCTTCTGGAATAAGTTTCTTTCTTTCTTCCATAAATCCAGATTTTGAAAGCACTAAAAGGGGATTTTTTGTTTTTTACTTTTGTTTCACCCTGATTTGGAAACTATAGGCAACTATAGTTGATACTTAATTGTACTTGGTGTGAAAAAAAAATTCACCTTATGTTCTTGGTTTTAAATAGCTTTTGCTTGGTCCTACTTTTCATTTCTTTATAAGAAATCTATCTTTTATTATTTCCTGATTTTTTTAAGCTTCAATTTTTCTATTGTGAAAAAATACATATGACAAATTATATGCCATTTTAAATTCTGAAAAGTACAATTCAATGGCAATCCTGGACTATTTCATAACTTCAAAAGGAAAACATGTACACATGCAATAGTCACTCCCCAATCTCCTTTTCCAAACTATTTTCCACAACTTCTGACAACTAAAAATCCATTTTCTGCCTATGGATTTGCCTGTTCCAGAAATCTCATATAAATGCAGTCATGCATATGGATTATTTTTTTGTCTGATTTTTTTTTTTACTTACTGTGATATTTTGGGAGTTCATCATATTGTAGCATGCCTCAATACCCATTCCTTTTAATGGCTGAATACTATTCTTTGAATACTATGTTTTGTTTAACCATTCCTCTGCTGATGCACACTAGGTTATTTTCTGATATAGTATATTACTGGCATTAACAAAGACATGGAACTTAATATACAGTCCAGAAATAAATCCATGCATACTTGATCAACTGTTTGTTCACAAGGATGTCAAGCATATACAATCAGGAATGAATAATTTCTCCAATAAAGGGTGCTGGAAAAATTGGCCAAAAAATGAAACTGGATGCTTATCTTACATTGTCCTCAAATGTCAACTTTTTAAAATAAATTAATGACAAGTGTAAGACTTGGAATTGAAAAACTACTATGCTAAGAGCCACAGCCAAGTAATATGATGCATGGCATTTTTGGTTGAAAGGTGACACAAGCAAGCCATTGAGATGATATGATTATGTTAAGATCTGCATTCTTATGGATATTAGATTCCTGCTGTTCACCTTGGCCTGCTAAGGGACTCCTGGAGAGTTCCCATTGGTTGGGGAAGTGCGGTAGGAAGGAATTCCGGAGGAGGGACTTCCTGTTGGGGTCGGGGAGAACACCGTGTGGGTCTGTTGGCAATTTTCCCAGGAGCGTATGGGGCATTGGCAGCAGTTTCAAAATAAAGTTTGTTCCTGCTTGAGTGGCTCGTGATTTTGTGCCCAGGCAGACTGCGGCAATACTAGGAAGAAAAAAAAAAACAAAGGAAAATCTTCCTGATATGAATCTTGGTAATGATTTTATGGATATGACTTTTTAAAAATCTTAATATTTTTGTTTGAGTAGATTAACTTTCATTTACCTACTTGAAATCTATTTGTTCTTTGAAGTTTAAGGATAACTATCTTTATTATGAGAAATGCTCAACCTTAGTCTCATTGATCATTACTTTCTTTCTCTCTCTTTACCCCTTCCAGAACTAGTTTGTTCTTCTAAAATCAGTCATTCCTTATCCTTGAAAAGTAACATTTCCTGCACAACTTCAATATTTTTGAGTGACTCAGTCTTTTTGGCTAATTTCTGTATACCTACCTTATCTTCAATTGTTTCAGTGTATTCAATTTCAACTGAGTCTATAAATAAAATATAGAATTTGATTATTTGAGTTTTGGGAATTAATTTTTGCTAGAAGTGCTTTGGGTTTCCTTCAAGGATGCTTCATCATGTTTTATCATTTTGAGTTCCTTAGAAATATTTGTTTTAAATTTATACCTAAAATTATAATATATTTATTTTACAAGTCTAATTTTATAAGTTTTTAATTTTGCTGACCCCTCATTCATTTTTTTATATTTCCCTGGGCCATGTGTGTTTCATGATTAATTAGTATTAATGATATTGTTACTATCGTTCTTAATTGTGTGCTGAGGATTGAATCCAAGGTCTTACACATGTTAAGCTTGTGCTCACCACTGAGCCACATCCCCGTCAGTATATTTTTTCATTTGCCCTTCCTTTAGTGAATTCCTTTCTTCCCTCCTTCCCTCCTTTCTTTTTGCTCAGAAATTATCTTCCCTTGGCTTTTATCTCTAAGAAATAATTAAAGTTCAGATTTGAAATGTCTCCCAGTTAGGGCTGTCTTTCCTTTCATCAGCAACCTGGGGATATCACATACCCAAGATCATTTTAAAGGAACATTCAGCTCACATTTTTCAGGCCTCACAAGTACAGTAAATTACTGAAAGAGTGAAAGATCCAGTTGTAGTTGAGAGCTCTAGGAGGATACTTTTTGACTTTTGAGGTTTTTTTGTTGGTGGTTTTTTTTTTTTTGTAATTTAAATTTCCCAAAAGTTTCATCTCTAAAGTAGATTTATTATTATTTCACCACTAACATAGTCAACTTCATATGATTCTACCTATACTAAGGGACATTGAAACACCTTTCATTTTATGAGGCTTCCTGTTTGGACTCTTTTCACTCAGGTAACTCCAGGCCCTTGCTAATACAAAGAATTAGATGCTCCAGTGTAATGGCAATGACTGTTTGGTATTTATTTACCTTTCTGCATGTGTTTTATATCACTTCTGAACTCCAAAGATTTTTTGTATCCTTTAGTTTATTCAGCATTTTGGAAGCATATTTTGAGTATCTTTTTTATAAGTTCTTTGAATTTGTTCTAATTATACATGACAACAGAATAAATTTTAAATCATTATACACAAATGGAGCAAAACATTTCATTTCTCTGGCTGTGCACCAGCCACAGTCACAGGTTCATGTAATCATACATGTACATAGGGTGATAGTGTCTGTCTCATTCCACATTTCTTCTCACCCCTAAACACCTGATCTTCCCCCATTCCCCTCTGCCCAATCCAAAGTTCCTTCATTCTTCCCTAGCCCCATCTCCCATTATAGATCAGCAACCTCATATCAGAGACAACATTTGTCCTTTGTTTTTTTTTTTTTTTTGTTTGGCTTATTTTGCTTGGTATGTTATTCCCCAACTTTATCCATTTACCTGCAAATGTCATAATTTTATTACTTTTTAGGGCTCAATAATATTCCATTATGTGTATATGCCATTTTTCCATTTATATGTGTGAGTTGAGCTGCTATAAATATTAATGTGGCTGTTTCACTGTCATATGCTGATTTTAAACCCTTAAACCAAGGAGTTGGATAGCTGGGTCAAATGGTGGTCCCATTCTAAGTTTTCTAAGAAATCTCCATATTGCTTTCCAGAGTGGTTGCACTAATTTGCAGTCTCACCAGCAATGTATGAGTGTATCTTTTCCCCCACATCCTTGCCAAAACTTATTGTTGTTTGTATTCTTGATAACTGTCATTCTGACTGGATTGAGATGAAATCTTAGAGTAGTTTTGATTTGCATTTCTCTAATTACTAGAGATGTTGAACATTTTTTCATATGTTTGTTGATGAATTGTATTTCTTCTTCTGTGAAGTATTTTTTCAGCTCTTTAGTTCCTTTATTGATTAGGTTACTTGTTTTTTTGGTGTGTGTGTTACGTTTTTTGAGTTCTTTACATATTTTGGAGATTACTGCTCTACCTGATGTGTGTGTGTGTGGTAAAGATTTTTTTCTCATTCTGTAGACTCTCTCTTCATGTTATTGATTGCTTTGTTTCATTTACTGACAAAAAGATTTTACTTTGAATCTATCCCATTTATTGATTATTCATTTTATTTATTGTACTTTAGGAGTTGTGTTAAGAAAGTCAGGTCCTAAGCCGGCCTCATGAAGGTTTGGGCTTACTTTTTCTTCTATTAGGCACAGAATCTCTGGTCTAATTGCTATGTCCTCAATCCACTTGAGTTTTGTGCAGGGTATATAAAAAATGAGAGTTTTTCCCTGGATATCTGGTCATCCTACCTCTTAAATATTAGGTGGCTCACATTTAATATTTCAATATATTTAGCCTTTACTGAAGCAATGATATCTGTGAATTCACCAAATTTACCATTTAGTTACCATTGTATTCATAATATACCTTAGGAAAAATACATCACTTACAAAAATATGTGCATGTATTTTCCCTAAAGTCTACCTCTAATCCCTGAAATATATGTAACCCATTTTTGAAAATGTGGACATTTATGTAAATAGTATGAAGCAGTCTAGTCTCAAAACTATTTTTATCCCTAACCCTAAGAAAATTACTAAAAACTTTGAATTCTCAGGTTTTTTATTTATAAAATAATTAAAATAATATTACTTTAGTTGGAAGATTTTTATGATGTCACATGGAATTATTTAAATGAAACTCTTTTCAATAAGTATAGCAATTTGCCCATATATTTTAGATCAATCATTTATTCAAAACATTTATTTGTTTTATATGTGTTCAGATATCCTTTTAGGCATGATGAATACAAAACTGCACAGGACACATTCTCAATCCTCATGATGAGACAGACACTGAACTAAGAAGTAAATATGCAATATTAATTAAATATTGATTCATTCAGAAAAAAAAATTGAAATGACTCTAAGTAAGTAGAGTGACTTGCTGGGGGAAGTAACACTACACAATGTTGTTATGGAATGCCTTTCTAGTAGAGTAAAGGAAATTAGATCATAAAATATCCCAGGTGATTTGGTGGTGCTTCTGTTTATTCTAATTTGTAATTGGAAAGCTGTGGGAGAGTCCTGAGGCTAAGGGTAACAGAAGCCAGTTTAAGTTTTAGAAAGATCAGTCTGGATTTTCAGAAAAAAAAAATGAAAATAGTAGAGGAGTTAGAAAGCTGTTTCAGCACTGAAAATAGATATGATACTGATTTGAATTAAGAGGGGTTGTGGGGGTGATGAGAAGTGTTTGGATATGGTTGCTTATGCTAATGTTAGAACTGGTAGAATTCTCTGACACATTGGATAAAAGATGTAAGATAACACAATTCAAAAGTGAGCCATAGATTTTCAGTATGATCTACAAAATTATGTGACATTGTATTGAGAGGGAAGATTATAAGAGTCACAAGCATGAGACATGAGTTTGATATATGCCCTCTCAGTTTATAAACAAAAGCCTTACATCCCAGCCTCTTTACCATTTCTCCAAGATTTTAAATATTTTGTTAAAGTATATTAGCATTTTCATTCAAATTACCTGGGGTCGATTGGAGAGAACTCTATCTTAAACTTGTAGTTTTTACCATAGTCTTGTTTAGTAGTGTTCAAACTAAGTGTACATTTCCCTTGTCATTATTTCAGTTGCTTCTCATGGTTCAGAGCTTGATCAGTTGAGAATGTACTTGTAGTTATATCATTTTGATTCATTAAGATTTTTCTAATAAGAAATTCTGTCATTTAGATCTAGTAATATTCTTTGTCCTGAAGTTCATCTGATATTAATGAGCAATTATTTCTATTGATTTGTTTTTTCATGACACATATTTTCCTTTCAACCTATTTTTGCCATTATATTTGAAGTGGGTTTCCTGTGGGCAACATACAGATGGGTGCCATCTCTAGAAAGTTCAATCTAACATTCTTTATCTTTGAACAAGTTTGCACACATCATTTATATTTAATGTAATTATTGATATGGCAAAATGTCTTCTGTTTGAACTGTTTTTTCCCTTTGATCCCTATTTACTAGACTTTTCGAATACTCTATTTTTATTCTTTGATTATTTATATTTTATTGTTCCTTTTAATCTGTCCACTGGATAGCTGGCCAATTTTTAGTAACGTTATAGTGGAAAATACACATACATACATTTTAATCTAATTAGAAAATACACATACATACATTTTTATCTAATTGGAATTGATGTAACTTATAAAAGCAAAGCATTATAAACCTCACATCATAGTCACTCCTGTAACACTTCATTTTATGATTATCATACATACAATAATTACATATATTTAAAATAATTTAGATACTTTTTAAATCTTTTCAACAGTTATTCATATTTAGGAAGTTCAAAAGTTTTGTATTTATTCTGATATTTATTACCATATTTTATTTTTTTTGGGGGGGGCAGGGAGAAGGGTGATGGGGATTTAACACATTGAGTCACATCCCTAGCCCTTTGAATTTATTTATTTTATTTTGAGACAGGGTCTTGATAAGTTGCTGATGTTGGATTTGACCTTGTGATACTCTTGCTTCAGCCTCCCAAGCAGCATGGATTATATGCATTTGCCTGTATATTATCTTTTGGGTTGGTGATCTTATTCAGTAACTAAATTTATGTGTTCATCTAACTTATTGGGTGTTAACATATATTTATTTAGCTACTCTTGATGTGTGAGTCACCTTTACTTATGGTGATTATCTGCAATGATAAGAAGAATAGGTGTCTTGATAATGTCCCCAAATCTCTGAAGACCTATTACACATTTTTAGTCTTTTTGGTCTCATCCATTGTTAGTTTCTGTCATAGAATACCACAAACTGAATGACAATGGAACAGAACATAAGGAACAGAGACAAACCCACACAGCTACCGTCATCTGATCCTTGACAAAGGTACCAAAAACATACATCAGAGCAAAGACAGCCTTTTCAATAAATAGTGCTGGAAAAACTGAAAATCCAAATGTAAGACTGAAACTAGGGGCCTATTTCTCATCCTGTACAAAAGTCAACATAAAGTGAATCAGATACAAAAAAAAAAAAAAAAGACAAGAAACCTTGAAACCTCTAAAAGAAAACATAAGAAAGATACTCTGACATATAGGCATAAGCAGTGATTTCCTTCATAGGACTCCTATAGCTGAGGAAATAATACCAAGAATGAATAAATAGGATGACACCAAACTCAAAAGATTCTGCACAGCAAAGGAAAGGATGAACCTACAGAATGGGAGAAAAACTTTTCCAGCTACTCTTCTGACAGAAAATTAATATCCAGGATATATAAAGAGCTAAAAAATCCAAACACAAAAAGATAAAACATATTTAATAAGTGTACAAATGAACAAAACAGACACTTCTCAAATGATTTAAAAATGACCAGCAATTATATGAAAAAAATGTTCAACATCTTTTGTCATCAGGGAAATGAAATTCAAAATTACACCAAGATTTCATCTCAACTTCAGTTAGGATGGCAATGATAAAGAATACAGATAATAATAAATGCTGATGAGGATGCATATAAATGAAATGTTATATACTTGGTGGGAATACCAAGTAGCATAGTAACTATGAAAATCAGTATAAAGTTTCCTCAAAAGATTAAGAATGGAAACACAATATTATTGAGCTAACTAACCACTGTCGTTATTTATCCAAATTATTAAAGTCAGCATACTATGAATACATATGCATACCTGAGTTTATAGAAATACAGTTTACAATAACCAAATTATGAAACTAGCCTTGGGGTTCATCAATGAGGCAAACGTATAAAGCAGGTTTTAATTAAGCAATGGTAACACAGACTTCTCCCCAGAGAGATAAGGGGGCCATAACTGGTATTCTGGTATCCCAAGAAGTAAAAGCCTCCTATTTTTTTGATATATTTTGGTCTTTCTTAATTCTCTTACATTCTTTCCCTTTATCTCTCCTCTTCCTGCATATGTGACTAGGCCCAGGAGATGATGGTGGGGAGTCCAAGGTGAGATATAGGTGGGCTGGAGGGGCTGAGGTAGAGGGATCTGGTAGGAAGTGGGTGGCAGAGCCAGGGGCATTAATGAGCACCTCCCTGTCTGTTCAGGGGGTGCTTCATTAACAACATACTGGGAGAAGAAGGTAATCTTGGTGATTAAAGTGCTCTGGACACATTAACATTTCTTTTAATTTTTTTTAATATTTTCTAAATTTATTTATTTATTCTAATTTGTTATACATGACCTCAGAATGTATTACAATTCATAGTACATATATAGGGCATAATTTTTCATTTCTCTGGTTGTATACAAAGTGGAGTCACACCATTCATGTCTTTATACATATACTTAGGATAATGATGTCCATCTCATTCCACAGTCTTTCCTACCCCCATGCCTCCTTCCTTCACTTTCCTCCCATTTGCCCTATCCAAAGTTTATAGTATTGGCACCAAAATAGACATGTAGACCAATGGTACAGAATAGAGGACACAGACACAAACCCACATAAATACAATTATCTCATACTAGACAAAGGCACCAAAAACATACTGGAGCAAAGATAGTCTCTTCAACAGATGGTGCTGGGAAAACTGGAAATCCATATGCAACAAAATGAAATTAAGACCCTATCTATCACAATGCACAAAACTCAACTCAAAGTGGATAAAGGACCTAGGAATTAAACCAGAGACTCTAGGCATAATAGAAGAAAACAGTAGGCCTAAATCTTCATCATGTCACATTAGGTACTGACTTCCTTAATAAGACTCCTATAGCATAGGAAATAAAATCAAGAATCAATAAAAAGGTTGTATTCTAACTGAAAAGCTTATCTCAACACAAGAAACAATCAATGAGGTGAATAGAGAGCCTACATTTTGTGAACAAATTTTTACCACACACACATCAGATAAGTACTAATGTGTAGGATATATGACGAACTCAAAAAATGTACCCCCCCCCCCGAAAAAAAGAAAACAACAAATAACCCAATCAATAAATGGGCTAAACAGACCCTTCTCAGAAGAAGATATACAATCAATCAACAAATACATAAAAAAGTTCAACATCTCTAGCAATTAGAGAAGAGCAAATCAAACTACTCTAAGATTTCATCTCACTCCAGTCAGACTGGCAGCTATTAAGAATACAGACAACAATAAGTGTTGGCAAGTATGTGCGGAAAAAAGGAACACTCATACATTGCTGGTGGGATTTCAAAATGGTACAACCAATCTGGAAAGCAGTATGAAGATTCCTTGGAAATATGGAAATGCAACCACCATTTGACCCAGCTATCCCACTCCTCAGTTTATACCAGGGACTCAAAAACAATTTACTACAGTGACACAGTCACAACAATGTTTATAGCAGCACAATTCACAATAGCTAGACTGTGGGACCAACATAGATGCCCTTCAATAGAAGAATGGATAAAGAAACTGTGATATATATACAGAATGGAATATCAGCTTTAAAAGAGAATAAAAACGGGCTGGGTATGTGGCTCAAGCGGTAACATGCTCGCCTGGCATGCACGGGGTGCTGGGTTTGATCCTCAGCACCACATAAAATAAAGATGTTGTGTCCACCAAAAACTGAAAAATAAATATTAAAAAATTCTCTCTCTCTCTCTCTCTCTCTCTCTCTCTCTCTCTCTCTCTTAAAAAAAATAAAAAATAAAAGAGAATAAAATTATGGCATTTGCAATTGAATAGATGAAGTTAGAGAATATCCTGCTAAGTGAAGTAAGCCAATCTCCAAAAACAAAGGCCGAATGTTCTCTCTGATATGTGGATGCTGATCCATAATGGGGGTGGGAGAACATGGGAGACATTAACATTTTGATCTCCTATGGATGGTCTCCAACTTCCTGGATTCAAACCAGCCTCCATTTTCTCAATTTGACCCAATTACATATCTACACCAACAGCCTCTCTTTAATTCTGGCTTCAAATGGATGAAAAATAAGAGAACTATGTTAAGTGAAATAAGTCAGACTAAAAAAGACAAGTGTTGTAAGTTTTTACTCATGTGGAAACTAGATTTAAAAAAAGGAATAAAAGAAACTAACAAAATGGGGGGGGGCGGAATTATAGGGCAGAGGAAGGGGAAGGGTGAGGGGAGGGCAAAGAGAAGTACTGGGAAATAAAACTGATCAAATTATGTTGAGTTCATGTATAAACATGCTGCAATGAAATTTGTTGTTCTGTGCAATTAATAATGCATCATTTAAAAACACAAGTGAAATACTGACTCCCTTACTTCTCTCTTCTGTCTTTAAGACTCAATTTGTTAAATGAGGTCTTTCCTGATAAATTTGGATAATCTTCTCTTTTAAATTCAACTAATTGGGAACCTTAATAACAAGTGCATGATTCCATTTTGTCATAAAATGGAACATGATGGCTCATTCCAGTGATTAGGACATGGAAAACTTTGGGAAATTGCAATCTTAAAAGATTGGAAAATTCATATTCTGTTACCATAAGAATTAGGTAAGTGAGAAGGAAGCAAAAGCCATGTAATTAAGTGACAATTTCAAAGATGGGTAAGCTTTTGGTACACCTATGTCCTGATTGGTAAAAGAAACAGAAGTCAGTGTAAATATTAAATTGATAGTTTGTCCAAGGATTCCTGAAAAAAAATTTCACCTGAGTTGTGAAGGCTGAGTTGTAGTAATAAAGATAAATACAGTGGAAATGCACGAGGGAGAATTGATGTGAAGTATGACACGGAAATTAAAGTGGTTTGCTATGGCTGAAGAGATGAATGCCTGTGAGTGTTAATGAGAGAGATGACACTAAAAGACTTTGAAGAAGCATATATGCCCATGAAAGGAAATTTATCATGTTTTAAAAAGAAATATGTAGGTAAAATTTCATATTTTAGGCAAATTAGATTAGATAAATTTTAGTAGATTTTCCAGCTTCCACAATTACTATTATGAATAGGAGAGTGGTAGTTCTAGGAAAAATAATTTTTAACTCCATGAAAGAAATGATATGCATTTAAAGAAAGCAGTGGGAGTGGATATAGAGAGGAGAAATAATCTGGGGGACTTATGGTTGATATGTATATATGGATGATAAAGATAAATGATACTAGATAATTTCCTAAATTCCTTTCTTTACAAAAATTTGTGCATTATGATGAAATTCATTCAAGTTAGAAATGTATAAAAGGAAGAAGAATAGCATAAATATATACTAATTTTGATGTCAAACATCAAATATTGGAATATTCTAGTAGCTAGTTAAAACAAGCAGTTGAGTACAGATAATTTAAATTCATTAGAGAGGCCAGTAATAGATATAATTCCCTACCCATCAAAGTTTTCTGAAACTTGGAATGTAAGCTCTAGGGAAAGGTCTTCCCTGGTTAGGATCTCCATAAATGTTGTGAAGTCTTCTTGTGTTGACATTGAGGTAAAGATGTTAATGAAATTTCAAAACAGATTATGTACAATGAGAACAGAGGATAACAAAGCACAGAACCAAGAGAGAAAATGACATTTATGTATATCAATGCCATTGCATGCAATTGAAATTTGAAGAATATTCACTGAAATGAATGGAAACACAAAATTGAAAAGATACAGAGGAAAAGAAGAAAAGGATTTCATGAACGATGTTAGAGGCCACCAAGAATTCATGTAAGGCTGCAAAGAATAAGCTTCTCCTGTTCTTAGTGTCAATGAAAAGACCGAGGTGACCATATTTAAAATATTCCATGGTTAAATAGAAGTTAGTTCAATGTTGAGAAGGAAAGGAGGAAGAAGCAAATGAAAAATGTTCAGATTACTGGCCATGAAATTAAGGGAAGCTATGAGTTAAGGCAAAGGTACAAAATTGGCTATTGTTTGCTAAAATGTAATAAGCCAATAGAATGGAAAATTGGAGGATACAAGAAAAGTTAGGTATAATGAAATGCAGATTTTAAAAATTTAAGTTCAAGTGCTTTTTCTATGTTGCTTTAATAGGGCATTTCTGAATGTATGCCCTTTGTTGAGCCTGCAGTAATGTATAGGAGGATGAGACATATTTTTAATTAAGGTTTTTGGTCAGTGTCCTGCAGTGAATGCTAATGAGGCATATTGCGTACATTCAGAATGATTTTCATTTGTGCATCAACCCTGTTAATAATAGTATCTAATTAAGGCATTCATTAAAAGTCTATAATGTTAACTTAATGGAAAAAATTCAATAGAACTCCATTAGGTTCTCCTTGTTACCTTAAAATTATACAAGTTTAACAAATGCCTTAATTAGTTGGTAAAGAAAAGTAATATCATACAATTTAATTTAAATTATACAATTTAATTTAGAATTACTTAGCATAGAAAATTGCATTTTCTTGCGCTAAATGCATTATTTTAGTGATACATAATACAGAGATATGTTTAAATATCTAATGATTGATATCTCCATATGTCAGCAAAACAGAATTCTCCAGAGGATATAGAAAACGTGATATATAAAATAAAATTTGAAAGTCACTAACTAAGCTTTTTTAGGTCTTGTGTAGGTAGAAGTTTTATTATTTTGTTCCTGTCAAATTGGGAAGTTCAAATTGATAATAGAAATTTGCTCAGTTTTCAGAGGCTCTTGGCATCATGTTGCATTAGAATAAAAAACAGAACAAAGCAAAGATTTCCCTGAGATAAAAGACTGTCATATAACCAACATGCTTTCAGTCCCAGTTGCAACTGTGGTCACAATTTTTTCCCCTTAACTTTAATTCCTGTGTCCTCTGTCTCTTATATGTTATATTTTCCGTTTTAAGATGCATTTGATTAAAAACATTTTATTATCAACAATAACATTAATAAGACTATTAACCTGTTAGTACTCCATAATAAAAGATTTGATACAGTTCTAAAACGAAAAATCAAATAATTTGGAAAAGGCTTGTTTCAGGGTAACTGATTTTTTACTGATTATGGAAGGTCATACTTATCTTTCTCAGTAAGTTCTCAACGAGAAAGAAGTAAAAACTATGGACTTTAGGAATTTACCTTTTTGTTTTAGATTCAGACGATATAAATAATCTTAGAGAAAATATTTCCTGAAATATTTATTTTTAAATCAAGTAGCTACTTTGATCTCATGCAATGCTGGATATTAAGGGACTTTAGGTTGAATCCCTGGATATAAATCTGGGAAGCTAGGCTGTTTTAGTCTACAGTGGAGATCCCACTATTCTTTGTGCTTGTGCTGGAAATTTAAATCAAGTAAAGTTTCAGAGCCTGACATAGAAATTCCTGGTCAAAATGATGTACTGCAGGAGCATTCCCAGTAGAAGAGAAGTAAGGAAAGGAGGATAGAAAAAGAATTTTTTTTTTAAAAAAAGTAATAATGCTCTTTCAGCAGGAGAACAGCTTCACTTTGATCATATAGAAATGCTCTAGAGGAATGTTGAAACACATCGTTTGGACTACCTGAGCAAAGGCATTATATTAATTAGTCATTGACGCAGGGATACCCACAACAGGAACAAGCTAGGAAGCTTCAAATATATAGCTCTCATTTGTCAATAGAAATTGACTGGAAAAGCAGATAATTTTCACTAACTAACATAGAAGCTGATGAGCATGTCCACGTGTTCATGACTTTCAACAGTATCTTAATAAGTTTACTGTTGCTATAATAGAAAACCACTGATTGGATAATTTATAAAGAAAAAAATCTTATTTCTCACAGTTCTAGAGACTGGCTAGTTCAATAACAAGGTCTTAACATCTGGTGAGGCCCTTGATGTTGCATCAAACATGGTGAGAGTGAGGTAACCTGCAAAAAAAATGTTAATCCCCTCATGGGGATACTAATCCCTTTACAGGAGTCTATCTGTATGACTGAATATAACCCTACTTACGTTAATTTTGGTGGGGGTGAATAGTGATTCTTCTTACTTACTCAAATGTCTTTTTTTCATTCTTGGTTCTACCCAGACTTTTGAATTAATTCAGAATATGTGTCTGAGTATTTTTAAGTGCCAATATTTAATTTTCTATCTATTTCAAATGCATACTCAATTTATTTTAATGAAACTAAAAAAATGATAGTTTTATATCATAAACATATTTTTACATAAACCTAATTTATTTACTACATGATTTTTATACCTCAAAATTCCTAACTCAGAATTTATTAATCAAAGGTAAACTGAAACTTAAACATAATACCTTAATAAAACATCATAAATTTCTCACATTGCAGAAAATAAAAATTGCCAAGCACATTTTTATAGCTGGTCCATTATATAAAATTTTATTAAAACATAAGACAAAAAGTACAACTTTGGCAGAAGATTGAAAACAAACACAGAGAAAAACTTATATTTCAAAACATTATTCTTTTCTGCAAGTTACTGAATATTTTTATTTAAAATATTTGATATACTTAAGAATATTTTCTTTCATTTTGAATATATATGTGTTTTTATTTCCAGATCATCACAATTTTTGGAACAACATTCTACAGAAGGGTTGAGAAATAAACTATACCCCTTGATGCTGCAATTTTTCCTGAATTTCAAGTGGATATTAATTAAATTTAATTCATTTGCATTTGGAGTACATTCTCAAGACTTTGAATGCTTGAAAGTCATACTAGTTTCTGTCATTAACCTAAAGGATGCTATTACGATATCAGTATGTTATCTGAGTGGCAACTGTGTGAGTAAATAGATATTTTTAGTAAGTATATGTAAATCAAGAGCCAAATACATTGATTTAAATGTATGTCAATTGAAGCAAGCAAACAGTAACTTCAAAAGTCATACAGAGGAGCCAACAAAAGCTTAAAATTAGCTACAATGGTTTCATGAAAAAGTCGTGAATTGACAAAAGATGTTCAAAGAACTTAAGAATCTGGACAGAAAGGCTTTAATATGAGTATAAATGTGCAAATGTGTGGAAGTAGAATATAAATTGCATATGTTAAGAACACTAGACACTGTATGGGATGATATGGAGTGTTGTTCTACAGAAAAAGAAATACATGGAATTCTAGAGTAGGGAGGGAAGTGTTAATATTCTTGCATAACAGCCTTCCTATTGTTTGGAGTTGGAATTTCCATGTCATGTGTCAGGCAATGTGTTAATATCCAAGGTTGATAAGGTTGGATTATGAAAATTATCACCTCATCAGTGGATTAATCCATTTTATGCATTAATAATTAGAAATGACTACTGGTTTGTAATTATAGACTGGGGAAGAGTATACCTGGAGGAAGAAGGTTACTAGGGGCATGCCCTTGGTAACTTTATCTTGTTCCTAGATCCCTGAGCTTTTCTTTGCTTCCAGCTGCCATGAGCTGAGCAATTTTTCCTCTGCCATGCCCTTCTTCCAGGATTTTTCTGTCTCACCTCAGGTTCAAAGCAGTAGAGTCATCCAGCTGTGGACTGAGACCTCTGAAATGGTGAGCCAAAATAAACTTTTCCTTTTGTTCTTTTGTTCTTATCTGGCATTTTGTTAATGGCAAGACAAAGTTGACTAACACAACAGTTAAGAGATTATTTTCCTAGGATATCATACATATTTGGTAGAGCCCTGAAACATAGAGTGATATGAACAGAGCTCGGCTTGTCAAGATAGACATAACCAAAGTTTATCAAATGGTGTTTACATAGTGTATTAACCGATTTTGTGCCAATTCAACCAAACACTAAAAACTGTGTAATTTATAGTGAACTAAAATTGACTGGTACAGTTTTGTTGCTAAGAAGTTCAAGTTTGAGGTCATGTCTGTCAAGAACTTTTATTTTGTGTCATTCTGTGGTGGAAGAGCAAAGAGGAAAGAGAAAAAAAGGGAGTCCTCGTTTATAATAACCATGCAACCATGATAAAGGCAATAATGCACTCACTGCCCTCATGGGCTGATCACTTCGCCCTAGGTCCTTCTTCTGACACTGTTGCATTGGGGATTTAGTTTCTAGCACACACTTTTTTAGGGAAGATGGTCAAACCACAGCACATAGTAAGGAGCATATTTATATAGCCTAGTTAAGCAAGTATTATAAGGTATCTCTGAAGTAGAGTGGCAGCCATGCATTGTAAAGCAGAAAAGTATATAAAAAATAAGTTGCAACTGTAGGGTGTATGTGAACAATGCTTCACTGTCAAAATGAAGCAAGTCTTCTATATTATCAATGATGAGGATACATCTGCCAGAGACCACAGGGGAATGAAGGTAACCAAGTCAAAGAGAAAGAGGTCTAAAGGGAGATAAAGGTTACTAGAGACAGAGATTGAATGAATCATGAAGGCATTCAAAAGGAAAGGTGAAGTTAGGAGAAGAAATGGTTTGGCAGTGTGTCAGCAATGAGTTTGGAAAGCTTTTGGTATACTTTCTGACTTGAAAATTAGGTTTTCTGAGATGTGAGGGGAGAAGTTTGGAAGAAGGGAATGGAATTGGACTTTGATTACATAGAAATAGTGTTTATATTAACAAGATGAAATGAAATAGCCAAAGCAGTTTTTATAAGAACAATTTAATACTAAAACTTAAAAATACTCTTATTTAAGAATCAGAAAATATGCTTTTTTAAGTATAATAACAATCAGTTGAAGAAGCAAGAGTACAATGAATCATAATTGAAATAATGTTCTCACAAAATAGTCATATTTTTCTTAAATGGTAAAGCTTTCTAGCTAATTTTTGCATGATGTGACATAGAAGATTAATTTTAAATAAATTTTATAAATATAGATATCTGAATCAGAGTCCATTATTTTTTCAGTTCTATAGTATATGCTTTATGCATCTTTGGGTCATATATTTAGATGTTCCCTAATGGTAAAAACAATTATTCAACCATTAACATATACTGAGCATGTACTATGTAGTGAAGAATGCAAAGATTAATCAAATGGCAATTATATTAAAGTGAATTCATAATATAATAATAAAGATACAGAAAAATGCAAATCGTGATCAGAAAAGCCACATTAATAACCAAGCAATACAAATTGAGATACTAATACAAAAACATATTAAAAGAGCATGCAAATAGCATATATGAAAATTTTGGAAATTTAAATCAGAGTGGCCCTGTAAAATATTATGTGTCTGTTCTAGCTGTTCTGTATCCATAGGTAGTTTCTATTATCCAGCCTACCATTATGTCTTATTTGCCATTTAACTCCTCAAAACCATGCATTGGAAACATAAAGAGTGCATAATAATTAAAATGAAGTAAATGTTTAGCATTATCAAAGACAATCATAGATCTGATAGAGATTACAGGGGGATAAAGGTAGCCAAATCAAAAAGAAAGAGGTCTAAAGGGTAAGAAAAGAAGTATGTATACATGGAGAATTTCATAGAATTTCTGTTCTTTTGTTTCAACATAATTTTAAGATCAAAATGGTTATTGGTAAAATAGCAAAACTAAGTCATCTTATCATTTGGCAATTTTTTGTTTATATTTTTTATTCCATATTTCATGGAGATCATAGAATTAAATAATTGCTTCACACTGGTTCCAGAAAACCCAAAAGAGAGAACTTCATAGAATGTAAAAACAGAAAGCCCAATAACTAACTGGGTGCATCACAAAGCCCTTTAAAGGGTCTGCAATATGTGTGCAATTATTTTAATTCAATGTGTCCATGAAATTATATGTCCCAGTTTTAGCATGTTAAGTGATGCTATGAGAAATAAGGTCAGGATGTTTCTTTGCAACTGTGCATCATGTTCTATATGTATAGGGTTTTCAATTAAAGTGTTCTCATTTGATTTATTAATATCTAATTGAAAAACCCTAAGATATGAACAAGGAGGAGCTCTTTATAAAGGGTTTGGATCCCTAAAATCTCATGAACCAGTGGCTTACAATGTTAAAATTTAATGTTTCTTATTAAAGTAACAAAAGCTGGATTTATTATTCAACAATTTTTTACTGAGTACATGCTTAGTTAAGTTGTTAAATTATGCTAATAAACCATTATAAAGTCAACGTCCAAATCTTTCCTTTTGTAGTTTGGTGGAGAAGAAACTATAATTCAATTGACATAGCCTCTTGTTGAGGGCCACAGCCGAGTCGGGATGACACATGGCATTTTTGCCAGAAGTAGTGGTTGAGAGGTGATGCCAGCAAGCCATTAAGATGATGACTTTTGAGTTCTCGCAGAGTTCCCATTGAGTTCCAGTTGAGCTCTCGTGGGGATTCCTGAAGAATTCTCATTGGTTGGGGAAGTGCCAGAGGAGGGATTTCCGGTTGGTGGTTCCTGGAGGAGCCACGTGGTGTTCGGGAGAGTTCCCGGGAGCATGTGTGGAGTGTGCTGGTGGAGTTCAGAAATAAAGTTTGTTCCTGCTTCAGTGGCTCATGATTTGTGTCCAGCCAGACTGTGGCAGTATCTCATAGTTATGGTATAAGTCTATGGGGGTGCTTTTCTTCTTGAGGCCAATACAGAAATTTTTATTGAAAAGTTCATGGTAACATGACTCTCAAAATCTTGCAGCATTTCCCAAGTGAACATAGATGGGAATAGATCAAGAATGAGCACAACAAATAAAGGAGCATAGCAAGGGGAGACTAAATATAATGATATTTGTGCAAAAGTTATTTATTTTGATTAATTAAAGGGAACATTAGCTGAAGCATAGGCCAGATAATAGAGGTATTCAGAGATTCAGAAGCCATTGGAAAATTATATGCCATGAAGGGAGATGATACTAAATATTCAGCTTTGCTAGGGTATAGATTTAAGACAGAGAGAGCAGTCAGAAGACATATAGCAGACAATTGCAGAAAAAAATGATGACATAAGCCGAGGCCATTTTGGTGAGTGAAAAGTATTATGTTTTTTTTTGTTTGTTTGTTTTGTTTTGTTTTGTTTTTGTTTTTGTTTTGAAAGAAATAAGAACAATTGAGTTTTCAAGGTTGAGGATAAAATTCAGAAAGTATCTTCTGGGGCAAGTGGTGGAAGACTGGATAATAATGTCAGCATGTGTAAAGTTCTAGTTAGTCCATAATATTGCCTAGGTGTGGATTGTTCATATCCATGTTCTGTTGTCAGTGCTTCCCTTTTAGAATATCATGTGAGAGGGCCAAGGGGAAATTCCCTGAGTTTCAGTAATCCTGTTGCAAGAGGTAAGACATTATGACAAAACTGAAGTGGTAAAATGGAGCGGGAAGTGGGCATGGTTGTATTTTTTTCTTTTAGTTTCCTGACTGGAAACAATTGAGCTTAAACACATTTGTCTCTAGTGTACCATTTTTCTCATTTTTTTTATGTGTTATAAATGACTTTCAAAAAGAAAGTATTTTGTAACTATTGATTATGTTCTTGGGTTAGGTTATATTACATATGTAACAGAGTTTTGTTCTACTTAAGAACATCTTCAAAACTTTAGAAAGCCAATTATCCCAGAGAGTGAACTTTATAATCAGGGGCAGTGGTGGATGATGGAGCTATTCCCAAGTGAGAATAGGTGAACAATGGAAGATGTAATGTAGGTTGAATAGGTAGTATGGAAATAGAACATGCAAACATGTGCCTTTCAAATCTCTTTTTCTTATGATTTTATGTTATCATATATGATATTCAACTTTGCTTTTCTTTAGTAAGCTTTATATTCAAGATATCCTTGAGTACAAGTACATCACAAAAAGAAGACATACAGCATGGAGTACTGACGTGATATTACTAAAGGGTCCACTTTTTTTTGTTTGATACCAAGTTGAACTTAATGTGAAAATTAGAAAATATTCTATTCAAACCATTCGTGTTATAACACTTTTGGACACAAAGAGGATAGAAATAGTACATATGTAGAGACTGTATAGTGTAGAAACAAAAGAAGAAATAAAGATCTTCCATAATATATCACCCAGGATTATTTCATGGAATGCTGCACAGTGGTAAATCAATTGACTCATAATGGATATACAATTTACAAAAACAGTTTTTTTTTTCTACTAACTTCAAACATGGTCAATGGAATAAAAAGACAACAAAGTAATAATAAACATTAGTTATCTGATCTGCTTTGATGTCTTTAATTTTGTCAGGAATTGTTCATCTTTTCCTACATAATTCACATTTTTCCCTAACCATATCATATCTGCAGCACAAACTTTGCAAAAATTTCTTTGCAGTTCTTTTACCAACTAAATCATTTGTAGTTCTATATCTAATTGATATAATGACCTTTTTAACTTAAAAACCGTCATCCTAAAATAGATTGCCAATTTCCAGGGTAGTGAGATGTTGTGCAGAATGAAATAATTCAAATAGACATTCTATTATATCTAATTTCCTATTTCATACAATAGAATTTCTTCTTTGAATTCCTACATAATCTGTACAGTTCACCAGAAAGAAACAAATATTATTTTTAAAAGTATCTATCAATTTGTTAGCAAATATTAGTTGTGCATACTAAGGGGGTTCATGGCAAATGTTCCACATATGATAGAGTGTGCATTCATTAGGTCCAGTCACCTTTTCTCCAACCCTCACCACACATGCACATACTCTTCCCGGTCTCTAGTTATTACTATTCACCTTTACATCAACCTTCTTATTTTCCATATACGAGAGAGAACATGTAGCACTTGTCTTTCAGTGTCTGGCTTACTTCACTTATCGTAGCATTTTTCAGTTCCCTCTGTTGTGCTACAAATGACAGAATTTTATTGTTCTGTATGATTGAATAATATTTCATTGTATATATATATATATATATATTACATTTTCTTCTTGCTTCAGATGTTTGTGGGCATCTAGACAGATTCCATATTTTAGCTATTGTGGATAAGGCCACAATAAATATGGTACACAGGAACAAGAAATTACATCAATGGTTTCCTTCTTTCTTGCTGCCTATTTTCTGTGCTCCAAACAAAACAAAACAAAAACAGAAGTAAACCAAACTAAATCAACCAAGAATCTCTCAGATAAGTAGATGCTGCATGCCGCAGTCTGGCTGGGCACAAAATAACCAAGCCACCAAAAAACCTTGTAGATTCAGACAGCAACTCTATTCCCGAACTCTCACCGCCACTCTACATGCACGTTCCGTGAACACACTGCCTCTACTTGGCTCCATGTACCAATTCTCTCAGAACCCCACAAGAACTCAACGGGAACTCAAGGAGCGGGCCCCTGAGGCAGCAGGATACGCCCTATTCCCAGCAGGATCCACCCTAAAACCGGAGCCACCCTAATCCAACAGGATCCACCCTAAACCTGGAGCCACCCTAATCCCTGAGCAGGGTCACCAAAAATGACCCAAAAATGCCATGTGTCATTCCTACTTGGCTATGGCTCTCAGCATCTCCCCCCTTCTGAATAATTAAACTACAAGCAATGTGGCTTAGAGACCGTGCCTGTTAGGTTGTCCAGTTCAACATATGGTCCTTACCTGTCATCGGATGAGCTGACCTCTAGGCGTCAGCCTCCTGTCTTAGGTTGGTACCACTGCAATTGGATCATACCCGTCATTGACTACCGGTCCAGCATACAGCCATACTTGTGGATAGGCCTATGCACCAGTGCGGGGGTGAGGTTCTTAGCCTCACCTCTGTTGGCCCCCAAATTTTAGACCATCACTAGTAGAAGGGAGGAGGATACAGAAATGCCACGACACCAAGCCAATTGACGGCTCCTTTGGAAAAATTGTATCACCGGTAACACCATCAGCAAAGATACGCCAGCAATACCACAATTCGCTGCACCAACAGATAGTTCACAATGCATACAAGTGATACATAGTCCAGGCAAGTTCTGCAAGCAGTTGAAAGTGGAGGAGTCTATCAATATGTCCATTTCCTCCCAAAGTAAATTGACTCCTTGAGTGAGCATTACTTGTTGAGTTATTATTCATTGATGCATCAGTTTATACAGTTTGTTGTGATAACTATTGAAGAAGCTTTAGTTTGGTTTTATCTTTGTCTTCACCGGCACTGGGATGAAGATAGGAATTCTGGCAAGATGGCTAAAAAAAATTATGTAACATTCCAGCAGGCACTAAGAAAACAATTTTCTGAACAATTTACATTATCCTGAACAGAATTATTAAATATAATGTAAAGGAAAGGTGAAAGTAAACAAACAGATCTGTTAACCTCCTTTTTTGTTCACATATTAAAACAATCCTCAACAGCTGTTTACCCAATTTAAATTAAACCATTAAAATCACATGAATAATAAAAAAAATTCGGATCCATTTTTCATGAGCGCTCCTCATATATGATATATGGACATACGCACACACAGACATACAACACAAAACACAAGTGTGCACACAAACGTACAACACATAAGACAATAGTAAAGGCCTTATAGCTTTACACAGGTGAAATCTCCATTGCAATGTTTAAAAACTCCACAGTCAAAAAATAAAACTGATCAGAAAAACATTAACCTAGGTCTGTATGAGCTCAAAAAATAAAATAGAACTTTATGATGTGGGAAAAGGCAATAATAAAATAGATATTGAAAAAAGCATCCTGGTTAATCACTGTCACAGATGTAAGAATAGCAAAGCTGGAGCTCTGGATATCAGCTGTTATGGATTTGAGTCAAATCATCTTCTTTTTGGTCTGTAGAAATCGCTTTGGTTAGTCTCTCTGGAATCCAAATCGGCTGCTGTTCTCCCTGTGGAAACACACAAACAGACCCCGGACTCCAGACAATCACTGGGTCAGGACCTTTCCATTGTCCTGTTAGAATATCTTTCCAAAGTACCTTAGGCTTATGTACATTTTTTGGACACATATGCCTTTCCGCAGCACTGAGTCCTGATGAACCCAAATTTAAAAAGTTTAGAGTAAAAAGGGTTATTTTAAGTTTATCTTTGGGGGATATATACCCCTTCCCAGTTCCCTCTTTTTGCTTTAATAAATACATTTTAATAGTTTGATGAGCTCTTTCAACTATGCTTTGTCCCTGTGGATTGTATGGGATTCCTGTTAAGTAAAACATTAATTGTCAGGGATGATGTTCCAAAATATCCTATATGCATCCTTTGGAAATTTAAAGATCCTTTTAAATTCAAGTCTTCCAAAAGCATTTTGCCTTAGTTTTTAGAATTACTTTAGTCCTTTTAATTTTTTGATGTGGTTTTAAACCAATTTCCTTCTAGTTTAATGTTTTCTAAATTGGCTCTTGTCTATAAATTTTAACACCCTCATTTGAGACTTTTAATTTCTGCACAACCAGAAATTAAAGTTGATGGGCTTTTTGAAAAAAAATTACTAATAATCTCCTTTTTCTTCTATTTTATCCAATATTTGACTTTAAACTTCTCTCTTCTACCTTTTTCTATCTTGAATGTCTGTATCTAATAGTTGTCTTAGCTTTTTGCATTTTTTTATCTGAAATACCTTTATTTGACATTTTTAACCATTTTTTATCTTGTTTCTATCTTCTAGTTTTCTTTTTTAAGTTTTGTACATTCACCCTTAGTTGCTTTTTTCCTCCTAGTTTTCTTTTGTTTTCTATTTTGTGGGTTTAAAATTTTTGTCTTCCTACATCTTTTCTATCTTTCTACATCTTTTCTATCTTTTTTTTTACCTTCCTGTACTTTTGTCTTTCAAGTTTTTCACTTCAAATTTCTAATATTTTTTCTCCAAATTGCTTTTATCCTATTATCTTCCCATTTTCATGTTTTTTTTTTTTTTTGAGTAATGCTTTTAAGATTAACTAGGCTTCGAATGACGCAATCTTTCCTCCGTCATGAAGGCATCTTAACCACCTTCGATTTAACCTTTTAAAACCTTTTGCAACTTACATAGACATTTTACAACTTTTTACTTTATCACACAAAGATTATCTCATCTAAAAACATTTCTTTTTTCTTCAGCTTTCATATTAAAACATATGATATCTTGAATCTTTTTATATCTCTTTTGTAGCCGTTAACCCTTTTAAAAAATTTACATTGTGAAACAACCCTCATAAAGCCTTCCAATTATCATCTATACTGTACTTTTAAATGTACTTTTTCACCAGCTACAGCTTCACTCTTTTAAACGAGGCTTAGATTCTGTTTAAATCGCTTAATGTTAGTTTACATGGCTGCCCTTTAACTACAGGCTTTTTTTTTTTTTTACTCCATTAAGAAGCTTTGTCTCAATCTACCATGTACAAATACCTTTTTCTTCTTTCTTCCTTTCTTAAGCTTTTAAAGTAAGTCTAGTTTCCTCAAAATATTTTTAAATGGCATTTTACAACTTTTTACTTTATCACACAGAGATTATCTCATTTCTTTTTTCTTTATCCTTTTATATTAAAATATATTTCCACATCTTCAATCTATTTATATCTATTTTCTAGCCATTAACCCTTTTTATAAATTCACATTCTGAAACAACCCTTATAAAATTTCTGATTTAGACAAATTAATCCACTTTAATAAAATGAAATACTTTCATTTTTTTATGGTACTATCATACTATAATTGAAACCCAACTGAAACTTCTTATACTCTTTGTATATAAATTACACATGATAGAATCTTAACTCTTAGTAACCTTGTTTCAGCAAAGACACAGACCAAAGCAATATTAAACTTTTTTTTTCCATTTACCAATTTATGAAAACACACATAATGTTTAAATATATTACCTTATGTAACTTAATAAGTAAAGTGTACTTGATTTTATATTTAGTGGTTGATATTTTAACACTTTAGCTTTGTAAATTAATCAGATGTCTGTAAAAACCAAGATCTTAGACAAATGTAGTAAACAGAACTAGCCATCTCTTTCTTGTTGAAGAAAAATCCTTCTACAGGATACCATGATGGTCCCATTGATATACTTAATAACTCGTCTTTAAAAAGCCATGGGCTACATTTTTGTATTGTATCAACATATGTCCTAACTGTTCTTGGTCTTACTGGGGTGCCTCCTTCCTCTAACAATTTCTCTTGCTCGGAGGCGAACAACTTCAAACCTTGAGTCAACCATTTTCCCCAGTTTGCCTGAGAAAGTTCTAGGAACAGGCAACTTGAAATAAAAGCAAAATAAATCAAAACAAGAACACATTGTTTTTTGAAATGCTCACCCATTCTTTCTCTTTTCCTCAAGGGCGAGAAATTTCACTTACCTCCAAGCTTCAAGTGTTTCCCATACGGGCCACCAAATGCCGCAGTCTGTCTGGGCACAAAATAAATGAGCCACCACCAGCTTTGTAGATTCAAACAGCAACTCTTTATTCCCAAACTCTCACCGCCACTCTACACGCACGTTCTGTGAACACACTGCCTCTACTTGGTTCCGCGTACCAATTCTCTCAGAACCCCTCAAGAACTCAAGGGGAACTCAAGGAGCAGGCGCCTGAGGCAGCAGGATACGCCCTATTCCAAGCAGGATCCACCCTAAACCTGGAGCCACCCTAATCCAGCAGGATGCACCCTAAACCTGGAGCCACCCTAATCCAGCAGGATCCACCCTAAACCTGGAGCCACCCTAATCCCTGAGCAGGGTCACCAAAAATGACCCAAAAATGCCATGCGTCATTCCTACTTGGCTATAGCTCTCAGCAGCTGCAGGCTATTTAGGCAAAAATTACAGAAGCAAAAATTAATATATACCAAATTATTGTCATATTTCATATTTGAAGTGATTTCCCAATTACCTCTATGATTAGTTCAGATTATTTTTATTATATGAACATTAAAATAGTACTCTACCAGTGATTCTACTTACCTACCCTGTACCCTTACCAATCTATATCCTTATGATTCAGGCATTCTTTACTATGATTTCATGCATATATTTTGAATGTTTTAAGAATTTTTTATTGTTCTAAGAATATGCTAAATTGGAGTGGAATTTTTTGTCTATGTGTGTTAATGAATCATTTTTTAAATAAAAGAGCACTGCATTAATCAGATTCTCACAAAGTTCTCCAACACATGATATGTTAGTAATCTTTTCACTGGAGAAAATAGGAAAAAATAAGAAAGTAAATTTTAAAAAAGTAACAACTAGAAGGAGAAAAGGCTCACTAAAATGATCAGTCTATAGTTAAATTGACAGAGGTGATTATTTTTGATGTTTTTTTGGCTACCTATATTCATGTTAGAATATCCCCCCCCACACACACACACACACAATTCACCTCCTTTGTCTCACCAGCATTCATCATTTTTTCTCTAATCCATATCTAACACAGCTGACAGAGAACACTTTCTAGGATGCAAATACGATCAAGTCACTCCTCCTTTGAAAGCACTCTGATGGTTTTCTACTACACTTAGCAAAAATATTGAATGTTTACCACACATGGAATTTGACCTTCTTTCTGATTTGGCTGCTCTGAAGTCTCCCAGTCTCATCTTGTGTTATTTTCTGCCTAGAGGTGGAATTCTTTTGTATGCCTTTGTTTACTCATTCCACTACACCATATTATGTACTGTGCTTCCTCTCGGAACTCTTAGATGGCAGAGCTCCTGTTCATCTTTTAGGTTTCATTTTAAACGTCCCTTCAAGTCATTGTCACTAACCATGTTATGTATAATCCATTAAATTAAGAAGCCCATACATCTTATTTTGTTATTATTACACTATAAAATATTTGCATATAAATTGAATAAGACAATAAAATGATAAAATATGAAAGCCAGAATAACTAGAGATACTTATATTTTAATGTAAATGGTATGTAACAATTATTTTTATTGCATTTTCTCCATTTTATATTGCCACAGTCAATTTATTTTGAACACCAAATTAGTTCCAGTGGTTATTTTTATTAGTTATAAGATAACACAGGAAGAGCCAATGGAAAAAAATATGAATGAAAAAATTTAATAAAATACCTATTACACAGGTGTGCAAAGTTGGCCAGTTTAATGGAGAACAATAAAGACTTGTGGAAGAGAAAATTGTGACCACACTCCATATGGAGAAGCAGGGGTTACTAGAATTGATAGGAAATTGGTAGCTATTAGGAAAAAGTTGTACACACAGAACCTTAGAGGATGCAGCAAATGCCACTCCCAGAGGGCCAAATGGGAGGGATTTAGGTGAAAACCACCTGTGGGCTTTGTTCTCCTCTGCCCAGTCCTTCTGGTGATGCCACACATTAGTGATACCCAATCAGAAGTGAGAACAAAATGTGAGGACCTATCAATGCAGAGCACAGTTCAGCCTTCTGGACCACAGAGCCTGGGGGGGTGGGGGGAGGATGAACAGTGAATGTGGAAGGGAAAAAAAAGAGTAACTAGGTTTTAAAAATCAGATCAAAGTCAGAGGATGAAAAATGCATCTGATTTTAATTTGGCAGAGTTCCTAGTTTCTGATATCGGTTAGCAGATTATCTCAATTAAAGCCCTATCAATAACTCCTGTGATTTTTAATGTTCCCAATTCAGTATTTTGGTATATCCTCTTACATGTGCAGAAAAAAAAAGAGACTATGCCTTTTCTCCCTATATGGCAAAAAGAAATCTACTTAAACTTTAAATGTGATATTAATTGTATAATCTATGTGGGGGAGGGTATTTGTATTCAATCCAATTTTAGCATTTTCTGACCCTTTACTGATTTATATACATCAATAAAATGACTCAATTATTAAGATAACTTAATGAAAATGAATGAAAGTTTAATTGAATTAAAACATGCTTATGTACTCACTTGGTGTTACATGCCACTGTTGCCAAATATGATATAATTTGCTAATTGATTATATATTTTTATTACTAAACAGTTGAAACAACATTTAAATTTTCATTCACAGTGTTTTATGTATAAGATTAATGTTCTAGCCTAATGAAAGTATAAAAAGAAAAATAATTATAGAAAAAGACTAGAGCTACGTTGTAATTAATTTCTTTCAGGCTTTTTTCAATTCAATTACTGTTAATGTGATTTATATTTACATTAAAATCAGCATGTATGAATTAACTATTAATAATTATTATTTAAATCCATTCTATAAAAATATAATTATAATTTCATTATTTCTGTTTATATCATTTGCTCTACAAATACCTACTTAAGATTCAATTTAGCTCACATACCAGAAAAACACTATTGTTTTAGATTTTATTTGTAGAAGTTAGGCATTTTCCTTTTCATGCTACATTAGGTAGTACATAAAAATTAGTTAATTTGCAGATGGAAAATTTCCAACATTTTTCATTGATGGGAATTAGTGGAAATAAAAATTAATATGTTTTCAACAATTATGTTAACTTTTTACTTATTTTGTGCTAGGGAATGAACCCAGGACATTGCCTATGTTAGGCAAGTGCTCTTCTGCTGAGCTCCCAGCTCATCAAAAGTTTCATTCATAGATAGATAGATAGACTTTATATATATTTATATATAATATATTTTTCATATATATGTATATGTATTTTCATATATATGGGTTTTATATATTTATATTTTTATATTATATTTCATATATATGGATTTTATATATCTATGTATATTTAATATATATTTTGATTCTCGTCCTTAGATACTATAAAGAATATATATGATTCAGAAATGGTACTGTACCAACAATGGCCAAACAAGAATCATCCTTTCTATGCCTTTTGTGTGTGTGTGTGGAGACACAGAAATATTATGTTATCAGTGATTGTTATTGCTTGTTGCATTACATTATGTTTATTCATTTATACACCACAGTCTACTTACCCTTCCACATAAATTTGTCATTTTCACATACTGATATGCCACATCTCTAAGGCCTGGCCAGAACACTGATATTCTGTGCCATATTGTCTTTTGACTGGTATTATCCATTTGTTATACTTCACTATCTCCTGATTGTCACATCTTTTTTATTGCTAGAGAAAATATTGTGACTGGATTTTACCCTTCTGGCTATTTCTGAACAGGGTCCTGACCCACTTGTCCAAGTGACCGCATACTGGAAGATTCTGAGATCTTCTAAAAAACCCACTGCTGGCTCTTTCTGACTCATGTCTTACAAACTGATAATGTACATGTAACACAGTTTACCCTTTCCTGACCAACTAGCCCAAGCAACATCTCAACATATATTTTCAGATGTGCATTTCATATAGTTTTATGGTGTAACATAGGTGTTGTAAGAATAAAGTAATGTCTAATATATCTATTCCTTAAAGAAGTACCAAAATGCAAGTACTTCTACTTGCTGACATGTATTTTGGGCATTAAAGAAAATTCATTATAGACAGGTGCCAATTATGGCATAAAGTACAAAATCTAATAAATGTTTCTACAATTGCTAAGTACTTTTGAAAAGTTCCACAAGGATTAACAACAGGATGGGCTGATCAGAGGAATAGACAGATGTATATATCATTGCATTTGTTGCATGTAAAGGAAAAAATCTTTGACACTGAAGATCATTAAAAGTAGCTACTTTTCTGGGCTGCAATTGTGGCTCAGTGATATAGCACTTGCTTAGCATGTGTGAGGCACTTGGTTCAATTCTCTGCACTACATAATAATAAATAAAAAATAAATGTTTATTGACAGCTAAATAATATTTTTAAAAGTTTTTTAAGTAGTTACTTTTCTATATTTATTTATTTATATCTATCTATCTATCTATTGATTTGTTTGTTTGTTTTGGTCTGAAGTGTTTTATTTGTATCTTAACAAACCTTTCATTTCTTTTCTTTCTCTCTCATATGATTTCTCTTTATATACTTTCTCGCTCTCTCTTTCACTATATACACCAAGATATATAGTAAGGGAGAAATATATATGTATATATATTTAAACACAGTGAAAATCTAGATTAGATTGTTTCCCTGGTTTTAACAAAGGTACTAGTAAATCTCTAGTATTGTCAGGATTAAACGCAAATTAAATACAAATTGATAGGGTAAGCAGTAAGGTAGCCATCACTGTCCACTATATTATGTTGTTTTTTTTTTTTTTGGAAAGGGTCATTATATAAATATTTTATGAATAAATTATAACTTTGTTAACAAAGTTAAACAGAATAAAAGACTTCCCAGAATATAAAAGAAATATGCTGACTGGATTGGAAGTGGCCTATGTAGTTGGAAGTATTCAAAGCACCTGAGATAATTAGGTTTAGAGTGAATATAGTGCCTTCTACAGAGCTGAAGGAATGAAAGGTAGCAGTAACTTTTTAAAAGAATATTTCAAGGAAGCATTAAGAAATCTTAGGGTTTAATTGGATAAGAATAGACTTCCTCAGAAAGAATTCAATTATGATCTTAACTTTTGTGTTCTAGAACCAAGAAAAAGAGTCTCATGATGCATAGATTTAGAAACAGGATAGAAGGTCTTATGAAACTACATGATTAGTCATGTTTTATATGCTTTCATTTTAATTTAGCAAAGAAACTTTCTAGTCTACTCTAATTCTAGATTAGTCTAGAAAACTGGAAATATAAAAAGAGAGCTTGACGTTAGAGCTAAGAATGTAGATGTTATCAATGAATTGAAAGTAACAATTGAACTAAAATTAATTGTAGGATATTTCCATGACAGGAGAAATTAGAGATTTTTTTTTTTGCTGTGTCTTCTCCTTCATAATGCTCATCACAATTGAAAACCCCAGTCTCTTCAAGGCCCAGGTCATACTGTGGATTTGTTCCTGTAATTCACTTGTTACATAGACAAATGGATAGATAGATGGGTATAGACAGTTTTTTTTTTTCATTTCTGCTCCTATAAAGTTTATTTTTCAGTAAGATTCCTATTCAAATTCACATATAGTTTGTTACATATGTTCCTATTTCTTATCCTACAGTAAGCCCCTTATATTTACCTTGATTAGAAGTTAACCTTCCACACACAGTCTATAGATTGTGGAATTTCTCTTATACCTATTTATTTCACCATTCAAACTCTAACATATTTAATAAGAAAAATTAACTTATGACTATGATTAAATTAAGAATAATTTACCAATTAATATCAAATTAACAAGATTCCATCCACTTACACAAATACAGATAGTATGAATTTGTCTTTCTGTGAATCATGTTTACTCAAAATCATGCAATTATTACACCACTTACCAGGTATATTGATTTCCTATGCTCTTAGTTGATATTCCCCCTATATTCTTTAACCTGTTTCTTTTCTTCTTCATGTCAGCTGATGAAATTCTAAACTAGAAACCATCAGACAAAAACTACCTTATCTTCCTTCCAATACATTCACTACTTCGTTACCTTAATTTGTTGCTTTCCTTAAGGGCCTACAGATTAAATATCCCTGATTTTACCTAAGTGTGATTGAATCTGCATTATAACCTCCTCACCCCAAGTGCTTCCCCTTTGTCTGTGTCATCCATTTCTCTTTCTTTACAACATCATTTCCATTAGTAATCAAATATGGTATCTCTTAACAAAAAGACACTCTCCATTAATTTCATATCTACCTCCAGCTACCACACCATATCTCTTCTTCACAGCAAAGAATCAAATAAATCCCTGCCTTTGCCTACATCATGTTTCAGTAAATCCATGGCAATTTTCCTGGTAATGTATCAATGGCTAGCTCTCTTATTTAATCCTGTCAGGAGAAATCAATGTAACAATCTTCCCTGTACCTATTGAAAGTCTTTCTTCTCTTGGTTTCTGTGACACAACACTTATTAGTCCACCTCCCCACCCCACCCATTTCATGGGGTTGGAGGGCACGCCAATTTATACACTTATTATTAGTTCCCCTTTTGTGCTTGATCTGTAAATATCAGTGACCTAGAGCCTTTGTCTCAGTAGCCTTTCATATTTTCTCTCTTGTATGACATCATTTGATTCTAAAATTTACATATTGTACATTTTCTTCAACTCCTACCTACAAGCCCTGAAAACGTCCATAAGTTCCAGTCTGGTGTCTAGCTCTATCTAAAAGACTTGCCTATTAAGATTAGAAACAGTATCTCAAACCTAATAAAACCCAGTATTTTTTGTTTGTTTGTTTGTTTGTTTCCACATTTGTATAAACCCTCGGACTCCTTCCCTCAACCATGTAACCAGTGTTTGACAAGTTTGATTAATGTATCACAAGAAATTCCTATTTTTTTTTCATTTTCCCCCAATTGTCTACATTTGATTTAATTCCTCTCAATTATTCTCCTACAACCTGTAATAAATCAGTCCATACAATTTGCCTTAATTTATATACCTTACATAACACTTTTCTCTATTTCTCCATGTATCATACTAATTTTTAAGGGGCATTTATTTTCATTGTTCCCACTATCTGAAAGGTACCTATTCTTGTTCTTTGTTTAGCAGACCCTTAACTGATATTCAAATCTTATTTGCTTATGTGGTGCTGGGGATTGAACTCAGGACCTCCTACATGAAGGAAAAGCATTCTACCACTGAGCTACATCCCTAGTCTCTGATATTCAAATCTTAATGTAAGCTCTGCTCTAACTTAAACTTATTTAATTTAAATTAAGTAAAAAAAAATGTTTGACAAAGCCTTGATCAGATTTTACACAAGCTCCCTGATCTTTCTTCCAACTAGACATTGTCCCTTCTCCTTGCTGGGCCTCCCTAGGTCATTTTTAGCAAAAAATCCTGCTATTTTTAGAGAGAAACTTTCTCCTTTTGGCACCTGACCACTCAAGACACATGCTCAAATTCCTAATAGCCCAGTTTCAAAATGTGATTGAACTGACCTGTCTTCAGTAAGAATCATGTTAGACCAATTTAGCAAGACTCCACTCTTCATGTCTCTTCTTAACAACTATCTACCCCCTAACACTCTGCTCTTCAGCTACAATTATCCACCCAGTTGTGTTATATTTAGAATCTTACCACATTGCAGCATACTTATTAAATAGTCTTGGATACGTCTTGTTTAACATTTTAACAGGTGTCAGAATTATTTCTTTTTAAGATGTTTTTTTAAAGATTGAACAGCAACATTCAAACTAAATTACTCATCCATTTATTATCCTCATACAGAATTTACACTGCCGGGTAATGTTAATAATCCTTCACAACTTTTTACTTTTCCTTTTTTCCTATCTTCCTTTCTCCTTCATTTTTCTCATTTTCTTGTCCATTCCGCTTCTTAAACTTCATTTGCCTTCTCTTCCTCTTTTTTTAATCACTTCTTCTTCTCTTGCTGTCTTTCTTTCTTTCCTCTTTTGTTTTCTTTCTTCTTCTCCTTCTTCTCCTTCTCCTTCTTCTTCTTTCTTTCTTTCTTTCTTTCTCTCTTTCTTTCTTCATTGTCCCTTCTATTATCATGTGAGCTTCACATACACAGGTATGTTATGCCTCTTCTAAATTGTTGCATTCCTGGTGATTAAAGACTGATCAGCAAGGAGGTTTCAAGCACAGGTTAAATTAGTCATTGATTCATTATAAAATCCAAGTTAATATTCAGAAGGGGATAAAGATGAAATGCTAAAGTTATAATGAGAATATTTGCTTGCAGGGAAAAATTGTTATAAAGGATATTATAAATGATGTAGTTGATAAGGGAGTGGGTATTGACCAACGGTAGATGTTAAATGAATAAGAGTAGGTAAGACCGCACAAAAAGTGGAAATGAGTAATTATCAACCTCCAAATTAACATAAACTCTCCTAATATTTGAATTTATACTTTATACTTATTGACAGTGGAGTAGGGGGACAAAACAGAATTACTCCACGATTTTGGAAACATCTTTACACTTCAATTAACAACAGTTTCATTAAATGATCTGTTGCCTGCAGTCAGGGGTAAAGTAGCATATAGAAAGAAGGGTCAGCAGTTGATTGGCCAGACAACAGATTCAACAATGTCCTGTTCTTATTAGATTCAGCCTAGATCTGTGGTGGTCTTTTCATTGTTGCAGGCCTGTGGGTACCACTGCATATGTATCCTGGAGTGCCTGGGCTTTATAACTGCTTCACGGACTTGTCATAATTCATTATTTTTTTTGGAAATGGAAGTACAGTCACTAAGACTACAAAAAGGTGTTTTCCTTCTCCCACAGTGAAATCTACTTAGAAAATCTAACACTTAGGAACTTTCTTATTAAGTCCAGATTCAGAGTAAATGACAACAGACTATTATAGTGACAAATAGGAAAAGTTTAAAAGTTGAAAAAGAAAGACAGGGAAAGAAGGGAGGAGGGAAAGAATGAGGGAGGACACAATCCTGTTGTCCAAATGTAAATTTTAAGTTTGCAAATGTAAAGTATTATTTATTTTTAAATGTGATAGGAGGGAGAACAAATTATCAAGAGCATAATAATAAATCTATACTAGTAAGTTTAAGTGTCTAGGAACTTCCAGTGCCATTACACTTAGTGAGTTTGTTTGGTTTAATATACTGACATCCATGTGTCTGAATAACTGATAAAAATGAGATTAATCTTGTAAGGTAAATATGTACTTGAAATACTTATGTGCTTTAATCAGAACTAGGTCAGGTTTTAAATAAGTCTTGTTAGCAATTTGCTTTTCCAAGGCTTAACTGTGCCTTTCAAAATGTACCAAGGAGGTGAAGAGACAAGTGTAGATCTCCCTTATCCTGTGTGTTCCAGAGACAGATTTTAGTGGTAGACAGAAACAAGATAAAAAACAGATTAGTTCAAAATGTTCCTGTTAATTTGCTAAAATGTAACTGCGGTGCTGCTGTTCTGCTGTTTTGTTACACTTTGATTCTGTGAAGCAGTTCCTTTCCTGTTTTCAAGACATTCTGAGGCCATGTATCTGCTGAATGGAATCTCAAAGGAAATGATGTTTGCACCTTTTGTTTTTTTTATTTTTTGGGTCAAACACTTTGTATATATTTGTAAAGGAAGAAAGTTAGTTTTGGTCAAAACATTTTCTCAGCACACTATGGCTAATTCTAATGACCCAAGTTTTTTCTTCTTTGGTAACGAAACCTAGGCATGATTTTCTGTGTAAGCAGTTCTTCTTTTGTGGATCCCTTTGTGACTGCCACATAGCAGTCACTTAAGCAATGCTATGAGGGGAGAGTCAGTAGTCCACTAGGACCTCTGTTTAATTTCAGGGTTTTGCACAGAAGTCCAAGGCAAGTTTAATGGAGACTCTGATGCGATTTTAGTCTTTTGTACCATGCTGTGCTGAGCCTCTGGACCAGAAAACAGATTCGGGGTTCACAGGTAGAAGAGATAACAGATACATTTAGGATACTAGACATGCTTTATTCAGTGGTGGCCACAGCCTTTAGCCTCCAAGCCTCCAGCTTCAGCTTTAGTTCCCAGCCAGTTCCATTTTAGTCCTCATTAACCCCCATTAACCCGTTTCTCCCTGAGTCTTTTCCATAGGTCCTTTTTATTTGCAGATCAAACAAAGAAGGCACAATGCCAACAGGAGTGTGGGGGGATGCGTGTGCACAAGTTAATGTTTATAACCTTGAGTCTATATGCTGAAGCACAGTGTTTCTGGTCTTGACTAATTGGTAATATAGCTAGTTTCAAGCTCTGGACACACGGTGAAAACTTAACATAGCTTGCCAGAAGTCTCTACGAGGGAGTCTCACTATACCCATTTTTTATTTTCCTCAAGAGAGAACTATCTTACTCAAATGACAGACTCTGGTCAGTCTATTTTGAAAAATAATTCCACTACAGTTTTATTGAACATGGCTGAGTGTAAAACAATTAGTTGTGAGAATATACAATGGCTCAAGAGCCTCAACAAAATGTGGCAGTGATTCCCAAAAGATTCATCAATTTATACATAGTTATTTAATTTTTAAAAGTATTTATTGAGCATCTTCTATATTCTAGGTTGAGCGTCATAGCCGAGTAAAATTTATATATATATATATATATATATATGTATATATATATATATATATATATTTCTTTTTAGTCCTCTATTAATATGTGTATTTGTGTACAGGTAAATGCACACATGTGTACATGTATATAAAATCAGTCTTACAATGATCCATGTACCTATGAAGTCCAACCATCTTGAGCACTTAGGGACTCATCAACATTTTCTTTTGACTAATGAAGTGATGTATCCCAGATGTTGAATAAACCCATTCCCAGATGTCCTCCATATTAAGCAATCACAAATCTAATGAATTGTAACTTTGTAAGGTGTGTTTTTAAGATTAGTGAACAAAATGGAATGCCAAAGAAATTTAGTTAGGAGGCGTGAACATATGTTTACTTTAGGGTCACTTTTGAATATATGTGAGGGCAACAGAACTTTCAATTGTACTTTTAAAATCTATTTTCACCGGTGGATTTGTATATGTAGCCATGAGATTTGAATTTCATAAATTCTTCACTGAAACACAAATACAGATGATCTGGTTACAAATGTGCTCATTTTGGTATTCATAAATATGTTCCAATCTTCTTTAATCAATTCTCAGAAATTTGCTATTTCTAATTACATATATATATATATTTATCAGACTCACAAACCTCAAAATGCAGTAAATATAAGCTTCTCTGTGTATGTACATGTATGTAAAGTGCTGTGATTTGCTCAAATCAAAATAGTAAAGTTCATAGTACACCAATTTTGAGCCTCATTAGAAGATCAAGTGCCTGAGGATACCTGCTTAGTTTCTAACACAAAGTGACAGTGGCTCCAAACCTCACTCTGAGAAAAGACCCACAGGGCGATCTGGATCCTCACTTACCTACTGAGTTGATCCTCCCTTAGAGAACCAGAGGTTTCCTTTCTCATCTCCTCCTCATTTATCACATTTGGAAAAACACTGAGGGCCAAGTGACAAATAGGGATTACTAACATTGCCTAAGCTTTCTGGTCTGTGTCTCTGGTTGTAGACTTTAGATACACATACAAAATACAGAAACAAATCTCAAAATTCTTGGGGCCATTCATCTTCATTTTATCCCATCTTGTGTTAAAATACTTAACAGATTTCAGTAGATCCAAAACATAGATACTTATTTTCAGATGGCAGGGAAGGTTTGCATTTTGAAGTAAACAAGGTTTAAGATTGCAGCAAATGCCCCCCTCCCCCAATTAAACAGTGAAAAGTAAAGTTATGAAATACATTTTCCATTCATTTGATTTTTTTAGACATCCTAATTTTAGTGTCAAAATATATGACTTGGGCCTTAATAATAACCCAAAAGAGCTCCAGGATTGTTACTAAAAATATTATTCAATTCAAAGTGAATAATTTGATTCACAACAGGGATTTAATCTGGAAAGAAAATTCTAATAAATCTTCTATCCCACCGGGTCATTTTGACAAGTGCAATAACAAAAGCTGTGGTTGTCGGTATCTACAAGTGATATTTTGGCCTGTCACCATCACTCTGGCTATAACATATGAATTAGCTTCTACAAAACTTAGTAAGAAAAGGTGACTGTCTTTGACCTTTGAATAGATACTCATGATTAGTCTAGTACTTTTGGTTGCCTGAGTTATAAATTATTTTTAACTATGTTGTCATTCTAAGCATTCCTAGAATTGCTATTTGAGATATTTCATGAAAGCCTATTGAATAATAAACCACTTAATACATTATTTACTTAAGACAGTATACATAATTTAGAATAGAAAAATATATCAATATTCCTTCTTCGTTGTCCTCCTGCATAACCATAAGCAGGGAAGGGTCCCACGACTTATTTCAACAATAGTTCTGAGACTAAAAATTCAAGAAATTCAGATGGTCATTACCATTTGATTGGCAGAAATGGGAAGCATCTGAAGTTTCTAGTCACTCTGCCCATTGTTCTATATTGCATTCAGTAGTACATGATAAAGGAAATATCAACCCCTAGGGATCATTGTGAAATTCTGGGGGAAATTGCCCATTGTTCTATATTGCATTCAGTAGTACATGATAAAGGAAATATCAACCCCTAGGGATCATTGTGAAATTCTGGGGGAAATGCTGCTTGTCCTAATGGGTACACAGTCTACTAGCCTGTAGTGAGCAGTAGCCAGGGATGCTTGGAAAGAACATTGATTCCCCATGACATTCAAGATATGTAGACTTTTATAATTATAAAATAATATTATTTGTACATTAACACACAATAAATTTTCCCTAAATACAATTAGTGTGTAGTTTTAACAACAACAAAAAAAGACTTTGCTTTGTTTGGAATTTTACTAACAAATATTCACTATTGGGAAAATTATAGTCTGAAGCTTAATAAATTGTTTCATTATGTATTTGTAGCAGTCATATTCATGGATATTCTACACATTAGTGTGAATAGCAGATTTCTTCAGTGCAAGTATGCTCTGGGATTGTCATGTTTAAGAATTTATATATTAAAATGCACAGTATTTAAAAAATTTGTTTACTTTTATATATTGAAGCGCATACTATCAATTATTTTGAAGTTATATAAATTACTTATTCTGTTTGTGAATTTTATTTCAGAACAATAAAGAAGGATGTACAAAACATTTCTATTATAAAGTGTTATTGTACCTGAAAATGTTAAGAATAAATTTTGTGAGTGGATAAACAGGAAAACATATTATAAATAATCATGGATCTTGAGTCAGAAAATAGAGTTACAAATTTGGCTCTGCCTTATGTAAGTTTCTGTATCTTAGGGTAAGTTTGCAATTTTAAGCATAAGAATACCCATCTGTGAAATCAGAATGATTACATGCATTTTACATGTATCTCCTATTTTTGTGATGGATCAGAAATCTATGTGAAAGTTACTTTGTAAATTTTAAAGGATGATAGTAATGCAACCATTATATCTATTATTCAATGAATACTCCAGAGTTCCTTTCCCTCCATGGGTTTATTTGATTTCAAAGATGATAAGAAAAATCTTATCATGGACTTTACAATTAAGCATAATTCAACTAATTAAACATTCTCCTCTTTTCAACAAATATTTCTAATCCCATACTCAATACACAGAATTTCTGTAAGAGTAGAAAATAAAAGAAGAATGAATATGGCAAATGTATTTTGTAATTCAGTTACTTTTATCATTAATACATAGTTAAATTTAGCATTATGACAGAAAATTTATACATTGATTGGAACATTCAGTATATTTTAGCAGTGAAATTCTTGATCTTGGTTGTGCTACACTGATGAATTAATTTAAATACATAGGTATATGTAGTCAGAAATAGATGCACAGTGTAAGTGGAGACTGATAGCTGCATCCAAGTCCGTTAGGAGTCTTTACTACTTACCCTCTAGGCAGAACTGTTACAAACATGTATTCAAAAAAAAGAAAAAGAACTTTTCTAAAGAAATACTGCTCATCAAATATATTGGTAAAGCACTGTTTAAAAAAAGAAAGTATGATTTCATTGTGCCTATGTAGAAAGAATATTTTATTAATTGATATTTTTAATTTCAAATAACTAAGATCAAATGTCAATGACCAGTGTGAGTAACTTGATGTTTTATATAGTGATAAAAAAAACAGAGTAAATCCATTATTGAGGTAGTGCTGGAAGATTTTGGAACATTTTATTTACTTTGTACAGAATATATGATAAGTAAATTTCTCATGCATATTTTAATTATGTTAATAGGATTTCCTAAAATATCCTAATATATTCTATGCTTCAGGAACATTTCTTACCAGGATATTGTCTATGACAGTGATAAGAATTCCTTGGTGCTAAATTCTTTTCATGTATCACTGAAGTATTTTTTACTTGTGTTTTATTTGATTTATTTTATTTAGATTTTCAATGGCAGACCTATTAGCAGAGGAGCAAAGTTAAGTGTGTAGTTGCTAGCTGGCCTTCCTTACACTAATCTCAACTTGTCTCCAAAATGGAGTATTATTTTCCTTTTCCATCCTTTTACCTCACCTATTGATTTCCTACAAAAAGTGCAAACTCAAAGTCTATATATTTTCTTTTTCAGTATAGATTCCAGTAGAATTCCATCATAACATTAAGTTCATTAATTTAAGAAAGTTTATGAGGAAATGATTTACTCAAGACACCATGAAACACAAGGGTATAGATTGAATTTCCACATGGAGAAGATATGTTCAACACCTTACCTCCAATACCAAAAAATGTGACCATATTTGAGATAGGTTTGTTGCATATGTAAGTAATTATGTTAAATTCATTAGGGGGCCTTAATTCACAGTAACTGATATCCTATATTAATTTAGAAATATGGACTTAGTGACATGGAGAATGCCATGCAAATTTGGAGGCAGAGATTTGAGAATTCTAGGAGGCAAAGAATATTGAGAATTATCAATCAGAAGCTAAGGATGAGACATAGGGACAGAGTCTCCCTCAAACTAGATTGAATATTGATTTTAGACTTCTATCCTTTAGAAGGCAGAGGCAATAAATTTCTATTGTTTTCTGGTATCAATTTCTAATGCTTTGTTAAGTTGACCATAGAAAACTATTACACATTTTCATAAAAGGAAGTAACATACTATTGTACTAAAAAAGTAGAAGTGACTTTGGGATTGAGTATTTGGCAGATGCTAGAAGAGTCTTGAGAGGTGCATGCACATGTGTAAACACACACACACACACACATATTAAGTCTAGAGTGCTCCTAGTAGTCAGTTATTAAATGTAAGAATATTGAAAGTTAATCTGGAACAACACTTACTGGAAATTTGAGAAACTACAGGAAAAAAAAAAGTTAATATGGAAGAGGTTTAAAAAGAAGGGAAGGGAACTACAGAGAAAGCTTCTTATTTCTAATATTTTTAAATTCAGACACGTTGTCTAACTACAGACACTTTCTTTATCAGAATGTTGCTATGAATGTGAAAATGAATGTGAAAGATGCTTCTGGTGGGGTTTCAAGTGGAGATGAGGAACATGTTATTTGTCAGAGGACAAAAGGTGATACTTTTTATAAAGTGGCAGAGGCTTGGCTCAGTTGGGTTTGCTTCTTAGTGGTAGAAAACAGAACTTGGATATATATAGCTGAGATTTCTGAGCAAAGTTTAAAATATGCAGGAAATTTCTCTTTTTTTATAGTACAATTAAGGATAAAAGATATCTTTAATAAACAATTTCTGAGCTGCAAAGGAAAAAATCACTTGATAATTTGGAATAGTCTACCTACCTGGATAGCTTGCTCTGGAACAGGAAAAGTGTGTGCCTGGAAAAGGATTTGCTAAAGAGATTAGATATACTTCATGGATCCAATTAACTATCTCACAGAAGTCAGAAATGTTTCTCCTGTACCTGTCCAACCTTTGAATTTAGAAAGCAGCTAACGTGTCTAGTTCCAAAGTTTCACAGGTATCAAAAAATATTTTGCCACAGAAAGAACCATATCCCAATTCTCAGTCATAACTGATTAAGATGTTTGAGGCAATGAGTTTTAGAAATGTGATATGATATTTAGATGAGGTTTTGAATGTATACCTGATACTGGAGTGGATTAAGACTTTTGAGGATACTAGGAAGTTTGAATGTATTTTGAGTCAAGGAAGGGCATGCATTCTACAGGGATAGAGGGAAGACTACTGTGAATTAAATTGTGTCCCCCATAATATATGTTTAAGTCTAACCCTTAGTATTCTAGAATGTGATCTTATACGGAAATAGCATCACTGCATGTGTAATTATTTAAGATAGGGAGATGTACTAGTTCAATACAACTGGAGGCCTTATCAGCATTGATAAATTTGTCCAAATGGGGAGATTATCATATGAAGATGAACAAAGCAGTTGGAGTGATAACCAAGGAATACCAAGGATTTCCACCACCAACAGACACGAGAAAAGAAGCATAAAGTGGACTTTTGATCTGAACACTCAGAAGAAAACAACCCTGACAACACTCCTCTTTCTGACTTCTAACTTCCAAAACTGTGAGATAACCAATATCTGTTGTTGCAAGATATCAGTTTGTGGTACTTTGATATAACAAGTCCTATAAGGAACAAAACCATGTAAAATATATATTTAAGAACCTTATTGGCTAACAGTTTATGAGTAATACAATATGTACAAAAGTAACTACAAATCAATTTATAATTAATAGTTACTTTCTAAAGATAAATTGATATATATGCAGTAGTTGGATCACTTACATAATACTAAAAAACAAACAAAAAACCAAAAGGAAATTAACCTAGAAAAAATAAGGTTAAGATCTGCAGAATATTTTCTTGTTAAAATCATTTTTTAAAATAATATGTTGTTATTTACATGTTATAATATTTCCATATTATAAAACCTGATGTTCAGGTTTATATTAATCTTAAGTATAGAATCAAATAAATGTTTGGAGTGGAATTTTATTGATATACTGATACATTCACATGCATTAACAAGATATAAGGCAGAGATCCCTTGAACATTTTGGCCAATTTTGTTCAATGTTAACATATCACAAAACTGCTTTATTATATCTCAACCAGATGGTTAACACTGCCAAATGATTTCCTTCACATTTCATCAATTTTAATTGTAGTAATTTGTGCATGTGTGAAGTTCTGTTAAATTGATCACCTGCATAGTTATGATGTTGAACTGGAAGGATCTTTTCTGTGTCCCTTGAATCACAAGTACTTACTTATCAAACACCAAAGCCCCATTCTTTATTCACCAATAATTTGTCATCAATAAGTAAAGGTCAATTATTCAAAAGTGTTATAAAGATGGAATCTTATTCAGTAACTTTGGGGGTTATTTTTTAACTCCCACAATTAATCGTATTGTGTCTACTTATTTGTTTTTTATTTCAAGGAAATATTTCTTAGTACACATATATCATGGTTAATTTAACTACTCACCTTTTGAGACATTTTGGATAATTCTAGTTTGAGGATGTTATAGGTTAAGTTTCTATAAACATTGATGTTCAGGTTTTGTATGAACATAACTTTTTATTTCTCTGAAATAAATACCTAAGTCTGTGATTCTGTATCTTCTAGTAATTGCATTCCTAATAATCTAATTAGCAATAATTTGGAGAAATTGTGAATAGTGTTGTGCTTTTAATTTTGGCTTCCATATATTCATTATTAATGCATAGAAATACATTTTTTATGTGTTGCTAGTGATGGAATCCAGTTCCTTATATATGCTGCGCAAGAAATCTACCACTGAGATACATACTCAGCCACAAATTAAAATATTTTAATAACATCTTTATTGAAGTATAATTCACATAAAATTCACACTTCAAAATGAACAATACACAATTATTAGTATATTCACAAAAGTATGTAAACATTGCCACTGTATATTTTTATCATTTTTATCATTGCAAAAAGAATTCTATATGCATTAAGCAGTTTCTCTGCATTCCATACCCTTCCACCTTCAAAACCAGAATATGACAAACACTAAACTACTTTTTGTATTTAAGGATTTCCAGTCTGTAAACCTATAGGGTTTGAAGAGAAGGAACAGCGATTTTCCATATAACCCCTGCTCCTCTATACACAAGGCTTCCTTGACTATCAAAATCCCCACCAGAGCAGTTTATTTGCTTTATTTAGTCAATGAATTGACTACATTGACACATCATTATCACTTAAATTCCATATCTGTCATAAGGATTTCATTCCTGGTATTTCATTCTTGATATTCATTTCTATGGTTTCTGACAAATATGTATTGACACCACTATACTACTTTAAACAATAGTTTATTCCCTATGATGGTTACTTTTACGTCTCATATTGAGTGAGTTAAAGGGTTCTCATGTGGCATAGAGCATTTTACCTTGCTAAACCATTATTTTTGGATTCATCTTTGAATCAGAAAGAAGATATGAAGATCTTCTCTCACTAGTGTTGATGGGCATCACCCAATCAATTTAGGGCCCCATCAGAATTAAAGGAGAGAGCAATGATAAATAGTCTCTTTTCTCTATTCCTCTTTCCTTTATCTGGAATTCTAACTTAACTTCTCCTCAAAAAACAGAATTTCTTCTTCTGGACATGGAGTTAAGTTATTGACTCCCCTGCTTCTCAGACATCAGGTTTCAGATTGTGTTACATCACTGACTCTTTTCGTTCTCACTAAAAGGGAGAACACTGTAGGATTTCTTGGCCTCCATAAATTCATGAGTCATTCACATAATAAATCACTGTATTAATGTATGTATGTATGTATGAGTCATGATGTTGATTTGAAATGCCCCACAAAGGCTCCTGTGTTGAAGGCTTGTTCCCCTAAAACAATGTTCAGAAGTGGAGACATTGGGAAATGATTGTATCATGAGAGTTCAGACATCATTAATGGATTAATCAATTAATGGGTCATAATTTAATGGACTAAACTGCAGGAAGTGGGACATAGTTGAAGGGACTGAGTCTATTCTCTTGGGGACTATATATTTTTTTTTCCATGGCTCTTCTTCCCGCCTCTTTTTCCCAGCTGCAATGAGATATGCAGCTTTTCTCTACCATGTTCTTCAGCCATGATGTTTCTTCATTGAGGCAACCTGACCACCATGGACTGAAACCTCTGAAATTGTAAGCCAAAATAAATCTTTCCTTCTCTAAGTTCTGTATTTTCTTAGGTATGTATTAACAACCATAAAAATCTCATTAACAAACTCTTTATCTGTAGCTATCTATAAATCTATATAACTTTATAAAAGTTTCTCTATGAAATTCTAACAACATGCTCCTTATTCTTCTCCTTCCATCTTCTGGTAACTATGTGTTTTTCTTTTCTTGTTTCTTTGTTTTACTGTCTCCATTGTGTTGATTTTTCTAAAATGTTATATAGGTAAAATTATGTAGCATATATTTTTTTCTTTTTTATTTATTTTAATCTAATTTCTTATACATGACAGCAGAATGCATTTTGATTCATTCTACACATTTCATTTCTCTGGTTGTACACAAAGTAGAATCACACCATTTCTGAATTCATACACATACCTAATGTCCATCTCATTCCACCATCTTTTCTATATCCATGCTCCCTTCCTTTCCCCTCCCTACTCTTTGCCCTATCCAAAGTTCCTCCCTTCCTCTCATGCTCCCCCGCCCCCATTATGTATCAGCATCCACTTGTCAAAGAAAACATTTGGCTGTTGGGATTTTGTGATTGGTTTACTTCACTTAGTATGATATTCTCCAACTTCATCCATTTACCTGCAAATGCTATGATCTTATTCTCTTTTATTACTGAGTAATATTCCATTCTGTATATATAAACTACAGTTACTTTATCCATTCATCTATTGAAGGGCATCTAGGTTGATTTCACAGTTTGCCTATTGTGAATTGTGCTGCTATAAATATTGATGTGGCTGTGTCACTGTAGTATGCTGTTTTTAAGTCCTTTTGGTATAGAATGAGGAGTGGGATAGCTGGAGTCAAAAGGTAGTTCCATTCTAAGTTTACCAAGGAATCTTTATACTGTATTCCAGATTGGTTGCAACAATTTGTAGTTCCACCGGCAATGTAGCAGTGTGCCTTTTTCTCCACATCCTCTCTTCCACTTACTATTGCTTGTATTCTTAAAGCTTCCATTCTAACTGGAGTGAGAGGAAATCTTAAAATAGTTTTGATTTGCATTTCTCTAATTAATAGAGAAGTTGAATATATTTTCATATATTTGTTGATTGTGTATATTACTTACTCTGAGAAGTGTCTGTTCAGTTCCTTACCCCATTTATTGATTGGTTTATTTATTTATTTTTTTTCATTATTTTGTTTTAGTTGTGCTTGAACACAACACCTTTGTTTTATTTTCATATAGTGCTGAGGATCGACCCCCAGAGCCGCACATGTGCTAGGTGAGTACTCTACCGCTGAGCTACAACCCCAGCCCCAGGGTTATTTGTTTTTCTGGTGTTAAGTTTCTTGAGTTCTTCATAAGTCCTGGAGATTAGTGCTCCATCTGATGTGCATGTGGTAAAAATTTGCTCCCATTTTGTAGGCTCTCTCTTCACTTCACTTTTGCTGAGAATAAACTTTTTGGTTTGAATCCATCCCATTCATTGATTCTTGATTTTATTTTTGCACTGTAGGAGTCAGGTTAAGGAAGTTGGGGCCTAATCTGACATGATGAAGATTTGTGCCTACTTTTTCTTCTAGTATGTGTAGGTTCTCTGGTCTAATTCATATGTCCTTGATCCACTTTGAGTTGAGTTTTGTGCATGGTGAGAGATAGAAGCTTGATTTCATTTTGTTGCATATGGATTTTTAGTTTTCCAAGTGCCTTTTGTCGAAGAGGCTATCTTTTCTGCAATGTATGTTTTTGGTGACTTTGTCTAATATAAGATAACTGTAATTATATGGGCTTGTCTCTGTGTCCTCTATTCTGTACTATTGGTCCACCAGTCTATTTTGGTGCCAATATCATGCTTTTTTTTTTCACTATTGCTCTGTAGTATAGTTTAAGGTGTGGTATAGTGATGCCACCTGCTTCACTCTTCTTGCTAAGGATTGCTTTTGATATTCTATGTTTCATATATTTCATATTAATTTCATGATTGTTTTTTCTATTTATATGAGGAATATCATTGGGATTTTTATTAGAATTGCATTAAATATGTATAGTGCTTTTGGTAGTATGGTCATTTTCACAATATTAATTCTGCCTATCCAAGAAGAAGGGAGATCTTTCCATCTTTTAAGGTCTTCTTTAATTTATTTCTTCAGCATTCTGTACTTTTGTTGTAGAGGGCTTTCATCTCTTTCATTGGGTTGAGGCTATTGTAAATGGGGTAGTGGGTAGTGTTCCTCATTTCCCCTTCAGAGGGTTTGTCACTGATATACAGAAATGTCTTTGATTTATAGGTGTTGATTTTATATCCTGATACTTTGCTGAATTCACTTATTAGTTCTAGAAGTTTTCTGTTGGAGTTTTTTGGGTCTTCTAGGTATAAAATCATATTGTTGGCAAATAGTGCTAATTTGAGTTCTTCTTTTCTATTCATATCCCTTTAATTTCTTGTGTCTGTCTAATTTCTCTGGCCAGTGTTTGAAGAACTATGTTAAATAGAAGTGGTGAAAGAGGGTGTCCCTGTCTTGTTCCAGATTTTAAAGGCAATGCTTTTGATTTTTCTCCATTTAGAATGATGTTCGCCTGGAGCTTAGCATAGATAGCTTTTATGATGTTGAAATATGTTCCTGTTATCCCTAGTTTTTCTAGTGGTTTGAATATGAATGGGTGCTGTATTTTGTCAAATACATTTTATGCATCCATTTAGATGATCATATGATTCTTATCTTTAAGTTTATTGGTGTGATGAATCACAATTATTGATTTCCATATGTTGAACCAAACTTGCATCCCTTGAATGAACCCCACTTGATTCTGGTGCATTATCCTTTTAATATGTTATAATAATTAAATATGTTAAATAATTAATATGTTATAATAATTCAATATGGTATAATAATATATTATAATAATTCATTTTGCCAGAACTTTATTGAGAATTATTACATCTATGTTCATTAGATGTTGGTCTAAATTTTTTTTCCTTGATTGTCTTTGCCTGGTTTTGGAATCACAGAGTTACTGGCCTAATAGAATGAGTTTAGAATTGTTCCCTTTTATATAATTCATGGAATAATTTGAAGAGTATCAGTGTTAATTCTTCTTTGAAGGTCTTATAGAACTCAACTGTGAATCTGTCTGGTCTTTTTTGTTGTTGTTGTTGTTGGTAGGCTTTTGATGGAATCTTCTATTTCAATGCTTGAAACTGATGTATTAAACTTGTGTATATCATCCTGATTCAGTTTGGGTAAATCATATGACTCTAAGAATTTGTCGATGTCATTAATGATTTCTATTATATTGGAGTACGAATTTCCATACTAGTTTGTAATTATCTTCTGTATTTCAATAGTGCCCAACATAATATTTCTTTTTATATCATGGATTTTAATAATTTAAGTTTTCTTTCTTCTTATCTTCATTAGTGTGGCTAAAGATTTATTGATTGTATTTATTTTTTCAAATGACTAAATTTTTGTTATGTCAATTTTTTCAATTGTTTCTTTTTCCCCCCAATTTCATTGATTTCAGCTCTGATATTTTCCCTGTCTTCTACTGCTTTTGGTGTTGATTTTTTTCTTCTTTTTCTATGGCTTTGAGATGTTGTGTTAGGTCATTTATTTGTTGACTTTTTCTTTTTTTAAGGAATAAAATCCATGCAATGAACTTTCTTCTTAGTACTGCCTTCATATTGTTCCAGAGATTTTGATATGTTGTATCAGTGTTCTTGTTTACCTCTAAGAATCTTAATCTTTCTGATGTCTTTTGTAACCCATTGTTCTTTCTATAGCATATTATTTATCTCCAGGAATTGGAGTAGTTTCTATTTTTTATTTTATCATTGATTTCTAATTTCATTCCATTATGATCTAATAGAATGTAGGGTATTATCTCTATTTTGTTGTATTTGCTAAGAGTTGCTTTGTGGAATAATATATGGTCTACTTTAGAGAAGGATCCATGTGCTTCTGAAAATAAAGTGTATTTGCTCATTGATGGATGAAATATTTTACATATGTCTGTTACATCTAAATTATTGATTGCAATTTTGAGTTCTGTAGTTTCTTTGTTTAGTTTTTGTTTGGAAGCTCTATCCAGTGGTAAAAAAGGTATGTTATTGTCACCCGATATTATTGTGTTGTGTTCTATTTGACTCTTGAAATTGAGAAGAGTTTGATGAATGTAGATGCTCCATAGTTTGGGGAATATGTATTTATAATTGTTATGTCTTGTTGATGCATGAATACCTTAAACAGTATGAAATGCCATTCGTTATCCCTTTCGACTAACTTTGGCTTGATGTCTACTTTATTTGATATGAGGATGGAACCCCTGCTGCTTTCAGAGATCATGTGTGTGGTATAATTTATCCCAACCTTTCAGTTTTAGTCTGGGTTATCTTTTTCTATGAAATGAGTCTCTTAAATGCAGCATATTGGTTTTATTTGTTTGTTTGTTTTTTGTTTTTATCTAATCTGCCAGTCTATGTCTTTTGATTGATGAATTTAGGCAATTGATATTCAGGGTTATTATTGAGATATGATTTGTATTCCTGATCTTTTTTTTTTAATTTTTGTTTTTTAACTTGAATGATTTCTCCTTTGATTGGTCTTTCCTTTAGTATAATATCTCCCTTTGCTGATTTTCATTGTTTTTTTTAATTTCTTTCTCATGGAATATTTTGCCAAGGATATTCTCTAGTGCAAGCTTTCTAGTTGTAAATTCTTTCAACTTTTGTTTATAATGGAATATTTTTATTTCTTCATCAAATCTAAAGCTTAATTTTTCTGGCTATATGATTCTTGGTTGGCATTCATTTTCTTTCAGAGGTTGGTATATATTATTCTAGGATCTTCTAGATTTAAAGGTCTGGATTGAGAAATCTGCAGTGATCTTATTTGGTTTCCCCCTATATGTAATCTTATTCATTTCTCTTATGGCTTTTAAAATTCTCTTATTCTGTGTGCTAGGCATTTTCATTATAATGTGCCTTGGTGTAGATCTGTTGTAATTTTGTACATTTGGTATTGTGTATTCTCTTGTACTTTGTTTTCCAATTCATTCTTCAGGTTTAGAAAATTTTCTGATATTGTTTTATTGAATAGATTGGTCATTCCTTTGGTTTGAGAGTGTATGCCTTCCTCTATCCCAATATGTACTAAATTTGGTCTTTGATGTTATCCCATAATTCTTGGATGCTCTACTCATGGTTTCTTATCATTTTCACTGTGTGGTCAACTTTATTTTCAAGATTATATATTTTGTTTTCATTGTCTGAGGTTCTTTCTTTCAAGTGAGCGAATCTGTTGTTCATGCTTTCTATTTAGCTTTTAATTTGGTTTATTGTTTCCTTTATTTCAAAAATTTCTGTTTGTTTTTCAGAATATCTGTCTTTTGCTTATCTATGAAGTTATCTTTTGCTTCCTGTATTTGCTTATGTAACTCTTTATCAATATGATCCTTTTTTGCCCCTGTGTGGTCTCTTATATCATCCTTTACTTAGAGAACATTTTAATTGTGTACATTGTGAACTCCTTCTCTGACATTTCTTCTGCTGTGCTGGCCATGGATTCTAATAATGTTGTACCTTGGTTTGTTTTGCCATGTTGTTCATATGTCTTCCCCTTGAGCAGTGCAGACCAAGTTGTTAGTTTTCTACAGATTTATAGTGTCTTTGCAGGGTTTCAGTACCTCTCCTTTAAGGAAGAGATCAATATTAACAGATTCCAAAACAAACAACATATAGCCTTAAAACAAATAGCTCCTATTAGGTTATTTACAGTTTTGTTACTATAGAAAGAAATGGTGAGTTCAATTATTATCTGCAATATAAAGAGTAGGTTTGCAAAAGGGTCTACAGTTCCTGATGGTAGACAAAGATAGAACCAGGGTGTACAGGATGAGATATTAAGGAGGTAGGAAGTGAAAATATAGAGTTATTAGATCTTAGGAAGCATGAAAGAGGAATAAAAAGAAGTTGGATAATAGCAGGAGAAAAGAGAGAAAGAGATTTTGGGGAGGCAAGCAATTGGGAAAACAATAGAGTATAAATAAACAGCAACAACAAAAAATAAAAATTAAGAAGAAGAAAAAAAATGTAAAAATAAAAGATAAAAGAATATACAACACAAGTGTCATATATGATTTAGACATCCCAATCCTCAGTAGTCTAATGCATTAAAATGTTTTAGAAATGTTGGGGATGTGAGGGTGGGAAAGAGAGAGACAAAAGAAAGAAAAAAATCTTGAAGGGAAATCAGAGGATTGTTTCTGTTGGAGTTCAGTATCTTTCCCGCGTAGTTTATCATCCAGTAGGTTGAGTTGTCTGTTGTTTCCCGGTATCTCTACCCTCAGCATGGTAAAGGTTGTTAGGGTGGATGGGCTGGCCTTGGAGGTGGAGCTTCTGGAGATAGGGTATAGTACTTGCTGGTCCCCATTGGAAGACTGCACCCCAAGGATCTCCTTTGGGCCTGCTTGTGTGATGTGGGTGCCTTATCTCCATATATTACCTGTAGACTTCACCATTTCTCCCTCTAATTTAGTATCTAAACTGTATCTCAACCCCTGGCCCCCTTTCTACTTCCCAATTAGGAACCTCTCTTTCCAGGGGTCTTATGGGCTGCATTCTGGGGCCTGTACACCTGTCACAGAAAGCTGTTTTGTATCTGGCAGGTCAGGACCAGGCTTTGTGAGCTATGGACTGGCCATGTAGTTGCAAGCACTGTGCTGGGTTAGTGGCTTGGGGGTGGGGATTGGGGAACTATAGGTACCTTGATATTGCTTCTAGTCCCCAGCCAATGTCCCAAGTTGGGAATTTCCCCAACTAAAGGTGATGATAGCATTAGCAAGGATAACCCAAGATAGGAATGAAGGTATCTGAAGATGGAGGCAGCCGCTTTCAGAGATGGGACATCAGGAGCAGGCTGCATGGTGGTGTTAGGTGGTATGTTTAGAGATGCAGTGCTGTGGCAGGTGGCTGTCACCAGACCCTGTCTGTTGTCCCCGGGTATGGACTACTGTGTGTAGGAGACCATGGCAGGGGTTTTAGTGTCCCAAGATGGAGGCGATGTGGGAGGCCCACATTAGTAAGATAGGGGTCTGCACAGGATCAGTGGCTGAGCTTCCTGCATGAGAGAAGCTGTTGGGGGTCCTCTAATAACTTGCAGAGAAAAAGTATTCACACTTGCATATAATATTTTCAAATTGGTTCATTTCATTTATTAATAAGAGTTTAAGGTGTTTCTATGTCTTTTTATGGTGCATAGTTTACTTCTGTTCAGCAGGAAATAGTATTATTTGATTGGATACACAAGAATTCATCCACTCGACTACTGAGGAATACCTTTAGCTGTTTTCAAGTTTATACAGTTATTAATAAAATTGTTATGAACATCCAAGTGCAAGAATTTTTGTGAACCTCAATTTTCAATTCATTTGGGTAAATATTGGAAAGTGAGTTTGCTGGGTTATTTTGTAAAAAATAAGTTTAATTTTGAAAAACTTACCAAATAGTATTCCGGAGGTGCCTGTAGAATTATGCTCCCCACACTACAGAGAGTTAATGTTGCTTCATAAACTCGTCAACAAATGGTGGTGTCACTGCTCTGGAATTTGGTTCGGGAATTTGGGCATTCTCATAGTTATATACTGATATATAAATATCATTGTTATTTTAAATTGTATATCCCTAAAAAAATGTACTTTTGATTCTTATTTTCTTTCACTCCTTGAAATTTGTGCTGCGACTTCCTATGATCCCCATTTTTTTTCCCCCGAATGAAATCCACTATTGGTCTAATTGCTTTTTTTTTCACCTAGGTGATTCCTTGTTACTTTGGTTGCTATTAAGATTTTATTTTGGTAATTTGTTTGGCCAATTCATTATGAGTTTTCTTAGCATACTTTTCTTTGGCTTTATCATGATTAAAAGTTTCTCATCTTCTTTAATCTTTCAATAAATTGAGCAATGTTTCAGACATTATTACTATTATTTTATATTCTTTCATTTTCATTAATTACTCTCCTGGAGCTTGATGAACCAAATGTCAAATATTTTATTATTGTTCTCTGAGCATCTATCCAGTTAAAAAATTCATTCTATTTCTCTCTGTATTGTTTACATTTGGAAATCCTATTGGTCTAAACTTACATTCACTAATTAATGCCTACTGTTATCTCCAGAAAGTATCACATTATTTAAAAAAAAAATTCAGTTCTTTAATTTCTTTTTGTTCCAATTTCATTTCTGAGGGTTTTTTTATTATTATGTTTTCTTTACTTCAAGGAAATTTCTAATTGTTATGAATTCATTTATGTGGTTTCTTTAAATCAATGTCTGGTAATTCAATATGTATATAATTCATCTTTCTGTTGGGCCTACACTGATTATCTTTTCATGTTGAAGTTATGATTTTCTTCTTATTTTAAAGGTTATTTTTTAATTATCTTGAGCATTTCCTTCATGATTTTAGGAGATCCTAGGTATTTATCCTTTTATTTCAGCACACAGGAATCTTACTTAGATTTTGTAGATGTATATTGCCTACCTATAGGGCAGAAGTTCAAAATGTTATTTAATTTTGAATTGAGTTTCTCCAGCTTAATTTATCTAGAATCACTGGAAACTTATTAATACAGAAAGACCAAAAATTAAAATATTCAGTAATAAAAAATGCTCTTTTAAAATAGTGAATGACTCATAAAATTCTTCTCATTCATCTTAGTCGAAGTCAAGTATAGACATGATGTTTTCCAGGGAAGATATATAGAGAAGTTTCTTGTCTAAATGCATTGAATCCAAGTGAAATGTGTGGGGTCCCATATTGTTCTTCAGAATTTATACAATCATATACATGACAAGTTTAGACTGGGAGGTATAGACAAAATTATAAATGAAAGCAAGCTGTCATATTCCCCAAATTTTATATGCCAGGAATTAGCAAGGAAAGTACTCAACTGCAAATGTGCTATACTTTGCAAAGAAGTAAGAATGACATCACAGATAGTGCATCAAATCCAGAGGGCAGAGTCATGAGCCCAGAGGGCAGAGTCCTAAATCAAGAGTATTATTGCTAGTCTTTAAAAGTTAGTGGAGTTTCTGTGGTTGACTTTTGAAAAAACTTTAAACCAATAACATCTTTCTATCTCCCATGTTCTCCCTTTTTTTTTTTTAGTTTTCTTTTTTTTTTTTTTAATTTTTTATTGTTGGCTGTTCAAAACATTACATAGTTCTTGATATATCATATTTCACACTTTGATTCAAGTGGGTTATGAGCTCCCATTTTTACCCCATATACAGATTGCAGAATCACATCAGTTACACATCCATTGATTTACATATTGCCATACTAGTGTCTGTTGTGTTCTGCTGCCTTTCCTATCCTCTAATATCCCCCTCCCTTCCTCTCTCTCTCCTCTCTCTCTTTCTCTCCNTTATTGAGGGAGAAGAAATGTGTCTCAGAATATATCATACTCACAGTCTTACCATATAGCTGATTTAGATGAAGAGTTGTAACTTCTGAAATGAGGAAATTTTTGGTCTTTGCATTGAATTTTTCAAGGATTTTGAAGAAAGAATATATATTCATGGAATGGAAGTGAAACTTTGTTGCTAAATTACTGATGGCCATAAGCAGAATTGTAAGTTCTCAATGATGGTCATATCCTAAACCTTAGAACCTAGGAATATTTTATCTTTCAAGGGAAAAGGAAAATTCCAGACATGATTTAATTCCTTCATTGTCCAGGGAACTCCCAAGCAATCACAAGGGTCCTTCTACTAGGACATTATGGGAGTTCAGGTCAGTATAGTGGCTGCAGAGGTTGAAGTCATGTCAAAAATAAAACCAAAAACAAAAATTAAAAAATTTTACAGTTCTTCTCTTCCCTTGAATTTAGCCTTATAAGATCCATTTTATATTTATGACCTCCAAACTGTGAGATCTTAAATTTGTGTTGCTATGAACCACTGACTCTGTGATAAGTCTCTACAATAACAATAGGAAACTAATATACTGCTCCACATTCTTTGCATATCCATATATGCATTAGAATAATTTTGCATTTTTCTTTAAAATAGTCTGTCACAATATATATTACAGGGGTTCACTTCATTCTCTATGCCAATTTAAGGATAAAGGTTGTTCATATAACTCTAATATATTCAATTGATATTGGGTTGTTAAAATGCTGTATTCATTTTCCTGTCATTTTAGTAAATTGTGATTTTCAATGATTTGTCCATATATTCTAATTTTTCAAGTTTATTGACATATAATTGCTAATTACATTTTCTTTTTATCCTTTTTGTTGACTTTATTGATGGCTGTTTTTTATTCATATTGGTGATAATTTGTGGTTTCTTATTTTTTCTGTGTTAGCTTTGCTAAATATTTATCAATTTTAAATATATTAAGTATGGCAATCCATGCACATGATGTATCTATAGGTATCTGTAGATCATTTACATTTCTCACTAAAATTTTTTTCAGTTTTGAGAGACAATATTTTGCTTTATTGATAAACAGTTCTGTGTAGGTCTCAATATCTGCATTTCTGAAAGAAGAGAAACAATTTTTGTCCTAGATGACATTTTCAAGAATATTTGTATAATGCAAAGTTTTGAAAGCTTGGAAAAATGTTGTTATCTATAGGCAAGTGTGCTTACTGTAAAATGTAATAAGATTTATTTTTAACTTCATGGCAAAGTTCAGGAAGGTTTACCATCTATTATAAAAATTACAGATTCCCTAAAATTTGTGGTTTTCCTTGGGCACATGTTATTTAGTCCACTTTATATCATCTTAATATCTGGGCATGGAGTACTGCTTTAAATACATATACTCTGAGTACTGCTATTGTTGAGTTATCAAGTCCTTTGTCTATATCTTAATAGTTTCATACATCTTGTAGCTTACAAATATTGTAAAATCCAAGACACATCTTGGTTTTAACAAATGTTAACATTTTTAAGTAAATTTATTTTATTTTTAATTCTATAATAGGTTTTTACATTTTATTTTCCAATGTTTATTTGTAGTATAAAGAAATACTATTTGTCATATTAATTTTGTTTTTTACACAAAATTGCTTAGACAGACATATTAGTTCTAATAATCTATATATTCTATTAATGTTATTGTAGATTTATTTTTGTTATTTAATATATAAAATCATTTTGATTGTGAATAACAATTGTACTACTGTTTTTCATCTTTCATTTCTTTTTTTTTTCTCGTCTCATTTGACTGACTAATGAATGCAATATAATGTTGAACAAATTTGAAAAGACTATGCAATCTTTGCCTTGTTTTCAATGTCAGGAGAATGAAATTTCATATTTAATTAAAAATTTATTTTCATAAATATTTTTAAAAATATTAACTAGAAATCTCCTTTTGATTTTTAACTTGACAAGAGGATTCAAAATGTTTTAACTGTACTCAGTTGTTTTTTTTCACCTACCGAGATGATAATATGGCTCTCTTTCATTCTTTCAACATGGTATTTTTACATTTCCAAATTTTCAAATGTTAACTCTGCAATCCAGTGATACATCCTGCTGGATCCTGACACAGTATTCATTTTATATATTGTTGGATTCCTTTACATGATAATAAGTATTTCTATGTCTGTATTTATGAGTTATATTGATCTATTATTGTCTTTTCTTAAATTACTTTTTTCAAATTTTAATTTATAGCCTAATAAAATGATATTCTACCCCATATATTTCTAAAAGAATAGCATACTATTATTTCTTTAATGTATGTTTCTTAGAAAGCACTAGAGAAGCCATTCAGACTGAGAGGATTCTTAGTGGAAAGATTTTAACATTATACATTCAATTTGTTTACATATTGGGTTAATTTTGTCTTCTATTTCTTATTTCATTTTTTTGCTTTTCAAGTTGTTATTTTTAATAGATATGTCCTTCCTCATTTTGTCCTTTCTTGTGAAAAATCATTCATATATCTCTTCTTTATCATTTTAATATCTGTAGAATATATTATTGTCAATTTTTTCATTTCTGATTTGGGACATATGGTTTGTCTCTTTTTTCCTTGACCAGTTTTCATTTGAGCTATCAATTTTGAGAATTTCTTGCAAAGGGTGATTGTTTATTTTTTTCTCATTATTTGTGTGCTTTCCCTATTATTGATTTACTTTAATATATTTATGATTTGCATTTACAGATATTTTTTAGTTATGATAAGATTAACATATTTTAAGGTTATGATTTAAAGATATGTTGAAACATAAGGATTTTTTTTTCATCTTAGATATTTGAAGATAAGTTTAGTTTTGTCCCTCTAATACTAAGTATTTCAAATCTGTTAGCCCTCAGCTCTGTGAGTCTACTAGACCTATGGCTCATTACATATCAAGAACAGTAACTTAAAACACAATAAGGATTTTCATTTGTCATGAGTACCAGATTAAGAATAGTTGCTACATAAACATATACTAAGATAGTGTGTGATATGGGTAAATGAACATGAGTTTAAAGAGAGAAATAAATGTCATAACTGGAGATGTATTCTTTCTAATTAACTCTGAACTTCCTGTTGCTATAGTGACAAAAACTGGGTAGGCAACAATGAGGCAGTGAAGGGTTAAATTGCTTTGGCAGAATTTAGTAATTATAGATATTGATTACTTTAAAACATCATTGAGCTGACAGGATAAGAAAAGCCCACTTGTCTCAGTGTTTGGTCCTTTTATTTCTCACAAGATGGATGAGTTAATAAACAGGGAGCAAGCACTCCCATAAATTCAGCATCTGTAATATTTGTCACCTTTGGAATTACTTGGATGAGAGGAACATCTTTTATGTGAATTCACAAGAGAGGACTAGCAGACTTTCCTCAGAATCTGTATTCCACACTGTGATTAATGTTATGTTGATGCTTAAAGAGGCAGCGTCATTAGGAGAAAATGAGATGAGAAAGAACCATGTTTCCTATACAATGTATCCTAAGCATGCTAAGTGTTTTCATGTGGGTTACGGTTTTGCTCAGTAGCATGGCTTTGTCATTTCTGTGCCAAGCAACATCATTTAAAAGAGTAAGAAGTTAAACTGCATATTGCCCACATGGCAAAATTTCTTCAGCTTGTAAGAACAACTAATTGTCTACAAGTCAGAAAAGAGAATTGTGGATATTTTTAATGGTAACAGAAAGATCACCTGGTCAAAACTCCTCCATTAAAAAGAGAGAAACTGAGATATGATGCTTCCAGGACCAGAAGAATATTCAGTGGCGGAACCTCCTAATGACTACATTCAAAGGTTACTTAGTAAAACCATGAAGGAAATATCCAGCCATTGGATAACTTATTTTCTTCTTCATTTCACAAAGAATATCATAGTTGCAAATTTCTAAGCTTCATTTATTCTATGATGATGTATTTTTTTTAGTAAATAAGTAAATGTTGATTCTTTACTTTTGGAATTGAAGATTGTCATGTGTAGATACAAAAAACTCATGAGGGCTTGCTTATACAAAACATGAAGTGAATTGATGAAAAATTAGATCCTATTTTTTTAAATAATAGTATTCAATTGACCTGAATTTCTTTAAGAAAAATAGAAGAATCAGGATCCCATCCATAAGATTATGCCTATTTAAAGGTGGACAGGTGAAGCAGATAAGGTAAATATTTTTTTCTGTAATACTTGACACATTGTGAAGTTCTTCTTGCCCAGCTGATTCATGTCTGGATCCTCCTTTTCTAACCAGATGAGTGTGAAACCAGATTTCTGGCCCCACTAAATATGCTTTGTTGTCATGTTTGACTTGTTATTGGCAGAATCTATTCAATAATTAGTAACCATGGTGATAAATGCAAATCATTAACAGAATGAAATGTTTGGGATTGTGAATATGTGAAATGGCAGGAATTTGGAACTGTCTGTTTCACTGTTTTGTGATCTGAAATTTTATTATCCCTCTGTAATGAGAAGCCCAGAGGGTAAACATGCTTTTTTTAGTGTCTGTATAGTTCTAATTCAACTGGTCAAAATTTGTTACAAAAATAATACAATTTCAATTATTAGAATGTCTCATCCAATATAAGTGAGAGCTCAGTATTTTATTTAAAGATAAATATTGTTCCCATGTCCAGCATTTCTGTCCATTTTATTTGATGCTAGAAATAGGCAGTAGGAAAATGAATGACATGGTCTACATTTTATCTCTAATAAATGCTTCCCACATCCTTTCTTTACTGGTGATTCTGACCTTTCCAGATCTCCAGAGGAGATCCAGAGAGAATAGGCAGCAGGAAGGGTCAGGGAACTTCTTTCTTAAGCAGTCAGGGAAGTCTGGAATTTGGTGAGTGTTTAACTCTGGATTTTCATTTCCTCTGATTACATTTGTTAATAAGAAACATGAATAAGGACCACAAATACAATTTTAAGAAGTTGAGAAAAAAAACTTTCAGTAAATTTGATGTTTTAAATATTTCCTGTCTCAGACTACAGTTTTCATTGGTGATAAGCAGGGAAATGTATGCCTCTTAGTGATTTTGCTTGGGTGACTGAGTGGTATCTGGAGGTACAATTATTTATGTCTTATTTACAAAGAAAATAATCCTAGATAATAACCTATTTTCTAAAGAATTTTATTTACAATTTTACAATACTAGAATAATAACCATAATATGTGCTCAAAATCTCCCTAGGCAACATAAATCTACAAAAGAATTTGTGGATGAAGCAGGGTCTGTTTTACTAAATAAAGAAAAAAAAACCCAATGATTTAATGAAGTAAAGACTCACATTAAAGAGCAAGAGCTAGAAAGTGTACCTGTATTATAATTGGTAGAGCAAGAAAAGAGTTTCTGTGTTTGTATGACCTGGTACTTTTTCTCTGAGGTACAACTGTTACTTGAACTCCATTTTTCTTCCCATTGCCATAGAGTTGGAGAAAATGACACTGAAGGCAAATGGCAGGGAGGTTGCTTATTCATTTGTCTTTAAATGAGAAGGGAAACTTCTATCTTGTCTCCAAACAAAGATTTATCCCACTATTCGGCAGATATATGAAAATAATGGTATTTTTATTCTCTCTATGACCTTCACTAGGGTAAGTAAGTAGAATTTAAACTGGCCAGGCTTTAACTTCAATCGGCCATAATGAAAGAACTGAGTTCCTTTGATGTTGAAATATCCCTCTGTGTACCTCATCTCACACACCAACCCTGAGAAACAGTATTCTAGCTTGGAAAACATGACCATTTAGCCTTCTTACAGTCACAAGATTTCATGGTTTCCTACATTTTGAATTACATATGCATTTTTATTTGTACATTTTATGTATTCATACTTTCATATTTATGAACATAATTATGTATGGCATTTGTGATATTTGTTATTAATTTTGAGGTCTGAGCATTGTTGCCACTGTAACAGTATTTGGTAATAAAAGTATATCTATTTCTTCTCATATAAGCTGGTATAAAACTGCTTGGCAGCACTTCACTGCTTTATAAATTAAGCCCAATGGGCATTTCTGTTTTAAGCAATGCCTTCACATAGTAAGATATATTATAGACCAAGTTTGTTAACCTTTAAGAAAATAAATTTACCTACCAATAGCTGCAAACGTTATTGCATGGCTAACTGAGCCTTCAAAGAGACAGGCTGCCTCTTACTTTTTCAACTCCATCAACTCTGTTTCTCACTTCCCAAATATGTTATGGATATAGATGTGTTCTCTGAGTTGTTCTAAACTTCTATACTCTTAATTGCCATGTCTTTCCATTTGTTGGGCTTCATCTTTCTTCTTTATTTTTTGAACAATTTTTACTCAATCCATAGTTACTACAGCCAAGAACTTCTCAGTTCACCTTTTGTAACCCTCAAGTTAGGTCAATGGTTTTTGCTATGTAGTAGCAAATCTTGTTCTACTTCCCCTTTGGTATGAGTAATTCAAGCAGAATTACTTATTCAGTATTTGTGTCCCTGAAAGTTTCATGGATTTTATTTTGGTTTGTGATCTTATGAACTTAAACATATGTATGGATCTGCACACCATCATCATAATTAAGATACTGAAAATAGTTTTATGTCTAAAAAACTCCTTCTTGTTATTGTTTTTTATAATCACATCCCCCAAATCCCTATTAGCAACTACTGATCTCTTCTTACCACTGTAATTGTATTTCAGAATTTTATCTAAATGGAATAATACATAAATTTTTGAGACTAGATTCTTTCACTCATAAAAATGCCTTTCAGATTCATGCATACTCTTGGATGTGACAGTTCACTTTTTTTTTTTTTTTTTTTTTTTTTGGTACTAGGGATTGAACCCAGAGGTTCTTAACCACTGATCTTCATCCTCAGCCCTTTTTATTTTTATTTTGAGACAGGATCTTGCTATGTTGCTTAGGACCTCACCAAATTGCTGAGGATAGCTTTGAACTTGCAATCCTCCCGTCTCAGCCTCCCAAGTCACTGGGATTATAGAGGTGTGCCACCATGCCTAGCTAGTTCATTCTGGTGTTTTGTTTTGTTTTGTTTTGTTGTTATTGTTTGTACCAGGGATTGAACTAAGTGGCACTCAACCACTGAGACACACCCGAACTCTATTTAGTATTTTATTTAGAGACAGGGTCTCACTGAGTTGCTTAGTGCCTTTCAGTTCCTGAGGCTGGCTTTGAACTCTCGAACCTCCTTGCCTCAGCTTCCCTCAGCTAGGATTATAGGTGTGTGCCACCCAGCCGAGCTTCAGTCTGTTTATAATGACTCAATAGTATTGCATAATATTTAGAACCATAGTTTTCTTATCCATTTGCTTATTGAATGATGATATGATTTGTTGTTTTCAGGTTCTGGTGATTAATCATAAAATTGCCATAAACATTTATCAGCAGGATTTTGTGTGTACTTCAGTTGATTATCCCCCTTCTAGTACATATTTCACCAAATATCTAGGAGTGAGATTTTGGGTTACATGTAAAAAGTGTACTTAACTTTATAAGAAACTGTGAAGAGATTTTCCTTCTGAACAATTCCACATTGCATTCTCACCAGCAAAGCAGGAAAGGTTTCTCCTTTGCAACCTCTCAATTTCTTTGTATCGTCAGTATTTTTAAACTTTAATCATTCTAATAATATTTTAATATGTTTTTTAGCATTTTTCTGCTCCCTAATTATGTCAAACATTTTTTCACATGCTTACAATCATATATATCCTATTTAACAAAATACTTGTTAAAGTTTTTCCTTTTTGAATTGGGTTACTTGTGCTCTTATTGTTGAGTTTGGGGGAGTTCTTTAGCAATTTGGATTAAACATCCTTTGCTAGATTATGGTTTATAAATATTCTTACTCTGTAGATTTATTGCTTTATTATCTTGTCATATCTTTGGTGAAACAAGGTCTTGAACAATCTTAACAAACTTTTTAGTTTGCAATAGTTTTAGATTTATAAAATAAATTGTAAATAGTATGGAGTCTTCAGAAAACCAGCACACAATTTCCCCTGTTGAAATATTTTATTAGTATTTGTCAAAATTAATGAGCCAATATAGACAGAGTAACTAAAGTTCATTCGTTATTCATATTTCATTGGCTTTTCAGTGATATCTTTTTTTTTTCTTTGTCATCCAGGATATCAGCAAAGACCATTATGTTACAGTTAACCATTTTTTCTCCTTAGGCTTCTCTGGCTATGACAGTTTCTTATAGGTTTACTAATTTTTATGGCTTTGGAAGTTTTGAAGACTAGGTACTTGATAAAATACCCTATTCTGTAGAATTGAAATCTGTCTGATATTTTATTCATATTAGAATGGGATGATTGTTTTCTGGGAGGAAGACTAGAAAGGTAAAGTGCCATTCTTGCTACATGTAAGGGTACATGTTATCAAAAGGAGTGATCACATTAGTACTGTGCACATCCATGTGAACCATCTGGTTGAGGTAGTGCTGGTCTGGTTTCTCCCAGGTGAAGTTATTTTTCTCTCTTTTCATCTACTCCACTGAGTAGATTCTCTTTACTTCCATGAGCAAAAATAAATACATAAATTTAGTTTTATTTTTAAATGAATAATTTGTGTATGTTTATTTTTTATTCATATAGTATGTATTTATATCATCAAGAACTCATTGGAATTCATTTTATATCTTGGATTATAGACTAACACTTTTTTTTAATTTTTGTTCACTTATGACTTGAATTGATTGAGTTTTGGCCAGTGGAATTTCCTTCAGTTGGTTCCTGTGTCCTTTGATCACATTCCTATTACTGCTTTAGCACTTTGTCTGTTGGCGACATAAGATTGTGCATACCTTGCACCTGTCTTATAATCAACCATTTTCCTAGAATCTTTCATTCTTTCTGTGGGAATAAGAATTAGAAACCAAGGTCTTTCCCAATTGCTGTGCTTATTGCAATTAGAATGGTTTCAAACTGTATCTTTACATTTGACAAAGCAGTGAAATACTAATGTGTGTATATGCAAATGGTTATTTTTTTATGTTCTACCATTTGCAATTATGAGAACATAAGTAAATTCATTCTGATATTTCTGACTGTAATCCATTACCACATGGATCACTCTAATCTCAATTGTTTACCTTCCACACCCCCATCAATTGCCATATAATTACCAACAGTCCAATTCCATTATACCTGTGCAATTGTTTAAGTATTGTTGAATTGTAACAATGAAACCCCATAGGACACAAATCATCTAATGATTTGTTTATGTGAGGTTCATATTGGCTACTTGTACAGATTTTTGTCCTACCCACTTTAGTGAAGTTATCTCACACATTTGTAATCCAATTAGATATTTTTATCATAGTCTGCATTAGATCCTTATTCCCTTAAGAATCAAAAATAATTTTTGTTTTTAATTTGTCCTACAAAGTTCTATGGGTGTTGACAACTGTGCTGTTAAGTATCTTTCATTGTACTCTCATGCAAACTAATTTCATTGTCTTAAAACATCTCCCATATTTTACTACAAGATTCCTGAAAACCACTGATATCCTAACCCTTTCTATACTTTTACCGTTTCCATAATATTATATTAATGGTGTTATATAGTGTATACCAATTTATACTGTCCTTTTTCTCTTAGCAATTTTAAATTTGTTTATGACTGTGTTTTATTTGACAACTCATTCTAAATAGTATGTCATTATATAAATGTACTATGCTTTCATTAAACATGAGGGTACTGAAGGACATCTTGGTTACCTTAAATTTTTAGCAATTAAGAATAAAACATCTATAAACATTTACAAGCTTTTTTTTTGTTACCGTAAGATTATTTATCAATCAAGTAAATGCTTATAAGAGCACAATTGATGGAGCATGTATAAGGCTGTGATTAGCCCTGCAAGAGAAACTGCCAAGTTGTCATTTAAAGTGTCTGAAATTTTTTATTTCTACTAAAATGAATGAGAATTCCTATCACTAGACATATTAACTAGCTTTTCCTTTAAAAAAATGGTGGAGGGAGGTAGCAGTTCTAATTGATGCATATTTGTGTCGGATTTTCATATATATCTAATGATAAATTATAGTCAATACCTTAACATCCTTTTTTTCATATTTATATCCTATTTTAAATTTTTATCATGGTCAATGTACAAAGTTTTAAAAGTAATTTTGTCATCATTTCTAAGAATTTCTGTAAACCAAATAGATCATAAAGATTTTCTATTATGTTTTCTTCTGAATCTTGTATAGTTCTCTTTTCAATTTTGATCTGTAATACAAGTACCAAAATATTTTTCTATAGAGTCTCTGTTGCATATTTTATTTTTTCTTCTCTTTTTGTAAGAACCATTTATCAAAAAGATTGTCCTTTTCTGTCAAATTGTATGGCATTTTATTAAAAATCTAATGGCCATATTAGTGCATGGGGTCTTTTCTGGAATCCCCATTTCATTCCATCTTCAATGCGTCTAATCTACTGCCAATCCTATTGTCTCTTATAGTAGCTTTAAAATAAGACTCAATATTGAATAGGATGGTTCATTAACCATTACTTTTTTTTGTTTCTGAGCTGGTTTGGCTGTTAAAATTCTTTTGTCTTTACATGTAACTAGTAGAATCAGCTTATCTATGTCTACAAAAGTCCTGAGATTTTAATATAAATTGTATTAAATCTATAGTTCAACATTTAAAGTACTGACATAATTGCTATTTTGAATATTTTATGTGTACAATATAATTGCTACGTTGACCCTTCTAAGTCTTTAAGTCAGTGCATTCTGAACTTCTTCTCCAACTTACCCCAGATCCCTGGAAGCAGAATGTCAGTTACGGTTATTTGTCTGTGAGGATATGATTTGGGAATATGATTCCAGGAGGAAAGTATATAAATAGGGAAGTTAAGTATAAAAAGAAACATAACTGAGTTAAAAAAAGTGGCTCTTGACTTGAGTTCCTTCTAGGCAACTTACGGTCTATCCTTTTAGAGGTTTTCAGGATCTTGATGATACCCAGCTCAGGAATCTATACCCAGGAGTAAGCATAGAAGAGCATATTCAATATACTTGTTCTCATTGGCTGAAGGTGGGCCTAGGAGTGTTATTTTTTCCATTCTTCCAGGTTGCATATATATTGTGCTTAAACAACTTCATTCAGATACATAATTCCACCATGTTTTGTACCACAGAAGAGGAATCTAGAGATATACATAAGAGGCCCAAGGTGAGATTCTGCACATACAACAGCAATGAGAAGCTTCAAAACTTTCATGAGACTATTTGCTGAGGTAGTGACTGGTGTGAAAAGCTGGGAAGGTAGATTTTAATATCATGCATGAGAGGTGTGCTCTTCTGGGCCACACTATATTCTCAACTCCTAAACTTGTTTGGACTCTCTCATGTATTCTTCTTTATTTTTATAGTCATAGCTCAATTCCTGTTATTATTTCTTGTTTAATTTCCCAACAATCCATACCTGATATTTCTACTTTTAGTTTGATCTTTTTTAAGTTCATCTTCCTTAAGAGGATATTCAAAGGAACATTTGATAGTGTGAGAGATGATTAAGCATTACAAAATATTAGATATTGGAATAAGATTGACTTGGGTTTTAGTTTACTTTTTACTACCTCTCGGCTCTGTGATGTTAAGCAAATTTTGAACTTTGAGCTCCATCTTCTTTGTGGAAATATTTAGCAAACCTAAGGTCAGTACAACTATTTCATAAAGCAATGAGTATCAATATTCGTGTGAGTTCCCACTGTTTTTGTAACACACACTAAAATAAGTGTTTGAAATGTATATCACAATTTCCTCATAAGGTGGAACTTTATTGTAAATATATAAATAGGCATACAAAATTGAATAATTGCTCATGTTCACACAGGTAGCAAGTAAAAAATTTAGCAAGTAAATGCAGGCATTTTGACTCTGAGTCCATTCTCTTTAAAATCACAATGGTCAATTTTAGACTGAAAAAGTGGTAGAGCTAGGACTAGAATTCACATTTTCTGGTTATGTAATATTATTTTCTGAAATATATTCTGAGGTAGTGACTGGTGTGAAAAGAAGGGAAGGTAGATTTTAATATATAATATGTAATATTATATATATATATATATATATATATATATATATATATATAGTATGTAGATATCTTAAGGCATTGTCCAAATTATACAAATCATGACTAAATGGAAGTGGTTATCTGTATTTTTACTTTTGTAGCCATTATTAATTTTATTTTCTTATTTAATATATTTTGAGCATTCTTATTATAAATCATATTCTTTGGCATGTTAACCAAGAAACTATAATTTGACTTTGATTTATATTCAGACTTATTTCAATTACTGCTATTCTCTTCCCACCTCTCTCTTCTCACTCTCCTTCCCTCTCTCTCTCTTTCTCTCTCTCTCTCTCTCTCTCTCTCTCTCACACACACACACAGACACACACACACACACACAGACACATACCTGGAGCTAAACTAATACAGCTATACATCACTTAAGAACAGAAATGCATTCTGTGAATTACATTTTAAGTCCTTTCATCATTGTATGAGCGTCATAGGGCGTACTCACACAAGCGTAGCTGATACAGGTCAATCACCTGACACAGGCTCTATATGTAATTGAGAAATGCACTACAAACATGATGTATGAGACTGTTGCCAGTGTAACACAGCATACTGTCTTATAGTAGAATTTTCTAATATAAATACAAGTTTACTCTAAAATTAAAAAATATACTATAATAACCACACAAATCAGGAACACAGTCATTTATTATCATCAAATATTATCTGCTTTCAATAATTGTATGTGTTATATTTTATATGACAGGGAATCAAGTAGGTTTGCTTGCATGACAAACAGATGAATAATGAGATGAACTATTATGTTATCATAGCTATGATGTCATTTAGTTATGGATCAATTTCAACTCCTTCATAATTTTAAGGATGCAGTGTACTTTAAGTCTTCCATTTTTGACAGAAACATTATTATCTGGTACTATGACAATTTTCTTTCTCTTTTTGTCCCAGAACATGCCAGGATATTTAACTGTTGTTGGCACAGATCTATTTTTATTTATTTATTTTTTGATCTGCAATTCATCCTTTGAAGGATTGAGTATTGTCTAATGTTCATACAATATTCTTACGAAATGCTAGTTCCATCAGGGACATGTCCTGTACCTTTACTACCACCCCCTGTATCCCCATATCCCATCCTTATAGCATATATCATACTGTACTATATTTGCTCATAAGGTCAATTGCCCTTTTAGGCAATAAGCATTCAAAAATCAAGAAGTATGTTTTCCACATACATTCCTCTATGGTGAGAACATAGCATAGGACACATTTAAAAAAGCAAAATAATTCATCATTGAATATATGAACTTATATGGTGATATAACGATTCAGAAACTAGTTTACAAAAATTTGAATCTTAATTTGTAAAACACTATTCAAAAAAACTCAAGATTTTTTTTCCATTTGGAAAAATAATATAACAACTAAAAATTATCCCCTATATTCAACTAATCCTCAGTGTTTTTACTTCTACCTGATAGAGACAGAGCTTAAAATAAGAAATTTTACAAAATTACTGTGATTCCTCATTTTATGATAAATAAAACAATAGCCATATAGGTTTGTCTTAAACTTGAAAACCCAAGTTCTATGAAGGCATTTGAGAAATCTGTTTTTGCCTCAGCACACATAAAAGATATTTGATTCAAATACTGATTTTATGTCGACACTTTAATAAGAGTTTTGTGGGGAAATAATATATGTACACACACTCACAAATATCCACATTTAATTTCATTGTTACTGTGTCTAGTTTGATTAAAATGTCATAAATAGTCTCATTTGAGAGAATCAGTGTTATTATATACAGAAAAAGCTCACAGAATTCAAATGGTGAAATTTTGCAGTACTTAAACAATAAATTGTCAAAAGTGAAACCAACATGAGAAAGTTTTTGTAATACAACTAAAAACATCACTTTAAAAAGCTTCAGATTTTTCTTGGGAATGAAAGAAATATTAGTAATGAATATCATTAAAGAAGGTAATAGGGATCACTGACAATAAATGTGCTAATTATGTTCCAATGACTTTAAAAATGACTACATTTGGCACTAAAATTCAAAATGAATAAATGTGAAAAAACTGCCATCATCAATACAAATATGTAGCATCACTGTCTATGTACACTTTATGGTATAATTCTCCAGGAAACAGTGATAATACTTGTAATAATTAAACTTCAATAAATCACAGTGAGCATACATGCTAAATGAAAGCAAGTACATTTCCTCTGGTAAATGGTGGTTGCATATGTGACTGAGACCTTTATGAAAAGGATCACTGTTGTTAATCTCATTTAAGTACATTATTAAACCTAAAGATCATATTTTCCAGCTCTTTTACAGCCCTGATCTCTGAAGGATTAGTTTGTATTAATCACTAACCCAGTTGCATATGCTTATATTATTTTTTATTTTATCATTTTATTTTCACAAAGCCTTAAGATCATATATGAAAATATACAATATTGTATTGCTAAGAAGAAATAGGAATTAATTTTACAACTTATAGTAATGAGTTCTTAAAATTAATTTAAATATGTAATAAATTACATCAAAATGCCTTTAGTAGTTATAGTATCACTAAATCTCTTTCACTAGTTATAAAAAGCACATAAATATTGTATATGATATTTACATTTTCAGATAAAATTTCATTTTAATATTTTAACAACTTCTTAGAAAATTTATCACCAACAAAATTGAGTTAACAAATTATAGCAACTTCTTCTGCACTATCATTTGAAAGAAAACTCTCTGTCCAGATAAATAATTCCATGGTGCGAGTGCTTGATCTAATTGAACTCTCACTTTACTAAGTGAGTAATTTTTCATTTCAAATGTATAATACGATATTATATTGAGGAAATACAATTTTCACATTTAAATCAGTGATTTAAGTTTGAAGTTTTACCTATTTTGTATCTAAAATTTATTCCCCATGTGAAGAAATGATTAAAATATTTTAAATTGAAATTATTATTAATTCAGAACTAAAACATACTTCTAAAAAATCATTACCAGTTCTTATTTATAAGAAGCATTTGGTGATGCCCAGCTTATGATCTATAATTATAAATTTGTTTTATTCTACACATGGATATTTGACTTGTGAAGTAGTTTCATGTCAGAATTGAGAGAAGTTGATTTGGACAATTTCTGAAACATTTATATATTTGCTTAGACAATTGAAAAATCAAACTACATAATATATTATGCAAATATAGATCATGCATAATAACTGATACAAAACTGTAGAGTTTTCCATTAGTTTTCTGAAATATGAAATTAAACAAATGAGAATGCATTAGATATGAAAACACACGATTCATAAACATAGTTTTTCTAAATAATTGGCTCAAAAGTTCAAATTTGTACTTGGAATTGTACAGCATTCAGTAAAACAAATCTTACTAATAATTTTGGTTGAAAGTGCTTAATTTACTAGTGAAAAAATATTCTACTTATTATTAAACACAGAGACACAGGCACACAGAAAAAGACAAACACACAGGTACTATGTTCCCATCAATATAACAGATTACATTTAGAGATTGAAAATACAATGATATATATATTGTTGTAATCATAACAATTCCAAGTTGCTTAAAATTGTCTCTTCTCCATGGAGTTTCACTCAGATTATAAGGAAAAGAACCTCAGTTTTGATTACATCTTTGAAAATGTCACAGAATTACTGATTCACTGAGAAGGAATTGAAATACATGATCAGACCATCAGTAATGCTTCTTCTGTCCTTGCTGCTGTCTGTATACCATGGTTTCTTAGGATTCATTTCTTTAAGCAGGATACTGTTAAATGCAGGAAGCCATTCTACATCCTTTCTCTATTGCTCATCTAGTTAGTTAATATTCACTAATAGAAACTTATTTCTAATTCCTATTCTGGATGATCATTCCAAACCAAAGCAACATTTTACATTATTGAGGTTAGAGGAAGACTTTGTCTTTCTCTGATGCTTCCATTATAACATGTGTACCATATTGAAGCCAGCTTCCATTACAATTATTAATTTTTTCACAAAGCTCATTCAGTTTACATTCAAAAGTGTACATCACTTGTATTAAAATCATATCATTGGAATGATGAGTCTTGAATGCTATAAATGATGAATTCATGTCAATAACTATAAGCCCTCTTACATATGAAGACTTTTTCTTTGGGGTTCTTTGGTTTCTCTTCCATGAGTTAACCTTGCTCAGTGCTACTGAAGATACTAGAAATTCTAAATAATTTTATTTCAAACATGAAAACCTGGAGTTCTAATAATGTTCTTGTAAGTGTAATCCTTGGCTAGAGCCATCTTATATCACTGTTCAACTAAAATATTCCAGTGATTATAGGAAAACAGTTTTATCAATCTCATGTCCTTACATAGCTATGTCTAGAACACAGAAATCTTCCCTCCAATCTGCTCTAGAATGGGTATTCAACTATCATGATGCAAACATATGCCTTAGATGGGAAAAGAAAGTTTTTCCTTACCCATTGTGAGTGAGGCCTTATGACAAAAGATAAAAGCATGCATATCTGTGTGATCTAAGTTTTTTGTGACATGAGCACCTTTACCAGGAAATTAAGCACCAAAGAAAAAGGGGCCTCTCTGTCTTGTCATGCTGATGGTTGATAAAGAGTGGACCGTCATGGAGAAGTGCAAATAGCCAAAGGGAGAGTAATCTAATGGTAGTAAACTGAAGAATCTTTTGCTTAGGTTCTTCTCTATGTTCCCATGTCTCCAGAGACAAATATGCTCTCTTGAATAATGATCTTGAATAAAGGAAACCTCTTGAATGAAAGTCTTCTGACTTCTTTCAGAGAAAAACAAAAGAGTGAGAAAGTGACTTTTTCAGATTTTCTGACCTGCCTCAGGGGAAGGGGAAAGAGAATGGTGAGAGTGGCCAGAGTCTTCCTCTTGTTATCTTAAATGTCAAGGTGCAATATTTTGGGTTCATTTCCTCAACTTAATGAAACAAATAAATAAAAAGTGTTAATTTAGGTATGCCTATAAAAGTATACGTAAGTTTTAAATTTTATCTCTCCCTCTTAAGGTTCAATAATTTTAGTCTATGAAATGAACTAACAATAGAAAGATTAACAGTAAAATTATGGAAATTCATTAATGTTCAGAAACATGGAAATCAAGAAAGGGCCCATTGGTGGAAACTTAAATAACATTTTTACTTCCAGATAGAAATGGGGGTTTGATCCAATTGGAGGGGCAAAAATGACAATGGGAGTAATAGAACATTGCATAGAAAATATAAAATAAAGGTGTACTTATTAGCTGGTAAATAATTATAGTTTTAAAATTAGTAAAGTTCTGCCTCACCAGAAATAAATTATTTATTTATTTTTACTAAATATGAGAGACCACTGTGGGTATTTGCATACTTTTGCTTGAATTTTGTAGTTTTTACTTTTTATAGGTAAGAAAGCATAACAAAATAAAGCAGGGAAGTAAAACCATGTGGCCCCCAAAATAATGAATTTCATAAATTTCATAGGTACTTGTGTTGGTAGATGGGGAGACAGTATGCAAGTAAACTATATAAATGTTCTCAGAATTTGACATCCCTTCCAGGAAACAATTTAAATCAATCAGATCAATCAGGGATTTTCCTGATTGATTAAAAGTGGGGAATATCTTCATAAACAATTTATCCATGATAAATTCAAGTTTTATTAATTAAATATAACACATTATTTTTCTCCTAAAACATACTAATTTCATTACATTGATCATCTATTTGATATGTAATATGATCAATTATAACCAAACTACTTTTTAATGTTTACAGAGTAAGAAACAAAATAAATTACACAATTACACTTGAGATATATAGAACAGGTTGTAGGGTGAACTGTTTGCTAAGTAGATAATTTACATCTTTTGAATCAATATTAACATTATTTTTCTAGTGGTAAGGATGGGGAATGGAGCAGGACAAATTAAATTTTTAAAATAAAATCAGATTATAATCTGTAACATCAGATAAGAAGAGATAGATGTGAGAATTTGTTTTTTGCTACTCTGGCATTTAAACCCAGCATTGGCCTTTTAAAATGCTAAAATGCCAGTGTGTTATGTTGACTCAGTTGCTTTCCTGGACTCTGTTACTCAGAGAGGGTAGAAGTCTTAATGGGAACCTACCAAAGTCATAATTCACAACTTGCTTTATCAGCAGACTGTCAAGGTGGGAAGCATAGACTTGGAAAACAAGTTTGTCCTGTCATCATCAAAAAAGAAAGTTTTAGATGCTGAACCTGAGGCTTTTGCACCCCACACATTACTTCAATCAGTTCTAGTGACCTTTTGATCTGTCACAACTAATAACAACTTTTCTTTTAAATGGCTTCGCCGGGAACTTTTGGAAGAAATGATGCTCTAAAGCCACTGATAATGGTGTTCACGTTTTCCTCTCAACTTCAAGGGGAGATAGGTCAGTAAGAGTAGACATTTGCTACATCAGAAATGCTATATAATAACTAACAACAACAACAACAACAACAACAACAACAAAATAATAATAATACACTTAAGCCTGACAACGTCAGACAGAAAAATTATCAGCTTTTTAAGAAGCATTATAAGTAAAGCAGAGAATACCCCTGCATACATGCTTTATTTTGATGCAGCAGCTTTCAATCACATATCTCTGGAATCTGTGAGATCCTGCCTTAAAAATCTGTCACTTCTCTAGCGGCTAGTAGTCAAAAACTAGATGAAGTTTATTAACTCATTCAAAAAAGGACTGGAAACATTTTTGGTGTTTAATTGCTTCTGAAGGAGGCAATATAGAAAAAAGTTTGGAGGAAGATGGTTTGCCTTCGTACACATTTCTTTAATTTCCATTCTGTTTCAATTAGAGAGAAATGAGAATAGGCCATATGAATTTACATAGGATTTTCTATTATATACACCAAAGTCTTGGCAGTGTTGTTCACTATAGGAAAATATACTTAAGAATGTATTGGAAGCACAATGATTGGAAAACAAATTCACTTAGGATAAATAAAGTGTTTTCACCTGTACAACATGTTGCTCAACTAAATCTCCTGAGACTGAGCATTCTCTGAAGTGAAATGGCTTATTGAGTTATTAGAGATGCTGGCCAGAAAAGCCCAGATTCTGGTCAAGTTGCCAAAACTACCAGCAACATAGCTAGATAGCAGTTGGAAATATGTCCACAGGACACAAAAAGGCAAAAGCATTTTCAAAATGAAAATTAGTATAAGGAAAGCATAAATTGTTTATGTGCTACCTACATTGCCCACAGATAAGAGGGACAGAATAACAGAATGAGGGAAATTTTGGAAAAGGAAGAAAATACATAGGGAAACATACTTGTTCCTGAATTGGTTAAGGTTAATATTCTAAAATGTTCATTCACATTGTGGCAGCTCCATGACCCATGATATGAAGTTTTGAGTCACATTTCCATATACATTTGGGCATGAGGAACAGCCTTTTATGATTTGGCCCAAAGATGTTTGATGAAATTAAATGTTTCTCTCTCTCTCTCCTTCTTTCCAATCTCTGGTCCTTCCAACTAATTTCAGAACATCTCAGAAGTTTTATATTTTCAGTGCTGTTATATCATTCTATGATTATATTTTTTAGATCTAGCACTCATAATTAACTTGCAAACACAAAAATATAGGACTTATGAAGGTTTCTGTCAGTTCAAAGAAGAGTGTTATTTGATATATAAGCCATGTTAAAGGATTTGATCTTCAAGGACTTGAAATAATTACCTTCTTATTTGGTAACTATTTACTTTGTAGTTAAGTCCTAAGTTCAAAAAGGAAAAATAGAAGGAAATTGTGTCGGTAATAAAAACATTCCTATTAAGGTTATAAATAATGTATTTTATTTGCCCCATGTGATTATTACTTTAAATATCATAGGACTTAATGTTGAGTTTATTGAATAATAGAGTTCATGTTATTAGAATGCTGAGTAAAACTATTCTTAGCATTTTGACCTTGTCCTTGCTAATGGGTTATAGATTCAGTAATAATGAAGAAGTCTTACTATTATTTCATACTATTAATTATATGTAAAGTTAATGTGTCTCTTATGATTTGGTTCTCAAATGTCCCACAAAATCTTGTTTGTTGTCCTCAATAAAGCAATGTTCAGAGGTGGAGATTTGGGAAAGCAGTTAATCACAAGGGCTTTGATCTCATTGATGAATTAATCCATTGATGGATTCATAATTAAATGGACTTCTGGGAGGGAATGGAAACTGTAGGAGGGGGAGCCTATTTGGAAAAAGTAGGTCACCAGGGGCATGTCCTACAATGGTATATTTTGTCTTTGGCCTCCTCCTCTTGCTCTTTCTATTTCCCAAATAGCATGAAGTAAACAGCTTTGCCCACCCTACCATGATATTCTGTCTTAGTGCAGGCCCAGAGTCAAAGTAGCCAAGTGCCATAGACTAAAATCTCTGAAACTATGAGCCATAGAAACTCTTTCTTTAAATTGTTTTTCTCAGGTATTTTGTCACAATGATGTCACTAACAAAAATGTTAAATCAGAATATGTCTTTGTATACATTATAATTATAAAATACAAAATATCAGACTAAATTAATCTAAAGAAAAATTACAATTTCATCAGAATCTGTTCTAAAGAATCTTTTAACGTCTTCTAAAGAGTCAAAGGATGATAAATTTAGCAAATAGTAGAAGTTGCTTCCATCCTAATTCCAAGAGCAATATTAATTGTGTCTAATATATTTTGTATTCTTTTTTTTAAGTGGTCCTGGGAATTGAATCCAGGGCTTTGTGCATGAAAGGCAAGCACTTTAACAACTGAGATATATCCCCAGCCCATATTTTGTATTCTTAATGAAAAAAAAAGTTTTTCTTTGTCATACCATTGTACCCTTTAACTGAATATGGGAAACATTTTACTTTCGTATCCAATGTGTTTTTAGATTGAAGGTAATAATGTTTGGAATTTATCTATAAGGAAATAAAAATTGGAATAAAATAAACTGAAAATTAAATGAAAATTAGTGAATTAGTTGGTTTTAGTTATTTTGTTAAGTTGACCTTTGACTTGAATTCTAACCCTAAAATGGCAATGGAATAAAAATTTTAAATTAGATCATTAAAATATTTATAATCTATGTAAATAGTTTAAAAATTATTTTTTTTTCTTTTGAGTTGAATTGTACTAGTTATATAGCTGGAAAATTTTACTATAATGATATCAATTATTCCCTGATAATTATAATTTTAATGGTAATATATGCTTTGTCATTATATTTAGAAGTTAAGATAATTATGATTTATTTGTAATTCAATTAAAAAAAATATTTTCCTCCAAAAAAGCATTTTGTATATTTGTCATTTAATATTTTGCCTGTATACTTGATCTTGTATATAAAAAACTTGGCTGTTAGATGATTTATATCATCTAACAGTCTTCTACAGACCTGATGAAATTAGATCCAGTTTTACTGCTTTTCTGTTTTCATGAAACTTTGGCTATAATTGTGAAAGAAAAGGAATGGGAGAGAAAGAGACAGTGAGTGAAAATTCCTGCAGATGTTATGTAGGCAAGATTTCCAAATATAGAAAGAAAGAAAATGTTGAAAGTGCAGGAAACACTATGATAGACCTATCCTTGACTATTCATTTGGGAATACAAAATGTCTGATCATTACAAAAGTCAAATGAAATCCAAACCACCTGATTGTACACTGGAAGTGATCTGTTACCCAAGGGAGAAAGGAAGTTTACACAAATTAGATTCTGCATCTCATTGTTCCCAAGAATCACTTCTGGATATGCAGTATGATCATTTCCCTGAAGGGCTTTGTTGCTTATTTTATTTGGTTTGTTTATCAGAGGCATAGCAAGACTTGCATTCACAGGGAAGCTATATATGCCCTCCCAGATATTCAGGAGAAACACAAGAGTTCTATCAGGCAAAAGAGAAAATACAACTTTTTGATATTATACTATTTTGATTCTCTGATAATTATTGAAACACATTCAACAAAAGATATATGAGGAATAATTAAAAAATAATATTTAAAGCCATTAGACTTTGGACCTCCATATGTCAATGTGTTATAAGAGGCCTTTAATATTAGCTCTTCATGGAATTTCTGCAAAAGGAGATTATTTCCAACTTCACTACTGACAGTGAAGATAATTCCATTTCCATTATGTTCTCTGGGTTTGTGTTTGCCAATTTGTGACACCAATGAAAATTTAATTAAATAATCTTAAATACATGTACTTAAAAGTCAGATGGAGAAATTAAGTTCCAGTTGTTCACTTGAAACTGCTTAATTTATGCTGGATTCTACTTTTTTTTTACTTAATTGAAAGTCAATAACGTGGAAAGGGAAAGCATATTCACTTGAGATTGTATCAGAAACTGTACACATTGATCAATTGTGTGATTAACTAGTGTGTCTACTCACTCTTTCTCAGTCTAAAATATCTTTTTGTCCAATTCAAATATATGTATAAAATGTACATGTCACTTTAAAGTAGTAAAGAATATTATCAATAATCCTAATTACATTTGAAAACAAATGTACCTTTAAGCTACTAAAAAGTAATTTTGTTAATGTTACATATAGTTCTTCTTTAATTCAGTAGCATTTTACCATCATATGCATAAAATATTTTTAAATCATATTCATTCTAACATCAAATTCAAAGAGGTACTTAAAATAATACTTTAGCCATAGGTTACCTACTTAGACCCACATGAATAGCTTTTCTACATTAATCTTTCATTCAGTAATCATAATTTGTAATTTAGTTGACTTGTTTTCCAGCTCTATCATCCATCTATGTATTTGTGCTAAATGAAAGGTATAAAAAATCACATTTTTATTTATTACAATTTTCAAAGTCCTTTAACTAGGAAAACCATTACAATATTTCATAATAAGGTAATAGAAGACTAATTGTCTGAGTTAGAATAACCCAGATTTGCACTGTGGTATTAGAAAAGTCACTTTAATTTCCTATGTCTTAGTTTTTTTCTACTGTTAAACTGAAATAGCAAATCAAATATATTATTATTTTGTTATTTAAGATGATTTTCCAGAATAATGTAGCATAAATAGATAAAAACATATTTGGAGGAGTATTTCCATATTTGTGAAGAACAGTGGAGGAAAGAAAATCCATGAGGAGCACACAATACCATATTTATCATTTTTGTATGGACATTGAACAGTTTTAACTTCTCTTAGACATTAATTTCCCCAATTGCAAATAACACGTGATTTGTAAATTTTATTCCTTTCCTCATAAATTAGGTGTATTAATGAAATAATGCATTTTTGGAAACCCTTATGAGTTATAAAACATACCATTTATTAATGTTTTTAGTAGTGGTCACTCAGAGCAGGATGTCCAACATTTCTTTTATAAGCAATCCTTCACACATTTTTTGAGTTTATAGACGTTAACTAATTTACTATAAAATTTCAGTATCATAGAAAACTAAAATTCCAACAAGAAATACATACATACTGCTTTGATTAATTTACTACATAGACAGAGCAAATGTAATTAAGAGGTTACTTGCAAAATTATGATAGTTAAACTCTATTTCACTGTTTATTTAGTGTATTCTTTAGTCTTTCAAAACTACAATATAACTGATGTTATAGTCATTGATATTTTAAATTTCAATTGATATTTCAAATTTCAATTAGTCAAATATTCTAAAATTTCACTTTATTTGTATAAGTTAGGATGCAAATATTCTGAGAATAGAATCTTTCAAAGGCTGATTTTATATGTTATACATAATATATTTCTAATACGAACTACTCAGCATGGTTCTACAAGTCAAAGTAGAAAGTGTGAAACTCACATCTTATATTTTCCTTTATGGTATAGTGGGAGATATGATAATTCTAAATACTTAGATTTCTGTCCTCAGCCACCAAGCAAGAAACATGGAGAAACATATGGCAGAAAATGTTATGGATATTTTCTGAGTTTTCCTGAAGTTTGTGATGTTATCAGTTTTGATTTACTACTTTTTCTCTTCATTTATGAAGACACAGGCTTTCATTATTATGAGATTGTAGAATATAAGGAAAAGGAGAAAATGCTGTCTGATTCCACAGATGAAAAAGCAATAGCTACTTTGAATTTCTCAAAAGCTAATATTAAACTAAAAGATAAATCTGGAACATCTCAAAAATATAAAGGAAATTTATTTCCAATCTAAAGTTATGAAATACCAAAATATGAAGATAGTTCTGTAGAATAATAACATTTTAAGACATTCCTCATATTCATCACTCATTAATATTCACATCTGTGAGTTCCTTTCAGAAAGTCATTAGAGGATAGACACTACAAAAACATAAAGTAAATCATGAAAGTGGATGACATAGAAAAACAGGGTGCTACAATATTTGTTCAACATGTACCAATAAAGTTGTACAAACACTTCAATCATTTGTAACTAGCATTGACTCCAAATGGTCAGTATTCTATTTTAGTTCTGATGTTTGTGGGATAACTTGTTGATCTTTAAATTATTTGAATCAATAATAAAGGTAATATAGAATACCAAATTGAGGGTACAAAATATACAGATTATAATAGGTATATAATTTTTGAAATTTTATTTTAAAAAGTGAGTTCAATTTCTGATGTGTTCATTATTTCAGGGAAGAATTCTAGACAATAGAGAATTTGTGGTTAAATTAGCAATTACCATAAAACTAAGCTATAAAAGAACAGGGAAATTACTAATTCTAGAGAAAAGCAAAAGTTGTAGAGGAAAGAAAACTACTCATAATTTACTACATGATCCATGTAAGGAAAGCACACAACAATAGTCTAACAAAGTAATGATACACATTTATAAAATGATGATTGGATTGGAAGGATACCAAAAATTGTGAGGCAAGGGAGAGAAATAAGGACCACATCTTCATTTCACATCGTAAAAACCAACAATTCAACAGAAAATGAAAGAAAATGAAACAGTAATGTAATCATGTCATTTATACACACTCAGGCAAAAAGAATGACCTAAAAAAATGGAAAGTAGCACTTCAGCATATAAGAAAATAGTGGAAGAAAGGAGTAGGGATCTGTTATTCTTTCATAACAAGCCTAATAGAAACACTGAAATCTTTATAGTATGTGCATGCATAATTTATTCTAATAGATACTTTTAATTCTTTAAAAAAATATTAAAATATGGTTTTAAAAGTTAAGAATTCAATTCTACTTCAAAATATTTACTTGAGCTTATAGATGTAAGGGAAAATAAAGTGTTTGTTTAGTCATTCTATCAAAAAAATCTTAGGTATATATCCCCCTATATTTGAAATGTTTAGTCTACTGTCTTTATTTTGTACTTTTCTCCATGTACCTTTACTTTTCATTTGGTGGAATCCTTTAGGAGGCCATTATTCAATTATTATGGATCAAATGTTTGTGACCTTCTACCATTCATTTGTTGAAACTTTGCCAAACAAAGTAATAATATTAGAAGATGTGACTTTAGTAAGGTGACAGAATTAGATAGATCACAAGGACAGAGTAATCATGAACAGAGATACTATAGGAGACCCTAAGAAATCTTGCTTCTTTGTACTGTACTCCACATGAAGGGACAAACAAAAGGCAAGTTTTACCAAGTTTATCTGATACTGGAAAGATTGTGTAAAAATTTATAAAATATTTTCTATATTTATCTTTTCATTTATGATACATTTGCAATGCCCTCTTGACAAGTGACAATTTGAATGTGTGATATATATATATATATATATATATATATATATATATATATATATCTATCTATCTATCTATCTTGTAACTGAACTTTGAGAGAAGGTTTTAACATATACCAAACATAAGTTCTATACAAAAGTGGATTAGTTATTCATACTGGAAAGAAATTTTCATCTTATCACTAAATCTGAGATTCTAATTATAAAGGTGTAAATTACAATAATTTCTCAGAGTATGTTTAAAATTGATAATGAAAGTAGAAACTAATATCAAGATAGTATTTTATTAAATGTAATTAAAGCTCACTTTAAAGAAAGACATCATTTCACCAAATTAATTTACTTATTATAGAGTCATTTAAAAGATATAGATGCCAGGAATAAAATTTCTAAAATAGATGTGGCAAACAAAATATTTTTATATTTTTATGAGATACTTCCCTTGCTTCAAGAATATGGCTTTACATCAATCTTTTATTTCAGATGCATTTCTTCTTTTATAGAATCAATTGCTTTATTGGACAACATGGAGCTCCTAATTGTCCTTGTGATTTTAGCACTATTTTCTTTTAAATTCTTTCCAGTGAGGAAAATATACGATGTTAACCTGTGCTTTTATTCAATTCTTAAATCCGTTTGGAAGAACAAAATCCCCAGAATAGTCAAAGGAACAATAAGTAAGAAAAGTGAGGCAGAAGGCATCACAATACTTTATCTGAAGTTACATTACAGAGCTTTAGTAACAAAACAATATGGTATTGGCATCAAGATCAATGGAACAGAATAAAAGACACGGAGATAAATCCACATACCTATAGCCATCCGATATTTGACAGAGGTACCAAAAATATAATCTTGGAGAAAAGACATCCTTTTAGCATATGGTGCTGGGAAAACAGTATAGCTATATGTATAAAAATGAATTTAGACTCCTATCTTTCATCCTCTACAAAACTCAAATTGAAATGGATCAAAGATTTAAGAATTAGACCAGAAACTTTACAACGGCTAGAAGTAAACATAGGTCAACACTCTGTCATAAAAGTGCTGGCACAGACTTTCTTAACAAGACTCCTTAGGTGCAAGAAATAAAACCAAGAATTATACATGTTGTACTATCCAGTTAAAAGACTTCTGCACAACAAAGGAAATGAGTGTGAAGAGACAGCCTGCAGAATGAGAGAAAATGTTGGCCAGTTATTCCTCCAACAGGGGATTAATATCCACAATATACAAATATACTAAAAAAACTTAACACCAAAAAAAAAACCCACAAATAATCTAATCTATAAATTGGCAAAGGAACTAAGCAGACAACTGACAAAAGAAGAAACACAAATGGCCAAAAAAATGTATGAAAAATGTTAAATATCTCTAGAAATAATGGCAATGGAAATCAAAACTCTAAGTATGATTACACTACCAGTGTGGCTCTGCACCATGTTCATCCAGAGGAAGGAGAAATTGTGCTCCATTTGTGTACAATGCGTCAAAATGCATTCTACTGTCATGTATAACTAATTAGAACAAATTTTAAAAAGAGAGAGGAATGTACATTGTATAAATAAAGACTACATAAATAGAAATTTAAAAATAAAAATAAAAAATAAAAAATACTAAGATTTCATTTTGTTCTAGTCAGAATGGCAATGATTAGGAACACAAAAGACAATAAATGCTGGTGAGGTTATGGGAAAATGGTACACTTGTACATTGTTAAGGGAGCTGCAGACTAGTACAACCACTGTGGAAAGCAGTATGAAGATTCCTCAAGAAATCAGGAATGGAAGGACCTTATGACCCAGCTATCCCACTCTTAGTAATTTCCCAAAGATCTAAAATTGACATACTACAGTGATCCAACTTCATCAGTTTACAGCCATGTGATTCATAATAGCTAAATTATGGCATCAACCCAGATGTCTGTCAATAGATAAATGGATTAAAGTAATTGTGGTATATACAAATATGTATATACCACAATTTCTTTTATCCATTCATATGTATGTATATACCACAATTTCTTTAATTCATTCATATATATGTGTGAATGTATATACACCCAATAAATTTATACTTAGCCATAAAAAAAGAATGAAATTATGGCATTTTCCAGTAAATGAATAGAAATGGAGAATGTGTGCGTGCGTGTGTGTGTGTGTGTGTATCATATATATCACATATATATGTGTGTATATAGTATATTTATAAACTTAGGGGGGAAAACAGCTTTTAACCTAGTTGTTTTTTAAAATATGAAGTCTAAGCTATTCTTTATCTTTTATTATAAATGTAACAAATTTTTTATGAAAAAGACATAACATTAAGAACAAGTTGAGGGATGGAGTCATGGCTCAGGGTAGAGCACTTGCTTAGCATGGGTGAGGCACTGAGTTTCATCCCCTGCACCAAATAAAAATAAAATACAATGAAGGCATTGTATTCATCTACAACTAAAAAAGATATATAAAAAAATGTACAAGTTCAAAGAAAATGTGAGTGTTCATATGAAAAAAAATAGAGGGAGCATTCTGTTTAAGTTCTATTTCTATATACTCTGTATTGGTATGAGCATTGTTTTCCCATGTTATATCAGATTAGCATGAGGGATCAGCAATAGGTATTAGAAAACATGATATTTTATCATTGTTTTGAAGTTACATTGACTATCATATGTGAACAACCTTAAAATACCTGTATATAAACCTTTACACATGATCTCAAGCACTCTTATTCTCATTTACTACTTTCTCTTTTCTTTTGATCTAGGTTAGTATAAATAGTAAAAGTGCCTTACAATGTTGCAATTTTAGGTATCTGAGGCCAGGAAAAACACATGTGTTAAGTCTACTATACTTCTAATTGTGTGTTATGCACTATTCATGATATTTAGGTGAAATATATACATCTTTTGTCCTTAAAGAGTTTATTTCTCATAGTGATAAAATCATAATATAAGTAGGATATTCCATTAAGTATATACATAGGGGCCATAATATTTGCTAAATTTCTTTAGTTATTGTAAATGTCTAGTTTTAGAACATTGTATTCCTGCATATTTTAAACAAACAACAAAATAGTTCAATAAATTTTAAGGATTTTATAGCTATTATAATAGGGAAAATTGAATTATATTAAGGCAGAATATTAAATACTTTTAGGCATTGGACTATTGCCCACAATTGGAATTAAACATTTCTTAAGTGTCAGGTGTTGTGTTTAATATTCTAGCTGTGAATAGAATGGTACATTGTATTCATTATATTTTTCTTTCTTTTTCCTATTTAATTTCTTTTTTCTCACTATTTGCTGAGTTTTATTATTTTCTTCTCTTATAATACAACATAGGAATTCTCAATTCACCTTTCTATATTGTAAAGCTTCTAATTAGCATTGACTTTCTCACTACACAACTGTGGTAAAATCTTATTAATTGTGCCCAATTGAAAAATAAAAAGGAAGTCTGAATTATAGGACATTTAAGAAGAAATGATTTTGAATAAAATCCAAGTGCATGTAATAATCTGCTGACAATTGAGAAATTCAAATGAATCGTAATTTTAAAAAGAAAAAACAACTTATTTTGTGCCTAAAAGTACTTGTAAGTAAATTTGTTTTTATTCTTGGATTTAATATTTGTATGAAACCACTGCTCTAAAGTCTTAATTTTCTGGCTTTTATATGACAGTAGAGAAAATATTACCCTTTTTACACTCTTAATTTTGTTAGAATTTAATTTGTTGAGCATGTCCATTTCTATTTCAACAATTTGCCTGAATTATAATAATTTCTAATTTGATACTAATAAAATTTATTGTTTTTGGAAGAAGTTCATTTAATAAATCAAAGACTGAAATAGAAAAAAAATTCTTGGCCAAAATATTAAATAATTTTAATGTTGTAAGCTCTTTGCCCTGATACTACATATTATAATCTAGAATTTTTTATTTTCTAAAAAAAATATAAATATAATGAAATTGCACTAAAATTATAAACTATTTCTGTGTATTTTTGAAAAGCTGGAAATCATATGCAAAAATGTGGCTTATGTTTATTTACCTATTAGTTATCTCTTCATGTGGCTTTATTTCAAATTTCTGGTGTACTTCCTCATTTCTGATTTTTTCTAAGCAGGAGCAATAGTAAATGATGGTAAAATAACCTTTTACTCATCAGAGAAGGGCATTTTTTCTGAGAATATTTCCATCAACTTTTTATTCAAATAGGAATAAGAGAGAAAGGTTTAGGGAAGGGCCAGGTTTTTTTTTTTTTTTTTTTTGTTGTTGTTGTTTTTTTTGCCAACAGAACCTTTTTACATTTTGGGGAAAGGAGGGATCATAGAAGAATGCAGTAGAACTGACAAAGTGATGACACTTAAGGAGACTGAGCTGGAGTCCTTACTGCTGTAGAAGAAAATCCTTCAGAGAGAAATGTTCTTAAATCCATGACATCAGGGGCATTGGAAAAATTGAAAGTCCCCCCTGGTGTACAAAGCCTCAGGCACTAAAAGCTCAAGAAAAAAACCCATTTTTTTCTAGCTAGAGCAATTTGAGAAAGTAAACTCTCTGATCCAAGTTTGAGGGAATCTCCAGTATTTTTTTCTTCTAATTGTTTTATGACTTAACTTGAGGGATGGCTGTAGAAAAATGGGACTGCATTGCAACCCAAGAAGCCAAGTAACTGAGGAGGCAAACAAACCAAGTATTTCTGGTTAGAAAACAAGCTGAGGAGCCCTTGGATACAGAGAATATGGGAGAATTCCCAGTGAAGAGAGGGCTAAAGAAGGGAGCTTCTGTTTCTGTCTATAACCATTAATAAATTTGGGCTCACAGAGTTTAACTGGACGACTACAGAAGCACAGCAAAAGATTTCAAACCAAAGTGACTTAGGAACTATCACAAATGTTGAATTGTAAATTTGATCAACTTGTAACCAGACTGATCATGAAAAAAGAGGAAAGGATTATTTCCACACAGGATTCTACATGTTCTACATGTGTGAAATATTCTTCAAGAGTATACCAAATAAAGAAATAAATTTTTAGATAAAATGAAACATGAGAAATTGTCACTAGTTGTTGGGACCTAAAAAAAAAAAAAAGTAAAATGTTTTTCAGGCTAAACAGAAAGAGTGTGCCAATGTGAGTCTGTGGGAGTAAGAGTTTATTTCAGGGTTAGATTGGGTGCTATGTACACCTCACTTTAAGGAGCTAGGTTGTTAAGAAAAAGACAGGTATTTATCTAGTTTTCCAAGCAATACTATGATATACTCAAAGTTTTAGAAAGATAACATATTTCAATATCCTTGAGTAATTTGAAATAAGTTGGAAAGGGGGACAAAAACCATGTAGGGTTTTATTTCAAATATGTGATCATTCTTAATGATATTCAGTTTAATGTAAATGGATAAATCAAGAAAACATATTGGAAGTGTTTGCTTCCTCACTTTTATTAATCAAATGAATCAAACTGTAAGAAAATTTGTCTCTCAAACTGAAGAAGATATTTCTAAAATTAATTAAAAAACTGAAATTGTAGAAACTGAAATGATAGTCCACATTTATTTATATTTATTAATTTATGCTATTATTTATGAATATTTATATTTACATTCATTTTTTCATCTTGTGTTTTTAAAGCATATGTGTATTAATAACATTTATTAGACCCACACATGCTATATTTACTTAATATACTAAAATATATTTAACATAAATATATTTAATATAAATGTATGTAAAGAAATGAATGGATCAATGATCAAACAGGGTTAATTGTCACAAAGAGCTAAATGGTCTTACTTATTCTAAGTGTATCTTTATCAGCCAGAATGTATTTCCTAAGCTTATCACACATTTATTGTAGTGTGATTAAAAGGAACAGCTGTTTTTTTAGTGAACATACTTAAGGTGAATTCTATTATGGACCAAAGGTCTGCATCCCACTGAGAGGGCAGATGGATAAATACTTGGTTTATGGTACCAGAAGGAGATATGCTTCAGAGTTAGAAATTTCAGTTCACCTTATCATCAGCTGGATAAAACTCCATATGCCTCAACATAATATCTTGATAAACCTCTACTTAACCTTATGTCCTTCCTGCTCATTATTTTAAATTATGGTCACAAGACAAAGGTAGATTTATAATTTGTTTTAATGCAAAATGTAGAGGTTATGTCCTTTTAAAATTACATTGTTAGTTTACTTTAATTATTCTTGAAATTTATTTTCTCCTCCTATTTCCAAGCCAGTCAAAGCATGGCAGAAAAAACACATATGCATAAGGGGCTTTAAGGAAATACTGGTATTGTGTCAGCTTTACATGCTGAAAGGAATCTCACTGGGATATTTTTGTCTGAATCCAAATAATTTTTTGGTTTGTTTTTGCCTACACACCTCATTGCACAAAAAGTGTGCTAATACTATGTGAGATGGTGAGATCCTGGATTGTGTGAAGTTCATATGGTTTACACAGCAGAGGCAGCTGTTGGTGCCAATTATGTAGTAATAAATTTGAACAGATGCCAAAAAATAAAAAACAAGTTTGACTTGAAAGCAAGTGAGACCTGATGCTCTGAAAGCTTCTGTCTCGTAGGACAGTAGATGCCTGTCTATATTCTGTAGATAGTAATTGCCGCCATTAAATTAAACAAAGACAGTCTGTCTTCAAATGTGATTATTTTAGCCATAATAAAATAATGATCTTAAATTTCTTTTAAAAACTTCCCTAGTCTTTGGGAATGACTCACAAATGTATGATTTAAATATATAACCTCATTTGTATCAAATCACCATGTGAATATACACATACAATAAATAATATACACATACAAGAAATAAGTCTCACTTTAAAAAAAAAAAGCAAAAAGAAAAAAACAACCACCTCTTCAGTGCTTCAGTGGAATTAAGCAGATGTTTAAAATTTTTCAACAAATTTTTAAAATGACTTAAGACAGGAAATGAAGAAAATTATATCCAATTTAAGCTCTAGGAAGTGTGTCGACAAGCTATAATTATCTATTATTTAAGTAACTGGTGTAAAGGAGAGTAAACTTGTATGCAGAGGAAGATTTCTTCCATTGGCTGAATCTTTTGAATTGCAGTGAAATGACAAATGAGGAATGGTTTTGTATTCTATAATCATCTATCTCCTTCTGAGGTCTGTACTTTAATTCACTCATTGGTTTGTATAATTTTTTAAGTGAATTCTGATAACTAGTACCAAGAGCTTTCAGCCTGCTTCAGAGGAGAAAGATAAATGAGAAAGAGAAAGTTAAATAAACAAACAAAAAAAGAATGTATTCATCTGAGGAATTTAATCAGTATAATAGTTTGTATATTAATAAATGCTTAGTTATTTATCTCATATATTCCTTTTTCTGTAGGGTAAATAAAATGTTTGGAATTGACAATGGTAAACATTATGTTGTGAGAAGAAAACAGTATTGTGTTTTTATATTTGTTATTAAATACTAGGCTCTGTGACGTTCCACTTCTTACTTGGTTGAGAAAGATGACAATTTGATGGTGTACATTTGCTGCCATTGAAATTCACTATTTACCTTTACAAGCTTAACAGCTTTAAGCAGTCAAGGTCTTGACTACTTTAGAATTTTGAAAGTGAAAAATTATGCTGCTAGTAGTTGTTCACTACCTTTTTGTTCAAACCTTTTCTCAGCGGTCTTTTATCAGATGGAGTTTTGGCACAAGTAGTCCTCCTTGTCTCTTAAACTGAAAAGCTGCCAGCCATTGTCACTGGGAAGACTCCTGGGAGTGACCGTCCCCATGCTACAGACACTGGCAACTTATTGGCTGGTAAACCCCCAGCAAAAGAGAAATATATCACTCTTGCTGTCTCTTAAAGTACCCCGGCCACCAAAGCACTGAAAAGGCCCACAATATAAATAAGCAAATTAATAATAATAATAGCAAATCCTTGAAGATCCATTAGCCAAGGGAAAAATACAAGTATGTAAGACACAAGAGTCAGATGACTCCTGATGATACAGAAGAGAGGGCAGTTGAAAGAAAAATACTAAGGGCACTAAAGAAAATTGAAGTTTAGTACATATGAAACACTCGGAAGTGAAGAAACAACTATAGAAATAGCCAGGCAATACCTAGGTACCAACAAAGCATCTCTCTCTCTCTCTCTCTCTCTCTCTCTCTCTCTCTCTCTCTCTCTCTCACACAC
>NW_026000026.1:63016523-63059680 GCF_001458135.2 Marmota marmota marmota | reverse complement strand
ACACACACACACACACACACACACACACACACACACACACACATAGTTCTGAACTCCAATATCAAGATGAGAATAGTTACTTTCTCCTGAGACTTCTTTTCTTGCATGACAGATGGTCATATTTTTGTACTGGGCCACAGTTGATCTTCATGTGGCTGTGTTTCTGTACAAAGGTACTGCTTTTGTCTCCTTGTATGTTCTAATCTCTTCTTCTTACAAGGAGACCAGTAAGATTGGGCTAGGTCCCACTTTAATGGACTAACAGTCATTTTTAAACTCAATTATCTCTTAAAATACCCAAAATCAAAATATAGTCAAATGCCCCAGGGAATTGGTATTTCTATATGTGAGTTTGGTGGGATGGGGTAAGGGTTGAGCAATTCAACCTACTCTGCCTTCTTAGGAATTCTGAGGAATTTCAATGGCTTTCCAGTGAACTACTGAGAACTGTGCACTTTGGTGTTTCCAACTGAAGACTTCAGCATTTGCCTCATTGAGTTTCGACACATTATCAGCAGGGTTGATATCTTCTGAGATCTTTCTTCTTGGATTATAGGTGGACATTCTTGTCCTTTATCTTTTCATTGTCTTCTATCTGTACCTTTTTATGTGTTCTCTTATTAAAAATGATAGAAAACATCAAATTTGAACCCACTCTAATTAACTTATAAGAACTTAAATATGTCTTTAAATAACCTACCTCCAAATATCCAAACAGCTACCTTTGGAGGTACCTTAAATAGTAATACATAAATTTGGGGGAGGGGCATAATTCCACCCCCCGCCAAAAAAAAAAAAAAAAAAACTTTATTTCTTATAGTTCTGGAATCTTCCAGTCTGAAATCAGGGTGTCAGCATGGTCACAAAAATGTCATAAATTCGGTGTCAAAAAACAAAAAAAAACAATTTCTCACAATTCTGAGGCTGGAAAGTCCAAGATAAGGTTGCCAGCATGATCACTTTCTGGTGAGGGTCCACATATAAGTGAATCTATCACTTCCCACATGTAATAATTATGTTTAACACAGGTTTTTATATTATAAGAAACCCCATACAAATGATATTTTTTTAATTTTTTTGAAAATTTTCTTCAGATAAGAAAACTATTTGAGCATTTCTTTTTCTTTGTACTTTAATTTCAAGCTTTTCTTTTTCTTTTTACTTTACTTTCTGGAGGTATTCTAGATAAACGTCTCAATAGAAAAATTTAATTGGGAGGAGCAATTCAATATTTGGCTTCTTGACTTTCTTAACATTTTATTCCCTTTCTTATCCAAAAGCTTCCTAGTTTGCTGGCTTACCATCCATTTTTAAAATCCAATGTGTTTCACAGAATCACAAAACTTATGGAAGACATGAACACAAAGATAAGACATTATTATGTATTTAATAATTCAGAAATAAAAGTCTCCTTAGAACCTCAGAGACTTTAGAACTGGGTACAAAATTTTCCAATAGTAAACATAATAAATGCTAGAGTTGGAGTCATTCAGAAGTTATATATAATTCATGACATGATAAATTAAGTATTAAATGAATGCAAGTTTAGAGTACATTTTATTCTGTTCTGTTCTTGAGTTGTAGAGACTCAGCAGTACTCCAGGATTTTTACATGCACTTTGAGGAAAAAAAAATAAAATAGAAAAATGTAGTAAAACATGAGATTTCTGTAAGTTTCTACCATGCAGATTCTCTGTTATTTGCTATGAATTCCAATATTCTTTCTGACTTTTACCACAGAACATTTTACAGAGAACAGATAAATGACAACAAAAGAGGCTTAGTGTCAGAATATCAACATCCTCTTGTTTGCCAGGTGTGGTGGCACACATTTGTAATCTTAGTGGCTTTGGGAGGCTGAGGCAGGAGGATTGCAAATTAAAAGTTAGTCTCAGTAAAAGTGAAGCACTAAGCAACTCAGTAAGACCCTTCTTTAAAATAAAATACAAAATAGGGCCACAGATGTGACTCAGTAGTTGAGTGCCCCTAAGTTAAATCCCTTGTACCCTAACCCCCAAACATCCTTTTATTTAACAGGTGAAAACAGTATAGAGAACTCAATGGTTCTTAAACCATCTGCCTTAACTGAGGCTTGCTATCGATTAGTTTTACAAAATAAGATCTACTCATTTTTTCTCATCATAATCTCAATGTCTTGCAAATACTAATTTGTTGTGTTTGTGGTTATTCTTTCTTATTTATAATTAGACTTGTCCACAAGAAGAATGGACATGCAAGTCACAAATGGCTAACTGTGACTCTTTATCCAGAACTGATTATTTAACAAGCTCAGCTATCTCAAATTAAAAATAAATAATAAATAAAGCATCAAAAGATCTAGCAGAGTGCCAGATTCTATGGTAAACCTGCAACTCCAGCTCCAACAAATTGGAAGACTAAGGTGGCATAATCCTGATTTGAAGGCCAATTTGGATAATATAGAGAGACACATCTCAATAAAACAAAACAAATAAAACAAATTCTACTAGTCTAACTCACCAACTGTTAAACATATTCATAACATTAGTAATATCAGCAGGCATATATAATGCTTACTGTGAAAAAGATCTGTTTTTGATGGCTGTCTTTAGATAAAATTTTATTTATCTAATTATTTAATGTTGTGGATTGAACTCAGGACCTCTGCTACACTAAGCATATGCTCTACCATGAAGCAATACCCTAAGCCCTTTGATGGTAACTCCTTTAATCCCCACAACAACCTTGTGAAATAAGTGCTATATTTATCTAGCTTTGACAAATAAGAGAACTGAAATAAAGACAACTTAAGAGGTTTTATGAAGAAGTACTGCTAGTAAAGGAGCTAACAAATATCTTTAAAAGGGTTCTCACTTTTAACCAATTCAAGTAGTTAATTTTCAAAGTTATTTTATTCTTTAATCAATCATTCATTTATTTTTTTACACATTGAAGCACCCTGAGCTGGTTGCTGTGATAGAGGTAACTATGAAAGAAATGTAAATAATAAATAACAAGTAGACGGATTTAGTGCAAATGCCTATCATCCCGGGTGTACCTATCATCCTAGCTTACTTGGCTGAGGTAAGGGATGACAAGACTGGGGCTAGCTTGAGAAAGTTGCAGAGACCCTGTCTCAAAATAAAACTAAATACAAAGGGCCTGGGATGCAGTTCAGTGATAGTGCACCCATGAATTCAATTCCTAATATCACACACACACACACACACACACAAAATCACATTTTGATCTGTGTTACAATATGAGCACACACACAAAGAAAGTAATAATCAAGTAACAAAGTTAAAAAAAAACAAACAGAAGGAAAACAGGGTAATGGTAAAGTTCCAAATATTATAGTTTGTTATAATAGCATAGTCACTTGAACACATTGATATTGTCAATCATTCGTAATAATGCCCTCCAATTGACAACGATTTAATCCCAGTTCAGATCATTTCAGTTAAGAAAGAGTATATAAGCAGAAAATCTAGAAACTATTATTATGGATGGTTTAGATATTTTTAACTACATACTTAATATTTAAATTAAACTTTGGTGCTTTTTTCTTTTTGTGGTTAGTTAAGTACTTCACATTTCCATTTTAAATTATGGACAACTTCAGATTTACAGTAATAATTTCAGTGCAATATAAAAAGACTACTCTTTTGTGATCCTACTTCATCTTTCCTTTTTTTTGTACTATTATTGTAATATATACTGTATCTATATATGCTACAAAGTGACAGTGCATTGCTATTAACTTAAATAATGTCTACTGTGAGAGTTGAGAAAGAGTAAATATTTATTTTTTTATATTTACCATTTACTCACTTTTTTTGATTTTTTTAATTAGTTCTTGATTCTTGCTCTTACCAACTTTCTTTGTGCTGCTTTTTCAAACATTGTAGAAGTCATAGGTCTAGCAATTCAACTATATGCAAAATATTTTAATCAGTACAGTAGCATTGTACAATATTTTATAACTCTAGAAGTACCTGCATTAGTGCTATTTTTTCTTAAACATGGATTCAAATTTCATCTAAATTTACTTTCTTTGAACTAAAGAAATTTCTTCAGTATTCTTTTAATTGAATAGTCATTTGAATTGAAAATAAATTGCGTATTTTTGTTTACCTAGGAATGTCTTTATTTTATATTAATTTTTGAAAAATACTTTTGCTACATGTAAGATTGTTGGTAGATTTTTGTTTTTCATCAGCACTTTGAGTAAGGCATTCCATTACCATTGGGCCTCCATTGTTTCTGATAAGAACACAGTTTTTAATCTTGTTTGTTTTCCTTGCAACTGACAAGCAATTTGATGTTTGCTGCTTTTTAAAGACTTTGTCATTGACTATCAGCTTTTTTACTATGATGTGTCTGGGTGTGGATGTTTGTATGAATCCTATTTGGAGTTTGCTCAGAATCTCTTAATATGTAGGTTTATGCTTATAAACAAATTTGGGAAGTTTTCAATAATTATTTTCTTGAATATTTTTTCGGCTCCTCTTTCTCCTTTTTCCCCCCAATACTTGTACAATACCATGTTAGTGCAATTATAGTGTTTTACATTTCTCTAAGGTTTATCTTCACTCTTTTTGTCTTTGTTTTATATATTACATAATCCTTATACATCTATTTTGAGTTTGCTAATTATTTCTGTTGTTCATCTCAAATGTATTGTTAATCTCCTGAGGTGATGTTTTAATTTAAATTGTACTTTGAAGTACCAGCATTTTCATTTTATAATTTCTATTTCTTATAATTTTTAAAAGCAATTTCTATCACTTTATTAGTACTTACTATTTGATGAGCAATAACAAGACTGTTTCTCTTTGATATCTGGCAATACATATGTTTTATTTGAAATTATATCCCTTATGTTAAGCCCCATAATCACTGGTTGATTGCTTTCGGTTTTCATAAATACACTGGTATAAAAATTGTTCCCATGCAGATCTAATGAAATTCAGGTAGAGTTAATTTTTATGGTCAATATTTGAGATTTCTTTTCACCTCAGAAAGACTTATTTGTTGTTACTTCATTGTCTTGGGTGAATTAGTTTTTCTGTGGTTTGGATTGCTGTTCTTATTTTTAAAAAGCTATTTTTTTTCCATGAATGGCCTTAAAAGTGAACTTCCTCACACTTTCTATCAAAATAAAATAAATTATGTTTGGAAGAGGTTTGGAGCTTTCTATTTTTATGAATTTTCTTTCTCCTTGGGAATTCTGTGCCACTATTACATACAGTGGACATGTCTGTCTCAGCTTTTCTCTTCTAACATAGAACCTCTGCCCTGTAAAGAGGCTGAGGAGAGGGCACCAGTATCTTTGGCCTTCATTTTTGGTGTGGAATACCCATCCCATAGTAGAAGAAGGTTGTTTCTAACTTCTTGGATGTACACATGAGGCATTTAGTCTCTTTTAATTTAGAGTTGGAGGAGATGAGATATACTGGTGCCATGTCCCTCCCAGTGAGATGTTTAATCACCTTTGATTGAGAAGTGAATAGAGAGGAAGTTTTCTTCTTGGCCTCTGTTACCCATTTGCAGCCTCCATTAAGTAGAAGCGAGTGGTGGGAGGGAGGGAGAAGATTGTGTCTTAAATGCCACAGACTTTTATTGTTCTTACAAAATTTATGAAATTTTCTTGAACAAATGTTTTTTCAGTTGATGTATGTCCTGAAGGCAATTTCCAGAGACTTTTATATTATTTTTTTGTAGTCTTGCACCAGTTTATTTGTTTCTTTAGGGGGAGGTTCATCACAGCTACTCATGAGGCCATTCTGGAAGTAGAACTCTAAATACTTAATTTTTAAAGATACTTTCAGTTATCTGAACATTCCATTAATATAATGAACAATGTCCTTCCTCAGCAATGTGAGATAAATGAGGTATGGCCATAAAAGTTTAGAGTCAATTTAAGAATATACTAATTCCATTACTCTTCATCAAACGATAAAATGAAAGACATTATAGCTCTCTAATCTAGTTTGCTATTGCCAGCAACTGGGTCACATATTTACAAATCTCATTTGTAAGTTCCACAACACATCCTTGAAAATTCATTATTGGGATTTTATTACAATTTTCACAGTACAGTGCCTTTCATTCTCTCTGTTCACTCCCACCCTCCAGCCCACGGATTTAGTTTCTCTTAGAACCCTTGGGAAATTTCTTAATCATCACCAATATCATTAATATAATAACTTTTATTATTCTTTTTTCCCCAGAATTTTAAGTATTTTGAGAAGACCAAGTAATTTAATTTGACTCGTATCTCAGGTGTATGGAAACAGAACCTAAACATAGTAACTCTAGAAGGCGTGTATGGGACCAGATGTTGGTGAGCTTCACATAGTATGCCAGGTTGCTTTATTCAGCAGGCCATGGGAAGTATCTGAGTAGCTTCTATTTGGGACAGAATGAAGGCTACATTTTCATTTCTGTTGTTCTTTCTGGTTTTAGAAAGATTTGTCTATTACATTTTGGGAAAGAAAGCATGTAACTATAAGATTGCAATGATAGTCCCGATGAGCAGTGATTGCCTGAGCTAGGACCACATCAGTGAAAATGGAACAGACAGGGTAGATAGAAAAGTTAAGAAGCAGTAGGACTAGTCACTAATTTATATGCATATTGAAAGTTAAGAAGCAGTAGGACTAGTCACTAAATTATATGCATATTAGGAGAAAAAAAAGAATTTAAAGCAAATTCCAGATTTTATGAATGTGTAACTACATTGGCCATGATATAATTAAAGAAGAATGAATTTTGAAAAAAAAAATGTTTTCACATTGGAACCCTGTGGTTTCTATATGCCTATGGGATACTAGTCACCATCACTAGAAGGTTGAACATAGATGTGTGAAATAAAGAAGCAAGATCTGTGCTAGAGATGTATATTTACAAATCATTTATGTATAGGAATTAGTGAAATCACCATAGTGAATAAAATCCCAGTTTGAAAACAGTGAAGTCTGAAAGAACAGAACTCTGTGGGAAAATGACATTTAGAGCACAGGCAAAAGAGAGCTGACCTAACTTGAGGATTTAGAAAAGATAGACTGAGAAGTCCTTGGCTGAAATAACTATGGAATGAGTGAAAATTGTGCAAAAAAAAAAATGAAAAAGGAAGATATAGCCCAAAAAATGGAAAGACATATGGCAATTAGAGAAAAAAAAGTCTACCTTTTCTATTTAAACAATGTTATGGGTTATTTCTTCTTCAATTTGCTAATTTATTAAATAGTAATTACAGATCAATAGATATATTCTCTAGTAGTTTGATCTGATGTAGAGAATTATAGTGAAACATGCTCATGCAAGCAAATAACTTAAAAATATTATATTAAAAATTCCACATTTCATTACAGAGACAAATTATGACTAGGGATTCCTTAGGAATGTAGAATAAGCACATGTATGTATCTTTGAATAAATAGCTGTTCTAAAAGCCTTTCCTAAGTGAATTTACTCATAAATCTAGTACATTTGCTAAGACTTGAAGTCAGAAATGCCAAAGTTAATCCTCCTAGACAAATTAAAGCATATGTTGTTCTTTATTTTTGGTCATTTATTGAATCATTGAAGATTTATATTCTGCTTGTATTTTTACCCAAGATTTTATATGTGGAGTGTATATTAGATTATCTAATTCAGAGATTAGATAAATCATTACATGAATCCACATAATTAACCAAACTGACCTTTAATTTTTTTCCAATTAATCAATTTTAGAAAGCTCTATAAACAAAAGCATTACTATATTGTGGCTATGTACTATATCTCTGCAGTTATTTTAATTCCATGTTTGAAATATAAATTTATTCATGGTGTTTTATAAATCTGTGGGAATTTTTTTCTCTTTTTCCTTTATTTTCATCTGAACTGTGGAATCCACAGAATGCAAATGTCTTACCTTCATTCATAAAATTAAAAAGAGAATAGAGAAGACTTGAACCAGTTGTGCCTGATTCTTAGCTTTATTTTTTAAAAATCTATGGTGTTATATCATTTTTCCAGAAGTCCATTCCTAGATCAGACCAGGAGCAACAAATGTGCATGTAAAACTCATCTCAAAAAATTCCTTAAGAATCTAAATAGCTCATTATATGTAGTTTCGTATTGACCACATGATTTCTTAATTTCAACACAGCCAGATATATCTTCAGTGATTGAAAATCAGTTGGTTAAAAATAGTTTGTGCTTAGAGACTAGAATCTATAGGTATACATAGACATATACATAGACACTGATATAAGCCAATATTGGGATGTTTGTTGCAGTTTTTGCTAAACACATATAAGTAAATGTATATAAGTTTATTCAATTGTACTCTCTGCTAGACCATGAATTTCCTTTGAAGAACTGCAGCTTATGTACAAAAAGCTCTCAGAAGGAACTTTTCAAAGTATTACTAGGTAAAAAGTGAATATGTATCAGAAGGGAATGATAGAAGGTATTTTTTTCCTGTCAGACCCATTCTGAAGTTCCTGCATCATCTCTCTATGAAGCCCCTGCTTTACTCCTCTCAATCAACATCTTAAGGCAGTTATTTTAAGACAAAGGTCCAAATTGATTTAAAACATTAACCTATATGTATTCACTTTTCATATAAACGAATTTTGCTGTCCACAGAAAGCACTGGCGCTGTTGGAATGGTTTAAATTTTATCCCTATGATTCTCTTATATAACAGAACAGAGTTAAATGGAACTAGGTAAAATTTGGGAAATGTGTGTGTGTGTGTGTGTGTGTGTGTGTGTGTGTGAGAGAGAGAGAGAGAGAGAGAGAGAGAGAGAGAGAGAGAGAAAGAGAAGGAGAGGGAGGAAGGGAGAGGGAGAGAAATTGGGAAAAGAGAAAGAGAAAGAGAATTCTGCAACGTATCAAATGTTTCTATATATTTTCAGTGCCTTGCAGCTGTGAAAATACAGTTATAACTAATCACCATGCAAATATTTTAAATTTTACTTATGCATGTGGGTGTGCACCAAAATCTCCATTTTTTTAGTTAAAGTAGAGCTCATGACTGAATAAAGGAAGTGTCGTGTTCAGAAGAACACTCTGTTTGCACTGAAACACATGATATGTTCCTGAATGGAAATTTGGGAGAGTTGAACTTTTAACCATAAAATAAATATACTTAAATTACTAAGACTTTACCTTCTTCCTTTCTGAGTTGGAAGACTTCCACAACCATGTCTGAATGTGAAGACCTCACAACTAGGATCAGTTTTCTATCGAGACTTTCGTGGAAATTCTACACAGAAGAAAAACACTGCATTCCATATAAGTGGTTGCAGCCTGCATCCTATGCTTGAACCAGATGGACTAAAGCTAAAATGATGAAATATAAGTTCCTCTGTAGGCCACTTAGCAATATATCAACTAAAACTGTTAATGTCTATTCATCCAATTATCTTTGGTGTTTGGAAATTATTCTTGCTGGGGAAAAGGAGTTTATAAAATCAGGATCTATCTGTGGAGGTTTTTAAATGGGGACTTTTTTTTTTTTTTGACCAGTGTCATATCACTCATCTCACCTACATGAAATGATGAGACTAGGGACTAAAGACTGCCAAAATTCTTACAAGCAATAAGAAAACAGAGTGCAAATGGTTGTTGCACTCTGAATTCAAATTCATTGTTTTCCTCTTCCCAGCCAATGAAGTTTTTCCTTTTTTGAAGGCATGGCAGCTCTCACTAACTGTACATATCATATTTTGTGGGGGAAAAAATGAATGAGCATTGAAATATCTTCTTTTTTTTTTTTTGGTTCAGAAGATTGAACTCAGGGGCACTCAACCACTGAGCAACATCTCCAGCCCCCCCACCCCCGCTTTTTTTGTAGATGTAGATGGACAGAATGCATTTATTTTAATGTGTTGCTGAGGATCGAACCCAGTGCCTCACACATATTAGGCAAGCGCTCTACCACTGATCAAAATCCCCACCCCCCCAAGCCCTTGTTTATATTTTATTTAGAGAAAGGTCTCTCCAAGTTGCTTAGGGCCTTGCTAAGTTGCTAAAGCTGGCTTTGAACTCATGATCCTCTTCCCTCAGCCTCCCGAGTCACTAGGATTACAGGTGTGTGCCACCATGCCCAGTTTCAAACTTTTTATTTTTATTCTCTTTAAGAGTTTGACAAAATCTTCCTTTTATAAATGATAAATGTTTAGAGGTAAATATTTAATTTCAAGCAATCTGATTTCATTTCTTTGTACCTAAAAACTTTCCTATTTTATTTCCTGTCCTTTAGTTTTTCTTTCTCATCTTTACTTGCTAAACTTCTGCTCTAATGTCTTTAATTACATTTTCAGAGCTTCACAATTATCACATTCATACCAAATAATGTGTGATTCCTGCATTAACATTTGCAAACTTGTCTCGCTTTTCCATACTTTTCTGCCTTTGCTCAAGTTATTTTCTAGTTGAAGTTCTCTTGTTTTATCTATTAAGTGGTTCATCAAAAGTTACTCCCTACATACCAACTCACTGCCTTCTTCTGTGTGGTTCTGCACCTGTTCCATAGGCTACAGTTGTGCTATATTGTTACTACATGTCCAAGCATGCCTAGAAAAAGAGTGTCCACAAGACCTAGAATACACATTCTACTCCTACCACCAAGTGAAATTCTGGGTGCACAAATAGGCACCAAAAATGCTGAAGAGTAGGGGAAGGAGAACACAATGTATGTACTACTAGAATGGAGAAACGTACAGAGGACTAGTATGAGCCTTGGAGAAGGGCAGGAGAAAAGGAAGTCTATCAAACGTGGCCCTTGACACCACTTTATCAATGGGGGAAGCCCATTTCATAATAAATAACATATCATTTTCTTCTTACCCATATAGTACTGTTTCATTGTGTTTTATTTAAATATAAGACTATTAAATTATTTAATCAGCTATTATATTATCTAATAAGTAACTCATTGACATAAATATCCCCTAAAAAGAAACAGTTCACAACAAAAATCAAAACTATACTGAAATGAAAGTATATATTTACTGCAATTTCCAAAGCCTATTTTATGAAAAATTTATTAGATATCAGTCTAATATTTTAAAGTGGAATTAGAATGCCATATATGTTTTAATGCCTAAATAAATTGTGCCAAATACATTGCCAACCTAACAAAATATACATGAGTGTTAATTTAAACAAAAACAAATGAGATTTGAAAAAAAACTCAATGACCACCCAAAGACTGAGACTATATTTTCTTACCATTTGTTTATCAAAGTAGGTCTCATAAATTCTGAATTCTTTGATTACAATTTTACTGATGCTTATAATGCATACAAACAAGCCTAATGTAATTTGGTAGTTTTGATGCATAAAATCTAGAAAATATGTATTATGTATACATATATATCTAATTTTTATGGTGACCTAGTGGCTTGGAATGTGGTTATGCATGAATGATAGTACATAATCATCACTTTAAAGTTCCTTACCTATTTTTCTGTTTAAATGCTGTATTAGCAGATTTTAGTAGTTGATATTTAGTATGCCTTATAAATTGTGTTAATGTTGTCTGTTTATAACCTATAGTTACTTCAGGGAAACTAAGTTTAAGTTTTCTTGAAAAACTTTTATTTTGGCTTTAAATAAACATGCAGATTACAACAAAGCATAATAAAAATGAATTATGTTGTAAGTTGCACAACTTACTTGTAGCTATCAAGCTAGAAATAAAGAGAAATATGAGCATTCCAATATTTATATAGTTGTGCATTAATAGGTATTTGAGACATCCTTTAAAATTGACATGGGCGTTTCTGTAAATAGATTTAATTTGGTATGTCCATAATGTTAATATAAAGTTTATTATGTTAGAGAAAGAATACTGGGCCAAGTTTACGGGGTCCTAATCTCTACTCTGTTGGTGACACGTTTGTATACTGTGAGGACATAAAGGAGTTGGGGATATGATATAGTTCAGTGGTAGAGTAGTTGCTTGGCATGCTAAAGGCCCTGAGATTTTCCCTCAGCACCACAAAAATACATAAATAAATAAAAGGCCATAAAGTTCTCAGATTATTCATTTTATTATTTATAAAATGAGGAGTTGTAGAAGCATAACACTTCATGTTTTCTCTCTGATTTTAAAAGTCTAAAATTCTATATAAGCTTCTAATGAAAAAAAAACAGCCATATATATATATATGTATAGATCTTGTATGCTACATGTTTTATAATGGAAGAAAAACTAGATTAGAAATAAACAAGGCTGGTATTTGGTAAGTGATTACATGATTTATATACAGAATATAATAAATATTTTGTTATTAAGTGATAAATATCTGTACTGTTTATATAAAAAGAAGAGTATAAGGAAGGGCATGTGAAAATGCTACAAAGTTTGATAACACTGAAGAGAGCTGTGTGAAAATAAGAGCTGATACATAAAGAATTAAAGATGTCCAATTAAATTAAAAATGGCTTGGTAAAAGTGGCATTCAATTTTTTGTTGCTGTTATCGATTATAGTTATATAATTTTTTATAGGAAAACAGTACATGCAATATTAATGTAGCAAAAAAATAGAGACAAAAGACCTTAACCTTAGTTTTTAATTTGGAAAAAAAAGTAAGTTTCAAAAAAGTTGCTTATCTTCAATGAAGATTGGCTACCTCGTTATGGAAATGGGGCAAACAACATAAAATTCTCCATAAAATCAACTTGAATGTCAAAAGTAAACATTAGTAAAGTTTATATCACGATACCTAATTTGAAAACACTTGATATTCAATACTATCACACTAAGTTAACTACATAAATTATTTAGGATATTTATTCTTGCTTCTAGAAATATAGAAACCCAATAGTTGCTATATCACTACTCACCATTATGAAAAATGTCATGTTTTATATAGTTTGGCAGTGTTTGCCATGTGACTTTGTAGAGAAGTAGACAGGGTTAAATGGAATATAATATGAAATAGTGTCTTTTGGTCTTGGTCTTCATACAATCCCAAGATGCATGATTAAATAGTAAGGAAGGAAGGCATGTAGTAAACTGTGAAATTACTTTTCTAGCATGCGGGAGACCCTGTGTTCTATTCCTAGCATAATTCTCTTCCAAAAACAAACAAACGAACAAAACCCCAAAACCCAAACCACAATATGAACATAGAGTCTACTATAGTTAGTAATGTTGGAAGATGCCAGTAACACAACAATAGGAATGATTACTGTAGGAATATGTGATAAAGTGAAATGTTTATAATTTACCAAGAGACTTAGCAACAAGAATTACTTGACACTAGGACTTCATAAAACCAAAAACTCAGTGGAACAAGAGATCAGTGGAATTGAGGAAGGGAATTAAGGGGAAGGGAAGAGGATTGTGAAAAGGAAGAACAGTGGAATGAATTTGACCAAATTCATGTACATGTATCAATATACCTTAGTAAATCTCCCCTTCATGTATATGCATAAAGCATTAATTTAAAAAAATATAAACACAAAAATTACTGGTAGAGATTAGAGGTAAGAAAGTGGAGAATGATGAGGGGAGGGAAAGGGGAAGTTCTAGGGACTGAATTAGAGAAAATTTTATTCCATGCTTATATAATTATGTCAGAATGAATTCTAATATATATAACTAAAATGAACACACATACACAAAAAATGATTCTGAGACTTGGAAAAAATCATGAAGTTATTTAATCCTAAATGTTTTTAAAGTAAATGTGGATGTGGTTATAAGAATAGGAAAGAACGACTTAAAATTTTATTGCATTCATTATTCTGGAATAAAGGTGTTTACAGGTACATTGGCACAAAAGGTCGTAGGGAAAAAATGACCTAAACTTAGAGTATCTACCTATGCTGGGCTTAACCACAGAGCAACTATTGTCTTTATTTTTTATTGTTTAAATCTTGGAATAAAAACGTGTCTAGGGGTATGTGCAAACACATGTAGAATGAAGAGTCAATGCACTAAAATAAGAAAGTCAGTCACGTTTTACAGTAGAGAAATGGAAGTAAGAATTGATGACACTGCAACTTAGCACTTTAAGAAGTAGACTCTTAGAAAGTATGGTGACAACTTGGGATGCCCTCACTGTTCTCTGTGTCAAAAAAACAAAGGCAGAGAGGGGCTGTGGATGTGGCTCAAGTGGTAGCGCACTCACCTGGCATGTGTGCAGCCGCAGCCTGGGTTCGATCCTCAGCACCACATACAAACAAAGATGTTGTGTCCTCTGAAAACTAAAAAAATAAATTAAAATTCTCTCTCTCACTCTCTGTCTCTAAAAAATATAAAAAAAAAACAACAAAGCCAGAGAGATAAATATACTCAGGATAATAGAGTTGATTTGATGGGCAGAAAAATAAGAGTAAGGGATCATGCATCTCTTTTAGCCTGATCCATTTAAGAGAGCATATCTTTTAATTTTTTTATTCTGAGAAAAAAATGTTAAAGCAATTATGAAAAACGATACATATTTATATAATGATATTCATGTTTAAATCATTGCATTATTTTTTCTCCAAGGAGAAGTGGAATTTAACACTTAATTGCTAGAATTCAAGGAAGAAAGGGGTTGGCAAAGAAATATTCCATTTTGTTCCTCAAGGCATTGAGTGTTTTGTTTTATTTGGTTTGATTTCTTTGTTGTTAATCAGCATGCCCTCCTGCCAATATCAAACTAAATATTTTTATCTATCATCTTGAAAATATTACAACTACAATATCAACATTTCCATATAAGAATATTAAAGTGCATTCTAAAATTTTAAAACCTTCAATTTTATATCCTTTGACCTACATGTTAATAATCAAGTTATGCTCTATTTGGATGACACTAAATTCTTGAGATTTTAATTACTCCAATGATCTTTAGCTGATAAAATTTTGTATTATATTGAAGAGTTATTTGATTTAATTAATAACATCCCCCCAAATTATATTTTAAATAGTGTCTTTAAATAGCTGTATATAGACTTGTTATGACTATCAAAGCATAAACTTAATTAAAGCAATATCTCACAGTTATAATGTAAGTGGGTGGGAACAGAAATTAATGCTTTTTACCACATTTAAAAAATATTATTATAAAGACCTATCCCTTTAAATCAAACCAAATAGTCTCAGCATAAGGGATTATTAAAAAACATCAAGTCAATGACTAATATTCATTGAATATAGGAACATGCCCACTTCAGACATATTAGTGCTAATTTAACAACAAAATCAAATTTTGTGACAACTTTAAGGATGAAAATAACATGAGCAAGTGCTAAAATTCTTGTCTAATGAAATGTTAATCAATCTACCTTTGGGACTGGCTGGATTGTTACAGGGCATTTAGCTCTTTTGAAAGGTATATCAAATGTTAATGTTGGTCAAAAGGATGAGATTAATGAAAACATATTGATGAAAAAAAAATTCAATGGTAAGGGGACACTATATTGACTTAACAGTGTGTGGACTTAATTCCTGCTTCACGTAAGAATGCAGAAAGACATTGTAGGGAGAGGTCTTGTTTGAAGAAAGGTTATATGATTACAAATTATTAGCCCTTCTTAACTCCATGACTTTGAGCAATTGACTTCACCTTTAAGAGTCATGTTCATCCTTCTTTCCCTTCTCTGTAATAGGAGGAAATTAAAAACATCTTTTAGGTGAGCTAAAAGGTATAAATTAGAAATGCAAAGCATGGTATCTGGGAGCCCTCCTATTGTTTAAAGTTTTTGGTAGTTGCTTTTGCAGGTGCTGTTACTGCCTCTGTAGCTGCTACCACAATCATTACTGCTGGTGGTGTTCTGCGGCTTTTTGCACTAGAGAATGAGTTCTTTGTAATCTGAAAGGATGGCTAATTACTTACAAGTTAAAAGAGCCTGACATAGTTGTAGGTCTAGCCTTCAGCTCCTCCTTTAAAATGCCTTCTAAAAAAGTGACATAAAGATAGCAGGATGGTTTTTATGGTTCCATAATGATCTCTGAGCAGTGAAATAAAAAAGCCAGGCAAAGATCTGCTGTGTTAAGATAAATTTTATTCACAGAATCAATGTAGCTTAAAGTTACATTTCAAATGATGGTTGGGAGATGCACAGAATAAGGATTGTGAGAAGACATTTTTGATTTTGTAAAAGAGGAGATTGGGTGACCTGAACAAAGTGTCCACTATTCCAAACCAGTTGAAATTAGAATTACTTCCGCAACAAGTTGTTGTTTTCAAATAACCCAGAGACTACCTGATAACATTTGGTTTCCAATCTCTTTGCTTCATAATTATGCATGGTTCAGGCTGCTCTGCATCATGTTTACCAAATCAAAGAATAAGGAAGCCATAATTGCATTGAAAGAGAGAAGTCTATAAAGGTTATGAGAGAATATTCCGAGAACACAATGACCCACCTATCCCTGAGATACACTAACTATAAATGAAAGATCTCCCTCTAAATCATTAGAACTTTCAATTTTTTCATCTTTTACAAATTTTAAGACTTTCGTTTTTCATATTGTCCAAATCTGTAGTTTAACTCCAACTGAAAATACCATTTGTCCTATTCTACCAATTGAAAAACATAGAGAACTTTGATTTTTGTTTCTATAAATTACTTTCAGTTTTTCTACCCTTTGTGATGAGGAGAGAATGCTGTTAGAGGTGAGCTTTTAAGGTTAAATGGCTTTAGATCTAAAAAAATTACTGCACACATTGCATATTAATCATAAATAAAATCTATAATTTTATAATATTAAGATTTGTACATTTGGGCTGAGCATGGTGGCTCACACCTGTAATCCCAACAGCTTGGGAGGCTGAGGTAGAAAGATTATGAATTCAAAGCCAGCCTCAGCAACTTAGTAAGGCCCTAAGCAAGTTAGTGAGACCCTGTCTCTAAATAAAATATTTAAAAAGGGCTAGGGTTGTGGTTCCCCAGTAAAGCACCCTGGGTTCAATCTCCAGTAGAAAAAAAAAAGAGTCATACATTTAAAATATGACATATAGAACATGTATGAAACATGCTTTATCTGAATTTTGGAACCAAAAAGGAAACATGATTATTTTGTGGTATATCCATTTTTCTCACTCCTGATAATCATAACACAGCCTTTCCTGGATCTTTAGGTAGTATAAAAAGCGCACAATTTCCAGAAACAATATATCTCAAATAATACTGATATCTTATTGTATTCCCATGCTACAGCTAATATTTCATACCCTCCTTTGTTTGTTTTAGCTTTTGGCAAGAGTATATAAATAGATACATAAATAGATGATTAATAGCGTTTAGATAAATAGGTTTCCAATGGTCTCATGCCTTTGGGCTTGTAGAATTTCATAGTTCAATTATACTTTGGCTGGACACTTTTATATCAAATCTCTTGAATCAAAATTCTAAAATTTCCTAAATTTTAAAATACAGGTATGAATACACAACTTTCCTGTCTGTCACTAAGGACTCTAAACAAGAGTTCTAGCATCAACAGAGGTATTAGAAATGTACAAGCCAGGAATAAAAGCTGTAATCAAGTATAACAATAGTGGTAAGTTAAAATAATTCATTATAATCAACCTAATGAATCAATATTTTTAAGATTTTCATGTCCTTTCAAATTTATTTCTAATTCTAAAATAGTTAATAGACTTACTTCAGAAATTTTATTTCTTACCTATATGACATTGAACTTGACAAATATCAGGATTGACTAGGTTATACCGTGGTACGAACTACAGCATTTCAGTTCCTTGGAAGGCCAAATGGAAATTCTTTGCTCATGCTACGTGCGCATCACCAAAGATAATGTGGTTGTTCACATACTTGTCTTCATTCTGGGATCCAAGTTAACAATCACTGTTTTTTCCTGGGCAAGAGTTAAGAGAGGGTGTGTGTGAGTGTCTGTGTTTGTGTGTGTGTGTGTGTGTGTGTGTGTGTAAAGTTGTGTTAATGTATGACCAGTTGGACATATCAGATCATGTAACCTGACTCAGTGGGTAATAAAGAGGAATTCTATCATGTGCCTGAGGAAGCCAATATATTTGTGAATAGCCATACATACAGGGAGTATGAGATATTAAGTCTGTTTCTCTCCAAACTTAATTTCAACCTTTCTACCCCAATGTAACCATTCACGATTTTAACCACACAATAGAATTTGTTTTTTATGAGAATATACTGTAATTTAGCAGATTTTATTTTATTTTTACCTATAGCCTTGTTTATATTTTTCCAAATCTGAAATATGCTGCAACATGTTTTCGTTTATTTGCAACCATGTAAAATTATTTCCTTGGGCTAAACAATGGTGGGAAAATAGCTGAATCTAAAACTACTACTGAATTACTGTTCTCAGCACACCTATTCATTGACCTACTACAAGCAATGTCAGCTTCTTCACAATTTCTAGAAAAAGAAGCATTACAGAATTTGTGTTAATATTGTCATTTCAATTTGTAAGAAATATAATTTGATTTTTAAGTAGGTACTTTGTTGCTTACTTGTATGGATTTATATAATTAACTATATTTTTATCTGAATTTGCTCTATTGTGAATCCCTTCAAGTTTAAAAACTAATTCAAACCAGGAATTATAAAAAAATTATAAATTCCTGACTTAGTATAGGTGTATAATAACTGAAAATATGAAGATTTCAATCATACAATATTTATATTTTAATTTAAATAAAATTAATTTGTTTTAGAAGTAAGTTTAACTTAAAATCTAATATTTAAGTTATTCTTTTATCATTCTCTTTAAGTCCAAGCTTATTGACATAACATTAATTATAGCATTCTTTTTTTAATATTTATTTTTTAGTTGTAGCTGGACACAATACCTTTATTTGTTTTTATGTAGTGCTGAGGCCTTGCGCTTGCTAGGCGAGCACACTACCACTGAGCCACAATGCCAGCCCAATAATAGCATTCTTATCTTGACAATATTACCTGAGAATGTGATATCACAGGGGGTAATAATGTTAAGAAAACTGTTTTGTTATGTTTAAGTGATTACTTTTGTTTATAATTCTCTTATAAAACATTGTTATTTCAGATTTTAATACCTTTGGATTTTTAAATTGAAAATCTTTAAATTAATATATGAATCAATTCTGCCTTCTGTCCCCAGGTACAGAGACCTTCTGATTTTTTTAAGTTTAATCTATTTATACAGGGTGTGTTACTGATATACATTCTGATGTACTATTTTTCCATTTTGTTTTTATTTTTATATTTTTAGCTTTCTTTTAGTGGCTAAGAAATTATAAGAAATTTGTGTAATTTTTATGTTTTGTTGTTGTTGTTATTTTTTATTATTATTTTATTATTATTCTTTTATGTAGATACAGGGTCCCATGAAGTTGCTTGGGGCATTGTTAACTTGCTGAGCCTAGCTTTGAACTCATGTCCCTCCTGCCTCAGCTTCCAGAGTCAAAGGGTTTACAGGTGTGCACCACTACGCTTAGTGCTTTTTTTTTTTTTTTTTTAATTGGGCAATGTGGAAGACGGGATTTCTTGGTTAATATTGTCTGAGTGTAGAGATTATATCAATAATTATTTCTAACTTTAATATAAAACCTCTTAAGACATTTTATCCATGGAGAAGGAAAGAGGAAAAAAAAATTTTGGAAGAACTTATAAATCCTACATTTATTCTAAAGGGACCTGCTTTTATGAGTATTGTCCTAATTATATTTCATTGTATTTATAACTTTGAAATGAAAACATGTTGCTCGACTGACACTCACCTTATATTCTTGATCCACTTTAGTTTTTGATTAAAAAGGCAGCTTTTTGTATATTGTTTGCTGAGACATTGTGGTAGATAAAATGCCATGAAATTGTGATAACGTTATAGAATGACATTTTATCCTTTGAGTTGCTTGAAAGCATATAATTTCACCATGAAAATTTCATGACTATACATTTTGCAAAATTGCTTTTAAAAATTGTGTATTCTCTGAACTGTGCTGAAGCTTAGTGCTATGGCTTTGTCTTCACTAAATTCATTTATTGTAACCTTATTTTCTCAATGGGGCATTGTTGGGAGGTGGGACCTAGTGAGAGGTATTTATGTTGGGTAGCAGCACTCTCTTGAATGGATTAATACCTTTCTGTCATGAGTTCTTGCTCTAATAGTTCTGTGCCCCCTCTCCTTTTTCCCATTGAACTGTGGCAGCAAGAGACTGGCAACAGATGTGACCCCTTATTTGGACTTATCAGCATTTAGAATCATGAGCCAAAATAAACCACTTTTCTTTATAAATTATGGAGGTTAAAGCATTCTGTTATAGGCAATGTACTAAGACACAGATAATTTGCAGTTGTCCTAAATTTTATAGAACAGACAACATTTATTGAGTCATTTTCATATGCATGGTCAACATGCTAACAAATGTTAATTGCTCAATAACATGCCTGCCCATAAATTCTCACTCCTCCATCAACACCCTCTAGTGCTGAATTCACTTATCTTACTTTGGAAAATGTGTATGTATGTATGTAAGCATGTCATTAGGTGCATTTTGAGAAGTATCCAGGATTGAAGTTTTAACAACTATCTTCTCAAGAAGTGCACATATGCTGAAGATAAAACCACTGTAAATGACCACAAAAATGTCTGTATAAAGAGATTATAAACCACAGTCATGATGTAAAGCAATTTCCGAAGGAAAACTGCAGTTACAATGCATGTTGAATAAGCAGTATACATATAATTTTATTTTTTCTTTTTAAAAATTTTAGAGAAAATAGTCTCACAATGCACACTTTGGGGCTTGTTGATAACACTTCCTATTCACAAATTTGGTTGAAGTATATTTGGATTATAAAGCACAAGAAAGTATATGCCACATTAAAAAATACTTTTAAAATAACCATATGCACAGATTCATTTTGAAATATATGAGCTGAAGCATGTGCAAATCAGTGATTTACTTGCTTTTTATGATCACTATTTCAAGCGGTGCCAAGTGATCATGTGTCAGAGCCAGTTGCCATATAGACTTAGTCACTTGTGTGGTAGAAATCTGGAGTTGCAGTTGCTTTTCCTTTTCTTTTTTTCTCTCCATGTCTGGAAATATTATCCATAAGAAACATGAGAAATTTCCTAGGTTTTACTCAGATGTTTATACCAATTAATAATGTAAAAGAAAATGTACACAATAAGTAGGTTTAGCTGGTGCTATTAAGTGGTTTCTACTAGTTAAAAACTACTTATTTATGAATTTTAAAAAGCTTAGATAAAGCCAATACCTTGGGGAAGCATTATAATATAAAAATTTTAATCAACTCTAGATGCATTGGTAAAAACAATTTTCCCCAGTTGAATTTGTGTGTTTAAAGAGCTACTAAAATAAAAGATGCTGTGTGTTTTTGTACAATGTGTCATGGATGTTACAGATACTCCTCAGTGTAAGAAAAGAAAACATGAACAAAATGTAAAAATCAAAATCAATATGTTCCTTTTAATTCAGTAATTTCAATGAAGGAATATTTCATCAGAGTAAAAGTATCCTGAAAAGATCAGTACTTATGTTTATGAGAAAGAATGTATAGAACTACATTATTAGAATGTGTTTTCTATCCTAAAATAAGAAATTAAACAGAAGTTGAATGAATCTAGAGAGAATTTTAAAACATAGCAAAAATAGATGTGTATTGTTTCTTTACTGTTCTTACAAAGCATGTATAAAAGCCTTGGAAGAAATTAATATCAAATACATTTAAGCAAATAGGAGGAAATACTTCATACAGCATTGTGGAAATATACTGCCTTCAGAAGGTCACAGAGTCAAAAACTGTAAGTGATTAATAGAACCCATAATAATATTTGTGTTGGCGAACACAAGGAAGTTTGGGCCAGCTCCATACTAGCTTCAGGGACTTTTCTCTGAACTTCATCCAAAAAGCACTTTCTAGCTTGGGGGCCCAGAATGTGCTTAATTAACTCCATCTGACCCAGTCATACAGAGAAAAGACATCAATCTACCCGACTTGTCTCTTTTTCTTCCAGAGTTGCAGGTGAAAGTATTTCATCTACTTTTGGTCAAACAAAAGCAAATTGCCACTTCCTTCAAAACACACACACACACACACACACACACACACACACACACCAAACACAAAGAAGAAAACATGGCGCAGTGAACTCAGTGCTTTTCATTACACTAATGAATCCATAATTTTCCTGTCCTATATTGGGGATATAATGAACCATAAAAGACAAAATCAGGAATGAGCCAGAAGACAATATCTTCCTTTATTGACTATGAGATGTCAAGTAAACCAGTGAACCACTCTATGCTTTAGTTTTCTGTATTAAAATAAAAAAAGGAAATGATCATAACAATCTCCTAGTGATGTAAATACTAGGTCACTAATAAAATATTCCATAATTATTTTATGATAAGAAATCTATGCATAATTGGGTATTTCTTTACAACATATGAACATTTAAAGAGCTTAGTTTAGACTCTCCTATCTCTTTTTTTCTTTTTCATGAGTTTTAATTTTTTTTCTAAGATTCTTATGATTCATCAGTTGCCAAAGTCTGTACTACTCCCTGCCTCACCAGTACAAGATCATATTTATTCCAACTTACTTTATTTGGACTCATAGAAGAAGAGTGTTGTCTTAATTAATAAAATAAAGATATGTAAATAAAGGCTAATAATAGAAAATGGTCTACAAAAGATGTTTTACTTGGTCTTTTGGTCTTATTTAACCTTCCCAAAATTTACTTTCATTATGTGGAAAGATGCTTCAATAGTGCTTGTCCCAACTGTCAGTTATAAGTGACTAAATTGTAGGTTCAATACTTCAATTTTTTTAATAAAGACAATAAATTGGCAAAAAAGAAAAAAAATTAAAATTTTTTAAAAAACCACTCTTCCATATTATTGGTGAAGTACTGTACAGGGAAATACATTTTTCCTCCCTTCTCTTTTAACCTGTGTTCTTGGGACATCCAAGTGAGGTCATTTGATTGAAAATATAAAATGGAAAATGTCTGGTCTCTCAATTACATATATATATATATATATATATATATATATATATATATATATATATAACCCTACTTGCCAAATACACTGAACTGCTTTAAGAATTAGAAATTAACTGCTTTAAGAGATAAAAAAGAGTTTGCATTTCATTAATCCAAAGTTCTCTTATGTGTCAATTAAAAACAAAAATTTAAAAGTTAGCTCTCTCCACATTTAAATTCTGGCTCAATTTTATTTTGCCAAGCTCTTGAAATTGTGATGTTTGCTGTTAAACCAATAACCATTACTCTAGCAAAAACCCAAATATTTGAATGGAATCCATGCAAAAAATACATTCATAAGTGCTATGGAATAATAGAAAAAAATAATTTGTGAGACTGGCCTTAGTATTTTTGAGGAAAATAATAAAGTACAAGTTAGATATTATGAATTTACTTGTATTTTGTTAAAAGATGACATTTACTATGGAAAATACTAGCTTTTATTTAACATACATTATGTACCTATGTATTTCATCAAATGATTTAATAACTTTGGTGTTACTGAGTGTCATAAAGAAAAGAATAGGAGTAAACTGATTCTACTTTTATAAAACAAACATTAGGACAGTATTGTAGATTTTGTATTTCAAAATATTAAAATAATTAGATTTATGAAAAATTTTATAAAAATGCATTTCTTAAATAAATCTGCACTAGACTTTTAATATTCTAAACAATTAATTCTTAAAATAATTAATAAAAATTTACTCTTGAAAAGGTAGTCTTTTAGGAATCGAAATTTTTTAGCTTTTGTTATAAATATTTATATGGTTATGAATACATATATATATGGTTATGAATACATAATTTTTGTTTGTTTGTTTGTGTTTTTCTGGTACCAAGGATTGAACCCAGAGGCATTTACCCACTGAGCCACATCTCCAGCCCTTTTTATCTTTTATTTTGAGACAGGATCTCTCTAAGTTGCTTACAGCCTTGCTAAGTTGCTGAGGCTGGCTTTGTGAACTTGTGATGCTCTTGCCTCGGCCTCAAAAGCAGAAGGAATTACAGGTGTGTGCTCCCCTGTGTCTAGCTGTTCTGAATGTGCTTTTGGGAGTATTTTGGATCATTTACAAAATTTAAATAGAATCATCAAATTTAAATAAATATCAGCTTCATTTGAATTCCAAATCAGAAACTTTTACCTGAGAATCAATCTTTGGAAATACTCAAGCAGTTTTATATATGACAGGTATAAAAGTTAAGATAGATTTATTAGATTATATTTCATAGCTTTCCTTACTTCATTGCTGCACATGAATATGCTGCTTTCTGATTAGATACTTGCATTTTTTTACTTATTATTTCAAATGTCACCATGATTTGGAGTCACCCTCTATAAAAAGAATTAAAAATTAATATTTCTTGGAATAACATTTAGTCTGCTACAATTTATTCACAACTTGATATCTAAATATCAAGAAATATTATTTTGGAAAGTGACTATTTTAGGCTATGTAATCAATATAAAAATTCTGTCTGAATTACTTCCCATTTATAATTTAGTTTGTGCAACTTATAAAGCAGATTTTCAGTTGTTTGCCTCCCCAAAAGAAAGTCAAATGATATATTTCCCTCATCAAATATTATTAATAACTTCTATATTTCATAACTTTTTCTTTGATTCATTTTAATAAATATCTAGTCTTTTGATTTAGAAAAAAGTAAAAAACTTCATAATACTCAGTTTATCTAATATCATATATAAAGTGTATGTGTGCGTGTACTAAAAGAGAAAAAAGAGGTAAGTATAATGTGTATATCATGTCAGCAGCTTGAAAACAAGAAATTATTTACAGAGAAGTTCCAAAGGTTACTATAGACAGTGTATAATAAGCAGATCTGAAAGAACTTTGGGACTTATATAAACCATAGCAGGCTCTTTTTAATGTTTGTCTAGTTGTGACTTATTTAGAGAAATTAATACAGCATTTCCTGTTGCATGAGATGGAAATGTGTACCTAACTTAAAGGGACAAAATGTGAATTCTGTTCCTCATTGTTTGAATGTGTTTCTATATGTTATCACACTCATAGCATATTTTAAAACTTAATGTTATTTTGTTTTTAGTCTATAGTGATTGGAGCTGAACTTAACTTGTTCATATCCCCTAATGCTCTGCCAATCTAATTTACTAATGTTAGACCTTGTGTACACCTGTGATTCTTAGATGGTTATTCACACCAAACAAATAAAATTACTTTGACTAATGTGAGTATTTTTAAGTGCTAGTTGATAATTACCTAGCATGAGTGCATCAGACCATTCAGTAAAATTCCTGCATATAAGCACTTCATTAAGAACAACTGCCTGTATTTTGGTTTATGAACAAAGTTCTAAATGCAGAGTCAACTTTGATTTCTACTGATCATATCTATAGATTAATTGGGACTAAATACTGAGAAGCCTCTCAAGTATAGATGATGTAGAGAAATCTCAATATTTTTTTTCTTGTATTTACTGCTAAAATTGAACTAAGATGCAAGATTGTCAATGGATGTTAGGAAATCAACAAGTTTTAATGCATCTCTGGTTACCTTAAATTACCCTAAGACCTCAAAGAAGTTGCAACTGAGAAAGGTGATATGAGAGAGAATTACTTTAAATACAATTAATCCTCCCAGCTTCAAGTCCCAAAGTTAGAGCCCCTATAAATAATTATTCCTTCTTATTAAAAAGTTTACAAACTTGTTTGAGGGCCTACAAAATGTCAAATTATGATTTAAGTAGGTAGTTGGCACATATTTCTAATTATTTAATATCATTATCCTAAAATACTAGTGTGATAGAAAATATATAAAACACATTTTTCTGAAACAATTATGGGTGGATAAAATAATAAACTTTCAAATTATACATTTATATTTTAGCAAAATATTTCCTTTTACATATTCTGTTCTACCTTAGAAATTCTTCCCGTTTTATGATGCCAATCACTGTATGACTAAAAAAAAAATGCTGAAAATAATTCTGTATAAAAGTTTTTGTTCAAGAGTCATTGCTAGGTTTTGACATGAGGTACATGAAAATTATGAATGTCCATGAATACTGATGCCAATAATCAATGAATCTTGGGCTAGCAACCTCAATATGGACTTAGCCAGCCTACAGCTTTCTAAAAAGGATCTTCATTTGATCACTTCACTGGCCTTGATGAAAGATAACCACTTTTTATTCTAACAATGCCACTGGGCCAGAGGTGGGTGCCTAATTCAGGAAGAGCTTATCTGTGCACTAGGTGCAGATAAGGATCTGGTCTGCCTAACCTAAACCAATCAGACAGCCTCTCTCAGAAATATAAATTAAGGATATCACAAGGCAGTTTGGAATGGCAACTCAAGCTAAAAGATGTTATAAGTAGTCATAGAAAAATGAAGTTTAAAGGTAATGAAAGTTATGATTATGAAGAGGCAAAAACTCTCTGTGAGCTGAAGCTATCAATGAAGCCCATGTGCTCAATGAGTGATGTGCAGCACAAAAAACAACTGTCAGAGTTCAGAGTCCCAACCGTATTGTGGTGGTAGAAATCAGAGAAGAAGTCTAAAGTTCTAGTTTACTCAAGTGTCTATGCTTCTTGTAGCCAAGTGGTTTGGCTTCTCTCTAAAATACCTATGAATTTCTGTTCTTTCTGACTATAAGTACCTAATTTTATATTTAAAGAGTCAACATGTAGATTTGTTTGAGAAGGAAAACAAGATAAAGAAAAACAAATGAACAAGAAAGATCTTTAGCTGTCCTTTGAAAAATGAAGTGGAATAGACAAATCCAGTTTCCTGTTACCTAGAAAAAAATATGTAATATCTACAAGTTTATTGCCAACTGAACATCTTCTACTTAATAGCTGTAGGATCTTTGGCAAATTACTTAACTTCTCCTTCCACATCATCTCACTCTGTTCAGAGTGGCAGCTATTATGAAGACAAACAACAATAAGTGTTGGCAAGGATGTGGGGAAGAAGGTACACTCATACACTGCTGGTGGGACTGCAAATTGGTACAGCCAATATGGAAAACAGTATGGAGATTCCTTGGAAATCTGGGAATGGAACCACCATTTGACTCAGCTATCCTTCATCTCGATCTATACCCAAAGGACTTAAAATCAGCATACTACAGAAACACAGCCACATCAATGTTTATAGCAGCACAGTTCACAATAGCTAAACTGTGGAGCCAATCTGGATGCCCTTCAGTAGATGAATGAATTAAAAAATGTGGCATATATACACAATGGAATTTTACTCAGCAATAAAAGAGAATAAAACCATGGCACTTGCAGGTAAATGGATGTTGTTGGAGAAGATAATGCTAAATGAAGTGAGCCAATCCCCCCAAAACAAATGCCAAATGTTATCTCTGATATAAGGAGGCTGATTCATAGTGTTGTAGGGAGGGGGAGCATAGGAGCAATACAAGAACTCTAGTCAGGGCAGAGGGGTGGGAGGGAAAAGGAGGGGGCATGGGGTTAGCAAGGATGATGGAATGTGATGGACATCATTATCCAAAGTACATGTATGAAGACATGAATTGGTGTCAACATACTTTATATACAACCAGAGATATGAAAAATTGTGCTGTATATGTGTAATAACAATTGTAATGCATTCTGCTGTCATTTATATTTTTTAAAAAATAAATAAAAAATATAACATAAAGGTGATGTTTACAGTCTGTCCTAGATAATTGATATTATCAGATATTTTAATTGATATTATCAGATATAAATATTATTATATCTGAAGCATTTGAAGGTATAACCTGAGACATAGAAAGTTCTATGTAAGTTGTATTAAGCATTATTTTTATGTTATAATCACATAATTTAAAATACTTGTTATCTGCACATTTGACTACAAACATTGTTATAATACCTTTGTGTCAGAAAATGATGCTCGATGCTCGGCAGAATAGTAGAATAAATACTAGTGGAGTATACTTGATGCTATAAGAATTTGTTAACATAAAATTAGTTGATATGACTTATGTGAATGCAAACAAAGCTAGGATAATTATTTTTATAGTGGAGTTGACCATGGGAATTATACTTTAACTCTTTTGTATAGGAAAAAAAGATAAACAACCAAACAAAATAAAGCTTTCACTAACTATGAGGCTTTGAACTACTCTGGAATACTTCCTTCTAGGGAATGAGAACTCAAAAGTTAGGTTTCCAATTTACTGTTGAATGCATAGTCCATAATTTCGTCATAGTGGCTGAGAAGAATTCATGATTGTCAGAGTCAGTGAAGAGACTGATGAGAAAGGACAATAAATCAGATTATTTTTTGTTACCTTTGATATTTTCCCTTAAGAGATTTCTTCCATTTGCCTTCCATCTTTGTATCCTCAGAAACACATGTCTTCTTTTAGTTAAATACATTCAGCAAAGCCACTGGAAGGAAAGTACATTTGTTAAGAATGACTACTATTAATATATACCCTCTAAACTTGTAGCAAAACCAGGAAGGAGCTATCCTTAGTCATCTGGGTTACATCAATTTTGAGAAATATAAAAAAAAAATAAATTGCTGTGGCAATGTATAGTTTTAGGCTAAGATTCTGGAAAATAAGTTCATTAAAAGTTGAGCAGATATATCGTAGCATATCCAATCTTGGATATGTATTTTTAAATCCTATAATAATGTTTCAGGAGAGATTGCAGTTTGATTTTATGCTCCTATTGGTTAAATTAGTCTTCAAATTATTGATTACCAAGTAATACTGTGAATTGGTCTTCTATAGCATGAATCTAACTAGCATGTTTGTTTTATCATTAATCTTGTTGGTCATTATATCATTTACTGTTCATTATAGTAAGAGATAAATTGCACAAATGCTTAATATTGTTAGTTCAGCTTGGCTGCCTTCCTTAGTGACACTAATTCTACAGAGCAGTTGGGCAAAATCAATGTCTTATGCACCATTTATATTAAATTATGCTTGTTATGTGATTGAATCAACACTACATAGAGTTTTCTCAAGTTAATTGATCAACTCCTACAAAACAAATTAATATGATACATCAAACTTATGGAGTTGTTGTCCAGAAAGAACATAATAAACATCAGTGCTGAAAGAAAACCAGTATTCCTCCCAGAATACTGAAATTCTCAACCCAAATCAAATGGCTGGCTAAAAATAACAGCAGATGGATTGCAAATGTAAATTTAAAAGGAGGTTTTCCTACTTTTCTAGGATCTAAGATATTTTTATAAAGTGTTATAATTCCACTTGCTGAAGCATTTGTAGTGTGTTTTATTTTCTTTCGATCTCCTTCCTTGTCAGTTGAGAAAAAATTGAAATCTGAAAAGAAATTACAGTGATTTTTTTAAATTAAAAGCCTAAATAATTATGGGTTAGACTTTTCCTTAAAGTTGAATCTTAGTAAATATTCTATCAATAATTTTTTTATATTTTGCAAATTAACTCAATTTTCATATTGTTAGAATACATTTATTTTAAGAGAACAGGATGCCAGAATTACTCAGATATGTTGAATATTACTATCTTATAGTGTTTTATAACCACTAATATAATTCATTTAGGTTCCAGAGTGGATTAAAGATTAATTTAAGAAAATAAAATACTATGAATTAATATGTTGGGTTTATCAAAAAGTATATTCATACATTTTTTTAATAATCTGATATTTTGAAAATTTGAGCATTGGTTTAAAAATGAAACTACATGTAAACTAAACTGTTACTTTTCATAATTTATGCAGTCAAGAATTATATGAGTAAACTTAAGAGATAGCATTTTAAATACTATGTTTATGATATATAGTAGTTAAAGAAAATATTTAATCCTATTTATGAAAGATTATTTTTAAAAATTTACTAGTAACTTAAATCATTGGGTATAAAAGTAGCAGTATAAGAGAAAATATAAAATATTTAAAATAAATAATCAGTGGCACCCAGCTTATTCCTCACTAAGAAATCATCATAAAATGTGAGGGAAAACATATTCAGTCACTTCAGCAATGTTGTCTTTTTGACAAGAGGTTTAACTGAACAGTTCTGTATTTTTTTGCATTTAAACAAAGATGAATACAAACACCTGCAGGTAAATATTAATATAAGAAAATTGGAGGTTCATTCTATCCTACATTAGTGGCGTACCATTTCCTTTCTTTTTCAAAGCATTCCTTAAGTATTTAGATATAACCCAGGAAAGAATCATAGATTGGTTTTGGTATTGAAGGAATCTGTTCAATCTGCTCTTATATTAAGGTGTATTAATATTATACATTTCATAAACCCTAATATAATTATTTAAGATTACAGAGTAGATTAAAATTTAAGAAGATAAGAATTATAAATTAATATTTTGGATTTTGTCAAATAATTTATCCACAAATGTTTTCAATAATCTGATATTTTGAAAATTTGTGATCTAGTTAAGTAAAAAAATACATATAAACTGGTATATTCATACTTTATGCAGTCAAGACTCATATAAGTAAACTTAACTATATAAGTAATTTTTAGGTTTTTTAACTTAAAAAGTGCATACAGGTTTTCTTAATAAAGACAAAAAAATTACATATCTGAGAACTTCTTTTTAAGGTGATTGACAGATAATAAATACATTACCATCTCTAGAGTAGAAATAAATTCCAAGATAAACTCTTTTCTTACTGTGTTTTTGCAAATTCTGTGGGATTATATTCCTCCAGAAATCTAATTCAGATTATTTTAAAAATTGAAGTTTTATGTTTAAAAAAATGAAAGAAAAATATTAATAAAAATCTTGAAAACAAAATCATAATAATGTCCTACCCTGTGGTGTTGTTACGTGTTTCAGTTAAAATTGAATAGAAATAATCATTCTAATATTATTTCTTATCTTCAAATATTTTGTTTGTTTGTGTGTGTGTGTATGGTGCTGGGGATTGAACCCAGAGCCTTGTGCATATGAGACAAGCACTCTACCAACTGAGCTGTATGCCCACCCAGTTTAACTGTTTTTAAGTTTAATAATTATAATCATTTAAATCATATCCCATGAATACTTATATTAGTAACATATAACAAAAGCTAATTCAAAACTATAGGAATATAGATAATATATTTACAAAAAGAAGTGATGAAGAATACTTCTGTATCTGTAAAATTAGTAATTGAAAACTGAAGATATAATGAGAAATTCTGTCAACACTACAAAGAATTAAGCTAAGTTAATGATGTTTAATTTACCATCAATATTGATATTTTCATTAATATATGAATATATTGACAGGAAATTTTATAGAATGTTTCCTCTTAATCCCCATAAAAATTCATTGCAAAAGGTTGAGATACCATGACATTTTGCTTTCACAGTGCTTGTGATCAATTTTGTCTTATTTGTGGACATTTTAGAATGATATGAAATTATACCATTCAAACCCCAAATATCATTTCTTATCCTTGTAAAAGTCTAACCATTATAACTAATATAAGAAAACTACCTAGAAAATGCTTTTCTCCCATAAGCAAAGTTAATTTAAATTTGAAGCAAGAATTAATTGCTGGATAGAGAACTTGTATGTTTCTTTATAACATTAAAATTCTAGTTATTGAGGGAGACAATGAGGTTTTGTTTGTCTGTTTTGTTTATGTTTTGTTTTGTTTTACATTTATTTGGATGTTTCACTCCACATAGATTCAATGATTGAAAATTTTTCATGAAGGCTGAAACTAATTTAGAATTTTGATTTAGACAATAAATTGTAAAATTCAAGAAATTCTGGGTTGAACATTAATTGTTCTCCCTAGAATAAAAAGTTTCGAGGAGACAAAAGACATTCTAGGACTTGGGAAACGACTCTATAGTGCTATAAGGGATCTAGCTCCCTGTGACATTTTATTATACTACAGAGCCTAGTAACAAAAATGGCATGGTATTGGCACCAAAACACACCAATGGTACAGAATAGAAGACACAATATAGACTAATGGTACACAATAGAATACACAGAAACATACTCACATAAACACAATTATCTCATTCTGGACAAAGGTGCCATAAACATACAATGGAGAAAAGAGAGCCTCTTTAACAAATGGTGCTGGAAAAACTGGAAATCCATAGTAGAAAAATTAATTTAAAACCCTATCTCTCACCCTTGCAAAAAATTCAAAGTAGATCAAGGACTTAGGCATTAGAGCAAATACTCTACTCCTACTAGGAAAAAAAAAAAGTAGGCCCAAATCTACATCATGTTGGCTTATGATTCAACTTCCTTAACAAGACTCCTAAAGCTCAAGAAGTAAAATCAAAAATCAACAAATGGGATGGAATCAAACTAAAAAGCTTCTTCACAGCAAAGGAAACAATCAAAAATGTGAAGAGAGAGACTACAGAATGGGAGAAAATTTTTGCCACTCGCACTTCAGATAGAGCATTAATCTCTAGGATTTATAAATAGCTGAAAAAATTTGCCCCTAACTTATGAAAGTTGATTCATAGCTCTAAGATGGCTTTCTCACTCCAGGGTGTTGTATCAGCTTTCCTTGCAGTGAGAAGGACAAGGCCAAAGTATCATAACCCGTGTATTTACTTCCCTGGATGCTCTAAATACTTTAAGCAACTTTCATCAAAGACATAATCAACAACATTCATATACACCTCACTGGCTGGAACTATTTTACATAAGCATTCCACTCTGCAAGGAAAACTGAAAATGCAGACTATTATCCCCCCCCAATAAAATCAGTGCTATTTTTTTTGAGAATGAATATGTAGATATTGTTAAGGAAATTGTAGCCTTTGCCTTTATCTGTGCAAGAGCTTCACATAATAATAGTATCATTAATAATACTATATTTATCACCAATACTACTGTTTTATTGTATTAGCATTACTGTATTAAAATCATGCTGGGAGCATGCTCTGTCCAGAAGCTAGAGCCACATCTGACTGAAGGTGGTTGCTTCCTCATGGCAGTGTTGTAGAGTAGACTACATAAGGGTATTGAAGTCAGGCAGCTGAGTTTATTCCCTTATTTTGTCTCTCACCCAACTGTGTGACTTTTGGCTAAGAACTTCACCTGAAGTTTTCAGTGACCTTATGCTGTTGTTGAGTCAATTAAAATATATAATAAATATATTTACCATAGTGCATACTTGGTATCCAATAATTGCTATTACCCTCCTCTCATCTATGTATCTGATCACTTTCCTTTTGGGTCTAGATTAAAGCTTTCAAGTCTATCATTATAAAAATAATTAAGATAAATTTTCCAAAATCGACATGACAATGAGAAAAGTTTCTTGGTGAAAAATCCTTACTACCTCAAACATTAAAAATCATTATAAGAATTTTCATCATTACTAAATTAAATTTTAATACAGAATGAGAGTCATAAATATTTTGGTTTGTTTATTTAGTAAGACAGAATAACTGACAGACTCATTTAAACTCATAATTAATTTAGAATTAATTTTTAGATATTTTCTTTTCAAATTTTTAGTCTTCTTAGCTTCAAATTTTCTTTTACCTGCTCTTGATCAATTATTGTTCTGTTCTCTTTTTGAAATGTCCATTTTCCAAATAGCTGTTAAATTTTAAAATATATTTCTTTTTTCTTTTGTTATTGGGGATTTAAACCAGGGGTGCTTAACTACTGAGCCATATCCCCAGCCTTTTTTTTATATTTTACTTAGAGACAGGGTCTCACTAAGTTCCTAAGGCTGGCTTTGAACTTGTGATTCTCCTGCCTCAGCCTCCCAGGAAGCTGGTATTACAAGTAAGTACCATATGTCAGACAATATTTTAAATGAGTGGGTATTAGGGAAAATTACTCAATAAGAATATTATTTTAAAAGAATATGTATTGTGACTGGATATGTTTAAATGATATCTACTAATTCTAAGTCTGATATATTTCTAATTTGTAATTATACTATGTATTTGATTTCAAACATTTAACAGCAAAGTATTTTGTTAATCATAATCAAAATTAATACTCAACTCAGTGACATTTTACAAAATAAAATCTAATTTTGTAAGTATTTTCTGTCTTAAATATAAAACTGAAACAAAACAAAATAAAGTATTTATTTTAAACTCAGATCCAATGAGAAAGTCACTTAATCAGGTTTATAATAAAATGACTGAATGGATGTTTCCACTAAAATATCATTTTATTAAAAACATAATGTATAGGTCAACCCCACTGACCTACATGGAGCCCAGGCCTGGCCCAGGCACAGGCACAGAACTGCCAACTATGCTGAGGACCACACCCATATACCATAATGCTTCATTTCCAAAAAGGCCTCCCAAAACCAGCTTTGGGCCTGCCCTTTCAGCCCCATCTCTAAAAGTGACCACTGCCATCTTGGTACACCTCCTATACCATCTCAGGTTACCTCTGCTGTTGCCACCACCATCTTTAATTGAAGCAGCTTCTATCTTAGGATAGAAGCTAGAAGAGATACCACCCAGGGGCTGGAAGCCCAACATCAAGGTACTTACAAGTTGATGCTGCCTTACCACCAACTAGAGATGTGACTGCTTCCATCTAGCCATCTGCAGGCTTGGTTACAGATATTTCTGCTAGGTGTGCTAACAACTATCATCTTATTGCAGAGATGAGAGAGAGCCTTACATGGGATTGCCTCTTTCTTTTCTCCTGTTAACAACCAACTTCTTTTGATTCATCTTTCACTCTTCTTACAATATAATATTTCTATATTCTCACCTTCTACCTCATAAACATCAAACTCTACACACTACCCCCATTTCTCTGTGTGTCCACTATTAAAATATCTAGACCCTTTTGGAAACTTATTGTTTTTACACTTGATAATAATTGAGCATATAATTTCTGCTTACTGTTACAATATTGTAATCATCTAAACAGGAACTATTTGGTTTAAAGCTATATATCATGTGCTTTGGGTTCTGTTAATATTGATCTCCCCCTTAAAGGCAAGACATTGGTATCTGGCAGGGACAGTATAAGATTCTAGGGTAGAAAATGTAATATATAGGACCCACAGTGCTAGAAGGGAAGACACATGGAAAACATGAAAAGAAAAGGGAAGAAAGTGTCCCAAACAAGCCAAAATGATACAATAATAAAATACTTTGACAGCTCAATACATGAAATGTCAGAGAAAGAGTTTAGAATGTACATAATTAAAATGATCTGCAAATGAAACAATGACATGAGAGAGTACATACAGGCAAAAATTGATCACTCCAACAAAGAGATAAGAGAGCAAATACAAGTAGCAAAATATTACTTCCAGAAAGAGATAGAGATTCTGAAAAACAAACAAATAAACAAACAAATAGAAATCCTTGAAATGAAAGAAACAGTAAAAAACTACAAAACACAATAGAAAGCGTCAACAAGACTAGATCACTTGAAAGACAGCTCAGACAATGAAGACAAAATATCCAGTCTTGGAAATAAGGATGACCCCACAGTGAAGGTAAGAAACAATGAACAGAACATATGCAAATTATGGGATAACACCAACAGAACAAATACAAGATGCATTGGGATAGAGGAGGGCACAGAGATACAAACCAAAGAAGTGCACAATCTCTTCAATGAAATAATATCAGAAAAATTCCCAAATATGAAGAATGAAGTAGAAAATCAAACACAAGAGGCATATAGGACACCAAATGTACAAAAACATTACAATAGATTTACACCAAGGAACATTATAATGAAAATGTTTAGCATACATAAAAAGAAGAGAATTTTAAAAGCTGAAAGAGGAAAGTTTCAGATTATTTATAAGGGGAACCAATTCGGGTCTCAAAAGATTACTTAACCCAGACCCTAAAAGCTACTAGATCTTGAGACAGCATATACCAAGGTCTGAAAGAAAATGGATGCCAATCAAGAATCTTATATCCAGCAAAATTAAGCTTCAGAATTGATGATGAAATAAAAACCTTCTATGATAAAGAAAAGGTAAATGAATTTACAGTGAGAAAGTCTGCCCTACAGAACATTCACAGAAAAATATCCCATAAGGAGGAAATGAAAATTAGCAAAGGGAGGAACTACACTAAAGGAAAAACCAATCAAGGGAGAAACTAAATCAAGTAAAAAAAACAAAGCAAAACAAAATGGAAATACAAACTATATTTCAATAATAACCCTGAATGTTAATGTTTTAAACTCATCAATTAAAAAACATAGAATAGTAGTTTGGATTAAAAAAAAACATAAAAAAAGATCAAACAATATGCTAGCTTCAAAATACTCAACTTATTGAAAAAGATATCCACAGAAGAAAAAGATGAGAAAAAACATACTACTCACATGGACCGTGTAAACAACCAAGGGTTTCCATCCTCATTAGATAAAGTGGACTTCAAACCAAAGTGAGTCAGAAAGGATAAAGAAGGACATTTTATCCTGCTTAAGAAATTCATACATCAAAAAGACATAACATTTTCAATCGTAAATATTTATGCACCAACAATGATGCATCTACGTACATCAAACAAACCCTTCTCAATTTCAAGAATCAACAAACTCAACGCAATAATAGTGGGTGACTTTAAAACACCTCTATCAACACTGGATATATCTTCCAATGAGAAGCTAAACAAAGAAATTATAGAACTCAATAATATAATCAATAATTTAGACTTACCAGACATATACAGAATATTTCATCCATCATCGAGCAGACACACTTTTTCTCAGCAGCACATGGATCCTTCTCTAAAACAGGCCAAATGTTATGCTGCAAAGCAACTCTTAGCAAATACAAATAAATTCAGATACTACCCTGCATTCTCTCATACCATAATGGGATAAAATCAGAAATCAATGATAAAATAAAAAATAGAAGTGGCTCTAAACGGGGAGACTAAATAATAGGTTATTGAATGATCCATGGCTAGCAGAAGACTTCAGGGAGGAGATAAAAATGTTCTTAGAGGTGAATGAGAATTCTAATACAACATACCCAAATCTCTGGGATACTATGTAGGCAATGCTGAAAGAAAATGTCATTGCATTGAGCTCATTCATTAAAAAAAAAAAAAAAAAAGCCAAGAAGTAAATGACCTGACATTACATATTATCATTACATATAATCAACTCAAAAGATGCAGAAAAAGCACTTGATAAAATATAACACAATTTTTGATCAGAACACTAGAAAAACTAGAGATAGTAGAAACATACCTCAGCATTATAAATGCTATCTATGATAAGCACCAGGCAAACACTATTCTAAATGGAGAAAACTTGGAAGCATTCCCTGTAAAAACTGGACCAAGACAGGGATATTCTCTCTTACTACTCCTATTCAATATAGTACTTGAAACTCTTGCCAGAGCAATTAGATAGATGAAAGAAATTAAAGGTACATGAATAGGAAAACAAGAACTTAAACTATCAGTATTTGCCAATGACATGATTCTATACTTAGAGGATTCAAAAAACTTCACCAGGAAACTTCTAAAATTCATAAATAAATTGAGCAAAGTAGCAGAATATAAAATCAATGCCCATAAATCCAATGCATTTCTATACATCCATGATGAATCCTCAGAAAGAGAAATTAGGAAAACTATCCCATTCACAATAGCCTCAAATAAAATTAAATAAAAACTTGAGAATCAATCTAACAAAGAGGTGAAAGACCCATACAATGAAAACTAAAGAACACTAAAGAAAGACATTGAAGAAGACCTTAGAAGATGGAACGATCTCCCGTGTTCTAGGATAAGAAGAATTAATATTGTCAAAATGATCATACTACCAAAAGCATTATAAGGATTTAATGCAATTCCAATTAAAATCTCAAAAATATCCCTCATAGAAATAGGAAAGACAATCATAAAATTTATTTAGAGACCCAGAATAGTCAAAGTAATCCTTATCAAGAAGGTTGAAGAAGGAGGCATCACAATACCAGACCTTAAACTATCCTAAAGAACAGTAACAAAACGGCATAGTATTGGCACCAAAATAGACATGTAAACCATTGGTACAGAATAGAAGACACAGAGACAAGCCCACATAAATACAGTTATCGCACATTAGACAAAGACACCAAAAACATACGTTGGAGAAAAGAGAGCCTCTTCAACAAATGCAGCTGGGAAAATTGGTAATCCACATGCAGAAAAAATTAAGTTAAACCAATATCTCTTACCCTGCATGAAGCTCAACTCAAAGTGGATCAAGTACCTAGGAATTAGGCCAGAGACTCTATAACTCATAGGAAAAAAAAAAAGGCCCAAATCTTCATCATGTCAGATTATGCCTGACATCCTTTATCAGACTCCTAAAGTGCAAAAAAAAAAAAAATCAAGAATTAATAAATGGGATGGATTCAAACAAAAAAAAAGGCTTCTTATCAGCAAAGTAAATAACCAATAACATGAAGAGGGAGCCCACACAGTGGAAGAACATCTTTACTAGATGCATATTGGATAGAGCACTAATTTCCAGGATATATAAAGAACTCAAAAAATTAACAACAAAAAAATAAATAATCCACCAATAAATAGGCTAAGGAACTGAACAGATACTTCTCAGAATAATATACACACTCACTCAACAAATATATGAAAAAATATTAAATTTCTCTAGTAATTAGAGAAATGAAAATCAAACTACTCTAATATTTCATTTCAGTCCAGTTGGAATGGCAATAATCAAGAATCAAAGCAATAAGTTTTGGCAAGGATGTGGGGGAAAGGTACATTCATACACTGCTGATGGCATTGTAAATTGGTGCAACCACTATGGAAACAAGTATGGAGATTCCTTAGAAAACTTGAAATGGAACCACCATTTGACCCAGCTATCTCACTCCTTGGTCTATACCAATATGACTTAAAATCAGCATAATACAGTGACACAGCCACATCAATGTTTACAGTAGCTCAGTTCACAATAGCTGAACTGTGGAATCAAACTTGATGCCCTTCAACAGAAGAATGAATAAAGAAACTGATATATAGACACAAAAAAGAGAACAAAATCATGGCATTTGCAGGTAAATGCATTGAGTTGGAGAATATCATGTGAAGTGAAGTAAGCCAATCCCCCAAACCAAAGGCTGAATGTACTCCCTGATAATTGGATGCTTATGAGAATCAATCTAACAAAGAGGTGAAAGACCCATACAATGAAAACTAAAGAACACTTTTTTTTTTTTTTTTTTTTTTTTAGGGATGGGTACTTGGAGGGAATGGAGGAACTTTGAATAGTCAAAGGGAGGGAGAGGAGGGGAGGCAACATGGAGGCAGGAAAGATGGTGGTATGAGATGAACATTATTACCTTAGGTCCATCTATGACTGCACATTTGGTGTGACTCTGCATTGTGTACAACCAGAGAAATTAAAAGTCCTGTTCCATTTCTGTACAATGAATCGAAATGCATTCTGCTGTCATGTATAACTAATCAGAACAAATAAAAAGAACATAACTTATGTATATCAAATTACCACTCCAATTTTATCATTATAAACACTGAAATTATTCAATCAGCATACAGTATAATATAAGGCAAAAATACCCTTCTGTTTTTTGAATGAAATATTTCATTTGACTTATCCAAGCAAGGCAAAGGAAGTATTCTGAAATATTCATTTTAATATGTTTGCATTTATTAACATTTTTACCCAGAGTCTTCCTAAATTCTTTTGAAGTTGGATCATTTAACACTCAGATCTCCCTTTTGTCCTGCAGAGAACCCTATTTTGGGAGTGTCACTTTGATCAACATACTATGCAGATCTTCAGCTTAATCAATTTTTCTTGTGCCATTCTTACTATCCTGGTTCAGTTTCAAGGACTACTTTAAACACTTCCTTTAAAGAAAGCCTTCTGAATGCCCCAGGCCTTGGGGATAATTTTCTTTGACTTCATAGAGCACTTTCTGCCCTAACCATTTGTTTTCCTCATTGAATTTTGTAATGTAATAATGCTTTTCATTGCTATGTCTGTCCTTTGTCTCCAACAAAATCCTAAACATTTCACAAACAGATATAATTTCTTTTCTCAAAGAATTCCCATGGTTTATTCATGTTTATTATTACAGATAATATAAAGAGCAATTTCAGACAAAAAACTCTGTTTATTTATATATTATTATTTAGATAGAACCCAGGGCCTCACACATGCTAGGCAATTTCTCTATAACTGGGACATGTCCTCAGCTCCAAAAGTCAAAAATATGAACTAATAAAAAGCAAAACTACATACATAGGATAAATAATATTTAAGTAATTGATGGGAAAAAACCCAAACAAACAAAAAACAGAACAATCTGATGTTAAAGTCAAAAAGCTTCAAAGGTGTTTCACATAAAAAAGAACAGAAGATAAATACAGGATCTCTAGCCATTCATGAAAATAGGGGCTTCCTCAGCTTCCCTGAACTCAAAACAAATGAAGTGAGACTTGAAATCCAAAAGAAATACCAGACTTCATTTCTGCTTAGTTTGGTTTACTTCAAAGATGCCTTGTCAGATTATATTTGCTGTGGGGAAGATAAGATGATTCCTCTTCACATGGAAGGCCAGAATGATGAACTATTCTTTGGCATAACATATAAAACAGGAAATTCATTGGCTGTGTAAATTCACATTGATATAATTTTACCCCATATGTACTGAATTATCCAAGAGTAGTAAGCAGTGCTACTACAGCTCTGGAAACATTCAGATCTTGTCTCTTTATCTGTTCACACAGATGTCCAAAGTTGAACAAGTGTAGTTGTTGCCACAGAGAGAAAAAAAAATAAACAAGAAAAACTGTAAAAGTTCCCATCCATGTAGTAGAAACAGATAATGCTATTTGTAGAATACCAGTGTCAGACTTCCTTTATTTCCAAGTCCACCCAATATTAGAGCTAGGACATTCAGGAAGGAAATAAATGACAATGACAAGGGTTGATTTTTCTTTACCAGGTGATAAGATTTCTCTTCAAAAAATTGTTCCTTTCTGTTATTTTCAGACCTAAGAGAAGCAAGCTTGGAGTAATACATACATGTTAAATGTTTCTTTGAGAACCTATAAATTCTTCTCTGCTGATGTGACAATTATGACACAAATTTGGTCAATGAAGGAAAAATTACAGAATTTTTCTTTCTGTTTTTGCTCCTACAATTTTGATGTGGAGCAATAGATTTAGACAATGCTGAGCAACATGTAAGGTAAGATTTTTAAAAATATTCTCCTGTGATATTTAGAATTTTGCTCAAATTATCATAAATAAAGATGATTTTCTTTTTTTAAGAGAGAGAGAGAGAGAGAGAGAGAGAGAGAGAGAATTTTTAATATTTATTTTTGTTTTTTTAGTTTTTGCGGACACAACTTTTGTTTGTATGTGGTGCTGAGGATGGAACCCAGGCCGCACGCATGTCAGGCGAGCTCGTTACCGCTTGAGCCACATCCCCAGCTCAAGATGATTTTCTTTTCATTGGTTTAATATTTTCTTTCTAACATATATCATATTTTATTATTTAAATACCTTTTTTTCTTACAGTGAACCACATCTGTGATGTTTTACATGAAACCTTCTCATGCTTCTGTAACAGATATTTAAATAAATCTGAGTGTGCATAATAAGTCTGCTGAAAGAAATCTCAGATTTTGTTTTCCTCTTCATCTTGAAATAGAATGTTATTAAAGGAAAGAACAATGTAGCAGGAAAAAGCTGTTTTGCGTTCTCTAAAATAAGACTCTTTTTCAATAGTTTTTAATCTAGAATACATATGGGCCCAAAAGTTAAAAATGCTTTTATTCTACTGATAGTTATATTCATTATAGATAGCACTTGGCAAATATTGATTAAATACCAAATATGTCTTCTTTTATTTCTTCCTTGTTCTTTATATAAATAAGTTATTTTTCATAAATTACATACTGCCTTAATTGCCTGCAGAATAATATTCTGCATACTATTTAAGAGTTAATATGAGATTGACAGTCTTTATATATATTGAGTATTAAAGGTATCAGGTTTTGATACCACACTTTCTCTTCTTACTATCTTACCACATTCATCAGGACATAGTGATAACACTGGTTTTCGGTGACAAGTCCTGCTTCTCTACATGTTGAAGTTTGAATGTTAGAGAAGCACGCCAAGGCAAACATATGAACCAGGGTTTATTTAAAAAGAGGTAACAGACTTCTCCTGTGAGGGAGCTGGTATCCTGGTATCCAAGAAGCAAGGTGTTCTGCCCTTTTTATATGACCGAGGTTTCCTTTGTTCTCCTGCCTTTCCCCCTTGTCTTTCTCCTTCCAGTGTATGTGACTAGGCCCAGGAATGCTCCACGCAAGGACAGAAAGGTGGGAAACAGGTGGGGTGACTGGGAAGGGCAGGGTAGAGCAGCCAAAGACACAGTAACAACCTTATAGCTTCCTGTAGGGAAGGAAAATTCCTGGGAAAGGTTACCTTGGCCACAGGTTGCAGCAGGGGCAGGTTCTTGATAAGATCCCTCAGGGGACAGCCTCCAACTTCTCAGACTCATTCAAAATTGGCCTTCTAGACCCAACCTGACTTGATTTACCTGTCTACACTGACTATCTGTCTAATTCTGGCTTCAATAGGAGGAGCTTCTTCAATTGTTCTCTTCTTGCTTTGTAAATAGAGTGGTTAAAAAAAAAAAGTAAAGCCAAATTGACACCAGGTCTCAAAACTCAACACTTTGTTTGAAATTCCTTCAAACTTTCATGAGAAGTGGTATAACTTCCAACCTTCTCAACTAGTGTAGTTTCTAGAAACTTTACTTTCCCTTTAAATACTTGGGAAATTTTCTCCAGTTTTCTATTTTTAAATTTTTAAAGTGTGGCACGAGAGTAGGACGCGAGTATATGAGAAAAGAATGGAATTCTGTGAGAATAAAACCCCATATGGCTCAAATCTGTTGCTGACTGAGCATTTAATATGGTAGGAGCTTCTCAACTTCCCACACTATTCCTTGTAATCCATGATATGACTATGGTTTTAACAAACTGTCTTGCAGGGCTGGAGTAGTGGCTTAGTGGTAGAGTGCTTGTCTGGCATGTGTGAGGCCCTGGGTTCCATCCTCAGCACCACACATAAATAAATAAACAAAATTTTAAAAAATCCATTGACACACACACACACACACACACACACACACACACACACATATATATATATATATATATATATATATATATATATATATGTATATATATATTCTACTG
>NW_026000026.1:63008657-63013837 GCF_001458135.2 Marmota marmota marmota | reverse complement strand
GGGTGGACCAATGGTACAGAATAGAGGACACAGAGATTAATCCACAAAGCTACAACTATCTTATATTTGATAAAGGAGCTAAAAGCATGCAATGGAGGAAGGATAGCATCTTCAACAAATGGTGTTGGGAAAACTGGAAATCCATATGCAACAAAATGAAACTGAATTCCCTCCTCTCGCCATGCACAAAAGTTAACTCAAAGTGGATCAAGGAGCTAGATATCAAATCAGAGACTCTGCGTCTGATAGAAGAAAAAGTTGGCTCCAAATTCCTTAATAGGACACCCATAGCACAAAAGTTAATAACAAGAATCAACAAATGGGACTTACTTAAACTGAAAAGTTTTTTCTCAGCAAGAGAAACAGTAAGAGAGGTAAATAGGGAGCCTACATCATGGGAACAAATTTTTACTCCTCACACTTCAGATAGAGCCCTAATATCCAGAGTATACAAAGAACTCAAAAAATTAAACAATAAGAAAACAAATAACCCAATCAACAAATGGGCCAAAGACCTGAACAGACACTTCTCAGAGGAGGACATACAATCAATCAACGAGTAACTTAACTCTGAATGAAGGCTTTTGTTCCAGCAGCTGAGCTCCATTTACTCCTGCCCTGCCAAAGACAGCATTTTTTTGTACCCCATCACGGCATATTTTATCTTTTTTTCTTCTTCATTCACCTTTCTTTCTTCTTCTTCTTCTATTTTTTTTTTTTTTTATGTAGACTACATTGGCTCCACATTCTAAGTTTAATGAGTATGTACAGATTGGCAGGCAAGAAAGAGCCATTTATCTTGAGGGTTGAGCTGCTGCAAGGTACAGAATTTTCATTTCATCTTAAAAAAATTAAACAAAAGTATCAATATTATATTAATCTTTTCATTCGCATAGGAAACATTTGAGGAATCTTGGGAAATATGGAATGGATTAGTGACATCTTTATGAATACTGCAATACTAACAATTATTATGAAATAATATCCTCAAGAACTGACATCACAGTAGCTTTTCAGAATCAGTATCGAGTAGGATGCATTAAAGACACTGGCCATTGTAGAAAGTTTCAGTCTTCATTCTATTCTTTGTCAGTAATTATACTTTTATATTATTAGCTTGAAAAGACATAATAATAAATACATAATGGCTGGAAGTAAGTTTTGGGTTCAGGAGAGCTTATTCAAACAATCTGTTTTAGCTACTAAAGTGGTAAGTGAAACAAAATGTTTCTTTCCTTGAAAATTATGTTTTATGATGAATGTTCATTACTGTAATTTAGGAGAAAATATTTCCATTTCAGATATAAAAGGAAGACAAACAAATCAAGAAAGATATAAGCTGAAGGAAATTATAATAATTAATGTGACTGATCTAGGACAAATACATTATTAGAGAGAGAAAACATCTTGCACATGTTGTAGTTGGATTTACCATTGTTTTTTCCATCTTTTTACGTATACATAATGTAGATTCATCACCTATACTTAGGATGCAGTTAGCAAGATACACATTTTAAACCTCTACAAACTGAGCATGCTAATAGCCATTCATGAACAGTTAGCTGACACATCCCTTCTTACCATGAAATTTACATCATGCTGGATGACTAACCAATCAGCAAAAGACAAAATAATTGATGTCTGTCTTATGAGACTTGTGAGATCCGGACAAATGCCTGGGCTGTCCTTCCTATTATTTACTGTAGTGAATTGAATATATAAGCTAAGGTGAATATATAGAAAAATCTTAAAGATGTGTTAGGTCTTGAAAAGTGAATCAAATGGCAGAGGTCAGGAGCGGTGGTACATATCTATTATCCAAGCCACATGGGAGACTACAGCAGAAGGAGCTTAAGTTGGACAGAAACATCAACTGGCAAATCAAGGTATCTGTAGCCACCAACACTGTCTTTCTGTTCTTCTTTATGGCATCTATACTCAGCCTTCAACTCATTTTGTCCTTATAATGCTTTCCTACAGAAAAATTGGTTAAATTATTTCATCATACCAGTGCTTCTGAGCATTTAATATCAAGACTTTTTTGATGTCCTCATGAAGTGCATTGTAGCTGATTCATGACACTTCCCAGAAATATTCAGCTGGGCACTAATTTGTGGTTCAGTAGACATATACTATGGCCCAAATAACTACAATATGACACTTTTCCTTGATGACTAAAACATTTCCTTGATGACTAATGTTTTAGTCATCAAGAGATTATTTCATGGATTTATTGTATGTGCTCATATTAAAGATAGTTAATTTGATCCTATTAAAATACGTGTCAGTCAGATAAGGAAAATATTTGTTATCCCTTCCGCTGCTCAAATCAAATTTAGATGTGCATTCAAGGTAGTCTTTCAGAATTCTCCTTGACATGATATTCCAAAAGCCAATTAATTGTCAAAACTTGTAATGAAATAAAAATTATTTGTCATTCCTGTTACAAAAATGAAGATTTCTGGGTTGAAGGATGGGGCAAGGAATGATTTTTGTTTGATATAAAATTACTCGAGTATGAGCTACAATGAATAAATATTCCAGTTTCCTCTACTTTTGCACTCTGTTTTAGGGAATAATGGCTTCCACAGGATGTATTTGAGACTATGCTTCTCTATCCAGAAACAAAAAAACCTTATTGGGTAGGGATGAAGGAAACCAGCTTTGCACAAATTTTATTCTATGACCCAGATACCTTATCTAGTAAAATGGGAAATCTACATTTAACATTAATGATCAGTGAGTTCCCATTTATGCCTATGGAACCACAATTTAATGCCAAGGAAATGGCTTCTGGGGGCGAGGCGTTATATACTGGCTTTTAGTTTTTTTATTTCTGGATTTCAACATTCTGCATTGATTTTTATGGTGTTGTCGTGTTCAGCTTTCAAAAAAAAACAACTGTGTAGCTTTTAAAATACACCATAATTATCATGATGATGCCTCTACTAATGTAAATATTTGTTTATGGTGAAACAGAGTTGCTCGGACTCCTACACTACTCTCTTGAAGGGAAACTGCTTAAGGATGAAATTACACTTTTCTAAATAAAGTATAATCATTCTTTATAATATGTATGCATGTCAAAATAGTTCCATCCACATGCCGTCAAAATATAGCTGTACATTAAAACCACAAAACTGATAAATTTAAGCCTCGAAGATTTCTGTTGCACACCTCTATTTTTCTTTTAATCCACCAAAAATAAGCTTTTGTTCTTGAATTCCAAAGGTAAAAAGAAATAAAAAAGATTGTCATTTTTGCTTTGACCAAATATTTCCTGCTATTTGGAGCTCTTCATGGGAAAATATATTTGATATGCTATCAAAGAAGGAGTCAAGCATAAAAACTACACCTGTATAAACAAATGCATAGAAAAGTGTCATAAAGAAATACATTGAATGTAACAGTAGCTGTCAGTGGAATTAATATGGGGGTTTCATTTTTTTCTTTATCTTTTTGTTTATGAATTTCAAATTTGCCTGGAGTAACAGTTACAATATTTTTATAATGACTACAAACAATTAAAATGGACAACAGACAGTATAGTAATGAATGCTTGAATCTCATTAACAAGTCTCAAGTCTTTTCTGATAGAAACTGAAAGGTCAAATCTGCAGCCAAATTTCTTGTAACTTCAGTTCACACCCCACCCTGGAGAGGATTCCAGGTGTGTTCTGTTTTATGCAGTGTGAACTGCACATACTTTAAGGCCATTTTCAAATGGATTGGATCCATAATGCTTTGTTTAATTCTTTGTACCCATTTCTTCCCTAATCCTTATTTAGAAGCATTATCCTCTTCCTGTGTTCTGTGGTACTCTTAGTTTTCACTTATGTTTATTAGCACATTCTGATATTTTGTGCCATTGTTTTTGCTTGCCTATTTTTTTTAACCTTAAAAAAAAACTGAAGACTTTTTCTAGTTATTAACCACATTTTATTGACTTTTTATACTTCTAGTTTGTTTGAACTCTCACCAAATTTTTAAGAATTTATATGGGGGTTCACATTTTTCTTCCTTTTAATATTAAAAAGAAAAATTTAAAAACCATTAAAAGCGACAATTTACAGTTTTTAACCAAATCCAACTTTTTCATGAGTAATGAATTGCACCTTGAAATTCTAGCCACAACCCCACTCTTTTACTGCAGCACCATTTTTTTTTCTTGAATGGCATATATGTTATCCACCCTGTATGTCCTGCATAGTTCTCATACTAAAAGGTCTAGTCATTTTAAATGTTGATAAAAATCATAGCAATATAAATGCTAATGAAGCCTTTCCTCAGAAAGTAGTCCAATAAATATTAGGAGTGAATGAAAAAGTTCAATACAAGAGGGACTTTCCTGGTTAGTAACTTTAGGTTTATTCAAGCTATGAAAATAAGGAAACCTTATTACCATGTTCTAAGATTTTGCTTAGATCAATGATGGAAACATCTATTGCAGGCAACATTAAGATTCTCATGACAGCATTTCCCAACATGTTTAATCTTAGGAAAGGCAGCTTTTTCAAAAATGCTTACAACTTCCTTAGAAACTGTAGCATTGAAATCAAATGACACTTAGCCAAATGTATCCCAGATATTCAAGTATGTGATACAGTATTTTACAACTAATGTTATACAGCACTGAGAGCATTGGGGAAACTGTAGAAGGTCATAGGAAAGTCATTATTTCTTGATCTTGGATCAGATTTTCATAATAACAAAATTGGAATACTTTAGGACATTATACAGTGTTAAAATCCATGCTTTAATTCTGGTTATTTCAACTTAGAATAACATATGCAGTATTTCTTAAACACACATTTTATTGGATCCATTAGTTTACTATTTATTTTTTTAAACATTTTGACTGATTTTTCTTTATTTTATTTTAAACAGTCAAAATCAATTCTCTAAATATATTGCCTCTTCATGGACTTTTTGTTGATTTTTTTCTCAAACTTTAATTTTATTAGTTTTTTTTTTTTCCAAATTTTTACTCCATAATGTTTTAATGGCATCAGTGAAATTTTATGTGTATCATTTTAAATATTAAAATATTATAGGTATTTAAACTGTGTTAATTTAATAGAATGTCTTAGAAGTGAATCAAAATAATTTCTTAGGAAAAAATCCCAGACCAACATGTAATCTCTTTCCTAGTCCATACTATGATTATTCAGATATATATA
>NW_026000026.1:62961176-63005850 GCF_001458135.2 Marmota marmota marmota | reverse complement strand
TTTTTTTTTTTTTTTTTTTTTTTTTTTTTTTGGCAAGGTCCCACTATCTTGCTGAGGCTTGCTGGAATTATAGACATTGCTCACCATACCCAGTGTCTTTAGATTATTTTCAGAAATGTTTTGTAATATTCACTGTGAAAATCTGGCACTTAATTGACTAAATTTATTCTTCACTGTTTTATTAAAAAAAAGATGATGTTATTTTAAATGGAATTTCTTTACTAATTTTCTCTTCAGGTTATTCAATATATAGTAGTACAACTGATTTTTGTATGCTGCTTGTGTATCCCGAAACTTTGCTAAGTTTGCTTATTCTAATAGTTTATGAGTGATGAAATCTTTCTACAATTCAGATTATGCTGTTTCTGAACAGAGATGTTTACTCTCTACTTTTCAATTTGGATGCCTTTTATTTCTTTGTCTTCCTAATGTCCCCAACCCTTTCACTAGTATATTTACTGTAAGTAATGAAAATAGAGTCATTACCTTGTTTCTAATGGTAGAGTAAATACTTTCGTTTGTTCACTTTAGAGAATGATGTTAGTTATGGGAATATGAAATTTTAATATAAAAATAACTTACTGTCTCTGGATTTTTAAATGATGTGACCGATCTTTATTAAACTAGCCTGCATCTTTGAAATTATTTTTCCATGTTTAATTTCTACCTTTTTCATAATATGGAGGAAATTTTGAAATACATACCAGATACGCCATAATTAGAACAGAGATTTTAAAATTTTAATAAAAAACAAGTATCATATCCTAATTTGTAAGGGGCAATATTATACATATTGACATTTCTTTTCTTATAGTATTGGGAATTAAACCCAAAGCCTCACACATAGTATAAAAGTATGTACCATCTGGCTATATCCCCAGCCTGTAAGGGACATGCTTGTTCAATGAAATCTGGTAAATACCTAAAACCCAGTTGTACACAGTACATGAATTTGCCCTATAAGAAAATATTTTGAAAACAACATCACAGTCTTAAGGACCTAGACATATTTTACCAGTGTAATGTTCAGTTTAGTTGTTGTTTCTGCATTGTTTGTTATGCATATTTATAAGTACTAAAATAAAATTTACATCATGAAACAGTGAATTCATAAAATAATTTCCTTCACATTATAGAAATTATTTAAAAGCACAAAATACCACTCAACATCTCTTTAAAACCTACACATCTACTATGTTACCTTTTCATCACTGTATACCTGACAAAAAACAACTTAAAGGAAAGGTTTATTTTGGCTCATGGTTTCAGAGATCTCAGACCATACTTGACCAACTCTGTTGCAGAAACATCATGACAAAAGGGCATGGTAGAAGAAAGAGCTTCTCAGTTCATACCAGCTGGGAAGCAGAGAGAATGAGGAACTGTTCACAAGATATAATCCCAAAGGACATTCCAAGAGTGACCTAATATTTCTGTCTGTTCTCATCTACAGTTAACCACCAAGTAGTCTATTCAAATCATTAATTCATCAAATGGCATAATCCATCTATTAGACTGCAGCTCTCATAACTGAGTCATACTCTAAAAGCCCCACCATCTGAACTTTGCTACATTGGGGACCATGATGTCAACATGTTATTGGAGAACATTCTAGATTCAAGAAAAAATGTCCACCTAAATTTTATTCCTTTTCTTCCTTCATATACATAGGTATCTGTGTTCTTTCTGATTTCCTAACTAGATGTATTAATATATTCTCCATTAATGTAAGTATTAAAATGTGCTATGTTCTAAAATTTTTGAAGTGAAGCATTTTAAATAAATTATACTTTGTGAGAATTCAGTTCTTGGATATTTGAACTAAACTAAAGCTTTAAACTCAATGCTGTTCTAATTTGGCTTAGGGAAAAAATAAAAACAACATTTCTGCTGCCAAGATTTACATATTTAATTCCATTGCCTTATATTACAGTGATAAAATCGGCTGGAGAAGGCAGGAGGAAGAGGCCCAAGGAAAACATTAAAATTCAAAAGAAAATTAAACCATGCGTTTTGTAGCCACAATTGATTATAAACTCCAAAGAACTGAAGTCATATGTTTGGGACCCTCAAGACAGAAAAACAAACAAACAAACAAAAAAACCAAACAAACAAACAAACAAAAAACAACAGCATATGATGAAGAGTCAGGAAGCAGTTTTGGAGCTTAATCATGGTGGTTTTCTAAATTCTTAAAGGCAAGTAATAGTGAAATCTTTCATTTGTTCATTTATCCTGACTTGTATGATAAATTTATTGTTATATTCAAAAATATTGATTGTAAAGTAATATCCAGATGCACTCAGGGACTGTGATGTCACAACTTCTGATTGTCCTTATTCTCCCCACTACACAAATAATCATATAATCTGTGTTTCTACCTTCTTATACTTTCTTAAACAATAGATAAAAAATAAATAAAGCATGAGCCCCTTTGCAGAAAGACATCTGAATAGATAGAGTAAGAGTGTAGTGTAAAGGCTATCAAGTATTACAGTGGGCAATTTTCCTTAGAACAGTAAATATTTAATTAAAATGAAAGTTTAGGGAAATGGCTTAAATAGTTACTATTTATTTCTAAGAGCATATATTTTACTTTTCACTTTTTTCCCTTAATCAATGAGTTATATTCATAGTATTAATACTTCAGAAACCAATATAGAATCACACATTTATTACATGGCATATATTAGATTTTCTTAAGTGTTTTGTTTTGTTTTGTTTTGTTTTTTTTGGGGGGGTGGTACCAAGGATTGAACTCAGAGACACTCAGCCACTGAGCCATATCCCCAGCCCTATTTTGTATTTTATTTAGAGATGGGGTCTCACTGAGTTGCTTAGTGCCTTGCCATTGCTGAGACTGGCTTTGAACTCAGGATCCTCCTCAGCCTCACTAGCCACTGGGATTACAGGTGTGCACCATCATGCCTGGCTTAGATTTTCTTAAATGGTTTTAATTAACTGTGTCTACATGTTGATGGACTTGGTAGAAACAATAAAAGTATTACATTTAAGAAAGTGTGTCAAGCCATGTATGAGGTAAATTCTTCTATCAAGATACCCAACAGAAAACCACTCTTCAGTACCAAATGCTATTTTTGCCAGAGTCTTTGTTTTTTACACCAAAGTGAATGCTATATTTGTGAAGTTAAAATTGAGATTAAAAGGTAAACATACTTTTCTTAAATTGATGTCAGTGAGTAAAACAAATCACTCGATGATGGTCCTTTAATTTGTCAAGATGATGGTCCTTTAGTTAGTCAAGAATCTTATTTTTTTTTCTTGGATACTTAAAGCAATATTTCCTGATACTGCCATTCTGTACCTAATTTACTACTTTTCTATATCATTCTTCCTTCCTTTCTCCATTTTCCTCCCCTTCAATCTTTTCTCTTGTTTTTATTGAAATAAATTAGTTATATATTGAACTGAAATAAGGCAAACTATATTATCATATACTGTATAAGCAGACTTTTTATAATGGTTTCAATTTTGTATTCAAACTTCAAAATATAAGATAAAATAGTCGTACACAGCACTATACTAACTTACAAAGAACAAATATATACTTAATTTGATACAGGAAAGTCTTTAAATTTATGAAAGTTTGTGAAAACCTTAGACATTGCTTTGTAATATTGACTTTCCATTTAATTTTATTGAAATGTTTAAAAACTATTTTCAACAACTCTATGATGTAGGTAAATCATTTGATGGTGTTGTTCCTAACAGAGATGAAAGACAGGACTTACTGACATATCTTGGCAAATAGAAACAGTAGAACTTGAATTCAGTTTTCTTTTCTTTCCTTCCTTCCTTCCTTCCTTCCTTCCTTCCTTCCTTCCTTCCTTCCTTCCTTCCTTCCTTCCTTCCTTCCTTCCTTCCTTCCTTCCTTCCTTCCTTCCTTCCTTCCTTCCTTCCTTCCTTCCTTCCTTCCTTCCTTCCTTCCTTCCTTCCTTCCTTCCTTCCTTCCTTCCTTCCTTCCTTCCTTCCTTCCTTCCTTCCTTCCTTCCTTCCTTCCTTCCTTCCTTCCTTCCTTCCTTCCTTCCTTCCTTCCTTCCTTCCTTCCTTCCTTCCTTCCTTCCTTCCTTCCTTCCTTCCTTCCTTCCTTCCTTCCTTCCTTCCTTCCTTCCTTCCTTCCTTCCTTCCTTCCTTCCTTCCTTCCTTCCTTCCTTCCTTCCTTCCTTCCTTCCTTCCTTCCTTCCTTCCTTCCTTCCTTCCTTCCTTCCTTCCTTCCTTCCTTCCTTCCTTCCTTCCTTCCTTCCTTCCTTCCTTCCTTCCTTCCTTCCTTCCTTCCTTCCTTCCTTCCTTCCTTCCTTCCTTCCTTCCTTCCTTCCTTCCTTCCTTCCTTCCTTCCTTCCTTCCTTCCTTCCTTCCTTCCTTCCTTCCTTCCTTCCTTCCTTCCTTCCTTCCTTCCTTCCTTCCTTCCTTCCTTCCTTCCTTCCTTCCTTCCTTCCTTCCTTCCTTCCTTCCTTCCTTCCTTCCTTCCTTCCTTCCTTCCTTCCTTCCTTCCTTCCTTCCTTTCGTAACAGGTGTTGAACCCAGAGGTGCTTAACCTCTGAGTAACATATCCACATCTCCAACCCTTTTGTTTGTTTGTTTGTTTTGAGACAGGGTCTCCCTACAGTGCTTAAGGCCTTGCTAAATTGCTGAGGTGACATTGGCTTTAGCCTTGTGATCCTCCTGCATCAACCTCCTGAGCCATGTTGCAGGGAGAACCCAATTATTATTATTATTATTATTATTATTATTATTATTATTAATTATAATTATTATTTTCCATTAACCCTACTAAAATGAAATGGTTTATTGTAGTACTTTTCAAAATCCAGCTTGATTTTATTCACCTTTTCTGTAGATGAGCTATTGTCTTACTCTGCTCTCACCATTAGTCTCCAACTACTTTCCTCTATGTCCTCAGTTCTGTTTTGCTCCATTTAGGAACCTTGAAAACTGACATCTACTTCCCATTCTTTAGTGCCTCATACATTCCTTCTGTTGCTTATATCCTCCTAAGATATAGTTTGCTTCTCCATTCAGGATTTTTTTTGGGGGGAGGGAGTTGGGGATGGAGGATACCAGGGATTGATTTAAGGGGCACATTACTTTACCCCTGAGCCACATCCTCAACCCTATGTTGTATTTTATTTAGATACAGGGTCTCACTGAGTTGCTTCACACTTCAACCAGCTGAGGCTGGTTTTGAACTGGTAATCCTCCTGCCTCAGTCTCCTGAGCTGCTAGGATTATAGGCCTGAAGCCTGGCTTCCATTCAGGTTTTTAATGCTATCCAACCCACATTTGCTCTTAGCAGATTGTCCCCTAGACAACTCTATACCCACTTCTCTCAGGGCATATTGTCCTCTCTGCTAGGTGCACATTTTTCTTTTCTTTTCTGATGGCTTTTAATTCTTCCTGCCACCCTTGCTGTGAACACTAAAGCATGTATCTCTATATTTCTGCCCCCTCCACTAGTTCTTTTTGTTCCCGTTTTTAAAAATTCTTAATAGTTGCTTACTATCTGAACCCTTAATCTAAAGACAGACAAAAACAAAAACAAAACACTACAATATTCCAACCCTGATATGGTATGAGGCACATGTCTGTCTGAAAAGCAAATAGTAGAGGTATCTGGAGATGCAAAGACTTGACTTATTCTCATATTTGTGAATGTGTTTTCTTTAAGAGTTGTTTAAGATTCCTTAAACTGCAGAGGAGTTCTGGAGCTGAGGAGGCAAATTGGTAATTTTTCCACTAAACTGATTGGCTAGAAGTTAGGGGCCAGATTTCTGTTTATGGAATGCAAATGAATTCCAGAAGATGCTGTTGTGATCTATGTCTAGTAGGTTTCAGAAAAAGTTTTGGCAAAATATTAGGATACTGCATAACAAAGAACTACACTTTGGGAACACTGAAAAACTAGTATGTTTATTTGAATATGATGTATGCCCCCAAAAGTCTTATGTTAATGTAAGAATATTGAGGTAAAATCATTATACTATGAACTCTTTTTTTTTGTGGGGGATGGCGGTAACTGGGATTAAACTCAGGGGCACTGGCCTACTGAGCCACATCCCCAGCCTTATTTTGTATTTTATTTAGAGAAAATGTCTCACTGAGTTGATTAGCACCTTGCTTTTGCTGAGGATGGGTTTGAACTCGACATTCTCCTGCCTCAGCCTCCTGCGCCTAGCCAGATTGTGAACTCTTACATATCTGTCCATCCTAATTTGAATATACAGAATGTATGCTAATTGAGGCATGGGTGGAAGCATGGCTGGAAGAAAGGGGTCACTGGGGATTGCCCTGGAAGAGTTCATCAGCTGTATGGCCTCTTATCCTTGCTCTTTCTGCTTTTTGGTTGCCGTGAATAAGCAGCACTCCTCCACACCCTTCCACCACAATGGTCTGCCTCATCTTTGATTCATAGCAATAAACTTGGTTCAGCATGGACCTCTGAAACCATGAGCAATAATGTAATTTTCCTTGTTGAAGTCAGTCTAGTCAGGCATTTTGGTCACAGCAACAAAAACGTGACTAAAACAAAGGGGGGACATGGAATTTTGAGTGGGGTAAATCAAAGTGCTAATGCAAGCTGTGTCACTAGTAATAATTTGGTTATTTTGTTTCACTGAATTCTAGTTACCATCTATTGATGATTCTGTATCATTCTAGTGATAGTAAGAGTTGTAGAAGAGAGAATTGTGTATTAAGCACTTGAAACAAGTAGACATTCAATAAATATTAGCTCCCTTCTCTCCAGTCTTCTTTATACCTTACCAAGCACCTGAAAATTACATATATCTTATGTGCAGTCATGAGGAAAATTTGTACTTACTTAGTGTAAGAATGTTTATAGGAGTATTTAAGTTGCCTCTAGTGAGGTTCCTGTGGAAAATCATAATAACAAACATCTCACAGGCTTCTTTTTATTTAAACAAATTTAAGTCTAATGATATAATGATGAGGAGACACATTATTGAAAGTTCTGGAAGAAAGTAAAAATGTGGTTCCACAAAACAGGGAAAAAAGTCAGACATCTGTAGGCCCTCCAGGGATCAAAATCCTATAAAATGATACATCATGACTCTGTGTAGAGGCAGGGCCTCTGAGATGATGGTCTGTGAGGTACAATGATGTAGGCTATGCCAAGACCTTGGCCACACCTATGGCATGTTTATTTGCATTAGAAAAAGTTACCTTTTACCCCAGAATGCAGACAAACACACTGATGGTCTGTCTGATGAGTGGGAGCATTCCTATGTTCTTGGAATCAGAAGTCATTTATCAACTGCAGCATCACCCAGGCACAAAGGGAGCACAGCGATTCATAGGCACATAAAAACAAAAGCTGAAAAACTAGCTAGACACACATCTTTCAGAGAATACGTAGTGCTACTTTCAAGGCTATGTGAACTTTGACCACAATTTTATCAGCATGAGCTTTCCAGAGAATTAAAGCCATTTTACTAACTTTTGATAATCATGTAACCTCCCTTTTGCTCTAGATCCTTGAATGACTTCCTGGAGGATTGTAATGCAGAGTTGCGCCAACTGACTAGAATGTTCCCTTAGAATGAGGTTTAATTTAATTTAATGAAAATAACTTATTACACTTTTCTAGCACAGCTGATGTTCTGTGGTTTTATTTGTAAACTTCCAAGATGGGTTTAACTTTTTGAATAATTTAATTATTTTCTTTTGTGGTATGCTAGCACCTAAGTGCTTATTAGACTTAAAGGCAAGAATCACATTGTTATCTAAATTGCTGAGGCTGACCTCAAACTTGGGATGCTCCTACCTCAGCCTTCTAAGCTACTGGGATTACAAGTGTGTCAAATCCAACTACTTCCCATATTATTGTATAGACAGAATTAATATTGTTAAAATGGCCATACTTCCAAAAGTGCTGTACAGATTCAATGCAATTTCCTTCAAAATTCCAATGACATTCTTCATAGAAATAGAAAAAGTAGTCATGAAATTCTTTTGGAAAAATAAGTTTGCCAGTAAGCATCAGCTATACTAGAAAATTACAACATATATTTTCTTTTAATAAAATTGAATCTAAGAATAGCCAAAGAAATCCTTAGGGAGAAAAACAAAACAGGAGGCATCACAATACCAGACCTTACAAATTATAGTAAAGAGCTATAGTAACAAAACATCATGGTATTGGCACCAAACAGACATGAAGACCAATGAAACAGAATCAACCAGGGACAAACCCCCATAAATACATAAATCTCATACTACAAAAATATACCAAAAACATAAATGGGAGAAAATATAGCCTTTTAAACAAATGATGGGCAAACTGGAAATCCATATGCAGTAGAATGAAATATAAGCTCTACCTGTCACCCTGCATAAAACTCAACTGAAAGTTGAGATCAAAGACCTAATTATTTGGCCAGAAACTCTGACCTAGTAGAAGAAAATGCAGGCCCAAATTCCTCAATAAGACTCCTAAAGCACAGGAAGTAAAATAAAAAAATCCATAAACGAATGACACCAAACTAAAAAAAAAAACAACAAACTTCTTCACAGCAAAGGAACTTGAGGATAGAGCTGACATAATGGGAGAAAAATATTTGCAACCTACATCTCAGATAGGGCATTAATTTCTGGGATATAAAAAGAACTCAAAACACCAAAAACCTCAAGTAAGCCAATCAATAAGTGGGCAATGGAACTTAACAGACACCTCTCAAAAGAAGAAATATGAATGGTCAACAATATATAAAAAAATGTTCAACATCTCTAGCAATCAGAGAAATGCAAATCAAAACTGCACTGAGATTTTATCTCATTTCAGTCAGAATGGCAGTTATTAAGAATACAAGTAACAATGAATGTTGATAAGAACATGGGGGAAAAAGATACATTCATACATTATTGGAGGAACTGCAAATTAGTGTAACCATTCTGGAAAACAGTACGGTGATTCCTCAAGAAACTAGAAAAGGAATCACCAATTTTTCCAACTATCACATTCCTCTCTCTATATATATATCTAAAGGATTTAAATTAAGTATACTACACAGTCACATCAATGTTTACAGCAGCTCAATTCACAGTAGCTAAGCTACAGAGCCAACGTAGGTGCCCTTCAGCAGATGAAGGGATTAAAAAATGTGGTATATATACACAATTGTGTATAACTCAGTCATTAAGAAGAATGACTACACCAGCCTGCACAGGACCCAGGCTCACAATAGGTCTGGGTCCATCCCTTAACTGGACAACACCTGCCAGAGCCTAGCCTCTGGCACAGGACCACCCCTTCCAACCAGCAGACTACTGCCAGAGGTCAGGCCTGGCCCAGTTCCACCCACACAAACTTGCAAGGGACCCAGAGCCAGGATAGGTCTGAGTCCCTCCCCCTCACTGGGGAGTCTAAACCTAACCCACTTCCATCTTGAGACACTGCAGTCATCCCCATAGCTTTCCCCATACAGTAACCCCTACCTTTTTGACAGCAGACAGGGACTAGAAGAAGCTGCATTTCAGAACAGGCATGCCAAAGAGTGTGAGGCCCACCCTTTCAGCCTCATTTCTGTAAGACATTGCATCCATCCTGGGATACCTCAATATTATCTCAAATTACCTCGGCTATGGCTGCCACCAACATTAGTTGAAGTAGCATGCATTCAGGGACACCAGCAGGGTCTGGAAGCCCAAAATCAAGGTGAGGTACAGACAATCTGCATGGGTACTACAAGAATATAAGGTAGAAAGTGTACTATTTCAGATCCACACTAAGAAAGGAAGATACATAGACAACATGAAAAACCAAGGAAAAAGAGTACTCTGAACAAAGCAGGATACTACAATAACAGAACCCATGGACATCACAGTTGATGAAATGTCAGAGAAGGAGTTCAGAAGGTTTATAATTAAAATGGTCTTTGAATTAGAGAATGACCTAAATGAGCAAAAAACAAGCAAAAATTGATCACTCCAACAAAGCGATAAGAGAGCAAATACAGGTAGCAAAAGATTACTTCAAGAAAGAGATAGAGACTCTGAAAAAAAGGTCAGAAATTCTTGAAATGAAGGATACAATGAACCCAATAAAAAAATCAATGGAAAGCATGATCAACAGACTAGATCACTTGGAAGAAAGAACATCAGATAATGAAGACAAAGTATACAATATGGAAAATAATGTTGATCACATAGTGAAGATAGTAAGAAACCATGAACAGAACAGAACATCCAAGAATTATGGGAAAGCATCAAAAGACCAAATCTAAGAGTTATTGGGATAGAGGAAGGCACAGAGTTTCAAACCAAAGGAATGCACAATCTCTTCAATGAGATAATATCAGAAAATTTCTCAAGCATGAAGAATGATTTGGAAAACCAAATAGAAGAGGCTTACAGGACACCAAATGTACAAAATTACAACAGATCTACACCAACACACATTGTAATGAAAATGCATAGCATAGAGAATAAGGATAGAATCTTAAAAGCTTCAAGAGAGAGGAATCAGATCACATATGGGGGAGACCAATATGTATCCCAGCAGATTTTTCAACCCAGATCCTCAAAGCCTGGAGATCATGGAATAACATATACCTAGCTCTGAAAGAAAATGGATGCCAACCAAGAATTTATATCTAGAAAAATTAAGCTGTAGATTTGGTGATGAAATAACAACCTTCCAAAATAAACAAAAATTAAAAGAATTTACAACTAGAAAGCCTGCATTACAGAACATCCTCAGAAAAATATTCCACAAAGAGAAAATGAAAAATAATGATAAAAATAAGCAGAGACAGGTATTACACTAAAAGAAAATCTAATCAGAGGAGAAACCAAATCATATTAAATACCAAAATAAACAAAAATATCTGAGAATACAAATTAGGTCTCAATGATAACCCTGAATGATAATGGCATAAACTCATCAACCAAAATACATAGACTAGCAGAAAAGATTTAAAAAAAAAATCCAAATCCAACAATATGCTGCCTCCAAGAGACTCATCTCATAACAAAAGGCATCCACAGATTAAAGGTGAAGTGTTCGAAAAAATCATACCACACATATGGGCTGCAGAAGCAAGCGGGAGTTTCCATCCACATACCAAATAAAGTAGACTTCATGATAAAGTCAATCAAAAGAGATAAAGGACACTACATACTGCTCAAGGGAACCATACACCAAAAAAAGACTTAACTAATATAAATATATATGTCCCAAACAATGGAGTCTCTATATTAATCAAACAAACACTTCTGAACTTCAAGAGTCCAATAGACCACAACCCAATAATTTTGGGTGACTTTAACATACCTCTTTCATCACTAGATAGATATTCCAAGCAAAAGTTGAACAAAGAAACTATAGAACTCAGTGATACAATTAATAACTTAAACTTAACTGACAGGTATAGAATATTTCATTCTTCAACAAGAGAATACACTTTCTTTTCAGCAGCACATGGATCCTTCTCTAAAATAAACCATATATTATGCCACAAAGCAAATCTTAGCAAATATTTAAAAAGTCGAGATACTACCATGCATTCTATCAGAACATAATGGAATGAAATTAGAAATCAATGATAAAATAAGAAATAAAAGCTACTCCAACACCTGGAGAATAAATACTATGCTACTGAATGAACAATGAGTTGCCAAAGACATCAAGGAGAGATTAAAAAATTCTTAGAGGTGAATGAGAACACAGATAAAACATATCAAAATCCCTGGGACACTATGAAAGCAGTTCTAAGAGGAAAGTTCATTGCAAGGAGTTCATTCCTTAAAAGAAAAAAAAAGTCAACTAATAAATGACTTAACATTAGAATTCGAAGCCCTAGAAAGGAAGAACAAATCTACACTAAAAGCAGTAAAAGAAAAGAAATCATTAAAATGAGAGCTGAAATCAATGAAATTGAAACAAAAGAAGCAATTGAAAAAAATTGACAGAAGAAAAAGTTAGTTCTTTGAAAAAAATAAATAAAATTGATAGACCCTTAGCCATGCTAACAGAGAGAGAAAACTCAATTTACTAACAAACATGATGAAAAAGTAAATATCACTACAAACACTACAGAAATGGAGATGATAACTAAAAAATTATTTTAAAACTTGTACTTCAATAAAATAGAATATATCAAAGATATGTATAAATTTCTTAAGTCATATAATTTGCCAAAATAGAATCAGAATGATATACACAATTTAAACAGATCAATTTCAAGTGAGGAAATAGAAGACACCATCAAAAGTCTACCAACAAATAAAAGCCCAGAACAGGATGGACACACAGCCAAGTTCTACAAGACCTTTAAAGAATAACTAACACCAATACTCTTTATTTCAGAAAATAGAAAAAGAGGGAGCACTTCCAAATTCATTCTATGAGGCCAATATCACCCTGATTTCAAAACCAGGCAAAGACACAACAAAAAAAAGAAAGCTTCAGACCAATATTTCTAAAGAACATAGATACAAAAATTCTCAATAAAATTCTGGCAAATTGAATACAAAAACATATCAAAAAAAAATCATGCACCATGATCAAGTGGGATTCATCCCAGGGATGCAGGTTTTGTTCAACATATAGAAATCAATAAATGTAATTCATCACATCAATAGACTTAAAGGTAAGAATCATATGATTATTTAAATAAATGCGGAAAAATCATTTAACAAAATACAGCACCCTTTCATGTTCAAAACCCTAGGAAAACTATGTATAACAGGAGCAATATCTCAATATTGTAAAAATTATCTATGCTAAGCCCCAGGCAAACATCATACTAAATAGAGAAAAATTGAGGGCATTCCCTCTAAAAGTTGCAACAAGACACAGATGCCCTCATTCACCACTTCTATTTAACATATTTCTTAAAACATTGGCCAGATAAATTAGGCAGATGAAAAAAATTAAAGGTATACACATAGGAAAAGAACTCAAATTGCCACTACTTGATGATGATATGATTCTATATCTAGAAGACCCTAAAAGTTGCACCAGAAAACTTCTAGAACTACTAAATGAATTCAGCAAAGTAGCAGAATATAAAATGAATGCCCATAAATCAAAGGCATTTATGTATATCAGTGACAAATCCTCAGAAAGGGAAATGAGGAAATCTACCTCATTTACAATAGCCTCAGAAAAAAATAAAATGCATAGGATCAACAAAAGAGATGAATTTATATAATGAAATCTATATAATGAAAATTTATTTAGCAAATAAAATTATATAGATTAATCTACATAATGAAAATTACAGAACCCTAAAGAAAGAAATCAAAGAATACCTTAGAAGATGAGAAAATCTATTTTTCTCTTGAATAGGCATAATTAATATTATCAAAATGACCATACTACCAAAAGCACTATACAGATTTAATGCAATTACAATCAAAATCCCAATGACATTCCTCATAGAAATAGAAAAAAATCAATCATAAAATTATTCTGGAAAAAACAAGAGATCCAGAATAGCTAAAGCAATCCTTATCAGGAAGAGTGAACATATGGCATCACTATATCAGACCTTAAACTATGCTACAGATCAGTAGTAACAAAAGCAACATGGTATTGGCACCAAAACAGACTGGTAGATCAATGTTACAGATTAGAGGAAACATAGACTAACCCACAAAATTACAATTATCTTATATTAGACAAAAGTACCAAAAGCATGCATTGGAGAAAAGATAGCCTCTTCAACAAATGGTGCTGGGAAAACTGGAAATCCATATGCAACAAAAATGAAATTAAACCCCTATCTCTCACCATGCACAAAACTCAACTGAAAGTGGATCAAGGACCTTGGAATTAAACCGGAGACCTTATGCCTAATAGAAGATAAAGTAGGCCCAAATCCTCATTATATCAGATTAGGTCCCAACTTCCTTAAGAAGACTCCTTTAGCACCTGAATTAAAATTAAGAATCAATAAATGGGATGGATTCAAACTAAAAATTTTCTTCTCAGCAAAAGAAACAATCTGTGAGGTGAATAGAGAGTCTACATCTTAGGAGAAAATCTTTACCCCTCACAAATCAGAGAGAGCACTAATTTCTAGGGTATATAAAGAACTGAAAAAAGCTGAACACCAAAAAATAAAATAAAATAAAAATAAATAACCCTATCAATAAATGGGCTACAGACCTGAACAGACAATTCTCAGAAGATATGCAATCAAACAACAAATATATGAAACAATTATTCATCATCACTAGCAATTAGAGAAATGCAAATCAAAACCACTCTAAGATTTCATGTCACTCCAGTCAGAATGACAGCTATTTGAAGACAAACAACAATAAGCATTGGCGTGGATGTGGGGGAAAAGGTACACTCATACACTGCTGGTGCACTCATACTGCCGCAGTCTGGCTGGGCACAAATAACCAGGAGGTCATGAGCCACTTGTAGATTCAAGCAGGAACGAACTTTATTCCCTAACCCACGTGAACTCCCCGGGAACTCCACAAGAACTCAATGGGAACTCAACAGAAACTCCGCGAGAACTCAAAAGTAGTGGGCACCGGAGGCAGCAGGAGCCACACCTTCTGACAAAATGCCAGGTACCATCTTGACCTGGCTGTGGCTCTCAACACATACAACTGCAAGTTGGTGCAGCCAATATGCAAAATAGTATGGAGATTCCTTGGAAACTTGGGAATGGAACCACCATTTGACCCAGCTATCCCTCTCCTTGGTCTGTACCCACAGGACTTAAAAACAGCATACTACAGGGACACAGCCACATCAATGTTTATAGCAGCAAAATTCACAATGGCTAAACTATGGAAGCAACCTAGATGCCCTTCAATAGATGAATGCATAAAAAAATGTGGCATATATACGCAATGGAATATTACTCATCAATAAAGGAGAATAAAATCATGGCATTTGCAGGTAAATGGAGTTAGAGAAGATAGTCTTAAGTGAATTAGCCAATTCCCCCCCAAAAAAACAAATGCAGAATGTTTTCTCTGATCAAAGAGGCTGATTCATAATGGGGTAGGTAGGGAGAACATGGGCAGAATAGAGGAACTTTAGATAGGGCAGAGGGGTTGCAGGGAAGGGAGGGGGCATGGGGTTAGAAATGATGGTGGAATGTGATAGTCATTATTATCCAAAGTACATGTATGAAGACACGAATTGATGTGAATATACTTTGTATACAACCAGAGATATGAAAAATTGTGCTCTATATGTGTAATTTGTATTGCAATGCATTCTGCTGTCATGTATAAATGAAAATAATAAAAATATTTGATATAAAAGAAAAAAAAGAATGACTTTCTGACTTTAGCCAGAAAATGTATTGATCTGGAGACTATCAAAGTAAGTGAAATAAATCTATCCCCAAAAAACAAAGGTGGAATATTTTCTCTGATATGTGGAAGCACACCCACAATAAGGGGGAGGAGGTAGATAGAAATTCGGTAGATTAGTCATAGGAGAATGAAGGGAAGGGAGGGGACATAGGAAAAGGAAAGACAGTGGAATGAGTCACATAATTTTCTTCTGTACATATACAGATACAGCAAGTGAATCTCCCCATTGTGTACATCCACAAGAATGGGGTCCTAATTAGAATAAGTTATATTTAATTCTTATATAATTATTTCAAAATGGATTCTACTGGCCTGTATAACTAAAAAGAACCAATTAATATATTACTTCAAGGAAATTATGTAGTTTTATTTAGTAAATAAAATTTTTCTAAGATTTCTTAAAATGGATATGAAATTCAGAACTGATTTAATTGTCTAAATACCTAGAAATATTTTGGAAAAACTAATTTATCATAATTTAATGAGGGCTAAGTGTTTGCATTATTTATGAGTGTATTAAATTATATTTAAATTGCAAAATACTGAGATATCCTCAAAACAAATCTGATCTTTGTATTTCTCTCTTTTGAACTTTTTCCTCTCCCTATAGGTTTCTAGTTGGAGCCTTATGATTTACCATGACCATTTTAGCCACAGTACTTCTGTTAGGCTATTTTAACAACCTGATAAGAGGCTGCCAACAGATTTCTGTTGCTAATCTCATGTCCTGCCAATATGTACAGTATGTGGCTTTTCTTAAGCACAAACATGAACATGTGTTAATCCCCTTCATAAAGCTCTTTAATGGTGTCTCATTTCTACAAGATAAAGTTCTTTGCATGCCATTCAAGATTCAATGTGGTCTATACATTGCCTTCCACACCAAACTTATCTAATGCCATGTATTCAGTTCTTTGTATAGGCTATTTACACTTTGGCCTTTGCTTTCGTGGCTCCCACTTCTTGGAATGCCTAAATAATACAAATATTCAAATAATTGTTTAATATCATTCCTCTAAGATGCCTTTCCTGATCTTCCTTCATTGCTAGACTGGTGGTTTCAAACTTTTCTTTACATTAGACTAACGTGGAATTTCTGAAACTCAGTGGGTGATATCCGAGTGTCAAGACTTTTTTAAAATTCATTGGTAATAATAATATGAATTGAAATGTGACTAGTTGAAACTGGAATGTGCTATAAGTGTGAAATACACACCAGAGTTTGAAGACTTAATATAAAATATATAAACTAGCTTATTAATAACTATATTGGTTGCATATTGCAATAATAATTTCATATATTGGATTAGATTTTCAAATTATTTACAAAATAAAAAGTTCTGAAAGAGTTAATAAAAGTTTGTATTAAACAATTATTTTTCAGCTCCTTGACTCCATGAATTCTTAAATATGCAAGGAAAAAAAAGACTATTTGGTAAAGAAAAGCATCCCACAGAGAAATGAATTCACTGAATGAGTACATGGAGTGTATAACATAACATCTTAAAGCATATAAGATGAATTAAAAAATATCCTTGGTTTCAAAATTAGAGTTTAAAATTTCATGATTCTTCAACCAATATTAAAATATGTTCTAGGTTACCTGAGACAAAAACAGGCTATATTTCCATATGAATTTCATGATTGCTTTATCTATTTCTACAAGAAATGCCATTGGGATTTTGATTGGCATCGCATTAAACCTGTAGAGAACTTTGGGTAATACAGCCATTTTGATGATGTTAGTTCTGCCTATCCATGAACAGGGTACATTTTTCCATCTTCTAAGATCTTCTTATATCTCTCTCTTTAGGGTTCTGTAGTTTTCATTATATAAATCTTTCACCTCTTTTGTTAGATTGATTCCCAAGTATCTTATTTTATTTGAGGATATTGTGAATGGAGTGGTTTTTCTCATTTCCATTTCAGAAGTTTTGTTGCTGATATACAGGAATGCCTTTGATTTATGCGTGTTGATTTTATATCCTGCCACTTTGCTGAATTCATCTATTAACTCTAGCAGTTTCTTTGTAGGCCCTTTTGGGTCTGTTAAATATATTATCATGTCATCTGCAAATAGTGATAATTTAAGTTCTTCTTTTCTTATTTTTATGCCTTTAACTTCTTTTGTCTGTCTAATTGCTCTGGCTAGTATTTCAAGAACTAAATTGAATAGAAGTGGTGAGAGAGGGCATCACTGTCTTGTTCCAGATTTTAGAGGGAATTCCTTCAGTTTTTCTCCATTTAGGATGATGCTAGCCTGAGGTTTAGCATATATAGCTTTTACAATGTTGAGGTAAGTTCCTGTTATCCCTAGTTTTTCTAGTGTTTTGAACATAAAGGGATGCTGTACTTTGTCGAATGCTTTTTCTGCATCTATCGAGATGATCATATGGTTCTTATCTTTAAGTCTATTGATGTGGTGAATAGCATTTATTGATTTCCGTATATTGAACCAACCTTGCATCCCAGGGATGAATCCTACTTGATCATGGTGCACAATTTTTTTGATATGCTTTTGTATTCGATTCGCCAGGATTTTATTGAGAATTTTTGCATCCAAGTTCATTAGAGATATTGGTCTGTAGTTTTCTTTCTCTGAAGTGTCTTTATCTGGTTTCAGGATCAGGGTGATGTTGGCCTCATAGAATGAATTTGGAAGAGCTCCTTCTTTTTCTGTTTCTTGAAATAGCTTGNGAGAGAGAAGGGAAATCATATGGAAATGGTAGGAGACCCTCAATGTTACACAAAATTACATATAAGAGGTTGTGAGGGGAAAGTGTGTGGGGGGGAACAAGAGAGAGAATTGAACAATAGCAGATGAGGTAGAGAGGGAAGATGGGAGGGGAGGGGAGGGGGGATAGTAGGGGATAGGAAAGGTAGCAGAATACAACAGTCACTAATATGCCATTATGGAAAAATGTGAATGTGTAACCGATGTGATTCTGCAATTTGTATTTGGGGTAAAAATGGGAGTTCATAACCCACTTGAGTCAAATGTATGAAAGATGATATGTCATGAGCTTTGTAATGTTTTGAACAACCAATTAAAAAAAAAGAAAAAAAAAGGAAGTCAGGACCTAAACAAAAAAAAAAAACAGGCTATATATAGCAATTTTAAAAATATTTTACCTTTTAAAAATACTATTATCAGCCTCTGAATTGTTGATGGAAGCTTGTTTTAGTACACAGTCTTTATATGCCACCAGAGTTTTCTTCAAGTAGTCTCTAAAAAGTAAGTGGACTTTTGAAATACAAACCAGAAAGATATGAAATTGTTGATATCTGTATGTAATATCTATTAAATACTTCTCTTTCTTAGTAAACTTATTTGTTATTAATACTTCTTACCAATAGATTATTCAAAAGGTAATTTGGGAAGAAATAAACTTGAAATAATGTAAATTTGGCTTGACTTCAGGGTTAGTTGCTTGCCAAATTTTTGGAGACAATTTATTAAAATGCCTAATTATCTGCTGTATTGAGAAGATATCATCTACATAAACATTTCGGTATAAGGGATATCATAATGTTGGCTATACTATCCTTAAATTACTAAGCAAAAATGGTGGTCATATTGCATTACTTTATTAATACTATACTACAAAATTACCATTTAATTACAACCAGTTGATAAATTTATCAAGATTACTCTCATCTATTTATAAAATTAGATATCAGCACAATTTCTAAGTCTATTCCAAGTTGCTCTTGCCTTTGAAAATAGCAGTTTTTATTCAGATTCATTCTAACAGTCACCAAACACACACTATTGAAAAAGTCCACGGTCAAGAGCATTGCATGGGCTGTGTTTATCATTGTAACCACTTGGAGAGACATTTGGAGAGACACAGCCAACTCAAAGATAAGCAGCTAAACAAAGAATAGGAACAAATAATCATGACTTAAATACTTAAATAACCACCTCGGGTCAGGCATATTTGAAAGCAAAGGCAAAACAAACAAACAAACAACAACAACAACAACAAAAAACCATGAAGTCAATAGAGTAGCATGATTTAACTAATTTTTTCTTTGCCTCAAAAAAATTGTATTTTGATACTCATATCAGTTAATCTAAAATTGTGTTACAAAGCAAAAAAGGACACTTTTTTTTTTTGCACACACATTTTCTTTAAGCACTTTCAGTTTAATTAATTGATTTGAATTGTTTCACATATATTTAGAAAAGAGGTGCCAGGCATACTGATGCATTCCTGCAATTCAAGATACTTGGGAATGTCAGGCAGGAGGATCAGGAATTTGAGGTCAAACTCAGCAATTTAGTGAGAACTTGTCTCAAAAAAAATAAAAATAAAAAGGGCTTTTTATGTAGTTCAGTGATAGTGTCTGTGGGTTAAATCCCTAGTAGTACAAAAAAAATTGAATGAATGAATGAATGAATGAATGAAAAATAAAAAACTTATAAAAGTATGGCAATTAATACATGAGGGACATTGTATATGATTATCAACTATGAAGGGACAAAATATTTGAAATTACTTTTTTTATTATTAGTTTTAAAAGTATTTTGGTCTAATAAGTGATAGCAAAGAAGAATACTTACAAGAATTTTGAATACATTTGATTGATTTTTTCAAAACTAATTTTAGCAGCAACTTTTAACTATGTATAATTGGGTAGAATTCATGCATTTCTGTGTGTTTAATTTCATATTTTCAAAGGAGTTTGACACTAATTTGTCTTTACTTTTGCAAATGTTTATTCTTAAATCAATTCGTTCCTGAAAGGAAAGTAATTGAAGAGGTTTAAATAATATAGAGCCTTTGTCACTGTCTTAAAATATTTATCTGAATAAATAAAAATGAAACAAAATAGGTGTATTTTACATATTACAAATTCATTACTTGGCTAAATAAGGCAAAATGAGCATTTCTCCGTTTAGGATACTATTGAATCTACAGCAGACTAAATATTTCACAGAGGTGTTTTCCACTAAGCCCATCTACACAGCGAGATCAGACTTAATTAGTATATTTTAGTCATAAGTTATTCTTAATAACCTGGGGACTACTGCATTAGTTTTATAATTTATAGGTTTATAAGAAAAGCAAATTTGTGAAGAAACAATTCCCTAATTTGCATGTGCTAATTAGAAAGATATGAATTCTAATTTTAAAATCAGTAATTTAATATTTTTGGTAAATTAGGACAAGATAATATTTCTAATTAGTTATACCAAATTGTTACTAAGTAGAACAGATTTAATAGTCCCTTTGAACCTGTTAAGAAAAGTTTGGTTGTAATGAATATCTTTTTGTATTGTTTTGACCTCTGCTTCAACTACATAATCCCAATTTATTTTAAACGTTTTCCCAGGTTTAGGACTCTATGATTAATATTTCTTGCTGTGTTATCTCTGCTGATAATGAAAAACATTGGGTGTTCTTTCACTTCACAGAATGCAAACACAGATGAAAAAATTTCACAGGTGAACTCCTTACTAACACTTCTAATTGCTTAGGAACAGTGTTTGAAAATCTCAAGTAATTTGCCATTATTATAATGAATAGCATAAACTGTAATTTTTCATAGTAATTAACTTGTGTCAGCACCATTATTTTTCATTAATTATAAATGAGAAAGAATGAAAGAACACCCGCAGGAACAGATGTGCGAAATTGTCTTTTAAGTTCTGTTTTAGGTTCTCTCTCTCTCTCTCTCTCTCTCTCTCTCTCCCCATCCAGTGTCCTTTTTTCTACATATTATCAAGCATGGAGAAAATGCAACTGGCACAGAAAGTGACAAAGGTCATTTAATGAGATTGTTGTCCAAAAAGTCCAGTGTTTTAAGAAAAAAAGGAACTTACTAGTGGCATGCCAGATAAAACCACTGTGGTGGGGGTCATGTCACTTAGTGAGTTGCAACTGAGATAATTTCAGGGACTGTGTTTTGACAGTCTTTTGTAGAAAAATAAAAGGTGATATCTAGTTTTACCATATTTTACGTATATATTATTTTTATTTAAAATCACATAAAAATAAAAAGAAAGGAGGAAGTGAGAATATACTATATGTTATTTGGGTGGTTGAATTTCTTTTTGTGTGAGTCTATATACAAACATTCTAGTTTTGCCAGAGGTCAAAATACTGGTATAACTTGAGTATTTTCATATTAAATCAACTTATTTAGACCTTATAAAAATAATCAACTATGTTGTTATTCCCAGTTTTGGGGCCTTAGTCTGGTTATAACCAAGAGAAATCTTAAAACCATTATATGGTAAATTTTCTATGACTTAACGTTTCCTTAAGGAGGTAACCTAATTATAAAAAAAATCTTAGGATATCATTCATAAACTAGGCAAATTTACAAATTTTGACTTGAACTGTTATCAGACTTTTTTTTTTCTCTGTCTTAAAAAGGCCGAGCTTCCAGTTTTGCCCATTATGAGTTCCTAAGTGAAACAAATGTTAGGGAGTTAAAGAAGGCCACCATCAAATACATTGGGAGAACTTGGCAACATTTTTTTTTTCTTTTTAAATTTAGAATTTTTCAAAGCTTTTAAATTGATGATGTTCACTGTAAATCTTCAGGGGAAATGTAGAATACTCAATGTTTCACAAAAGTTTTTTTTTTTTTTTTTTTTAACCTATAACCTTCTTTTTATTTCATCCTTTATCCTTTATACCATGTTAGAAAATGTATATCTATGGTACTTCCTAAAGGAAGCAGTTATATAGAAAGGGAGTTTTATTTTTTTTCTACTATCAGAGGCTATTTATCCCAAAACAATCAGAGGTAATGTGTGCAGAAGTTTGAATTAGGGAAAGTTGGCCTTTCATTTTATCACAATTAACCTGAAATGCTGTCCACTTATTTTTCCCTAGATTAATGAATCTCTTTACCTTCATTCTATGTGTCACATACTTTTATATCTACTAAGTCTATTTAAAGTTCCTTCCTTAGATGATAGCTTTGAAAAACTTTAAAAGAGAAAGTTTAAATGTGGTGATAAACTGTTTAACAAAAAAAATCTAATACAAATAAGATTGGTCCTGATAATGGAAAAATACACTTAATTTTTAGGCTTGTACCACCAATTGCTTACATTTAGGTTTATCATGAGAATTAAATGAAATTTTGCATAATTTATGAGCGAGTGCAGAAGAGTGCCTAGGATTCAATAACTGTTTACCAGAGCTTAATTTCAATCCACTTTCCTTTGTGTTATTGGGAATAATAATTATTCTTCAATTGTTTTAACTCATAAAAACTTGTTAAATATTTACAAACAACTGGAATATTTTCCTTATTTATTTTTATCATATATCTTTAATCATCTAATAAAGTGCGTCTAATATGTTTCTGCCAAAGTACCCCTAATATCAACAGAGGAGAAATATCCACAGGAATATTTGGGCACTTGCTATAAGTAACAACTTGGCAGAGTTCTCTTCATAAATTCTCAAATTTTGAAAAGCAAAAATTGAACTATAAATACACTTGTATTAGTTTTATTGTTTTCCCAAAATTTTCCATTCATGTGACAATCCAAAAACTATACATTGTCCTCTATATTGTGTATTAATTTCATGAAGCTGCTGTAACAAATTACCACAAACATAATTGTTAAAATTACAGAAATTTATTCACTCAGAGTCTGTAGGTCAGAAGTTGGTATCAAGGTATTTGCAGAGCCTTATCCACTTTGGTGTCTGTAGAGCTAATTGATTTTTTGCTTCTTCCAGCTTCTGGTGGCCTCAGGAATTTCTTTGAAAAATATACATCATTCCAGCTTCTGTTCTTTGGTCACACTGCTACCTCCTCTTCTATGTCTTTTCCTGTTCTCTTGGTCATAAATATCCCTCTATTGTTCTTTCCTGGGACACTTATCAGTGAATCTAGCATTCACTTGGGTATGGAGGATTCTCTCTTCTTAAGATCATTGACTGAATCACATCTGCATATATTCCTTTTCCAAGTTAGAAGGAAGTCAAGGTGCCAGGGAGTTGATACCTTTTGGAAGTCATCTCTGAGCCTGCCACAACCTCTCATAGATATGGACTCTCAGCTAAGTAACTATTCTAGAGATAGGGTTTTTTCCTTATCTTGATATAATTTTCAAGGAAGATATGATGAAGGGATAACATGTAAAGTGAAATCATTATAGAATTTTCCCCTAAGATTTGATTCCTTGTGGATAAATCATTTTTGCTTCTCTACCATGCACAGAAAGGTTGAACAAAAGGGAAGCATTTCTCTTTCAACAATGTTTATTGTGGTCTTCATGGGAATCTTGCATGTCACATTCCTTGCTTGAAATCTATTCACTCTACTATAAGGAATACATTAATGTCTAGAGATATCAACTCAATCTACTCCTTAGGTTGCCTTAACTCTCCACACAATGCTTTCCTCACCAATTTGCTATAAGCTTATTACAGGAAACAGACTCTGGTATTTTTCCATAAATATACTTATGTTTGCTATGCAACATACCAACATGTTGTTGAAAAAATACTACTTTTCGGACAAAAATAGTTAAAATATATCTATTTTTCTGACATAGAATAGTAGTTAGAGGACTGTTTATATATGGTCTTATTTAGCTGTGGATTCTGCAGTCACATGTGTAGTTAAACAAGATTAATATTCACATCAGGTTCACTGATATAAACCTGGAATGAAGTTTAATTTTGTAATTAAGATCTTTTTTACTTCTATTTGAGTATATCTTTCTGTTGTCTTTTCTCTTCTCACTCCCATTAATCTTCTCTTGGTTTGCACTGGATTCCTTTCTGCTTTCCACTCTAGGATATTAATTCTTATTTTTTTCTTTACTTGGAATATTTCTTCTCAAATATTTAAGAAGCTTAGTAATTCATATTCTTTATCTTTTTGCTCAAATTACACATCCATGGAACTAATATTTAAAATTGAAAATCCTTAACACTACAAATGCTTCTTTTAGAATATATATATATATATATATATATATATATATATATATACACACATATATATATACACATACATATATATAATTTTAAGATATATATATTCCAATATTTATTATTATTCTAATATTTATTAATATTATAGAATTTATTTTAATTTATACTAGGATACATATTCTTTTAGCATTTAATTAATGCATATATATATTCCTTAGCATTTAATAATTTTCAATGTAGTAGTATGTAATTTGTTACCAATCTCACTTTACCAAGACACTTTTTTTAAACAAAGTGCTCTTTTGTTGCTGTTTTGTTCCCTGAAATATTTTAAGTATGTTGAACATAGATAGAAAGTAATAAATCCTTAATAAATATTCTTGAACTAATTTATTCAAATGTATCTTCTTACACTACTAGTTGTGTTTCTCAATGTTATTGATGAAACATTTGCCTTTAAACTGACAGTAGTTTTCAGTGTTGCCAGGAGAAATATATAAACACCTAATTTGTAATTTTTTCTTCATATAATTTATATCTTGCAGCTGGCTTAAATGAAATGACATAACTAAAAAGATTATTTCATAAGTATCTTTTAGCATAGTTTAAATTAAATTGCATATAAGCATGTTAGTGCCATTTTGAAACACATTCAAATTGATACCAAGAATAATTAAGTTCTGTTCAATTTTCAGATTATAAAATTAACATCAACATCTTTCATCATAAGAAATAGTATGTAACCTTTGCAGCTCCTAAAGAGTATGAAGTAAATCACGGCAAATGTGCAATGATCCCATGAAATCTCAAATGTTTCCTGCTCTTGGTCTATAGTTACTGGGGTAAATCATCATGGTGATGGAACAAAGACAAAGTTTTACAGAACATTGTTGGTATTGTTATAGGTTCATTTCCTTCAAAGTATTTTATAATATTATTTTAATAGACAAATGAAAATAGTTTGGGTTTATGAAGAATAATGTGATGTTTGGCTATATGTACAAAAACTACAATGAGGAAATTAACCTAATTAATATATCCATCATGATTGTTTTAACCTATGCTTTTGGGTAATATTTGAAATTTATTCTCATAGACACAATATTGATTATTGAGTATAGTCACCTTGCTGGGCAGTAGATCTCAAAACTTATTCCTTTTTTTCTATCTGATATTTTATTGCATAAACATTATATGTTAGAAAATATTGAAAGATAAAAAACATTTAGTACCCCTAAGCTACTGAACATCATTAGCTTAGAAAACAGCACACTACAGCATGCCAGTCGCTTATCCTAGTGATCCTGAGACTGACTGGGAACACTGGCTTGCTGCTGCTGTCTATCATCATAAAAGAATATCATATAGCATATCACTAGCACAGAAAAACACAAAATTCAATATCTGAAGTATGATTTCTATGATACTAAGTATCACTTTCCCACTATCATAACATTGAAAAAAAATCTTAAGTTTAACCACCACTAAGTCAGGGACTGCCTGTTCATATATCCAAGTCAAGTAATGAGATGCTCTAACTGGAAATCTAAGAAAATTATATGGAGTAAGAAACATCAGTTTTACAAAGTCATTATGAACAGACTAGAAGAAAACATTTTTCTTTCTTAAATGAAATTTGTTTTGAGGAGAAGACAAATCCTCAGATTTACTTCTGGGTTTCTAATTCAGTTTTTCCCATAGTGTATATTCTTCTCTATCAAATTTATTGGTTTTAGGGCTGGAGCTGTGTAGCTCAGTGGCAAAGCACTTGACTTGAACATGTAAGGCACTGGATTTGATCCTCAGCTCCACATAAAAAAATAAATTAAAGGAATGTTGTTCATCTATAACTACTATATATATATATATATATATATATATATATATATATATATATATATATATATATACACATCCTATGAGCTTAGAATAATTTTGTATTTTTAAAGATTATCAACATCAACAGAAAAGAAGGTGAGGAAGGTATGATATGCAGCTTGTGCATCTAAAAATTTACTACCTGACCCTGTACAGAAAAGATTTGATGATCATTGAATTTAACTCAAAAATAATGTTTAATTGAAATTTTCATATATACACAGACAACATTCAAAGGAGATGCTTAGCATTATATCTTTACATCCAGAAGACCTTTAAACATTAGGTAAAAGAAGGTAAAATATTATCAATGAATAAAATAAATATTTTAAGAAAAAAAATTGACATATTGAACTTATTTGCAGATAAAGATCCTCACATTGTTTGTATTTGATTAGTAGTAGGATTTTGTGGGTACTTATTTACAACTGTAACTGATAAATAATAATAGGTCCCTTATTTCTTATTATTAGTATTCTGGGAAACATTTTTATAAATATCATTTTGAGTATTTATGCAGATTTCACTTACGTGACATATGTCTAGAAGATTTATAAAGACTAGTATTTTTTATTCTTATGCTGAAAGAATAATTATTATTTCAACTGATTTTCCAAGATTTGCATTCAAAATTTTTTGAGGCGTAGAGAATAATTAACTTTTCTCCAGCAGTCTAGCCATATTTCATGATAGGCCCTTTTTTTCCTACTGATTGCAAAGTAACATGGTTTATTATACTCAGTGAAATTGCAGGTATTGCAGGACACAGTTATCATTGTTTATGACAGCAAATTTAATGCAATGTTCAGAAAAAGTATCTCACATAAGTATCTATAATCACACTTTATCTGAACTATATTTATTGCAAATAGTAAGGATATTTGTAAGTCATAAAATTGTCAAATCAAAATTATTAAGATTTCCCCTTATTAAGTTATAATAATATTCATATTCTATTAATTAAGATTTCATTTTTAAAAGATAATAAAAGGTGTATTATTTTTCCTGGGATCAACTAACATGCAATGTTAGCATCATTTAGAAGATGGCTTAAGAAAATTTTCACTGAGAATATTATGTTTAAGATGAGAGAGCCATAGATGCTATTTGATATTTCTTTATGTTTCTTCTCTGCCCCTACTACTTACCTGATTCACAGAATATAATTGGCTGGTTTAACACCTTCTGCAGATATGGAGACAATGTCCTAATGGAGTTAATTATCCAAACACAGAAGATCAACCTGAAAATTAATACAAGTACAAAATTGCTTGTGAAACCCTAAAGGAGAAATATTAGACATACACAAATTGAACCCAGAGATTCAATTTCTTCTAGGATTGAGGGAAATTTCCACTGACATAAAAGTTGAGTGAGGTTTTAAGGATGGATAGATGTTTTCTAAGAGTAGAAACAGGAGGAACTTCATTTTGAGAACAAAAGGAAAGGTTGGACTCTGGAGAATGGTGAAACTGATGATAGAGTCTGAGAGAGAAGTACTACATTTTGAGAACAAAAGGAAAGGTTGGACTCTGGAGAATGGTGAAACTGATGATAGAGTCTGAGAGAGAAGTACTATAAGAAAATTCACAGTCTGCCTTGTGATTTTCATAGACAACAGGCTGCCAGCAGCAATTTTTTCTTTGTATGTTTTTAACAATCAAACTAGGATAATCAACAGGCAGTATAGACAACGATCTGGAATAGAATGATTACAGAATATATTATTTCACCAGTTTTTAAGGCCATTGATGGATCTTCTGAGAGATTGTAGAAAGGTAGCAGTTTTGGGGATGGAGAGAACTAGTGTTTAAAGTCATTGTTAAAGATATCAGAAAATGAGGGAAAGGAAATCTAGATTAACACTAAAATCATAGTTTCAGAATATACTGGAAAATAATTCAATTGACAGATCTAAAAAAATATACTAGGGAATATATTTTAAAAGGTAAGTATTATACATCCAGTGTTGGATTTGTTGAGAGTGACATCATGCAGTGGTTACACAGGCAGATATATGCTAAAATGAAAGAATTATGAGGTAGGAACTCTAAAGGCAAAAGTAATACTGAGATGTTGTTCTACATTTCATAAACCTCAGAGAAAACTCTGTTAAAGTCTGTAGACCCTCACCTCTGCAAGGATATACAACCACTCCAGTGATAGTGAGTCATGTTTGAAATCATGAACATGCATTAAATTAGCAAATGAAGTATTTTGAATTAGAATTAGATATAAGTTAAAGTGGAATTAGAAATAGATAAAAATGAGATGCACCTCATAAATTGGAAACAGAACAAAGAATGGAAATGGAATTTATTAATAGTGGTCCTAAAGAAAACACTAAAGAAATTTCTGAAAATCAGTGGGAAATTAATCAATGCCAAATGCTACTGTGCAAAGAAAGTGAGAATTTATAATAGAGCCTAGGACTTATCAACTAAAAGTTCTCGTAATCTTAGTTTGGACAAATGCTCAATATTATAAGAGGTGAATACAGTGTAATGGATTTGAGGATGAATTCCCATTCACAAGAGTTACATGTAATAATTAGATCTTTCCTTCTTTATGTGAGTCTACCTCATCATACTATAAATTTTATAATTATTACTGAATGATATTGATCAATATTAATAAAAATTTTGACTAAATACTCACAAATTTTTCTTTAGTAAAACTGTCTCATTAATGGTTTCCCTAAAAGTAAATGATACACCAGGTGACCTCACCTTCATTATAACTGACTACAGTCTGATCAGAGTTTGAAGCCCAGATTTCTCCCAGCTGCTAAGTTTCTTGAGTTTCGTCTGCATTTTGTCAATAAAGTATTTTATTAACTAAATTATTTCTTGTGGCTTTCTATACTTTTCAACTAAAGAAAAAAATACATCCAAGTGGTTTGGATCTTGAGTTATCTGCACCCATATATGTGTTGCAGCTTTATGCAACATTGTCAAGAACGGTAACAATTTAATGACCACTGCTAAAGGAATGGAGAAAATGTGGTATGTATAGGTATGACAGGATATTTTTCAGACTCAAAACAAATAAACACACACAAAAAAGATAAGAAAAGCCTCCCATCTGCTATAACATGGATGATCCTGAAGGAAATTAAGCTAAATGAAATACATCAGACACATAAAAAGAAGTACTATCTGATCCCATTTATAGGAGACATCTTAAATATAATTCAAGTCATAGAGAGCATAATAGTGGTTTCCCGGGCGTGCAGGGGAGATTAAACTGTGGAGGTATTTGTGAAAACGTACAAGAGATTTTGTTATGCAAAATGAATAATTCACAAAGAGGTACTGTCCAATGACTATGGTTAACAGAACTATACTGTGCACTTTAAAACTCTAGGAACTTGCTTAGGAGGGTAGATCTTCTGTCAAAGGTTCTTATCATGTACACAGAATAGCAACAATTACAAATAAGGAGAGTAGGGAAAATCTTTTAGACGTAATGGATATGTTTACACTATTAACTACAGTGATGAGTTTGCTGCTTGCATACTTATCTGCAGACTCACCAATTTGAATATGTTAAATATGCGCAGATGTTCATGTGTCAGTTATACATCAAAAAGTGAGTTTTTAAAATGATACTTGTTTCGGTTATGGGAAGATTATAATATTTGTACAACTTGGCTGTCAACCTTTTCTTACAATAATAAGATTGTCAAGTCTAGATACAGATCTGATCACATATTTTTAATTGAATGTGCTGTAACTGTGAAGTACACCCTGGATTTTGACAATCAATACAAAGAAAATAAATCTTTTATTATCCTTCTCATCTGGATTGGGTTTAAGACTAATAAAATATTTTAAAACATTTTTGGCTGTGTTATAAAATGAAAAAAAAAATAAATGTTTTGTTTTGAAGATTCATACACACTTCCATAAACACTCCACTGAACTGTTAGCTAAATATAAGAAAGTAGCAATAACTATCTGATTGTGTATACTTGATGTTAAATGGATCTCTGTCTTGATTAATCTCCATTCTTATTGATAGGTGATCACACACTGCCCTGGTTTGGATTGTGCTTGACTCTTTCTCATCTCAGTCTTGAATAGGAAGAAGTCTAGTAATTCAAATGAGGATACGGCCTGTATCCTGTTCAATGCATTCGTCATTCCTCATTAACTTGCTTGACCAGTGACTTTTACTCTCTTGAAAGAAAATGTGTAATAATCATTTTTACATTTCCTTTTTTTATTTACTTAGAGTTTAGCATATTTCATTGAAGACAATTTTTATTATTTGCATACATATGCATTTTTATCTTTTTATTTCCCTTCTCTTTCAACACTTATTATTCCGAAGATCTTTGCGAACCTATGACCTCTTTTCAACTTTTATCTGTATTCCATTTATCAGTCAATGAGCAACCTGACCTAAACAACTTTTTCCCACTATTTCAGATGTGTGATATTTAAACAACTTAAAAATAGCATATAATATATAATATAATTATATAACATATAATATGGTTATAATATAATAATCATAACAAGCTAATATTGATTAGTATTAATATAATAATATGTAAACTCTAGATTATGATTTCCACCTATTTTAATGCACCTATGTCAATTTCAGAAAAATATTCACAAAATTGAAAAATTGGAACATAATGAATTAAGGGATATAATTGTAAAGGAAAGTTAATGTAAACATATACAAAGCAAAATAAAAGTCATATATTTTATTTTTTTCTAAAATAAAAATATTACATTAAACTTTGTAGACTCTAAAGTTGCTTAAAATTTTTATTTTGAATCACCACGAACTTCTACCTAACTTTTCTATTCTCCTTTAATTAAAAACTCTGTATTCTTAACAACCAGAATTCATAGTAATTGTAAATTCACCCTCAAATTTTTATGTCATTTCTTATATCATTATTATACTGCTTTTCACTGAATTACATTAAAAACAAATAAGTTTAAACTGCAACTTAGGATAAAAATAGGTGTGTCACTACTATGCTCTGAATTGTGTTCATGATAGTGTACTCAGGGTGGTTGTTGAGTTTTTTAAAAATATTCTTTTCTAAGTTGGAAACTTTCATTATTTTAGAACACTAAATAAATTAACAATGAATTCATAGAGTTTTAAAATAATATTCAGAATAAGTCAATGAAGAAAAGATACCTGAAATTATGTGAATTCAACATTTTCACTAGTAGATCTTCTTTTGAATAATCACTAGCTTATTCATCAAAGTTAACATTTTACCAGCAGTGAACAAGATCCCCCCATGATTAGGGCATCAAAATCTGAATAGCAGTCTTTGGCATAACTCTAAATTATATTCCATTTATTTAGCTGTTTCTGTGTAATTAGTGTGTCCTTGTTTGAACATTAAAAAAATGTATTGAGTTCTACATGCAGCATTTATAATTACAAGATCAATTTGTGGTTAGCCTATTTCACTGCTAAGATTTGTGTATCTGGGATACACATATGCCCTTCCAAAACTACCACAGTAGAGAATGTACTATTGGATAGTATTTCAAAATGAATAAATCGTTTGTATTTGATGGTGGATCAATATTAAAACATGCAATATACAAAATCTATGAAAGGATCAATAAGGTACTAAAAAGAAACCATGATATTGGCAAATCTTCTTACATATACACTAATAAACACACACAAACAGAATCATAGCAGATTAAAACATCCTATTTATGATAAATAATTCTTTTGTTCAATTTTTATTCATATTATTCCAAGAAAAGGCTTTTTAATTTTAATCTAGTATAACAGTTTAAATTTTTATTTGTGTGTTTGCAAAAACATTTAAACTCAGGCTATATGTAAATTTGTAGGCCGCCTAATGTTAAAATGACACAAGTTTCACTTTCTCCCATGACCAAGCATAAACATGATTGACTTATTAAACTGTGTCATGATATCAACATATTTATTCTTTGATTAATCTTGAAAAACTGATTTTCCAATGGGGAAAAAAAAAAATGAAAGTTTCCGAATGCCATTACTTGGAGTTGCAGAACATTAAAGAGCTATTTAAGTACATATATCTGAAGTGCAGCACAATCTGCTTTAGGAAAGCATAATTAGATACTTAGTTTGGTGTGCAAAATTTTGCATGAATGACTCTGTTAATTTTCCACCCTTAAATCAAAACAAAAAATACACCAAAGACTCATCATCAAAATGTAGTTTCAGCAAAGTTGGTGTGGAGTGTTTGGGATTTTAAATTTATCAGAATGTTTATGTCTGAGAAGCAAACAAGTAGGTGGGAACAAGATTTAAACAAAAATATTGAGAAAGAAAAGGATATATTATCTAAAGAGACTGAAAATATGTCAAAACAATAAAAATTCATTGAAATGACTAAATATTTAATAATTATCACCAGAACATAGTTTTGGAAAATTAATTTAACTTGGAAAACAATTGGGGAATATAAAGAAAGTATTTTTACTGTGTTTTGTATTTTAAAATTGATTTCTTTAATTTCCTCATCTGATATATTCAGAAAATAAAAATATGGGCCCCCTGGGGTGGCGCCCACCTGTAATTCCAGTGATTTTGGAGGTTGATGGGGTAGAATTGAAAGGTCGAGGGCAGCCTCAGCAATTTAGTGAGGACTTAAAGAACTAAGTAGGACCCTGTCTCAAAATTAAAAAATATATTTTTAAAAAAGGCTGGGGATATAGCTCAGTGGTACAACACCCCTGGGTTCAATACCCAGTACATACACACATACACACACACAAAATGGATTCTATCTTACTCCATTTCTTTATTTCTAAAATCAAAAAATATATCCAGGCATGGTGGCTTGGGAGGCTGAGGTAGGAGGATTATGAGTTCAAGACAGCTTTAGGAAGAGTGGGGTGCTAAACAGTGAAATCCTATATCTAAACAAAATACAAAATAGGGCTGGGGATGTGGCTCAGTGGTTGAGAGCCCCTGAGTTCAATACCTGCTACCTCCAAAATAAATAAATAAATAAATATATATATATATATATATATATATATATATATATATACACACACACACATATGTATGTATATATATATAATATTTACACAATAATATATAATAGTGGGATTCATTTTGCCATATTCACATATTAATATAACACCATTTACATAATATAAAAGGATATAAACCTAATATGATGTTAATAGCATATACTGAAGTCATGGAGTAGTTGTTTGTAGAGCCATCCTTCACTGGATCTTACTCATATTTTCTGAGAAATCCTATTCATTTACATGCTACAAGAATCTGCAGTTTAAAATAAATTGGTATTTTCTCTCTGGAAGTGCTGTAGAATGGAAAATTGTCACAATCTGGGTCACTCTTGTTTCTGTCCCTAAAGTTTTTGGAAAATGAAGAAAATATGAGAGGCTCAAAAAGAAGGAATAGATAGAAGAAAAGAGGGACAGATGGGGAGAGAAAAAAATACATAATATAATGAAGATGGATCTAGAGGGAGGAGTATTTTTGTTGTGCCTACAGTAAAGCAAAAGGTACCTCAGTGGCTGTTCTGACAGCTGCACTTTCATTTTTTTTTCAATAAGAATGAAGCTGAAATTCATAGATACAAAAACTGAAAGAAAAATTGGCATTTGAATTTCTGATTCCTATTGGATTCTACTATTTTCCCTGTCTAGGTTCTTTGAGACAGATTAAAATATACTTTTTTTTGTTGTTATTTAAGCTAGTTGAATTAGTCTTCTGTTACTTGCAATGCTCAAATCCTTGTATATGAAATAAAAATAAATGATAAATAATAAAAGTGGAGTAAATATTTTTAAAAGTAATTTAGGTTTAAATGACATACTGAATAAACAACACATTAGAAAATCACAAAGTAGTCATAGTTTAGGTATTGCTATGGTTTGAATGTGCCCCTCAGTTTCATGTGCTGGGCACTATATCCTCAAATTAATATGTTAATAATACCTGGAGGTGGTTTATTTGAATGATTGGATTATGAGAACAAAACCCACTCTTGGATTACTGGGTTATTGAGGAAGTGGATTTTTATAAAGCAAACTTTCTAACTTGGTATGTAATGCCCTCCTCCTTCCTATGATGAAGCAGGAAAGCCATATCAGATGTTAGCCTGGTACCGATGTCATATTATTGTACTTCCCTGTCTCCAGAACCAATAGCCAAATAATCTTCTACTTTTATAAATTAGCTGGTTTTAGGTGTTTGTAGCAGGAAAAATAAACTAAGAAAAACTTATGCAAATATATATATTAGAAAGCCCAAGATTGGAAGTTATTGACTAAGGCAGTACACTAGTATAGACAATTAGAAATTACAACTCAAAAATGTTTAGAATGAATGGTTTTTCATCCAACTATAATTTACTGCACATCAGTCTTATAAGTAGAGTCACTGTTGTAAATTATAGTCTGTGAAGAATTGGATTATTGAAATTCAGCATTTTCAATCCATTTTCTCATAATGACATCCATCCACTTCCAATTTCAATCTGTAAGTGCTATCTGTATTTGTTTTATATTAATGGCCTGGCACAATTTCATGTTGCAATAAAATTCTTTATTGATAACTTCTCCCAAAGAGCTTTAGGACTAAGAATGCTATTTTGATTAATAAGAGCTCCGTTAAATGTCCCTATTAATAATCTGCTGAGGTGCACTAAAGATGAATGTCAGTGACCCTTTGGTCAACACTTCATTGTACAAATATCCCTTGCCTCAACACATGCAGAGATACATCGATGTAAGCTCAGCATATCAGCTCAGCAACAAGATAGGAATTAAATACTAGCCCATAGAGGTGGGGAAATTATAAAAGGACACACATGCAATTTAAAAAAAAATGGACCTTGTTTTATAATGAATGAAACACAATTATTACAAGTTATCAGAGAACTAATCAGATTATCTGTTTTTTACATATTTTAAAGTTGAATAGGTAGGAAGTGGTATAGCTAATTTTATATTTGTGCTTGCTGTAAGCTCTGGGAGGAAAAGTGATCTAAATGTAAACTATTATTACTTCTATTACTTCTATAATTTAGAAGAAAAGAGGAACAATCTCCCACATACCTCAGTTATTGCTCTTAACATTTATTTCTCATTCAGTGTACATTTATAAAATGTAGCCGAAAATTAAATGATTACTAAATGCATCTAAGAAATATTGTGGGATTTGCACTGTAACTTTAAACAACATTAGTGGGTTTTCTATATTCTCTGGATTTCTTTTCATTTTCATTTTTGACAAAAAATATATTTCAAATTCAACTTCATTTTCCATCATCACTAACATTGATTCACATCAAATGTATAAATGTATTTCTCTCCTTTAATAGTTCTCCATATCTTATTTTCCCCCTCCCATTAGTGTGAATGTTTCAGAGTGCTGGGTTCACCTTTATCATTTACTGTTACATTTTTTCCCCAAAGAATTTATGAAATATTAAGCCTTCAAGTATCCTATCAATACAGATGATATAGATATATTCAGAACACACATCTGCTTTTATTTTTATTGTGAAATTAGTGATGTTATAGATTTGGAACTGGAGAACTATAAAATATCATGAGGACCATATTTTATGAGAATAAAGTATGATAAAGTAACTTATATGATGTGACTGAAGAATAGCAAAAATCAAGAAGAAATTTATGCTTCTATTATGTCACTTATAATAAATTTTGACTTGAAGTCAGACTAAATCCTTAAACAGGCTTTATTCTGTTAAGAATTTTAAAGTTAAAACAATGAGATTACTTTTTCAATAAAATGTCATTTTTATTACACTATGAGCATTCTAAGATTTATTTTTCTTTGTTTGGTAATTAATTTTCAATATAGTAAGAAATCAATATGACTGGAATACACAGTTGGAAATTAACCTGGTTTGGGAATAAATAACATAAGAAGAACATTTCAAAAATTATGGTAGAATATGTTAAAACCTGAATAAAAGAAATATTTTTATATAATTAAAGTTTGAGAATCCCTGAGAAAGTGAAATATTTAGCAGATATGATGGAAAAAATGAAAATTCAAAGAATAGTTAGCATAACAATTTTCATTAAATTCTAGATTGAGAAAATATCAAGGTGAAGACAATCTAAATTTTAATTCTTTCAAGTCATAATTTATTTTTATTGAGCCATCATCATTAGTACTGAAAATCTGAGTAAAATAAATATTAACTAGAAAGATACATCTAAGTTATGGAGGCTAATTTTTATAAAATATTGCCAAATATAGTTCAGCAACACACAATGGACAAGACAGTTCATCCTAATACAGCAAGAATAGATTTTTTTTTTACCAAATTCATTAATGCTATTCACCTCATTTAAAAAGTGGGGAAATTTTGTACAAAGCTAATTCACAAAAGCAAATAACCATAATAAATATGTTGGGAAAAGAGGGATCAAAAGAAAATCAGACTTTTTAAAGAAATAGCATATATATCACATATATATGAAAGTAATATTTGATCTTCAAACTATTATAGATGAAAATCAATTGTTAATTAGTGACAAAGAGCACTCAGGTAAATAAGTATTGTAATGTATTTAAGGACAACAACAACAAAATGTATCATATCATAATTTACATAATTTAGTGATTGAAGAATAGTGGACTAGTCATTCTAATCTACTCAATGAAAAAAAAAACAATCATGCACCCATATTTCTAGTGCAAAAAAGCTACATTGAGAAACATAAAATTACAGGTATGTGCATTAGCCTAAGAGGACGGTTTATAAATTTTAATAAATTTTCAAGGGCAGTTTAATCATCTAAAACTCAAAAATACAAAAAGTAATACTCAGGATGATCTTGCAAATTAGAGAAAAGTGGAGATTTAAATATTTTTGTCATTGGATTTTGAATTATTTTCATAATCTTCGTATATTGTTAAGAATATACTATAGGGCTGGGGTTGTGGCTCAGAGGTAGTGTGCTCACCTAACATATACGAGGCCCTGGGTTTGATCCTCAGCACCATATATAAATAAATAAATTAAATGAAGGTATTGTGTCAACTACAACTAAAAAAAATATTTTTAAAAAAGTACTATAATAATTAAAGAAAGGGGTACATAAAGGAATACAAAAATCATCCATAAAGTTAAATAGTCATATTCATTAACTAGTCATAAGGTAATCTTTATTGTTGGAGATTTTTTGAAATGTTCTTTCAATGTGTGATCTTGTACATACTCACTAGCAACTTTTTTAAAGTACATGAAAAACTTGTTAAAATATTTTAATTGATTTTTTATACAGTTCCTTGGAAGTACTGCTGATTTGCATTGATAATATTTTACAAATTCCATGGTACTAGACAGACTACACTGAGATTTAGCTCAGTTCCCCTGAGAAGCCAAATCCAAGACATAATTCACAAAGATTTACTATGTGTGTATATGTATATATAATTACATAATTATCTACATAAGTGTATTATATATGCATATAATATTTGTATACTATATGTATTATTATATATTTACATGGTATATAATCTGTGATACATATGCATATTATGTGTATATATGTGTATATGCATATTTTATTTGAGCAACCATATATAAGTGAGAAAATAAGGGCCTGGACAGTTTATGAAGTCAATATAAGCCTGATCTTGAATGAAAGAATGGAAGAGAAATTGAATGAAAATATCTTCCACTGCTTTTGTGGAGTCTAAGGAAGGTTTGCAAAGGCATTTAATGTATGTGTATGCCAATAGCTGCTTTAGAATGCTTGCTACCCTCATAATGTGGTCGAGTGCTGACAATCCCATGAAAGATATAGGTTTGTTATTATGTGGTCATAGAGTTCAAAATGTAGCAGATGGCCAATCATAGTACATGCCTGTAGTCCTGTAACTATTGAGGCTGAAGTATCAGGAATCACAAGGTTGAGGCTAGCCTCAGGAAATTAGTCACACCCTTTTGTAAAAAAATGGGGGTGGGGAGATTTATCTTAGTGGGAGAGTTCTCCTGAGTTCAAGTCCCAGTACCAAAAACAAAACAAAACAAAACAAAAAATTAGCCTGTGGGCTACAATTAGTATAACTTATTTACTTTGAAATTATTCATATATTATTATATTGGTATTATATTAATAAACTATTTTGTGTATTTTCCTATAGATTTTATAGAATTGTTATATGTATTTTATATCACAGATCTATATGAACATATATATGTATATAAAATTAAAAAAAAATCTTTTGTAGTTGTATATCAACAGTATGCCTTTATTTTATTCTATTTTTATGTGATGCTGAGAATCGAACCAAATGCCTCACACATTTGAGGCAAGCTCTCTGTCACTGAGTTTACAGCCCCAGCTCTCTATATAAATTTTTGTCTGATACATTAAATGCTCTGCCTAAAAGCTTGAAAGAGCAATATATCTTTATCTGGGACTAGTTACAGACTTCACAAATTAAAAGCATATTTAATATATTATTAATGTTCAAAATAGATAAAATAGTTATCATACACTTTAGAAATTCAAAGCTTGAATTGTGAACAAAATGATCACAAAGATAAACTGAATATGAAAAGAGAAAAATATATTAGAGTTTAGTGATTTATAATCTATAAAGACTGTATATTCTGTCTCCAATTTGTGATTTTTTAATAACCAATTGTATAACCAATAACCAATATAATAACCAATTTTAATAACCAATGAGTCAACATCAACAAATCAAATGTTATGAAACACAAATTTGATAATACTATGTTTTTATATGTCCATTATTTCAGTACTTGCATCTTTTTTTGTTCTATATATTTTCCCTTAATTAGTCTTATCAAAACAACCCAATAAACTTAATCGTTTTTTTTTTTCAACTAGATACTCTTATTTTAATCTTTACTATTTTTTGTTTTTCATCTATTGGTTTCCTTCATTTTTCTTTTATTTTTAGTGCTGTTTTCAAGATATAAGGTGTTTTCATTCTTTTTTATTTACTGATACATTGATAAGTTAAATTTCAAAATATGAATTAACATTTGTAACTTTCAAGTGAACATTGGCTATTTCTGTTTTTGGTAAGGGGAGTCATTAAATGAAAATGTTTCTTATTTAATACTGGGGAATGTATTTCACTCTTTTAAATAGATACAAAGTGTCATATGGTCCATTGGAACTTTAAGTTATCTCATTTTGACTCCTCTGAACTTGTAACCATCAAGTTTACAAAGTTACTTTTATTCGAGACTAGGTAGGTATAGTTTGCATATGAAATGACCCACAATAAACTCTTATGATACACAAAATGTTCAGAGGTGAAATGATTAGATCATGAGAGCTGTAATCTAATCAATGAATTATTCCTTCTGATGCATTAATAATTAGAATTACTGTACTGGGTCATAACTATAGCCCTTGGGATGTAGCTGGAAGAAATGGGTCAGAGTTGGCATGTCCTTTGGATTCTATCTTGTCCCCATACACCTCCTTCTCTCTGTTGGCTTCCTGGCTACAATGAGCTAAAAAGTTTTCTTCTGCAGTAAACTTCTGCCATATTGTTCTGTCTTGCCTTCAGCCTAGAACAATGGAATTGGCTGATCATGGACAGAAATTCAGAAATCATAAGCCAAAATAATTTTTTCCTCCTCTAAGTTGTGATGGTCAGTTATTTTGGTCATGGAAATGGAAAGCTGATGTACAGTTTCATCATCGATATCCAAGTGTAAGGTCAGTCTGTCTGGAGTAGAACACCTGGTGTAGTTGTGTATGCATAATTATCGATATCACAATTAATGTACAAGTACTGTAAGAAAAATATGTGCAGTATTTCTAGAATATGCAAACCAACAGATGTTTTTAGACTTTTCTATATTTCCATAGTGTTCAGACATGTTTTGTCATAGAAATCTTGAAAATAGAAAAGTTTTCCAAGCTGAAACAAAAGAAAATTTCAGTTAATAAATTTAAAGTGTTCATATATGGAGTCTAGATTCATATTACATTGTCACAGAACCAAAAACTTTTTTTTGGGGGGGTAACCTGACATTCTTATTTGCATACTAAGGTAAAATGTCTTGAAAATTCAGAGTTTATTGATTCAGCTGTTGGAAATGCTACTTGCTCAAAAACAACTCAGAAAATCTTTTTTTTTTATTTCTCACAATTTTTTTTCTTAAAACTTGTTTCTTGGCCTTAGCAATTCCACTCTCATCCTATGCTTCACTTCAAGAAGTCAAAGCCACCGCTGCATGTGGTTGCCAGGATACACATGCAGACACTGCCTGATGAAAGTAGAAGGTAACAGCTTGATTTGTCATCAAAATGGAAAAATCTTGAGGGAAAAATGACTTGGCGAGTGGCAACTAGTGTTTACAAATGCTGATTTTCCTTTGAGTCACAAACAATAATGGTAGCATGTGTATGTGTGTTTGTATATCTCTATACTGATACGTAGTTATATAGATATATATTTCTAATATGAAAGTTACATTAGAAAAAAATGACAATTTGTAGCTGTCCAGTTTCCGTGTCCTATGTATAATCAGCAAATAGTTCAGTTTCATATTTCCAGTGTTATTTTGTCACTAGTGTTCACGTCTAGTGAATTTACCATTTGGACTTCTTTTTAATAGTTAATAAAAACTATTCTGAAAGAATATCCAGAAAAATTTTTATATAATTTATGATCACCAATCTTACTATTTTCCTTTCCCACACCATTATCAAAACAGATATTATTTTTATAGCTATTTACTAGAGCTAAAGTTACTGATTGCTAAATGAATCCCAGGATTGTGACTCCACGATAATGCTCCCTAAAATGTCCAATGATCAGAGTTATCTGAGTATAGAGTTCTCTGCAGTCATAGAGTGTATTTAAGTATATGCAAAACATTTTTCTATAGAAGCAAGATAACTTCTAGAATTTTTAAAATTATTTTTATAGCATTGACACTCTACAGGAAAATGAGGAAAATGTGTATGTAATAAACTCAAACAACACTGGTACCAAAACAGGCGGGTGGACCAATGGTACAGAATAGAGGACACAGAAACCAATCCACAAAACTACAACTATCTTATATTTGATAAAGGGGCTAAAAGCATGCAATGGAGGAAGGATAGCATCTTTAACAAATGGTGCTGGGAAAACTGGAAATCCATATGCAACAAAATGAAACTGAATCCCTTTCTCTCGCCATGCACAAAAGTTAATTCAAAATGGGTCAAGGAGCTTGATATCAAATCAGAGACACAGCGTCTGATAGAAGAAAAAGTTGGCTACGATCTACATAATGTGGGGTCAGTATCCAAATTCCTCAATAGGACACCCATAGCACAAGAGTTAATAACTAGAATCAACAAATGGGACTTACTCAAACTAAAAAGTTTTTTCTCAGCAAAAGAAACAATAATCTCTTATTGTTGTAAATAGGGAGCCTACATCCTGGGAACAAATCTTTACTCCTCACACTTCAGATAGAGCCCTAATATCCAGAGTATACAAAGAACTCAAAAAATTAAACAATAAGAAAACAAATAACCCAATCAACAAATGGGCCAAAGACCTGAACAGACACTTCTCAGAGGAGGACATACAATCAATCACCAAGGACATGAAAAAATGCTCACCATCTCTAGCAGTCAGAGAAATGCAAATCAAAACCACCCTAAGATACCATCTCACTCCAGTAAGATTGGCAGCCATTATGAAGTCAAACAACAACAAGTGCTGGCGAGGATGTGGGGAAAAGGGTACACTTGTACATTGCTGGTGGGACTGCAGATTGGTGCAGCCAATTTGGAAAGCAGTATGGAGATTTCTTGGAAAGCTGGAAATGGAACCACCATTTGAACCAGCTATCCCCCTTCTCAGTCTATTCCCTAAAGACCTAAAAAGAGCATGCTACAGGGACACTGCTACATCGATGTTCATAGCAGCACAATTCACAATAGCAAGACTGTGGAACCAACCTAGATGCCCTTCAATAGATGAATGGATAAAAAAAATGTGGCATTTATACACAATGGAGTATTACTCTGAATTAAAAAATAACAAAATCATAGAATTTGCAGGGAAATGAATGGCATTAGAGCATATAATGCTAAGTGAAGCTAGCCAATCCTTAAAAAACAAATGCCAAATGTCTTCTTTGATATAAGGAGAGTAACTAAGAACAGAGTAGGGAAGAAGAGCATGAGAAGAAGATTAACATTAAACAGGGATGAGAGGTGGGAGGGAAAGGGAGAGAGAAGGGAAATTGCATGGAAATGGAAGGAGACCCTCAGGGTTATACAAAATTCCATACAAGAAGAAGTGAGGGGAAAGGGAAAAAAAAACAAGGGGGAGAAATGAATTACAGTAGATGGGGTAGACAGAGAAGAGGGGAGGGAAGGGGGGATAGTAGAGGATAGGAAAGGCAGCAGAATACAACAGACACTATTATGGCAATATGTAAATCAGTGGATGTGTAACCAATGTGATTCTGCAATCTGTATACGGGGTAAAAATGGGAGTTCATAACCCACTTGAATCAAAGTGTGAAAAATGATATGTCAAGAACTATGTAATGTTTTGAACAACCAACAATAAAAATTTAAAAAAAAAGAAAAATAAATAAATATTTTGATTATTTTTGTTGCAGAGATTTCTTAGTTTTATGTTCACATATAGTATTTTCCTCTATTAACTATGCAATAGAATAGAAGTGGTCAAGAATGACTAATAAAGGAGGCTAAAAATTAGAGGGCATAGGCATGGATTTTTTCAGTATACTAGGAAATTGATATCATAAAGGAGATGTGGAGTGATTTGTGAGTCATTTACTGTTTAAAAATTGAGGATACTGTGTAAATTAAATCCCTTCTTTATTCTTTGCTCTTACCATATATTTTTGAAAAAAGGAAAAATAAAAAAGATCTTTCCTAAGACAGAAAAACTTTTAGAGGAATTTTGAGTTGTTAGGAATTTCTCTATCAAAGTTTTACATAACATATAGACATTTAATTGAGGGTATTAATTTCTGTGCTCTAGATGCTGACACATAACCATTTAACATTTATGCCACTGACAGATATTTATTTCACCACCACAAGCTATAATATATAAAAATTTAATTATGGATATTCATTTTCTTCTTTTAGGCCTGATATATACCCATTTAACTATCACATCATATATACATATATTTTCACTAGTGCAAGATGAGAAATGTTAAAATTAAACTGTGAAACTCTTATTGCTTTGCTCTAGTTCCACGCACATAAAAATCAGACACCAAATTGCAGAAATGTACATATTTTACTGTCAAAATACTTGTAAAAAACTGTGCCTTCAATCATAAGTAAATATTTAATCACTCAAAGAATAATGGTCACTATAAATTTAAATATGACCAATTATCTGACAAAAGACAATATGAAATTCAACCCCTCTAAAAGAAATTCAAAAATAAAATGTTAAGTAATAGAGGGTTGCTTTTAAAAAAATGAAGCATTTGTGCTAGTAATGTTAAATGATAGAAAAAAGACACAGAAAAAAGTTTAAAATTCATAGAAAAATTTAAGACTCGAAGGTAATTTGTCAAAATTCATTTGCATTATGGATTAGTATCCCCCAACTGCACAAAAGGAGATATAAAAATATGGCAAATAGGTAGAGAAAGAGAAAGGAAACTGCTTTAAAAAATGTGTTCTAGGACAAAAATATTATTATGTCATCACATTTGAACAACAAAAGTGGAGATAAAGAAAAAATGGAGAAAGTAATGATTTTCAGATAAACTTTTTTTTCACTACAAGAAATATAAATGTCAGCAGAGTAGAACACTTAGAAGATAGAACATCAGACAATGAAGACAAAGTATTTCAACTTGAAAAGAACATAGACAGCTCAGCAAGACTGTTAAGAAACCATGAGCAGACCATCCAAGAAATATGGGATAACATTAAGAGACCAAACTTAAGAGTCATTGGGATACAGGAAGGTATAGAACTCCATACCAAAGGAATGAGCAATTTATTCAATGAAATAATACGAGAAAACTTCCCAGACTTGAAGAATGAGACAGAATCCCAAATTCTAGAAGCCTACAGGACGCCGAATGTGCAAAATTATAAGAGATCCACACCTAGACACATTATAATGAAGATGCCCAACATACAGAATAAGGAGAGACTTTTAAAAGCTACAAGAGAAAGGAAGCAGATTACATTTAGGGGCAAGCCAATCAGGATAACAGCTGATCTTTCAACACAGACTCTGAAAGCTAGAAGATCCTGGAATCACATATTTCAAACACTGAAAGAAAATGGGTTCCAACCAAGAATTGTGTATCCAGCGAAATTAAGCTTCAAGATGGAAGATGAAATTAAAACCTTCCACGATAAACAAAAGTTAAAAGAATTTGCAGCTAGAAAACCATCTCTTCAAAACATCCTCAGCAAAACATTACAGGAAGAGGAAATGGAAAATAACAATGAAAACCAACAGTGGGAGGTAGGACAGTAAAGGGGGGGGAAATAATCATAGAGGAAAACAAACCATGTTTAGTAACA
>NW_026000026.1:62821568-62958482 GCF_001458135.2 Marmota marmota marmota | reverse complement strand
ATCAATGGATGTATAATTGATGTGATTCTTCAATCTGTATATGGGCTAAACATGGGAGTTCATAACCCACTTGAAGCAAAGTGTGAAAGATGATATATCAAGAACTATGTAATGTTTTGAACAACCAACAATAAAAAAAAAATAAAAAAAAAAGAAATATAAATGCAATAAAAAACATTTAAATTAAGAAAACATACCCCAATGGATCACTGTAACAAATGTTAAGTTTACTGATGCCTGAATGTCACCCTCCTCCTTAAGTTTTGACTTAATTGGTGAGGGAGTTTGTGTATGTTCTATGAAGAGATTTTAAGGTGACGGTAATGTGGATCCAGAATGGAGAATCATCACACTCATAAATGGAATGTTATAGAGAAAAACCTAAAGTTATAGGGAATTATAAAATGTTGGAATGCCTAAGATTTTAAACATCTTTAACACTGATATAAAATAGAGGAAATTTAACAGTTTTACACTCCTACTATTATTGCTCTAACACCACCTTAAAATTTTTACTGTGAAAGAAATATGTATTTTACACTCAAAATTTCTCATGGTGGCTTAATCTCAATATTTGAATTGGTTCAATGATCAAAAATATTCTTTTAGTGTGATTTCTTCTTTCCATTTTGTTTTTAATCATTACTGGAATGGTTGAATTTAATGAAGTTTCTCTCCATCTGTCCATGTATTCATTCAACCATTCATTATTTACCTTACATATTTATGCTATAGTTTTTCAGTTGGAAATCTAGGAAATACCATTCTTGGGTCACATTTTTTAAAGGAAAACTATAAATTTTTCTTTACAGTATATTTAGTAGTCTTTTAATATTTCTGAGGAAATATCTGAAGCAAATGATAACTTTCTTCTTTTGGGTCCCTTTTTTCTCTGTCCATATGTTCATGTATATTCTTTGCCCTTTCAATACTATTACTTCATTGTGTTTATCATCATGCTTTGTGTTTATGTTTTTTTCTGATCAACAATATTTTATTAAGACATATCTTAAGTCTCATTTCAACAAACAATTCTCTTTTAACTATTTTTTAATATGTGTATGTGTATACTCTCTTGCTTTTCAGTATGAGCAAATATATACATGATGGAATTGAGTTGCCTTTGATATCTTTCACTAAAAAACAAAATTTTATTTCCTTGTGAAACATAGAATATACCAAAAAAAGTTTGCTTGGAAAAGAACATGGATAGAGTGAATACTTTTTTAAAATTTTTCATTCTCTATCCAGGTCAATAAACGGAATATTTCAGGACTAAATAAACAAACAAGAAAGAAGCCTCTGAGAACATTCTTCTTCCTCACCCAACTGCAAAATAAACATTTTTTGAAATATTATGTTCAATTCATTTAGTTCATCTGTATAATTTTTGCATACATTTACATCCCTAAGCCATATATAAAAATATTAATGTATAATTAAACTCATTCTATATATATTTATTGTGCCATGATTGTTTTTCTTCAGCATTATCTTTTGGAGAAGATATACTAATTGTACCTATAATTTATTTTTATTTCTATATCATACTTATCATACTCTTAAATATAAATGTAAGACATGTGTGTATGTGTGTGTATATATATATGTGTGTGTGTGTGTGTGTGTGTGTATATATATATATATATAGTACTTGATATTTAACCCAAGAGTACTTTACTACTAAGCTAAATTCCCAGCCTTTTTTTTTTTTTTTTTACTTTAAGACAGAGTCTTACTAAGTTGCTTAGGGGGCTTCACTAAGTTGCCCATGCTAGCTTTGAACTTTTGATCTTTCTATTCAGTTTCCTGAGCTACTGGGATTATAGGCTTGTACCATAGTGCCCTACAACACACACACACATATATATATACACACACATACACACATGTCTTACATTTATATTTTTGTTTTATAAGATAATTTTTGTTTTATAAGATAATCCTTATTCTGCAAATGTATCTTTAGTTACAGGTTTTGTATATATCTTTACTAAATGTGCTTGACTCTTATACTAGTGACCCCCATGGAACCACAGCTTTGTCTATCAGCACACATTATTTCAGGGTTTAGTCACATGCATTTCTTCAGTAAAGTGGTTATCAAAAAGTATGATATAAAAATATTTTTAAGTATTCTGAGATCCTTAATCTCTTGAAAATTTTAATATTGATCACCAGCCATCATGCCATAAAAATAATTGAGCTAGACTGTTGAATAATGAAGGATCACGTGGAGAAGAATCTGGGGAAAGAGAGAAACCCATACTATTCCAACTTTAGGCTAGGCTCCAAGATGAATATCGATGAATGTCTGACCTCCACTGTATCATGTGGCATGAAAGCACTTTTCAATTTAGCACAAAACGTTCAGAATTATGAAAATTATGAGAATGATAGAGGACACCTACATAGCTGCTTTCACACAGAAATCAACAGTGCTCTGTCTCTGCGCAGGGCTCTGGGCCTCAGTGTTAGAGCAGGACTCCTGACTCCCAATTCCTTACTCCTGATTACTATCACCACATCAGCAATGGTGCAGAGCTGCCAGACACCATTCTATTCCCACTCAGGACACTCAGCTGCTCCCCACCCACAGGAACTCTGGCATCACTCCCCTATGAACCCCCATCTACCAATGTGGGGATTCTCTGGTCCATTCATTTTGTAACTCAGCAGCTACTGCCATAGTCTCTAACTAGCTGTAGTCTGCCTGCACCTGAGGACATCCCACAGGCTCTGAAGACAGCCAAAATCTTCAACACCATATGCCATAGAGCTCATCTCTGAATATGTTGCACAATTCCATTGCTCAGCTCCCACCCCCAACCCAATACGCTGGCGCTAGAAGTGTCCTGCCTCCATCTTGGGTCACCTTCCTTTCCAACTTTGATGGGGGCAGCTCCCAGATTGGAACTATAGTTGGCCAGGTACCTGGTTTTCAACTCCCCCCTCTTCCCAGTGGCCAGTAACCTGGCACATAGCTGCCCCAAACAAAACATCTCTCAGTGGGACAGGTGTGCAGTGCCACTAGGGTACTGACGACTGGAGCTCCAGCTTATTTGGGATCTAGTAAAGGAGAGGGAGAAAGATTGCAACAGTTTCAAGACTAACAGAAAGACCAGGGACTGAGAAATCTTCAGGCAAGTTGAGGAGATAGGACTGGGTGCTCATGTAATACCAAAAAAAATAAAAAGACCCTTGAGGTCCAGTCTTCCTTCAAGGATTAGCAGGCACCACATCTCACTTCCAGAAGCCCTGCAGCAGGACCAACCTTTTCACCCTGGTTACCTTCACCATTCTGAGAGCAGAAATACCAGTTAACAATAGATAACCCCACCTATTGTATGAGAAGAGAAGCAGGAAAGATACTGATCTCCAACCCAAACAATTAACAATCCTGGTTCCTTCCTTGGAGATTTTTTTTTCTCATTTTCTTCTCTCCCTCTATTCTCCTGTCCTCACATCCCCAAAGTATGTGAAACCAAGTACTTTGAATGAATTAGGATTTTGAGGAGTGGGATGTCTGAATAGTATATTATACTTGTGCTGTATATGCCTTTTTCTCTTTCTTTTTTACTTGAATATTTACCATTTTAGCATCATTTCTTTTTCTTAATACATATGTGTGTTTGTTTTATGTACTCTACTGTCTTCCCATGTACTTATCTACCCAAAATTACTTCCTCTCTATTCCCCTGCTACTAACTCTCTTCATTAGATTTCTCTTTCACACTACCTAAGATATACTAGCTCTATATCCTCATACACTGCTTCCTCAGCATATCATCCTATAACTTACCCCTAGTTTATTGTCCACTGTCAGAAACTGCAAACACTTTTACAAACCTACTGATTATACTATAGATAATAATTGAATTCAACATTTCTGTACATTGTGACCAAACTGTAAATGTCATAATTGCAGTAAGTTGTTTACAGGTGATATATTGTTTATGTCCTTCCACACAAAGGAGAGGTATTGGAATACTACAGGGACACTATAAGCCTATAGAGTAAAAATGATAATGCCTCAGATCCACAGCACTAGAAGGAAAGACACAAAAGCAACATGAATAGACAAGGGAAGAAAGTGCTCAAATGAATCAAGATAACAAAATAGAGAAAAAAAATGATAGAGAAGGAATTCAGGATGTAAATGATTCAAATGTTTGGTGTATTAAAGGATGATATAAAATAACAAATATAGACAGCAAAAGATCATTTTGACAAAGAGCTACATAAACAAATATAGGAAGCAAAATATTACTTCAATAGAGAGATAGAGGTTCTAAAAAAACACAGAAATCCTTGAAATAAAAACAAACAAACAAACAAAAAAACAATAAACCAAATTAAAAGTTCAATTGAAAGCATCATCAACAGAGTAGACCACTTGGAAGAGAAGATCTCAGACAATAAAGACAAAATACATAATCCTGAAAAGAATGTGGACTGCACAGTGAAAATGGTAAGAAGTCATGAGCAGAATATTCAAGAAATAAAAGATACCATAAAAAGATCAAATTTAAGAGTTATTGGGATAGAGGAAGGCATAGAGTTCCAATCCAAAGGAATGAACAATCTACTCAATGAAATAATATCAGAAACCTTTCCAAACATGAAGAATGAATTGGCAAACCAAATTCAAGTATCTTACAGAATGCTAAATGTGCAAAATCACAACAAATCCACACTAAGGCACATTATAATGAAAATGCTCAAAAGATAGAATAAAGAGAGAATATTAAAATCCACAAGAGAAAGAAATCAGATTACATACAGTGGAAAACCAATTAGGATAACTGAACATTTTTCAGCCTTGACCCTGAAAGCTAGAGGATCCTGGAACAACATGTATCAAGCTCTGAAAGAAAATGGATACCAATCAAGAATCTTGTATTCAGCTAAATTAAGCTTTAGATATGGTGATAAAATACAAATCTTCTATGATAAACAAAAGTTAAAAGAATTTACAGATAGAAAAACAACACTACAAAACATCCTTGTCAAATTATTCCATGAAGAGAAAACAAAAAAACAACAATGAAAATCAGCAGAGGGAGGCATTACATTAAGGAAAAACTAATCAAAGGAGAAATCAAGTCAATTTAAAAAACAAAAATTAATAAAAATGTCTGGAAATACAAATCCTGTCTCAATAATATCCTTAAATATTAATGGCTTAATCTCTCCAATCAAAATACAGAGGCTGGCAGATTGGATTTTTTTTTTAAAAAAAGAGACCCCAAAATATGCTGCCTCCCAGTGAGTCATCTGTTAGGAAAAGACATACTCAGACTGAAGGTAAAAGATTAGGAAAAATCATACCACTCATATGGACTGTGGAAAAAGCAAGAGTTTCCATCCTTGTATCAAATAAAGTAGACTTAAAGATAAAGTTACACAAAAGGGATAAAGAAGGACACTACATACTGTTCAAGGGAACAATACACAAATAACACATAACAATTATAAATATATTTGCCCCAAACTATTGAACATCTATGTTCATAAAATAAATTCTTCTCAAGTTCAGGAGTCAAACTGACCACAACACAATAAACTTGGGTGACTTTAACACACATCTATCACTACTGGATAGATCTTCCAAATAAAAACTGAACAAAGAAACTACAGAACTCAATAATATAATCAGTAACTTAGACTTAACTGACATTTATAGAATATTTCATCCGTGAATAAGCAAATACACTTTCTTCTCAGCAGCACATGAATCCTTATCTAAAATAGATCATATAATATGTCACAAAGCTACTCTTAGCAAATACAAAAAAAAGTAGAGACACTACCCTGCATTTTATCAGATAATAATAGAATGAAATTAGAAATCAATGACAAAATAAGAAACAAAAATCACTCCAACACCTGGAGACTAAATATTATGCTACTGAGTGAAGAATGGGTCGCAAAACACATCAAGGAGGAGATTAAAAAATTTTAGAAGTGAATGAGAACACAGATACAACATATTGAAATCTCTAGGACACTATGAAGCAGTTCTAAGAGGAAAGTTAATTGGATGGAGTTTATTCCTTAAAAGAAGAAAAAGTCAACAAATAATGACCTAACATTACATCCCAAAGCCCTAAAAAAGAAGAACAAACTATCAACAAAAGCAGCAGAAGACAGGAAATAATTAAAATTAGAGCTAAAATCAATGAAATCAAAACAAAAGAAACAATTGAAAAAATAAAAAACAAAAGTAAAAAATTAATAAAATTGACATACTCTTAGCTATGCTAATGAAGAGAAGGAGAGAGAAACTCATTTTACTAACACATGTGATGAAAAAGGTAATATCACAACAGACACTACAGAAATACAGAAGATAACTAAATATTATTTTGAAAATTTGTACGCTAATAAAATAGAAAATATCAAAGGCAGCTACAAATTTCTTAGGTCATATAATTTGCCCAAATTGAATCAGAATGATATACACAATTTAAACAGACCAATATCAAGCAATGAAATAGAAAACACCATCAGAAACTACCAACAAAGAAATGCACAGGACTGGATGGATACATAGTCAAATTCTACAAGATCTTTAAAGAAGAACTAATACCAATAGTCTTCAATTTATTTCAGAAAATAGAAAAAAAAGGAAACACTTCCAAACTCATTCAATGAGGCCAATATCATCTTGATTCCAAAACCAGGCAATGACACATCAAAAAAAAGAAAGCTTCAGACCAATATCTGTAATGAACAAAAATGCAAAAACTCTCAATAAAATTCTGGCAAAATGAATACAAAAACATATCTAAATGATAGTACATCATGATCAAGTGGGATTCATCTCAGGGATGAAATGTTGGTTCAACATATGGAAATCACTAAATGTAATTCATCACATCAATAGACTTAAAGATAAGAATCAAACAATCATCTCAATAAATGCATAAAAAGCATGTGACAAAATACAGCACCCCATCATGTCCAAAACACTAGGAAAACTAGATATAAAGAAACATATCTCAACATTGTAAAAGCTATCTATGCTAATCCCCAGACCAACATCATCCTAAAAGGAAAAAAAATTGAAGGCATTCCCTCTAAAAACTAGAACAAGAGAGGGATAACCTCTTTCACCACTTCTATTTAACATATTTCTTGAAACATTGGCCAAAGCAATTAGATGGAAAAAATTAATTGGATACATATAGGAAAAGAATAACTCAAATTAGAACTATTTGCTGATAATATAATTCTATTCCTAGAAGACCCAAAAAGCTCCACCAGAAAACTTCTAGAACTAGTAAATGAATTCAGCAAAGTAGCAGGATATAAAATCAACACCAAAGACATCTGTATATCAGTGACAAATCCTCTGAAAATAAATGAGGAAAACTACCCCATTTACAATAGCCTCAAAAAAATTAAAAAAAAAAAAAAACAACAACTTGGGAATCAAAGAAAGAGTTGAAAGACCTGTACAATAAAAACTACAGAATGCCCCTCCCCCCCACAAAAAAAAAGAAATCAAGGAAAACTTTAGAAGATAGAAAAATCTACCTTCCTCTTGGATAGGCAGAATTAATATTATCAAAATGATCATGCTACCTAAAACACCATACAGATTTAATGCAATTCCAGTCAAAATTCCAATAGCATTCCTCATAGAAATAGCAAAAGCAGTCATGATATTCATCTGGAAAAATAAGAGACCCAGAATAGCTAAAGCAATTCTTAGTAGGAATAGTGAAGTAGGTGGCATCACTATAGCAGACCTTAAACTATGCTACAAATGAGTAGTAACAAAAACAGCATGGTATTGGCACCGAAATGGACTGATAGACCAATGGTGGAGAATAGAGGAAACAGAGACTAACCTAAAAAGTTACAATTATCTTGTATTAGACAAAGGTGCCAAAAATATACATTGGAGAAAAAAATAGCCTCTTCAATAAATGGACCTAGGAAAATTGGTAATTCATATGCAACAAAATAAAATTAAACCCCTATCTCTCACCATGCACAAAATTCAACTCAAAGTGGATCAAGAATCTTGGAATTAAACCAGAAACCCTGTGTCTAATAGAAGAAAGAGTAGGCCTAATATTTATCATGTTGGATTAGGACCCAACTTCCTTAATAAGACTCAAAAATCAATAAATTGAATTCAAACTAAATGTTTCTTGTCAGCAAAAGAATTAATCATTGTGATGAACAGACAGCCTACATCTTGGGAGCCAATTTTACCCCCTCACACATCAGTTAGAGAACTAATCTCTAGGGTATATAAAGAACTCAAAAAGGTAAACACCAAAGCAAAACAAACAAACAAACAAACAAAACCCAACAACCAAATAACCCAATCAATAAATGGGCCAATGACCTGAACAGACACTTCTCAGAAGATGATGTACAATCCGTCAAGAAATATATGCATAAATGTTCATTATTTCTATCCATTAGAGAAAGGCAAATCAAAACTACTCTAAGATTTCATTTTACTCCAGTAAGAATGGCATCTATTAAGGATACAAACAACAGTATGTGTTGACGGGGATATAGGAAAAAAGGCACACTCATACACAGCTGGTGGAACTACAAATGATGCATCCAATATGGAAAGTAGTATGGAGATACCTTGGACAACTGGGAATGGAACCACCACTTGACCCAGCTATCTCACTCCTAGGTCTATACTCAAAAGACTTAAAACAGCATACTGCAAAGACACAGCCACATCAACGTTTATAACAGCACAATTCACAACAGCTAAACTGTTGAATCAACTTCCATGCTCTTCAATAGATGAATGGTTAAAGAAAATGTTGTATATATACACAATGGACTATTAGCAATAAAAGAGAATAAAGTATGGCATTTACAGGTAATGGATGGAGTTAGAGAAGACAATGCCAAATGAAGGTAGCCAATTCCCCCAAACCAAATGCTGAATGTTTTCTCTGCTGTAAGGAGGCTGATTAATAGTGGGGTGGGGAGTGCAAGAATGGGCAAAGGGTTGGGAGGAAAGAGGAGAGAGCGTGGGGTTAGAAATGATGGTTGAATGAGATGTACATCATTATACAAAGCACATGTATGAAGACATGACTGGTGTGACTCTACTTTGTATACAACCAGAGATATGAAAATTTGTGCTCTATATGTGTAATATGAATTGTAATGCATTTCACTGTCACATATAACAAATTAGAATTAAAAAAAAACTGAAACAGAAAGTGTAAACCGCCAAAACACTAAAGCATGTTTCTTTCACTTGTGACCATGTAGTAGAGAGAGGCTTAAAGGGTGGTGGGCAGCATGCTTTGGAGGTTGAAAAGACAGTGAGGAAATTGCTGTAGGAGGTCAGAAAAAAGGGAACTCAAGGTAGACATTGGTAAAATAATTACTAAGATTCTACCTGTAAAAACTTGAGAGAGAATATCCACCTAGTAAACCTGTAAGGAGGACTAAAATGATTTCCAGGGAGAATGTTCAAAGTGCCAAGTAAAATGTTTGCCCACCCACGATAAGGTGTCACAACAGAAAAATAAACTAATTAATGATACTTCAATTTCCTATCTATACTATAAGAAATATGCCTAATATTGGACTTGTGGATTGGGAAAAATATTTCTCATTCTTTTCTTAGCCAACAATCTCAAAAGCAAATCAACAATAAAAATTAATAATCTAAATGCCAATATAAAATCAAATGTGTTGCCAGTAAAACATGGTCCTAGAGAAAAAAAGTAATGGTGCAAGGTAGTAGATATTTTAGTACAACTTCTCTAAGAATATGTACCTCAATATTCTTAATAGCAATGTATGAAACATAACCTAACCCACAACCCAAAGTAGGCAAAGTTTCAAATTATTTGTGGTGTGATTTTTTTAAATGTAGTGGATAATCACTTAATAATGTTAAAAGTTAAACTTAGGCAAAATAAAATTTTAGAATTTGAGTAAATAACAAGGGTGGTTTCAAGTTTCAACAGTGAAGCAGAGCAATAGAACAGGGGAAGGCTTTTATACTTATAAAAGTAAAACAAAAAAAAGTTGTATGATTGCTTATAATTACACAGTTTTCATATTTGATCAAGTCTTCTGGAAAGTACCTGGTAATATAATTGTTATTAATAGGCCGCTTCTGATTGGTTAGACTTCCACATTTATTTATTTATTTTTTAACACAAACATTTTGAAAGAATAGCTAAAGTTGCATTTCATGAATGTTTGCAAACCAAGAAGGGTTAAGGTCATTTATGGTCTAACTGGCTTTGCCTTTCAGGGATTCTTCAGGCCGGAAAGGTTTCCATTTTAATTTACTTTAATTTATTTTAACAATACAAAAGTTTATAGGAGTTAAAACACCTTGGACTAAAATGGAAAAAGATCTGAGCTCCATAGTCCCCAAACCAGGAATGCATGAGCTGTCATTTTCTGGGCCATAGGAGCTTTTCACAGCACAGTTTGGATTTTTCCATAATTTGCTTTTTCTACTTTGGGTGGTTCTCTGGATCCTGATGCCCAGCTTCTGCAGCTTTATGCACCCCGCCAGGTGCTCAGCCTGACAGTGGATCTTTAGAGGGGTTGACTCTGGTTCTGGCATTTCTTCTTTTGCTTCCTTGAGACTGTGTCACCTTCATTGCCTGCAGGGTGAGCTCTGGTGAGGTGTCACTGTGCAGGTAGACCTTGGAAAATACAGCTCCAGGAGTGGACAGACTGGGCAGGGGAGCCATGGTCTGAGGGAATCACTTTTGTAACTATACACTGTCCAGTGGTTTAGGGCTTTATGCATTATGTCACATCACCATAATACCTTTACCTCACTTTGTCTTCTTTTATAAAAAAGCAATTTTTCTAGACCTCAGAGATGTAAATCACATGCGAATAGAGCCATGCTGTGATTTTGCTTTTCACATTTAGGATGCAAATTGTAGCAGAAGTCATTTCAGGAAAGAAAGCACCTCTACATTTTCTGTTTGGTTGCTATTGATCAACAGGAACAAGATAGTCACAAGTGGGTGACCCAAGTTATCCTCTCTCTAGCCTTTCTTTTCAAGGCATCTGTATGTATGGTATTCTTTCAGGATGTACATTGATCCTTTTCACTATATTACACTAGTTAGTAATGAAATAAAATTTTAGGCATCTGTATTGAGTCTCTCCAATGGACACCTTAATACTGTATTTTACCTGATATTTTTGTTGTCTTGGCATGAATTTTGCACAATTTGTTAATTTCACATTGGTTGTATTTTTTCTTCATTTTTATTTATCTTTGGTCAAGTCACTGAGGTTGGAATAAGTTTGGAACAGCTACTACTTTTTTTTTTTTTCATCTGTCTTTTCTACAATTTTTTGTCAAAATATTTTGTAGAATATTTCCTGTCACATCTAAAACACTTCTTAAATTTGAGTCTTACACTTTATTTGTCAACTTTTATGAAACATAGTGCTGGTAGTCCTAGCAAGATAATTGTACAAGAGAAAGAAAGAAAGGTGTTCACATTAGCAAAGAAGAAGTTAGGTTTGTCACTGTTTGCAGATTACATGAAAACTTCAAAAACTCCACCACCAAAAAACTTTTAAAACCCATAAAAATAATTCAGCAAAGTTGCAGGTTAAAAAATCAACTTACACAAGTTAGTAGTGTTGATATAACCTGAAAATCAATTGTCTGAAATAGGAATCAATACATAATTATTTCCAATAACAACAAAAAAGAAAATACCAAGAAACTAATTTATCATACAGACAAAAAATTCTATAATGAAAAATAAAGAGCATTAATAAAATGAATTTAGAAGGACACAAAAATGTTGAACTGATTGTGCTAACCGACCATGAAATCAATATTGTTAAAATGTCCACAGTACCCAAAGCAATCTACAGATTCAATGCTATCCTTACCAAAATATTAATGGCACTCTTTACAGAAATAGAAAGAACATCTAAAATTTATATGATACCATGAAAAAATTCTAAATATCAATAGACACTTTAAGGAAAAAAAATAGAAGGAGGAGGCATTACACTACATCACTACATGACTTAAAAACATACTGCAAGGGGTTGGGGTTGTGGCTCAGCAGTAGAGCATTTGCCTACCTTGTGTGAGGCCCTGGGTTCGATCTTCAACACCACATAAAAATGCAATAATGTATTTTGTTCAACTACAACTAAAATTTATAAAAATAAAACAAAACATACTATAAAGTTGTAGTGACCAAAGCAGCATGGTATTGGCATAAAAACAGACAACATAGACCAATGGAATGGATAAGGAAATTAGAAGTAAACCCAAGCATCTACAGCCAACTGACTTATGACAAAAGGAGCTAAGAACATGCATTGGAGAAAAGACACTCTTTTCAAGAAATGGTTTTGTTAAAATTGGCTATCTACATCCAGAAGAATGAAATGATACCCTATCTTTCATGATTTATAAAGACCAACTCAAAATAAATTAAAGGCTTATTTTATGACCTGAGACTACAAAACTGTTAGGAAAAAAATACAGTATCAGAAATTCTTTAGGGTGTTTGAAGGGGAAATAATTTTTACGATCACAAAAAAACAAAAGAAAAATTACACAAGTGGGATTACATCAAACTACAGCTTCTACATAGCAGAGGAAACAATCAGCATAGTGTAGAGACAATCTGAGATTATGAGGAAATATTGCAATGTATACAGTATTAAGGGCCAATATACAAAAGAATAAAAAAAAAAAGTGCCTGTGAGAATATGGAGAAAAGGAAACAATTTTATACTGTGGTTCAGAATGTAAACTATAACAGTTGGAGATTCTCCAAAAATTAAAAACAATACTACAATAACATCCAACAATATTACTACTGGCTGTATAGCCACAGGAAATGATGGTTGAATGTGATGATCATTATTATCCAAAGTACAGGTATGAAGACATGAATTGGTGTGAGTATACTATGTACACAACTAGAGATATGAAAAATTGAGCTCTATATATGTAATAAGAGTTGTAATGCATTCCACTGTTATATATAAATAATAAAAGAGAGAAACGCTTGAAAGTAGGAAAAAGATAAGATAAAAATAATAACTAAAAACAAAAATATGAATATTTAAAAATATCAGTAAACTATAGATAAATTACCAAGGATACAACTAATGCTACCAACCATGCTGCCATAAATGTATGTGCTACATTTTCTTTCATAAATATATATATGTAATTCAAATAATATTTAGTTCCTCTATTTAAACAATAGGTGGGACACGACTCTCATCCCAAAGAAAGAGAGTTAAAGTGAACCCCATAGTTTCCTCCGTTGTTCTAGGATATCTTCTTGAACATTGGTTTGGGAAAAAGAAGCAAATAATGAAGACCAGAGAATGTAACCAGAAAAGGAAAAAAAAAAAAAGAAATAAGCAGAATAGAATAGACAATATGATTAATGTATGTACATTCCATGTATGTATTATATGTCAAAATGCATTCTACTGTCATGTGTAACTAAAAAAATAAATAAAATATATATATATATATATATATATGATTTTATCCACCATTAAAAAAAATGCATTAAATCTAAATGGGATAAACTCTCCAATTATAACACAGACACTGTCAAAATGCACAGAAAACAAGATCCAACATCTGTTCCTTACAAGATACAAATGCTGAATATGAATACAAAGATATGTTAAAAACTAAAGAGAGGCTGGTCCTGATGATGCATGCCTGTAATCCCAGTGGCACCCAAGGTTGAGGCAGAAGACTTGCAAATTCACAGCCTGCAATTTAGCGAGTCCCTAAACAGCTTAGCAAGAACTTATCTCAAAATAAAACCTGAAAAGGTTCAGGGATGAATCTCAGATGTAAAGTGCTCCTGATTTCAAACCTCAATACTCTCTCCAAATTAAAATGAATATTAAGCATTATAAATGATAATACTTATCATAAGAAACCTAGAAGAGCTATGTAAATTTATTCAATGAAACCTTCAGAAGAGTAAGCATTCCCAGACATAGAAATAAATTTTAAATGATAAAAATATCAATAATACCAAGCAATTCTATATGCATATACAATCAAGAGAGCTTTTTTGAGTACATTAAACAAAAGGATAAAGTACACATTTAGAAAAACAAATGGAACTAAACAGCACTACTGACAAAGTCATAAATATAGTTTAAGATTTCAGTGGGATTTAGCCACTGACTATAAAAATAGAGCAAACATCAATAAGCATATTTAAGCTTGAATGACCTTATTAGCCAATAAAAAACAATGGCCAAAGATTTGAACAAATATTTTTTAAAGTATAGATATATATATATATATTTAAAAAAGTGTATTAAGAAATGTTGTACATATAAAAATGGAATATTACTCAGCCTTAAAGAAGAATGAAATTATGGCATTTGCTGGTAAATGGATGGAGCTGGAGAATATCATGTGGAGTGAAATAATCTAATTCCAAAGATATAAAGGCCAATGTTTTCTCTAATGTGCAGATGCTAATTCACAATCAGTGGGGAAGGCTAGAAGTACTCTGCTTTAGACAGAGAGGAGTAAAGGGAGGCGGGGTATGGAAGTGGAAAAGACAGTAGAAAAAATCAGACATTATTACCCTATGTGCATATATGATTACATGATCAGTGTTATTCTATATCAAGTACAACCAGAAGAATGAGAATTTATACTCCATTTACATATGATATGTCAAAATGCATTCTACTGTCATATATAACTAATAAGAACAAATTAAAAAAATATAAATAAATAATAATAAGCAAATGAAAAAACATTTTTTACTAGTTAGGGAAAATAAAAGCTAAAATTATAATAAGATTCTATTACATCCATAATGTTAGAAGAATGATAATAAAAATTAGAGAAGAATGTGGAATGACTGGCTCATATTTTAACAGTGGTCCTAGAAAACCTGTTTATTCTTGTGTATTTTACTATATGTTCTTTATACATCACCAATGAAAGGGATAAAACTGAAAAAAAAATTAAAGAAGTGAGAGTTGTATAATTCTATGACATTAAATAATAAAATCCAGAAACTAAGTTTCTTATCTAATTACTGTTAAGAAATTGGAATTTCAAAGTAATAAAAAGCCCCCAGAAAAAAATGAAAAACAAAACGATATTGTGTCCAAAATAGACAAATAATTCAGGTAGGATATTATTATAGTTATCTAGATTGCCAAATTAATTTTAAATACAAATCAAAATTATTTCCAAAAGTTAAGATAGATGTGAGTTGCTATGTTATGAGAATTTCTTTGAAGAATACTTTTAAAAAATATATTTCTAGTGTTATTATTTCTGGGAACAGACACATTCTGTATTATTCATGGCAAACAGAACTTTAATAGAATGAGTGAATGGATATAATCATGTATAACTCTACCTCTATGAGTCAATTCTATATTATATTTGCCCAATGGATTATATTAATAAGATTGATATATCTATTTTTTATATTAAATAATTTCCCTTTCTTCTATTATGAATTGCACTTTTTTTTACTCATAGCAAAATCAATTCACAGATTCTCCAAATTCCTTAACCATTAAACTTTTCTAGGCTTTTTTTTTTTTTTTTGATTAGTTATGATCAAGTGCTTTAGCTAACATTTCCAGATGAGTATTTCAAACACAATTGGGATTTCAATGAGGAATAAAATTTCTATTATTATTTATCTGTATTTCTACATTTACATATTCTTATATAAGTTAATTCCTATATTAGAATATCTCTAAATAAGTAAAATTTTAAAATTTCTATACTTATTTAAGAAATAAAAATCCTATACTTACAAGATCCAAAATACTCCAGCAGACTTTTAAAGTGAATTAAAAAAACAGTACACTTGTACATTGCTGGTGGGACTGCAAATTGGTGCAGCCAATTTGGAAAGCAGTATGGAGATTTCTTGGAAAGCTGGGAATGGAGCCACCATTTGACCCAGCTATTCCCCTTCTCGGTCTATTCTCTAAAGACCTAAAAAGAGCATGCTACAGGGACACTGCTACATCGATGTTCATAGCAGCACAATTCACAATAGCAAGACTGTGGAACCAACCTAGATGCCCTTCAATAGACGAATGGATAAAAAAAATGTGGCATTTATACACAATGGAGTATTACTCTGCATTAAAAAATGACAAAATCATAGAATTTACAGGGAAATGGATGGCATTAGAGCAGATTATGCTAAGTGAAGCTAGCCAATCCCTAAAAAATAAATGCCAAATGTCTTCTTTGATATAAGGAGAGTAACTAAGAACAGCGTATGGTCGAAGAGCATGAGAAGAAGATTAACATTAAATAGGGATGAGAGATGGGAGGGAAAGGGAAAGAGAAGGGAAATTGCATGGAAATGGAAGGAGACCCTCAGAGTTATACAAAAGTAGATACAAGAGGAAGTGAGGGGAAAGGGAAAAATAATACAAGGGGGACAAATGAATGTCAGTAGAGGGGGCAGAGAGAGAAGAGGCGAGGGGAGGGGAGGGGAGGGGGGATAGTAGAGGATAGGAAAGGCAGCAGAACACAACAGACACTAGTATGGCAATATGTAAATCAATGGATGTGTAACTGATGTGATTCTGCAATCTGTATTTGGGGTAAAAATGGGAGCTCATAACCCACTTGAATCAAAGTGTGAAATATGATATATCAAGAATTATGTAATGTTTTGAACAGCCAACAATAAAAAATTAAAAAAAAATAAAATTAAATTAAAAAAAAAACAGCATAGCAGCACAATATAAGATCACCATCCCAAAAGCAATAGTTTTCCCATACTATAATAATGAATCTGCTAAGAAATCAGCCAGAAAAGTCCATTCACAATAGCCTCAATTTTTTTTAAGTGTGAATAAATCTAACTATGGAGGTAATGATGTTTACAGTGAAAATTATAGAATACTGAAAAAAGAAGTTGAAGAAGACCTAAGAAGATCATGGATACGAAATATTGATAATAGGAAAAAAAAAAAAAAAAACAACATTCAAAGTGATATCCAGGGATAGGGCAGTAGCTCAGTGGTAGAGCATGTGCTTCGCATGTGTGAAGCATTGGGTTCGATCCTTAGCACCACATAAAAATGAACTAAATAAAATAAAGTTATTCTGTCCATCTACCACTACAAAAAAAATAATAAAATGTGTTTTTCATCAAAATACCAGTGGAATTCTTCACTGAACTAGAAAGATCAATCATAAAATTCACATGGAAAAATAAAAGAACCAAAATAGCCAAAGCAATATTGAGAAATGGTCATGCTGGGAACACAAGACCTGATCCCAAATTGTACTAGAGAAGGATAGTAGTGAAAACAGCATGCTATTGGCATGGAAATATGCATGAAGATCAATGGAATAGAAAACATAGAGAAGAATTCACATAGGTATAATTATCCATCCTTAACAATGGTGCCCAAAACATATATTTGAGAAAAGATAGCATTTTGAATAAATGGTGCTGGGAAAACTGCATAGTACCATTTAGAGGAATAAAACTAATATATATTATAATAAACAATATATAATAAAACTATATATCATCAGGTATGTGTGCGTATATCTCAAAAAAGTAACACCAAATAATAATCCAATTAATGAAGGACAAATGAATTAAAAGACATTTCTCAAAAGAAAAAGTGCAAATGTTTTTCTATTCTTGGCAATCAAGAAAATAAATAAAAACTACAGTGCGATTTTTTCTTATTCCAGTTAGAGTGGCAACATTCAAGAACAAATAATGATAATTAGGTAAGGATGTGGGGGAAATGGAACACTAATAAATTTGTGGGACTCTAAAGTAGTACAATCACTTTGGAAAGGAGCATGGAGATTCCTCAAAAGATTAGGCATAGACCCACGCTACAAGACTCAGCTATCATATATCTTGATATTTATCCCTACCTAATGAAAATCAGTTGACTACAGTGATGCATACATAAAAATATTTATAGCACCACAATTCACAATAGCCAAGTTATGGAACCAGCCCAGGTGTCCTTCAATAGGTGATTAGATCAGGGAAATGTGGTACCTATATACACATAATGGAGTTTTACTCCGCCATTAAAAAATGAAATCATCTCATTTTCTGGTAAATGGATGGAAATGGAGAAAATGATGCTGAATGAAATAAGCCAGAATCAGAAAGTCAAGAATGAAATATGTTCTCTTATAAGTGGAAGCTAGACACAAATAGAGAAGTTTTTAAAAGGGAGATCTCATGAAAAATACAAGGGAGAAAAATGAAATAGAGGAAGGGGATCTAGAGGGAGGGAGGAGGTACTGGAAAGGGAAGGAATTGTAGAATAAAATTGACCAAGCTATGTTATGTGCATGTATAAATGTACAAGAAAGAATTCCACTTTTATGCACAAATTTTAAACATAAATTAAAAGAAAGAAGACCAATAGAGTAGAGGACAGTGATCAGGGGGAGCGAGGCGGTTGAAGGGGATAGTATTAGAGATTAAAATAGAGCTAATTCTGTTATATGCATTATGAATATTTCAAAATTAACCTCAAAATTATGTATAAATACAATTCACTAATAAAAATATGCAATTTTCTTCCATTTAAGAGTTGACTTATATATTTTATAAAATTATTTAAATAGATCACTAATAATGTGAAAATATAAAAAAAGAAAACGATTAAATCATTCCTGTAAAAGTGACACAAATATTGTTGCATGGTTCATTTTAGGTGAGCCATATGCAGAAGGGTGGCAGTACTTTGTTGTCAGATAAAATGAAAAGCCATAAATACAAAGAAAAGAGCTAATATGTCAGCATATTTTGAAAATTAAAGTGCTAAAGAAAATAGTCAATGGCTCTCTCAAAGTATAACTGAGGAAATTAATATTTAGTGTAATAAATATTCATATTATGAAAAGGAATATATTTTACTGAATACAGACGAAAATAATCTACTATAGTGTCAAAATCTATGCAGGAAATTAAAGAAACAATACTTTTATAAATTTAGGTTATTTAGATATAGACAAATTTTGTTATTGTAGATTATTTTAAATTTTGGTGTTATTTTTGGTTGTAGTGTTGAATGAGTACACTGAAGCTCAATTCCAAGCAATTACTTTGAAGAAGAAAAGAAAATATGTTTACAAAAGTAGACTTTAAGTCAGTCACAAATCCTTTATAATTTAAGTAACATAATTTCTTAAAAAGGCATTATCTAGGTGATTGGACATACACATGACGAACTTACTTGAACTTAATGAATTTCAGTTCATTAGTCTGAGATTGTTCTGTAGTGTATACCTCAAATTTTAATATTTAGTTTATTACTTAATATTAAAACAAGGCATTTAAACTATCAAATAAATTACAAACCATTGGATAATTTTGTGTATCTACACAGAAATAGCCATGTTCCATTTTGGAAGATCAACATTTTATTTTGCTTTCATATACATAAATGTATGTGTGTGTGTGTGTATATACACACACATATATATAATATGTGTGTGTGTGTGTGTGTGTGTGTGTGTGAGAAATATATGGTATACACTTGCATGTTCTGTGTATATATTTAAAAAGTTTCTGAAAACCTGCTTAAACATTTGACAGTAAACTGAGATTTGTGTATGAGAATACAAAAATCATATAATTAACTTTAATTTGTAAGAAACAAAAGACTCATTTCACATGGAGCAAATATTTGTGGATTGTACTTTTAATTAAATGACAAATTCTTTCTTCCACACATGTATATTAGCACCGGGGCCATCATTTGTTCATGACTACATCACTACTCTTCAATTTAGTAGTTTTACACCATTTTATTATTTCAGAAAGTAGGAAATATTTTGTATTTCCTCTTGTCAGTTGTCTTGTTGTTTATCATCCTTTATTAAAATATCTTAAATATAGCATTTTTAAATTTTTCGCACTGTTGAAAAACATCACCCAACATGTGCTTATGTGGTCAGTTGAATAATATAGCTTATATGAAAAAAAAAATTGCTCTGATTTTCCTGAAGAGCTAAGGAATTCAGGGGGAAAAAAAATAAAACTAAGAATTTTCAGTAAAATAATTTCTGGCTAATTAGTCATCCATAAATGATGTTTTTGGTTAAGTGTGCAATTTTTGAGATATTTTCTTCAAACTCTGATTAAAATGACCTATTCTGGTTGAGGCTAAGATAATCATCAGTGTTCATAAAGGGGTGTAACTGTCCTTCCTTTCTAGGACCCTGCACAATGGCACAGACATAAAATGATCTAAAGAACAAAAAGGTTCTGAGGTGACCCAAATTTCTGTGTCTACACATGGATATTCCCACTACAGCTGATTTCAAAATACTCACCTGACCTCAAAGACCAGGGAGTTAGAAAGAGGTGTGGGCACAGAAGCTGGAGAATAGACTCAGCCTAGAATCAGAAGTGAACAATCAATTAAAGTAATTCAATCTTTTTATTTTTCCAAAATATTTCCAGACTTTCAAATCTCCTCCACATTTTCTGATTTTCCCAAAGTTGATAACAAACAGAAAAAAAAATAGCCTATTTCCCTTCTCAGTAGTTTTTAATGGTGTGACAAGTTTGGGCAATCGTCACCACTATCCAATTTCAGAAGATTTTTTTTATCCTCTTCACCTCACAAAATAAAAAGCAATTACTCTGAATTCGAATCCCTGGAAACCTCTAAAGTTCTGCTTCTTGTCTCTTCAGAGTTATCAATTTTTCCTGTCTCTTCCTTCCTTGCTTCCTTCCTTTCTTCTTTGCCTGCCTGTCTGCCATCCAAGCATAACATATTAGACATCTAAATTATAATAAAAGAATTGTGTAAAGGAAAAAAAATGTGTGAAGAACCGTATTTGGAACAGGAGAAAAGGTATAATAGGAATAAGAAGGGAGTCCAGCTGGGGGGCTATTTGCATGTTATGTTAAAGTGTGTGACGTATCCAAAGAGCATGAGATACTAAATTTCAGAAAAAAGAACTGGACTTCAGATACAGGTTTAGAGAACAGCATATTTTATTAACTTTTAGAGCAGTAGTTACTGAGTGCTATTGTGTTACTTCAGCTTATATTCTGATGCATTTACCTACCTGCACACAGTCCGTACGCACACAGTATTTGGGATTTATAGATATTCAGCTGATTCATTTAAAATTTCACTATTTAAATTTGGAAATTGAAGTTAATACATCCAATGAACACTTACAAACTCATAGGGAATTTTCCCACTGGAATATTTTAAACCAAATTAAAGGTTTAGTATTTTTGAAACAAAAGCATAATACAAGACTATCTGTGTCTTACGTTATTATAAGATAAAGTGTTTATGAGAGTTTTATATTGTCTCTAGGCTTTTAGAATGTAGAAATCAGAGGGGAAAATCCATTCACAATAGCATTAAAATGTAGAAATATAACATTAGAATGTAGAAATATTATTTGTATAGGGTCATGCCATAAGAGCAATGATTTTTCTGAAAATTTGGATTAGTATCATTTTATTTGGATATATACCTTTGTTACCCTTGGGCTTGAAATTTAAATCTATTGAATTCCAGTTATTCCCTTTCATTGGGATGCTTAACCTTTGCAGCCAGCATTTATACACTTTTAATGCCTGTACTACAGTTAATTTACAAGTCCATTTCATATTCAATTTTAACTTTTTTGGATGTGTGGGATTTTCCATAAAGAATTTGATGTATAATTAATAGGTATTCACTTGGAAGCTATTACCCATAACAGATTTAGGGAAGATAATTACTAGAATTGAAAGATTGCTTTTGGTATATTTTCTATATTAGGAAATATGCTTTACATTAAAATCTCATCAAATATGCATAGTACCTTATTAAGATCATTATTATTATTTACCAAATAAATGGAGTTGATTCCCTTTGAGATGTGCCGTATATACATAGTAAAGGTATAATAGTTAAGCCCATTGATACAACATTGATGCTAACTTTTTCACTTTATAAAATGGTTTGTGAATGATTTTGCTGATTAGGGTTTTAAAGAATATAGAAGGGAATTAGGGGAATAATATAAGAAAAAGACTAAAGGCTTCATTAAAAACTGTTTTGCAGAGGATGCATGCACTATAATGCACACAGAAGCAACAATTAGTTGAGCAAATGGTCAATGCACCCTGATTCTTTTACCTCACCAGTAAATTCTGTCAGTACATAATTTGTAAGACATTGCATTACCTGCTAATGACTCTATGATACAGTTCAGATATATTTCTACAAGAGAAATCAATAACTTTAGAAAGCATTTAGAATGTTTTACTTAGATGGCTAATATGATTAAGTAAGGGGAAAATATATCTATAATTTCTCAAACCCTCATCTTACTGGAATAATGACTTTTCCATTAAAGAAATCCATAGAGATTTCTATCCTAAAGCACAGGTGAACATTTTTTCCCAATGATTGCATTGTGCTGGTTGCACATAGAATTTTACTTCTTACTTGTAAGATAACGATTGTATTTCTCCCCTACTCTGTCATATATATACATACATACACATACATACACACATATGTGTATGTACATATGTGTGTATATGAGGAATGGAGAGAGGAAATAACATCTATAGTGAACAATTTATGCCAAAAATATCTTCCACTTTGGGAGGATGTATTGTAGTTGTATAGTATAATTGAATTTTTTTTCCCACTGTATACACAGAACTGCACATTGTTGCTGGGAAGAATTATTCCACACTTCTGTGGTTTTGTGGAATCTCCATTGCCTAAGTGGTGACAAGATCTTAGGTTTCCTCATGATTACTTCTTCCAGACACTGCTTTGACTTAGGATTCTTGGAGGAATTTCAAATGGAGCCAGGGAAGGAAAGTGAAACTCAATGGTGTAAATTATGGTTTATCTTTGCATTTAAATTTTCTGGCTTTTGCTGGTTTGAATTATAACCTCACTACCAGTTGCATGTATATTTGGAGACTGTGTGATGAATACATACTCAAGTCTTTAAGTACTTTTAACTGGTACTGATCCAACTCAAAATTTATTGTTGTCTTTTTTTGAAAACTCATCTGTATTTGTGCCTACACATCCAACAGAAAATTCATTTTTATAGACTAGTCATTTTTTCCTCTAACAGTCTGTATAGACTTAATCAGAACTCAAAAACACCAATATAAAAGATTATCTTAACCATAAATTTTACAAACTCTTTTCATAGCTTTGTATTTTGAAGTTCTACCCTGAGGTTTCTCTTGTAATAATTGGTGCTTCCTTCACTCAGTTCTTTAGAAATAACTCAGGAAAGCAGATTGTCAACTTCTCGATATATTAACCTTAGTGGAATACTTTTTAGACATCTAAAGGAAAATGAAACAATTTCCTTCCTTCCTTCCTTCCTTCCTTCCTTCCTTCCTTCCTTCCTTCCTTCCTTCCTTCCTTTTTGTTATAGGTGGATTGCATCCCTCCATTTTATTTGTTTATCTCTATATGGTGCTAAGGATCGCACACAGTGCTGCTCACGTGCTAGGCAAGCACTCTGTCACCAAGCCAGGGCCCCAGCCCCACAATTCCTTATTTTTAAAAAGTAGTTTGCATAATTTATTCACTAATTTTCTTTTACAATTTTTACTTTTCTCAATCTATACCCACAGATGGGCTTAATAACCTGGAAACTTTAGAAGGAGCCTGGCATAATTCCCACTTATCCTGCCCCTTCAGCAACATGGCAAGTTTATTCTACTCAAAAAGAAAATGAATGCACTTAATCTATTTTAATATGAATTGAATAATTATTTTTTTCCTTAGGAGGTAAATTACTTTAGGCTGCTTTTCTACAAATTTCTAAATCTTTAGAAAATATTAATATCTTTCGATGACTCATTCCGCAAATATTTATTCAACACCTACCATGTTTTAGCACTTTTCTAAAACAATGATAAATATGGAAAGTTTCATGCCCTGTAGGTGTTTTCTTAAGATCTAGCAGGAGAAAAAGTTGTAATGATGCAAGTAAAATTTAGTGTTATGGACAAAAGAATATGAAATAGTTATAGGGAATTCTTTAATTTACACTAGTCTTGCTTTAAACTACAACAATATTTGGGGGAACAAATTCATTCTATAAAAACAATGGTACCTAAGTGGAGACCTATTTTACAACCAGTAAATCAATTAATGCATAGAAAAAGGATAAGAATTCTATGCAGAGAAAAAATAGACTGTATCCTAAATCAGGGTGAAATAGTGGCATATTTAAATAACTGACAAATGTTAAATATGCAAGATGGAATGACAGTGTGGAATGAAAATTGGAAGGTTATATGCCACATTGTGCTATATTTTGATATTAACAGCTGTGATGGAGAGCCAGTGAATGTCTATTTAAACAGAGAGCTATTCAATCAAAAGTATGCTTTGGGGGAGCTGGGGTTGTGGCTCAGCAGTAGAGCGCTCGCCTCACATGTGTGGGGCCCTGGGTTCGATCCTCTGCACCACATAAAAATGAATAAAAGAAATAGAGGTATTGTGTCCAACTACAACTAAAAAATAATAAAATATTTTTAAAAAGTATGCTTTGGGAGGTGTCATGGTATAGAAACTGTACAGTTAGGTGAAAGATTTCAATGAAAGAAGATTGTTGTATTGATTCATGTGAGTAATGAGTTTTCAGAATTATTATAGTTGTTGCAAACTGGAAATCTACTTAGATAAAGAAGTTATAGAAAGTGATAACTGAAAAGGAGAGAGGAGAGATGTAGTTCCCTGATAGATGACAGTTCTTTGAGTTCATGGGGATGGGATGCATATTTAACTTTTCCTGCTAAGGAAGCACAGCAAGCAAAAAAGATTTGTCAGTGAAAGTACTGAGTTTTATTTTGGACACCATTTCAGATGGCCATCATGTGAAGGCATTCATGTGAAGATAAACACTTTTTTAATATTTTATTTGTTTTTCAGTTGTAGATGAACACAATATCTTTATTTTTATGTGGTGCTGAGGATGGAACCCAGGGCCTCACACGTGCTAATTGAGCACTCTACCACTGAGCCACAATCCTAGCCCAAGATAAACACTTTTTAATGGTCAGATGCTGTTGAGAATTCAAAGAAAGTAATAATTAAAAGATGCCCATTATATCTGGTAATCACAAAATAATAACCTCCATCACAAGAATATATTTGGGTTTAGTTAACTATACAAGTAAATTTCTGAAGGTTCTCTAGTGAAGAGGGGATGCAAGTAGAAAAACACATTCAAATTAACTTATACTACCTGAACATTTGGATGTTAGAAGAATTAGCAAGAGAAAGTGGGTGTAAATAGAGTCACTAGAGGTGTAAGGAGACTATTGTAAACTCTTCTTATCCAATTAATTTTTCCTCTACCTATTTTGTTGTTGATGGTGGGAGGAGTCTGAGAACTTCCATATCCTCCTTAAACTCCCTCCAACTGTACATTTGTAGTAGTAGATGCCCTTTTCTTCTAAATAGTCTGAAATACAGATGCAGTCATCTGCCTGTAAATTATGAGCAAAGAGGGTTAATGTCGTACATGTTTTGTGTACTAACTCTACCACTTTTTCTGAATTGGAATGGCAAAATATTCAGATAAAGTTTAAATACTGCTTTATTTTAATTTTTTTTACTGGCTTTGTGCTCTAGAGATCTATTTTATTTTACAACACAGAGGCATTTTCTTAATACCTAGATCTTTAAGGGTGTCTTTAATGCTTAACACAGAGGGAGATCCTATGAGCATGAATGCATCTGCAGTGTTCCTTCTCAATCTTTTTTAGGGACCTTACCTTTAAGCAGTCCTTCTCTTCTATGTTCTGATGGTCTCAGCAATGTGTCCTTTCTAGAGATGCCCCAATTCTTTCTACAGAATAACAAAGTGCCTTTTTATCAATTCTTTCTTCCATTTTACAAATACCCTAGTCTTAGGTATCTTCTCATTCCAACCGTTTTTTTTCCTTCACATAAATGGAAGAGAAAATATGTTTAGCTATAAATGAATGGTTTTCATGAATGTATTAAGTTCTGTCTCTTTGGATGATAAAAGGAAAATGCTTGGAGATTTCCATGTCTTAGGGAGATGTTATAATTCCCCATTAAGTTATGAATTCAAGCATAGTTTCATCTATGAAAACATGGCTTATTTTTGCAAGAGATATGTGGATTTTTTTTTATATCATAATGGAAAAAGAGCATGAATTCCAAGATATCTCCTGGCTCTGTAATCTAAATGAAGTTGCCTCAAATCTCTGAAAAATGAACTATTTTATTAGTAAAATGGAAATACTAATAATTTATGATAATGGTGAGTATAAAAAGTAATTAATGTAAAAAAAACAAAACAAAACAAAAAAAAAAAACACCTCCTGGTATAAGCACTCAATAAATGCTATCCATTAATGATGATATTAACTCTTAAAATCATGATCTTGCTTTCTAATCTTACTATGTTAAAAAAAAATCTAGATTAGTCTTTCAAGCTTCTTTAGGTTAAAACCAAAGTAACAATTTTACATTGTTTAACAATATTAACTAAAAATGATTGATAAGTAGTGCTTAAATGCAAGGTAAAGGTTTCTAGTATTTTCAAGTGTTATTCATTTCCCCCTATACTGAGAAGGCAAGAGAACTTCTTTAGTAAAAGGGAAGACGGGAGGAAAAGGTATCTGTTAGTGTGATGAGTGTCGTGCTAATTTCTATAAGTTATTCAGTATTTAGTTTAAAACGTTTATTTTATAATTTAAAATGTATATTTATGGTTTTATTTGTGTTTCAGATTTTATATGATATAAAGCATTAATAAAATTCTTTCTTTATAATAAACTTTACTTCTAGTGTGTATCCTTCATAATTTAAATTTTATTTGTTGATATTAATTTTTTCCCAAATATTAATGTAACTTTTCCTGAACATCAATCATGTTAATTTTACAAAATAGGTATGACACTGTGCATCTTTAGACACAAATTTCTGATTATTTGTACTATATGTAGAATAAGCACTCAATTGGGCATAACTCTTTTTGTCATATTTTAATGAAAAATGTAATTTTCAATACATATCTTTCTGTGATTTCAAGGAAGCAAAAATGGGAATTCAGTGCTTTCCAGTGAATAATTGACTTTCTATTTTAAATACTGATAATTAATTTGAGGTCCCCATTTCATCAGTGGCAACTGCAAAGTATACTTTTGAACTTATGTCACATAGTCTGTAACTTTTAGTTTAAAAAACAAAACAGATTTTATAAAATGTCAAGAAAAATTTCTGCCTAAATTTATTATTCTTTCAGTGGAAGAATACCGAAATAAAATTCAAACTCCAAGAGAAAATTCTATAAGTATATTTAGCACTGTGCAGAACATTCTCCTATTCACCCATTAAGAATAAGAAAGATTATTTAGATAAAAAACTATATTTCCTATTGTTTCTGCTCCCATTTTGACCTGTAGCAATTTACTTTATCACTTAGAGTCTTCATTTTCTCAATATGTTTCTATTATGAAAGAATTTTATTAAATTTATGATTCTGTAATCTAAGAATCATTAGCATGAAGTTATATTCTCCTAATGATGTCTAAAAGTGCACTTATGGGTTGTCAGGTTAAAAAGTAAAAGCTATTAGATGTAGGGAAATGTATTTTGAAAAACAATCAATAAAAATATGAACGCAACGCATGTCTTCTCAAACTACAGTTCTAAAGTTTGAGTGCTTAGTATGAGTGTAGAATAGCAGATTTTGCAAGAAATTTTAATTTGTTTTTTTAAAGAAAAAATACACATGGCATTCATTTGGAAATTTGTTTAAGGAAAAATCAATCAATCAATCAATAAAAGTGTTTCACAATAATGACTTACTAAATAAAAATATATACTAAATGCTTAGATGGAATGAAGAATTAGGAGAACCATCATTCCTGCCTGCTGCCTGCAAGGACAGAAAGGTCTCAGTTTTCTCTCCACTCAGTGGATAAATCAACCCCAATTTTAAGAAGGATTTTTTTTAACCTTAAAAGGTCTATTTCTATACCACAATAAATGGTTCGTGGATTATCTAACACTTTGGATTATCTGCACCATTAGTGAGGATAATAAAGAGTTGACTGCATTTTGCATTGAAATAGCATGGTCTATTACGCTCATGAATAGTCTGAGAATGAAGCATTGGAAAGAGTCTTTCTTGCTGCATTTATGTACAATGGTTTAATTGCCTGCAGCTTGGCTGATGGGGCTTTTAGTTTGTTTACAATTGATGGTACATCCATCACTTTTTCAATTATTAGTTTGAAAATTATTAAAGTTGAATAATTATGTCATTGTGGCTAAAGAAGTATGTGATTTCAAGTCTTAAAATAATAAGGATTTATTTTACAAATATCTCTCCCTGCATTTCTGTTTCAGTTTTCTTGATAAGGGTTAGTTATTTTTATCACCCTTATCATTTTTTTCAATAGCATTAAAAATAATTATTAAAATACTAGTAAATTTCAGGAAATGTATTTCAAGTAATGTAAAGGAAAACAATTTCAGTTATCAGAGTTTAAAAATCTGATAGACTGAAGGAAATTAATTTTGTCTAAAAATATTTCAAGCATTTCTACTTATGGAAATCATAAAACCTTAAATGAGTTTTTCCCCTAAATATTACCACATGGCTGGGACTTAAATATCCCTATCAAACTGTTGTTAAAGATAAAATTCCTTTGTGTTCCTCTCCAAAGCTGTTTTTGTTACTTTCCCATGGTCCATGTGTCATAGTGATGCTGGAGAAACTGGCATTCTTCAGTTACTAAATCAGCCATGAATTTGCAATGATATTTCATGCAGTATGTCTGGCATGGATTACTTTGCTCTTACTAATTTTGGAATTTTAAAAATAATTATACGATTCCTGGGTTTTCTTAAATAACCCAAATACTGGATAATCTTGAATGGTAGTATTAACTACATTGCTTATCATTTAAATTGGCTTTGGTGCTTTTTTTGCATATATTAATTAAAATAAAAATAATAGAGATACTGTGGTCACTGAAGAGATTAAACAAGATAAATGACAACTATATAAAATTTTCCCACTTTACAATACTCACTTATTCATTCTGGTGTTTAACTTTTTTGAAGTCCAGTATGTGACTGTTATAATTGTTCAGGATGAATTTCTGGAAAAAGTGAAATATTTTCTCTTCTTATATAATTTATATTCTAATGGAGAAGACAAACAGTAAAAAAATAACCAAAACTATAACTTTATAGAGGCAAAGGCTATGAAGAAAAAGATGTTTTGGGGTAACAGTGACATACCAGGTCGGGCAGGGGAAACAAAAAACAGGTACAGTGATGTCTCTGAGGGGTGAACTCTCTAAAGAGCTGGCATTTGAAATGAAACCACCCATGACTAGAAGGACCAGCTAAATGAAGGTAAGGTGTATTGTCCTCAGGCACACACAAGGCCATTTTCTAAAAATAGAGAGAAATATTTGGGTGGAAGAGCTATGTACAGTGTGAAAGACTTCTTCATAGAGAAAGGTAGGGTCCAAACCACAGCAAAGCCACAAAGTTTATATTTCATTATTTTGCAGAGAAAAAGTACTGGGTGGCTCCTTTTGTTCTGATAAATTCATATTAGAATTGATCATCAATACCTGGAATACACACAAAGAGAGTAGTTAGAAGGGTATCTATGACTATGAGAGTAAAAACAGAGGGGAAGTGATCGAGTTTGAAGTACAGTTTGGGAATTGATATAATGTGTGTTGGAGGAGGAAATATGACTCTTTTATCATCCCTTAGTAATAGATAAATACAGATATACATCATATCTATATGTCATATATATACATATGGCTATATACATATACAGTATACACACATATTCACATCTTTTTATTATTATCTTAGGGTTTTTAAAAGACATCTTGATATGGCTTGTTACTCTTCCTTTTTCCTGTTGAGAACTTAGAGGACATATATGTGTGCATATATATGTGTGTGCATGTATGCGTGTGTGTCTATCTATATATAAAGGTATCTATATAGATAGATCTAGCTAGATAGATAGACCAATATATATGTCTATATGTATATTAGTACAGAGAATTGAATCAATTAATAATAAAAGATGGTAAGCTTTTAACCAACTTGCTAGAACAAGACCAAAGTATACAGTTTTTAAAGATTAATACTGTATATTTTTCAGACCAAAAGATTCTATATAACTTGCACATACAAAAATATATGATTTGTACATCTATTTGTTTGATTTCTATTTGTCCCCAAATCTTTAGGAATGGAGGATTTTAATACAAATTTGTATGAGAAGGAACAGAAAACATATTATCTACAGACTGGCATATCAAAAGGAAAACAGAATATGGACAAAAGTGCCTCAACATACGCATCATCTCCTTTCCAAACCCAGCAATAAAATATGTCACTTCAGATGTTTTGGACTATAAATTCTTCAATTCCATTTGGTTTCAATACTATTTTCATAAAAATAAAGAGTAAGCTCTCTTTTGATATTTTTGAAAATGTTTGTGAAAAAAGCAAATTATTTCCTTTTTGAATATTTCATTGATATTGTAACATTATTTGGAACTAGTAATTTCTTAGTTTTGTACAAGTTTAAGTTCATTATAAAATGTTTAAAACTAAATTTTTAAAAAGATCATAGGGTTTTTCAAGTTTTAAATTTTATATTGAATCAATTTATGTTAAAATATTTTAGTTGGCTTTTTCCATTTGGATACATTTTCAATTTTGAATTTTTGGCATAAAAATCTTTATAATATCTCACTCCCATTTTTTTCATAATTATACTTGAAAGTATGAATCTTTTTCTATAAACTAATTTTATTTGTGTCTTTTATTTTCTTCTTGGTCAATATTTCTAGTATTTAGGCAATATTGTTATTTTTTTGAAATTTAAACAACTATTGTCTTGTTATGTAACATTTTATTTTTTTAGTTCATTTTATTTCTAAATTTTTCTGATTATTATTGTTAGTTGTCTTTGTTCTTCTGCTGTAATTCTTCTACTTTTCAAACTTTAATTTCAATCTCATTAAACATCAGCCTTTTTAGTTTTCAAACAAAATCCTTGAGGTTTATAAATTGTGCTCGGGTATCACTGTAAGTACTTGCAGATCTGCATGTATTATTATTTTTTTGTATTATAGAAAACAGCAAGATACGGAAATATCAATGTCTAAATTAAACAGAGCTACTTTGAAAAAAATAACTATAATCACAAATGTATATAAATAATATATATATATATATATATATATATATATATATATATATATAAATTTGAAATTATTATATTTATATTTATATGACATGTATCTCACCAGGCAAGTTCCCCAGGGAGTGGACTATCGGATAATACCTATGAGGAAATAAAAAGTTAAAATTGAGCACAGAAAAATGTGGACTGTTAGGAAGTCTAAACAAATGCTTCAGCCATAAAAGGGATTTTGGGGATTCGGAGAGAATGTATGAGTGTGTGTGTGTGTGTGTGTGTATGCACATACACATGTGCTGGGGCCATAGCACTGTGATAGAGCACTTGCCTAGTATGCACAAGGACCTGGGTTAAATCTCCAGCTCTGAAAAACAATAAATGAAGTATGTAGAATAAAATAAAAGTATGAAAACAATTATTTAAGGATTCCAGAAAAGGGAGAAACTGAAGAGAGAATGGTTAATTGTATTTTCACTGAAGCATTTAATAAATATGGTTTTCTTTAACTGACTGAGACATACAGAACATCCAAATAGACTCACACATGTATGGACTGTCAAGTTAGGGCAAAGGTGTCACTACTTGACGTGGTCCATGCCCTAATCATCTCCTAGTTATCTGTGCTATTTCAGTTAATTTCTTGGTTTTCACCCAAATTTATTTAAATGATATTAAAATGGAAAAGAATCCTAAAATTTAGCAATAGACTTAGGCACGTTCATTCCAAAAATATGTGAGAAAATATTAAAAATACATATCACTGAATTGGAACAACCTTGTAAATATCAGCTATCATTTTTCATGCACAATCAATTATAGAGATTATCTGTTCTTTTAAGTCAGTGACTATCCAGGACCATTTTACTGCCATTGATTCACTTAGGTACTTCTACTTAGTTTACCTAAGTCTTGAAGATAAATTGATTTTATTTCAAAATTTAAAAAACTTAATTTTGATCACATTACTTACTCCAATTAAAAGTAGCTATTTTCTTCTTTGGCACACCCATGTAAAACAAATATTGTCTTGTGCTATGATTGACATTTGATTATGAAAAGATTAAATCATATATCTTGCATTACATATAATACTAGCCTAACTTAACAGCTCAAAAATATTGTGTTTTTCATTCATTTTTCTCAATAATATAACAAATTGCTTCATTTGTGATATATTTTGATTGGAAATGATGCTCTGTAATTTTAATATTACATTTGCCAGTATCAATCAGGAACATGTATGTAAGAATTTAAATTAACAATGGCCCAATGTCCAAGAATATCTCTTCTTCTACATAAATTTTTAAAATAAAATTATTAGATTCTGCATCATGTTGAAGAGTTTTAGTGAAATTATCTCAATAATAATGCAACCAACCACTCCAATCAAGACTTTGGATTAATTGTCTCATTTGAAATCTAAACATGAGCTTGACATCCTCTTGTTTTGTTGAAAGACTATAATGTAAAAGTTTGTGTATCAAGATATGGCTGTGAAAGGAATACATTTCGTCTGTCTTATTACTGTCACAGCTGCAATGCTGAGAACAGTCAGCATCTGCTTTTTGGTAATCATATCAGTCCTTTCTTTCTTATGATACAGGTTCAAATGGCAATCACTTTGAAATTCCGGAATCAAATGCTGATAGATAGAGGGCCTTGCCATCACCCTGGAAAATCACCAGCCTCTTAGAATCTGCCACTTAATTAAAACAGCATCTGAAATAATGGAAGGAGGGTACTGAACACACTGTAGGAAACAAATGCTGCAGAGAAACATCAGTGCTTGTGGTAAGACAAGCATTATTATTTATTAATTTATGGATCGCAGTGCCCATGTATCAGAGTACTTTATGACAACAGAATCAACAATATATCCTCAAGGACAATAAAAATCCAAGAAGGCATGCACTCTTCAAACAAAGAATAGCAGTAATGTCCTTTTGATTTGATAGAGAGAAAACTCCAGAAGCTTTAAGCTTCTTGACAAATACCACATTCAGAATTTTAAATTTCCAGGGAAATTAAATTGCCTTAGATGTGACCTTCAATCAATTTTAAAAGGGGGGATATTCTAATGCTTTAAGGTATAGTCTATTTGAATTAGCAGTTTATTTTAAGCCTGACTGATTATTTTACCTTCCTCACTTTTATAAATACACCTGCTATTTTTACCAGTTTTTTGTAAATGTACATGTCATTTTTGTCCTCATTAAATGGACAAAATACATTTTTAAACTCAGAATAAATTTTATTATATTTAAACATGAGATAAATATTGTATTTTAGATTAACCTTTAAAATGTTCTGGATGTATTTAATGCTCAAGAAAAAAATAAAAGTGAAAAGAAAACTATTCAGGTTAAAAAATAATAACTAAATCAAAAATAAATACACACAATGTGAAGATTGTTTTATTCTGTACAGTAGCTATAGGGAATACATTCTGTTCTTTTTATGATATATTTGGAGATGTAATGAATGTTATCTCCCTGAAGGCTATTCATAGAGTTATGAAATATCTTCACTCCTGTGGCCTCCAAAAATGCAACCCAGAGAGTAAAACTATTTAGCAAAGTAAAAGAAAAAAGAAAAACAACAGCTATTTTGACTGTTCAGGGAAGTAAAATTGCTACTCATCAGTATAGAATAAAATGAAATGTCTATTCAAAATCTGTTTTAGTGTTCCCTTCAGCAAAATTATTGAGGTTGGCATTAAAATTGTTTCTACAAATCAGAATTTAGAAGGGAGCTAATGACAAGAAAAAATCAGGAATGTGGGACAAACAAAATCCAAAGACTATAGAATTGGGAATATTGAAATATCTGAAAAAAAATCAAAGTTAATTAGTTTTTAGAAAGTTGTTTAAAGAAGTTCTTGGGAACTTTTAACAGAGAATTTTACATAAATAAAAGTATGGCATTTTCATAAGAATGATGGACAGATTTTGTCTTCAAAGGTATAAAAATTATACATCAGAAATTTAAACAAGGATTTCTGAACACTGCAGAATTTTATAAATTGGGAATAAAAATTTAAAGTTCTCCCCATAAATGCAATAAAAACTATTCTTTTAAGAGAATACTATGATTTTGGGATTTTAATTTTAATCCTAATATTTTTTTTTTATCTTTGAATGGCAGAATTATGGGATTTTAATTCTTTTTCCCATAATTTCTTTTTTTTAATTTATTTTTTATTGGTTGTTCAAAACATTATAAAGCTCTTGACATATCATATTTCATACATTAGATTCAAGTTGGTTATGAACTCGCAATTTTACCCCAAATACAGATTGCAGAATCACATCGGTTACACATCCACATTTTTACATAATGCCCTATTAGTAACTGTTGTATTCTGCTACCTTTCCTATCCTCTACTATCCCCCCTCCCTCCCCTCCCATCTTCTCTCTCTACCCCATCCACTGTAATTCATTTCTCTCCTTGTTTGGGAGACCCTCATTGTTATACAAAATTACATATAAGAGGTTGTGAGGGGAATGGGAAAATAATCCTAATATTAAACTGACTTTAAAAAATTTTTAAAGTACTTCAGTTTTTTACTTAGAGTTACTAACCAAAATAAAAAAATCCTTCTTATAAAAATAAGTTATATATTTTAAACAAATACTTATTGTTTTCCCAATGCTTAAGGCACACTGGTAACTGAAATAAAGAGAGAAAGGAAGGAAGAAATAAAGAAAAGAAGGAAGAAAAAAGGAAACAAGCAAGCAATTGAGAGAGAAGGGAATGAGGCAGAAAAGGAATTCACTCATTCTCTTATATCCATTACTCATAAGCTCATTGGAAAAGCTAAATATATATAAAATGATGAAGTGCATAAAACTTAAAAAATTGTCTGCTTCTTGGCATAATCCATGGTGATGATTGCTCCAGTTGGATCTGGGTAATGACATTCATCTCTAAGGAAGCAAATATCATCAAAGAAAAATAAAAATTTACCTGGAATCTTATCCTCTGAGAAGAATGGAAAGCAGACCTCTAAGGCATTCTCATTTGAAGTATAAAATACCAATTTGACACTGAAGAAGTATCAAAGTAAATCTGTCTAAACTAGAAGTTAAAAAAAAAGAAGACAATTTTATTTAAGGTCAAATTCATAAAAGTGAAAGATGATATGGATTTTTTTCAAAATAGCAGCAGAATGACTTGAGAAAGCTCTGAAGAGGAAGTTCAGGGAATGCCCCATAAGTTAGTAGACTACATTTTTTTCTGAATCATTCAATTGTTATTAGAGTAACCCTGAATAAGGCTCTTAGATATCTGATTATCAAATTACCTTAATAATACAATCATAGATATACAATAAATTACTTCCCATTGGCCAAATATATCCTGCAAGTATATATAATTATAATCTACATGTCACCCCTCCCCCAGAAAAAATGAATTTAAACACTTTTAGTATCCATATACATTCAGGAAAATAATTTAATTGATGAAACATATATTTCAAGTAGTTCCAATGCAAAATTATTAATAACATATAATAACTGTAAATAAAATACATGGTCAAATAAGGCAATTGAATTAATAAATTCTCATATATCCACTTCATGAGGCTTATCTACTGCCTTTTAAATTATAGTTTTCAATTATGTTGTGGTGCAAGAAAGAGGTTTACAATATAATATTTAATCAAGTGTATATAATTTATAACAATACTAGATATTCTTAATTATATAACTATGGCATCTATATATAGTTATCCCTCTGTATCCATGGTTTCTTCATTTGCTGATTCAATCAACAGCTGACTGAAAATATTTGCAAATAAAAAGTTGTGTCTATATTGAACAGGGAGAGACTTATTGTCACTAGACTTTAAACAATAGAATCTAACAACAATTTACATAGTATTTGCATTTTATTAGGTAGCAGAAGTAATCTGCAGATGATTTAAAGTACATGAGAGGATGTGTACATCATACACAAATTGGTGCTTTCTTATAATAATATCCAGAGATGTTGGCATCTGTAGAGGTACAAGAACTAACCCCATTGATATCAGAGAAGGATATATATAAATAGTTATAAATGTAGGTTGGTATATGAACACAGACATATATTTCTATGTTTGTGAATATATATGTCAAAACAACACATCTTCATACAAAATAAATATAAAAAGAAATATGACATATTAATTGTGCTTATCTCTTGATACAGAAATCTCAGGTGTAAATTATTCATTGCCATTTCTGTAGTTTTCATATTTCTATAATAAGCATATGTCAGTGTGACTTTTATACAAAAATTATTATTATTTATCTTTTAAGTCAATATTTAATGTTATGAATATTTACTTTATGCAGATATTACATTAGGGAATTTATATGCACTTTTTGAGAATTAACTGTGGTTTGCAAACTATTTTTTATTATGTTACCTAGTGGAGGAAAGTGAGACTTAAGGAGAACTTTCTCATCCATATGGAATAATGTCTGTCCTTTTGGAAAGCTGGATGAAGTTTCAGTTCAAAGTATTTTGTTTTTAATAAAATATCTACTTGTAGAATGCAGTAAAATAATAGGTAAATATTAAGACATTGAACTTTTACATATATGTAGCAATCATTTAGCTTTTAAAAATTCAGTATTTGTAGAAAGAGTGAAGCTCTTCATGAATCAACTATGGGCTTTTGTTAAAAAAACAATGCTTTATAAAAATAGTATAAGAATATTAGAGGGGAAATGAACAAAGAATGGCAGTCAAGATTCAGTCTGTTTTGTTACTTTGTATGATGAATGAGTTAAGTCCTCTGACGAATGAACCAAGTCTTTTCCTTGGCCAGAACTAATGAACTAGGTTGTTTTTCAGATTTGATATTGTAAGGTAACCACTTCTTTGACATAGACATGTGCCCTGATGACAGCAATCTGATATAAAAAAAATGAACATGGTGAGTCCTTATCTGAAGTCATTCATTTGCTTTTTCCTTAAAGACATTTGGGAGATTATGAAGAAATTGCTTAGTTCGGGGAACCTATATGATTTTTTATTATTATGGAAGTTCAGAATTTAAAACCAGAAAAACACTTTGATGATATTATTTATATAATTTAAATATGCACTTAATGACTATTGTTCAGTTTTTACTTTCATCAGCTCAGATATATGCAGTAGTTCAATGAGGGCAGTTTCATGAGATTCCTCACAATCAGGAAAATGCAAATCAAAACTACATTGAGATTCTACTTCATCCCAGTTAGAATAGCAATCATCAAGAATACAAACAATAAACTCTGGTGAGCAAATAGAGAAAAAGGAACCTTCTTATGCTAGTGATGGGAACATAAATTAATTAAGCCACTATGGGAACCAGCACAGAAATTAAATATGGAAGCCTATTATCCAGCTATACCTCTACTCAGTTACTTATCAGAAGAATTAAATTCAGCATACTTTACATATTCATACATAACCATGTTTATCATAGCCTACTTCACAATAGTCAAGGTATGGAATCAGACTGAAAGCCTATCAAAAGATGAATGAATAAAGAAAATAAACACAAAAGAGCTTATTCAGCCATAACAATTATGCCATTATCAGAAAAATGGGTGGAACTGGATAGCATTCTGTTAATTGAAACAAGACAGACACAGAAGACATGTACTGGTTATTTTTTCTTATACATGAAACCAGAGGGGGATAAATGGATCATGAAAGTAGATTGGAAACCATTCAGGTAAAGAAGGTGAAGAAAGGCAAGCCGGGAAGGGACAGTAAGGGAGGCTTTGGTGATAATACTGAGAAAAGTATTCTATGAATATGCCAAAATGAAATTCACCATCCTGTATAATTAACATTCACAAATACACAGTTATTAAATAAGAAGAAAGTAGAGTAATTGAACAATTCTGAATAATAAAAGAGTACTTGAGAAATATGAAACAGGAACGGACACCAGGATATTGATGAGTGAGACACTATTTGTGTCTTAAAATGATGTAAACATTTCTCAACATTCTCAGAAGATACGTCAACATCAAGGACAGCTGGAGGATGACAATCCCTTTTATTATTATTGCATTCAATTATCCATGAACAATTTGTCAAATATAAAACTGAGAGAAATGGGAAGAGTCAAATAGGATGAGCAGTGCTGTCATTTTTTAAAATATTTCTTGATTCCTGTTGCTTATATATAATTGTCTAAACTTCCAGAGGGAGGTAAAAAAAAATGTAGCTGGATTTCATTTATGCCATAAACCCCTGTGTCAGAACCACAGAGTCTTCCTATGTATTTGCATATGGAACTATATGCCAACTAATTGAAAAAAAAATCAAAGGAAATTTATCAAAGCCAGTATAGCCCAATGAAGTACATAAAGCAAGTTTCTCAGTATCTTTTTAGCAGATGCAAATATCTCTCCTATAACTGAAATGATGAAAGTTATTTAACACAGAGAACTTGCTATATGCAAGATAGTCTCCATTTTTATAAACAAAATACTTAAGTAAAACCTTATAAAAATTCCTAAAGTAATACAATTATTATGCACACTTTGAAGAACAGGAATATAAGACAAATCCAGAGATTTAGAAACTTGAATAGTTACTGAGAAAAAAGTGACTGCTTTTATCCATTAAGCTTTTCTTTGTCTCCATGAGTTTGATGTCATCTTTGTCCTACTCCAGCACAGGCAAAAGCATCTGGCTTTCAACCCCAGTCAGTTATATCATTTATTAGTGAATCCTATCCAAATTACTTTAGCTGCTCTGCATATATAAAATGGAGATCATAACACTGATCTAATCGAGCCATTATAAAAACAAATGTAACATCATAAGGAATTTTTATTTCTCTCTTTTGACTCTAAGTTTGGAAGGATTAGAAGGAAGAAAAAAAAAACACATCATGCCATCATAATCCCTCCCAATCCTGTTTAGACCTATCATTGCTGATTTCCAGTAAACCTATCTTATTTTCCTTAACGGGTAGCTCTCAGTAAGATGAGTTTGTGAAATATTCAGACTGAACAGAGGAGCATCATTATACTTAATATGACATGCAATCAGTACAAGAAATAGAAATGGTGAAATAAGCTGTGAGTTTAGGATGACAAAGACGTAAGAGGCATGTGCTTGTTGTGACTTAAGATAACTTAACAGATACAAATGATCAAATTTTGGCCTGTTTCCTATCCTAGTTGTAAATGAGGCATCAGTTCTTTTGGATGTCATCTTTGAAAAGCTGAAGTGTGATCACACTTTTGTTTCCCTAGGGATAATCTTCCCTTCTTAAATATAGAAGGGAATTTCTAAGGTGACCAAATCACCAATTTCCCACCACCACTTCTTTCACATCTGTCAGGAGGACTTCAGTTGAACCATTCCTAAGCACAAAAAAGAGACAACATCTTTGACTTTGTACATCCTCATGAATTGCATTTCAGTTTGCAGTCTCCATTCAAGACTTTCCAATTTTCTTTCTAATTGATGAATATCTCTTATTACTGAGAAAGTTTAGAGATTCTTAGTTTCATCTTTTATCTATCTTCTATTGGCTTTCTGAACCAATTCTGGCTTAATTGATGAGCATTCTCTATTGTTGATTTAGCATTGTGGCTCTTCTTTTAATAAACCAGTTCCCTCAAAATGCTTCTTTATAAAAATATGTTGCACTAACTTTTCTCAATTGTAACCTGGAATTTTAATAATTTATTTCATACTTACATGAAAGATAGTCTTCTTTATGTGTTCTCCCTCCAACTTGTTATGCTTCCTATCACAATTCATCTATTTTATTGATGCATTTTCTTCATTATTTCTTAAAGGGAATGAATTCATAGTCTCGAACTGATGACATATTTAGGAAATTTATGCTGTTGTTTGCTTTATTGACTTGTGTATTTCTTCTTTCATGCTCAATTGGGTAGTTTTATAAAATTATATTCTTGCATCCCCCAATTCTATAGTGCAATATCCTGTTTCAAGGAACACTAACACGGCTGATAAATGTATTTCATAAGCCCTGTCCTTTTCCTGATATTCTGTAGTCTTCAGATAAATTGTATCAGTGTAACATAGTCTGAAGTTTTTGTACACTTTGCATTTCTGTTATTCGTCAATGATACATATCTATTTTTTATCATTGTACAGGCATATGAAATTTCATCTTTATGTGCATTCATAATGCCCTAATTTAAAAAAAACTAAAAATAAATAGAAGAAAAATCAGTAGAGGAAAGTGAACAGTGTGTCCAGGGAGGTATTGGGGACTGAATTGAAGCAAATTATATCCTGTGCTTTACAATTATATAGAAATGACCCCTAATATTATATATAACTAAAATGAACTAATGGAAATAAACTAATTTATTTTAAAAATGCTATCAACTTTCTTTTGGCTCATAATTTACTTTTGTTGCCACAATAATTCTTCTTTTTAAGAGAGAGAGAGAATTTTAATATTTATTTTTTAGTTTTCGGCGGACACAACATCTTTCTTTGTATGTGGTATTGAAGATCAAACATGGGCCACACACATGCCAGGCGAGCGTGCTACCACTTGAGCCACATCCCCAGCCCAATAATTCTTAAAATTAAGAAGCTTAAAGTGAAATTATTTCCCCCTATTTTTAGATATGCCAAACTTGCATTCATTTTGTACAGTGAAGTATTTGGACTCTTTTTGAATTCTTTCAAGTAAAATATCCACATATAAAATTTTATAAAGTAAAATCCTCATGAGATAAAAAGCCAATGCATCTAAAAATTTATATCCAACACCTGAATTTATAATTAGTTATATGTGTAGGTTCATCCTGAATCATATGTGTTTTCAAAGTTCTTTTTAGTAGAAGAATAATTGATTAAAATTGTTCAGAGTTGATTCAAATAGCAGAGTTACTTGGAAATTTCTTTTTAGTCTTTAATTATTTACCTGCATATGCATGGTCTTCTACTCTAGTATAAAGAAAAGGACTTTAACTCTTATCATCAAAAAACATTTTATTCATTACACACATATTTAGCGTATATGTAATATATTATTTCCCTGGAGAAGGTCAGATACATGTGGTTTGCCCTATTAGTGATTTGACCACAACTGTGTTATTAACTGTGTCTTTATGTTTGAAGTTTATAAGTGAATGCCCTGTCTTATAAAAAGATATAGCCTTGGCAACAATAATAGTTTACAATTCCAATATTTTGTTTGACCATTATATGACTTCCTTTGGAGGCTTCATAATTTATTTATTAAAGGAGGTAGCACAGCTGTGAGACAATTCCCTCTAGGGAATTATGAAGTTCCAGTTGAAATGGAGGAAATAAATGTGTTCAATTGATCAATAAATTTATGACCATGCATTTTCTGTAAAGAATTATGTCTACTATCAAGAGTAAAAGCAAATGACAATCACCATAAGAACATTTTGTGATTTATTATTTTTCTGATATTTAGATCTGCTTTTCTATGATACTAATATTGTATTAATTACTGTGTTCTTAAATATTTTGTTTTCTTGAAGAATGATTGTTTTGTGAAAATACTTATTTTACTACAGAATGGCAAAATCTAATTAAGTTAGACAAACCAGGTCATGTCTTGATTATCCAAAGTTCATGCTTTCCTTTGACAGGCTCAAGTTCTTTGACCTGAGTCTCAAAAGACAACCACGTACTCCTCATGTAGTTCTTCCTTGGCCATTATTAATATAATAAGCAGTGCATTTTTTAGAAGTCTACAGCAATTTTTAGTCTCATTAATGTGGCTCTTCTGACCCATTGTAGAATTTGAGAAATATAATTACAAAAATTCAGTTTGACTTAATCATAGCAGCCAATAGGGGGATTATACATTGTGTTGTAATCTGTAGAGAGGATCCATATGATCCATATCCCATCTAGTAAAGTAGTATCTACTTTAGATGATTCTGCATGGGGATTTTAATTTTAGTTTTCTTTGTCTTCAACTACTTCCTCTGATCTATAGAGATTAGAATAAGCAGTTATGCATTCTTAAATGAAAAGATAATCCAAATTAATTACTTCTATTTAACGTGGTGTGTTCCTAGGATACTTTAACAAATGATACTGGAAATTCTGGAATAAGAAATTCCATAAAGAAATAAGCTAAACTGACTAAAAATATAATAGGTCATAGGATTATAGCTTGAGCTAGTGAGAAAAAGGAAATGTAAACTATTAAAATGATAGTCAAAATGCAGAAAAATAAAATACTGAAAGAGTAATAAGTAATATCCTGGAAGAGTGTTTTTTTTCTAGATATTGTTTGTCAACAGAACTTGGATGAATAACATATGTAAAATACAGAAAAAAACACCTAAATATGTGTGTGTGTTTGTGTGTGTGTGTGTGTGTGTTTTAACTTTTATTGAAGAAGGAGGCAGACTTGGAAGAAAAAAATGACTTTTTAGGATGGTTAACAATAGTCCACTGTATATATTTTATACCCTGTGAAGTCTGATTTGTATTGCATTTTTAAATAGTTTTAACACAGATAATATTTTGTCACATGCAAAAATTATATGAAATTCAAATAAATTGTCCATACTTGGCCAATTTGTTTTATTCATGGGAAGTCAATTTTATTCCAGTGGCTTGTATGTGTACAGTTATAGTAGTTCCACATTTACTTTGATTATTATACTTATATTGTTTGAAATAGAAAAAATTTACTTTTATTATTATTATTACTTATTTTGTTCAAAATAGAAAAATGTGATTCCTCTAACTTTGATTTACTTTTTCAACATTTTGTATCTTTCTGATTTCCCTTCCAGTTCTATGTGACTGTCATGATCACCTTTCCATTTCTGATGAAGTAGAAAAAGTGGTAAAAATTACCAGACTGGTAAAAAGGTTCTTGCTCTCTAAAGCTTGTGATTGTGTATTTTTAGTGTCCTTTCAACATCTCTTCCACTCTTTTCCTCAACCATATGTAAATCTGAAAACTTATTAATTCTTCCTCCTAAATCTAGGCTTGTACATCCAGTTTTTAAATTGTGTAAGCCTGGTCCAAATATCTGGCTTGGGAATCCAAAGAAGTTGTTTTTTTCTTGAGCAACATTGTACTTGAAGATCTCAATATAAATAATACTGCAGAGTATCTCCTCTTGCTCTCATGCAAGGTCCTATGTATCACTCTCCAAATGATCAGAATTACAGGAAAATTGTTGATAAAATTTGGATAGGAATGATTTTTCTCACTTAAACAATCATTCCTAGGTTGAGAGAGAACATTTAAACGCTTTACTTCTTGGGGTTAAATATTGATAATGGATGTGAAATAAAATGCTCCTTCCTTTGGGATAGTTTACTCAAGTTTGTTCCAGAGGGAAAAGAATGTGATAATTTGCTAAAGAATTAAATTCTGACTTGATGATACATTAGTGTGCAATCTCCACAAATGGACTATTGCACTAATTTCTCTTTGTAATGCAGTTAATATATTTTCTTTTTATTATAAATATTTTCTGTTCCTATTCAGAGGAAAGTTCATAAAGGTATACCTCCATGTTTAATCAGAAGTGTACAAATATTTTGTTATTTCTTAGAATATAAATCAATATATTAAACATTCCCATTTAACAAGTTACTAGGTAAAATAAGAATGTAGAAATAGTTATATAATACATTAACAGTTAATTTAATTAATTTTACTTGATATATAATGGATTTATAAATACTATTATTATGTAGAACAAATATTTCCTTAGTGATATTATCATGTTAGGTTGTTATAACATTATAGTCGGTTGAAAATTGAACTTACAAAGCAATTTTTTAAGAATCACTTCAGTGGGCTTTAGAAATCTCTTTACCCTGAAGAAACTATGAAAGAAAAAAAAAAGATTATTTCTTTTATTTTATTCCAGGTAATTATCAGTTTAAGAATATGAAGTCAAAGCAGGTGAAACGAAGATGGAATTTGGCTATGTATTACAGAGAGTGAAATAGGCATTTACCCAATGTCTTTAGAATATTTGAGCAACCATTTCCACAGGCCAGTCTTTTGACTATTCCAGGACCCAGTCACACAATTCTTATCTCTTGCTTTTTGGTATTAATATTTGTATCACAAATGTATTATTTCAAGTGTATTTTGTGCATATTTTTTCAGCTAGAAAAAAAATATCTCACATATCAGTGAGATATTTTAGAGAATAAATTTTAGTTTTAGAGAATAAATTTTAGCATGTTTTACTGCCCAAAGGAAGTCTTCCTCTAGTTGGTTTAATTGTATTCTTTCTCATTGTCCCAACTTTGTGCTTTCTCTGAGATTTTAGATAAGTGCATTTTCTGATGACATTTTATGATCTATTATTTCTATTAGTTTCATGTAGCCATGCTAAATTAAGTTCATAAAAACTATATAGCTTGATAAATATACAAAGATTCCAAGACTAATTTAGAAATAATGTATATCCATTTATTCTATGTAATTGTCCACTTACAAGTGGGGCATATATATCCATTTCTTTTATGTCTTTAACAAATGTTTTATAATTCTCTAAATAATAGCATGTGCATGTATCCTTAGCAACTTGTAAATTACAATGATATTTGAAATGGAATTTTAACAATTCCTTTTTCTACTTTATGTTTTTAGTGTATATGATTCTATTTAATTATGTATATGAGTCCTATTGTTTATAGTTTGAAATTTTCTTGGATTTGGGGTTATTTATTAGCTTGATCAGTGAATAATAAAAACTTAACTTCCTTTGTTTTAACTCATAAATATCTCTTTTGCTTATCCTATTTAATTTAGTAACCATGATTCTTGGTTAAATATTGAATAGAAATATCAGCAAAGAAGATTTTCTATCCTTTTAATTTATTTAAAGAAACTCAGCTTGGGAATCCAAAGAAGTTGTTTTTTTCTTGAGCAACATTGTACTTGTTTCACTATTAAGTGTGATACTTGTATATATTTTTGAAAATAGCCATTACCTGTTTAAGAAAGTTTTAGTGTTTTAATACATTTTTTCAAACTAAGGGATTTGAGTTTAACAAGTTTTTGTGAGGTTTTTATTATTTACTTGGTTTCCATATTAACCTACAAATTCAGACTTTCCATTTTACTTATGCAATCATGAGATCAATTCCACTTGGTCATGATAATTTTCCTTCTCAACCATGGTGATAGCATAACCAGGTAAAAAGACTTTATTCTCTTGAACTTGAAATGATTTTTCATACAGACGACATAGAAAAAAAAATGGAAACAAAGAAATTGCCAAAGCTGAATCAAAAGAAATGGGAAAATCTAAGCAGGTCTACAATAATTAAAGGAATTAAATAAGAAATAATTCTCAGTACATTCTCCCAACAAAGAAAATTCCATAACCTGATGCTTTCACCAATTAGTGAATTCTATAAAACCATAAAAGAGAATTAGCACCACCTCTACTCAGATACTTCCAAAATAGAATGGGAAGGGAGACCTCAGCACACTTTCAATAAGGCCAGCATTACCTTGATTCCAAAGAATGATTCTACAAAAAGGATAACAAGATCAATATCCCCTTTTAGAAATAAGAGTTATCAATAAAAATATAGCAAACACAACTTAGTAACACAATAAGAAAAAAAATTATATGTCTGAACAGTGTTATTTATGCCTGAATGCAAAGGTGATTCAAAGTAAGAAACTGAATGAATGTGATAGTAATATGTAGTCTTATAATAAAGGGAAAAAATATCTCAATAGGTGCAGAAAAATAATTTGACAAAATTTAACACCACTTTATGATGAGAGCATTCAATAAACTAGGAATAATAAGGCATCTTTCCTAACATGATAGAGGATCCTTATTAAAAACCCATAACTAATTTCAAACTCAATGTGAAAGCTTACAAGCATTTCCTTAAGACCAAAAAAAAAAAAAAAAAAGACAACGACTATGTTCACCTGCTATTACACTTTGTACTAGAATTGAAGTGACTTTGTTTTCCTTAATCAACAATTTTCTACCTCATGATGACTCAGGGAACCAGAATCCCTCCACTTGCCCCTACCTTTGGTTGTGATCTTCTCTTTCTTCTCTTAATTAAAAGTATACCTTAGCTATATATGTAACTCTCACTCACTATCTCCCTGAGAACTAACTATGTGGCCCAACCTACCTTCCAGAGGGGTAGGAACAGATATAGGTTTGAAAAGTACAAGTCTCTGGATGGGCAGTATCTTCTCAGCAGCCACTCTATAAAGAAACTGGAGAATGAAGACTACCAGTTATCTCTGCAAAGTGACTTTCTGTCATTGCTGAGGCTACTTAGTTTAGCATCACATTCATTCCTACCTTAATCCCTCTCTCAAACAGAATACATAACACAATTTCAGTGTCATTCCCAGACACTATTTATAACCACAATTTTCTCTGACATTCTATTGATGACACTTTTTGAGGTTTTCAGTGCCAGAGCTAGGGAAAAATCATTAAAAATATAATAAATAGCTTTAGCTAATATTAATTACGGTTGATCTTGATAAAAACAACATATTTGGTTATTGAGTGACATAATCCACTTATATGTCACTAATTTTATACAAATTGCTAGGTTATCCTCAGTGTTTATAAATCTTCATTAGTCTCAAATTCAAAAACTGTTAAGATTTTTTATATAAAAAATCAATGTCTATTTCTTATAAACTGAAGTTCTGAATGAGTAGAATCATTTTGTATCATTTCAATTGCTTTCCTTGTCATAACAGACCAGGAAGATGGACCATGTATATTTGCATATAGATGAACTAAATAATTTCAGACATCTTTATGAATCTATTGTGAAGACAGGTGAAAGTAAAGCAGTTATATTCTGACAAATTTACCTTTGAGGATTGGAGACACACTGTTATATATTTTAATAGTATTTCCAAGCCTGAAACACAATTGCCTGACCACAGGCCTATTAACAATAAGTGGTCTGAAAAACATAGACTTTGATGAAATTTATAAATATGAACTTTGCTATTTTTACTTTCCAGGGAAAAAATTTTGGTTGAGTAACATACACCAGCAATTGTGATCCGTTTAAGATTTTGGTTCTGAATTACTAGTTTTATCTGATTATAACAGCAAATAACTTTCATAAAAGAGAACACGAAGAATAAAAATAAATCATTGTTATACTAATAATTATAACAATAAGTCATTCTATGTTTAATTATTTAATATGTTTTGAACAATGGGGAACTAGATGATTCATTTCTCAAGAAAGAAGATGATAAATGGAATAAAAGGAAATCAATGAGATACTTAAATAACCACCATATACTTAAACATTTGCTAACATCCTAGAAAAAATAGAAATTCTCTAATTTCCTTTTTAAAGTAAAGTTATTGAAATGTTTTGGGGATGAATAATTGTATGATATATGTTATGATTTGGCTATGAGGTGTCACCTAAAAGCTCATGTGTGAGACAATGCAAGAAGGTTAGAGGAGAAATGATTGGGTTATCAGAGCCTTAACCCAATCTGTGAATTAATCCCCTGATGGGATTAACTAGGTGGTAACTGAGGGCAGGTAGATGGTAGCTGCTGAAGGTAGCTACTGGAGGTTGGCCTTGGGGGTATGCCTTTGGGGTATATATTTAGTATCTGGTAAGTGGAATCTCTTTATCTGCTTCCTGATCATCAAGGAGCTGTTTCCCTCTGCCATACTCTTCTGCCATGTTGTTCTGCCTCACTTTGAGCTCCTAGGAACAGAGCCAGCTATCTATGGACTGAAGCCTTTGAAACAATGAGCCTCCAAATAAATTTTTTCTCCTCTATAATTGTTCTTGGGTTCTTGTTAGATCTTTCAGTCACAGCAGTGAAAAAAGCTGACTAAAATAATATTATAAATAATATGATTTGATTCTATTTTCCTTTACTCATCTTACCTGTATATAATGTCAATATTTATAGATAGAAGAGGGTAGACACCTGATAAAAGCCTATAGTTAGTTGTCAATGAAATTATCATAAAGAAGAAAAAAATGCACAAGTATATTTCACACACAAAAAATAAAATTTTGTAGATATCACTCTTTCAAAAATGTAGATGAAGGATAATTTAGGGTGTATTGCAGATTATTTTCAATCTGGATTGTGTTATTGAGAAGGTGGTAGAGTTCTGGAAAGGTTGAAAGGTAAGCAAAGATCTGCATGATTTTATTGGGTATTAAAATGTTTTTTGTTGCATTTTAATTTTTTACTGGGACACTAATATAAATATTAATTGTATAAAACTTTGGAGTACATGTATTTGTGGTCACATCAGCAATAGCCAATATTCACATTAATATGTATGGCTTACTTTTATTTTTATCCATTTACAAAATTGAAATCAAATGTAAACATGCATGTATATCTGTGTGTGTGAATAACATTGCAGAAGTTTTAACATATAACTAAATCTGAAATCACTGACTTTCTTTTAAAATCAATTGCCTGACAAAATCATATATTATTGGTCAATTTTCCCAGAGTTGAAAACAATAGGTAGCTTTATTTCCATTTTCTGCTTACCACTCCTCAATTCCTTCCCTTCTGACCCACTCCTTCCCTCCTTGTCTTGCCCTAACCTCTCTTCTTTTCTTGCAACATTTTTTTCTTCCCTTCCCCTCCCTCCTATCATTTCTTTTTTCCCATACTTCCTTTCTATATAATATTGAAGGGTAATTTCCATATATGTAGTATATGTGTGTATTTTGTTGAGACTTCTAAATGCTTCCATATGTAAATTTCTCTTTCATGGCATCTCCTTGTTTAATTTCTTCTACATATTACAGTTAATAACAATTTTGATTGCAAAGAAACATGCTTTCTTCTTGACCCTCCTCTTCCATTACTCCAGTGTTTGATTCTTAGAAAGTTTATATTTAGTTAAATATTTATTGTTTAAGTAGTTTTGCTAGCTTATTACAAGTAATCACGTGCAGAGTTATACTTTGTTCATTTATTTGTTCAGTAGGATGGAATCAAAACACATGGCAAATGCGTTTAAAATTTCCAAGTAAAATGCATGTATTTTTCAAGTAGAAAGCTGCTTGTTTCCCTTCTATTTTTATTATACCTGTTTTATATCAGCTGTAAATCTTCCAATGATGTGACATTCTTTTTAGATGATTCTTCCTTACAGTTCAGTTTGCTTCACTAAATGGTAAAAATCTTGATTTAGATATTTAGAGTTGCAAAGCAGAGTATACATGTCTAGTTTCCACTTCTAAATATATGGTTGCGAAGAAAAAAGTTTCTCACCTTACTCCAGGTTATATCAGAATCTCCTTTTACATACTGGAAAGAAGAAACTTTTTTTTTTTTTTTTTTTTACAATTGTAATAAGGATTACACTGTTTTTCAGACTGGTAAAAAATACCAACTATGACTAATGACTAATCTGATAGTCCTTCTTGTTAACAGGAATGAGGCCTGAAAGAATGGACATTCTCTTTTATTTTTTAACACATAATCCCACTTTATTTTTTAAAATTCACACGAGTGTGAATAAGATAGGCTAAATAAAGATAGGCTAAATAAGATAGGCTAACATTTAGCCTATAAATAAGATAGGCTAACATTTCTTTTCTCAGTGCTACCTATTTTACATAGTTCCTACCCTTATTTATTTATCAATTCAATTAAATAAAAAATAGCACCCTACTGTGTGCAGTACAATGTTGGGTGTTTGGAATACAAAGATAAATACAAAGATGTATCAGAAGTAAGAATACAAATACAGCCATAAACTATACTATTTCTAAGTTTTTTTTTTCCTATCTTGATTTTTTTCTTTTTTACTATTACTTTATAAATACACTTTGCAATTCTAAATTTTACCAAACCCTTGACTGGTACAGGGTATTTACAGAAGAAATTTCAAGTTTCTTTTTCTTTTCTTTTTATTTTTTTATTTTTTCCTACTGCTGAGCATCAGCACAATGTTATGCTACATATTGGTCTCTTTTCCTGGGATCCAAAGATATATTTGGTGCTCTTTCACTTGTTAATTAGTTTCTCAGTGTATACTACCTGTATAAGAGGGTTCTCCTCCATATACCCTGTTGATCTGTTGACAGTACTCTCATTATCTCTTTATTTCCAACATTCTACATTGATAAAAATTTAGTAATAATAACTATATTTTTCTCTGTTCCAAGAATGGTGGAGCAAAGATAATTCAAAAATGGTTCCTAACTCCATCGATTTACCTGCAAATGCCATGATTTAATTCTCTTTTACTGCTGAGTAATATTTCATTGTGTATATATGCCACATTTTTTTATCCATTCATCTATTGAAGGGCATCTAGGTTGGTTCCAAAGTTTAGCTATTGTGAATTGTGCTGCTATAAACATTGGTGTGGCCATGTCCCTGTAGTATGCTGTTTTTAAGTCCTTTGGGTGTAGATTGAGGAATGGAATAACTTGGTCAAATGGTGGTTCTATTCTCAATTTCCCAATCTCTATACTACTTTCCATATTGACTGCACTAATTGCAGTCCACCAGCAATGTATGAGTGTACCTTCTTCCCCACATTCTCGCCAACACTTACATTTGTTTATCTTCATGATACCTGCCATTCTGACTGAAGTAAGATGAAATCTTAGAGTGGTTTTGATTTGCATTTATCTAATTGCTAGTGATGATAAACATTTATGCATATATTTGTTGATTGATTGTATATCACCTTCTGAGAAGTGTCTGTTCAGGTCCTTAGCCCATTTATTGATTGGGTTATTTGTTTGTTTGTTTGTTTGTTTGTTTTGGTGTGTTTTCTTTGATATAAGGAAGCTGATTCATAGTGGGATGGGGAGAGGGAGCATGGGAGGAATAGACAAACTCTAGGTAGGACAGAGTGGTTGGAAGGGAAGGAAAGGGGCATGGGGTTAGAAACGATGGTGAAATGTGATGATCACTATTATCCAAAGTACATATGTGAAGACACGAATTGGTGTGAATATACTTTGTATACAACCAGACATATGAAAAATTGTGCTCTGTTATGTGTAATAAGAATTGTACTGCATTCTGCTGTCATATATAAATGAAAAAAAATTGGTCTCTCCACTGGCTCAAGAATTAAAATTAAACACAAACAATGGAAAACATATCCCCATTGGCTTAAATAATCAGAGTTTGTTTTTCTGATACATTAATAACAGTCTAGGAATTCCGGCAGTATTGATGCTTTGAAGACTGAAAGACTAAAGTTCTGCCAATATTCTGCTTTACTATCTATAGGTGAAGCTTTTGTCTTCATGTTCACAATATAGCTGTTGATTGTTTATGCATAATATCTACATCCCTGACAAGAGACAAGGACAAAGACAAAAAAGAATGGAATATTTGTTTATTTCCACTCATTTTTTATGCGTGAAACTACATCAGAAATCCATTTCTAACTGAGAGGCAGATTGAAATAGAGTAGTGGCACTGTCTTAACTTCTAAGACAGAAGGCATCAAGGGCAGAGGTATAAATAGATAGTAAGTGTAAGTACCTACAGTATGTGGCCACTTGTGTTACCTCTGTTTAATGTTCTGCAAGAATGAATGATTTATATTTATTATCCCCAGTTTCAACTGATTGTCAGCATTTTCTTAAATATCATGAAATTTAATGTAAATGAGGACTAGTTTGTGTGCAAAATATTATTGTGTTAATCTAGTTCTTCCTCTGTTTAACGTCTTCACTAAAAATCTCTTATCACTGAGAGAATTTCCTCCTAATGCCTCTAAATATTAGTACATATTTGTCACAGAATTCCTTATAATAAAAGAATATTACATAATACCTGATATTGAAGAACAGTATATTTTCAGAGTATTTTAAAATTACACATCCATTAATCTTATTTAAATATTATATTAACCCACTTTTTCTTTCATTATGAATAAAAAGCTTTTAGTAGAGAACTACAGTAATTGAATATTATAGTTAAGGTGATGAAATATTTTACATTAATTTTTCCATAATGAAATCTCTATGCATTTATATCTAAAAACTCAAACCTGAAGAAAATAACTAGGTTGTAATTCCACATTTCTTCAATATATTATATTAGACCTGTCACTAAAGAATTGGCTACTTTGGGGAAATAATCTTTGCTAATTATTCATATTTCATAATAATAGAGAAACAGTGATGAAATACACTCATCATATAAGGCTTTATTAAAAAATAATATGACTGGGATGAAGAAGATAAAGGTCAAAGGAAAATTCTGTTCTCCTTTAGTATATGGCACCATCTTATATATTCCTCTGCACAGATATTTTAAGATTTGTGCCAAAGCTTTTACTTTTCTTCTGTAGAGATTCAAGAACAATTTAAAGTTTAGAAGGGACTTCTCAGAAAAGGAATAATATATAAATACAAAGTATTATTTTACTTTCAAGAAAACCATCAAAATATGTGAGATTTGTTATTAAAAATTTCATTCACAATTTATGTTAAGTTTATTAAACTAGTAAAAATGGTGTTTTCAAATTGTTTTTTTTTTGTGTGACAAAAGATTCCACCATTTATTATTTGTTCTGTTTAAACCTGTAAATCTGAGAATAATAAATGGTTATATGTAATACATTTAGAGTCCACCCACTTTCAGTGATAAGATTGAATTCCTTAAAATCTCTCCCTTTTTAAATCTCCCCTGGATTATTCTGTACAGTTTTAACTTTTATTGTAAGGTTACTCATGACTTTGCAAAATCAAGCTCTTGCCTGAATGAAAAAATAATCTCTCCAAATGATTATTTTTTTATATTTTCTCAGATTATTCCCTCAGTTGCAATCAACTTTGGCATTAATAAGAGAAGAAATTTTGAGTAATGCTTATTAGGCTTAAAATAAACTTCCACTTCTTTTAAATCTCTTCATTCTACTGATGTTTACTAATTATACAGAATATTGGGTTTCAATGTGGCAAATTCATACATACATATAACAGAATTTGATAAATTTTAAATCCCAAGACACAGAAAATTTCCACAGACTTTCCATATTCATTCCACCAGGTTCCCCTTACATCAGCATGTGTCAAAACCATTGCATGATTCTATAAACTGAGAAAACACTTAAAAATTATATAATTCTACTATCTAAAGACATGGGAATTCTCTAAGTTTAAATATTCTCTAATATTAAAGGGGTTTCATTCAGGATCCATTTCATAAACCCACATAGGGTGTAATTTTCATCCTCTCTTTGCCAGTCTGTGACAGTTTCTGCCTTTCTTTCTCTTTAATAACCTCAACACTTCTGATGAGTACTATTGGTTCTTCGTAGAATATGCCTTAAATTGGGCTTGTCAGATATTTCCTCATGATTAAATTAAGGGTATGCATTCTTTGGTCATGACATAAGTGAGGTGCCTTTCTCACTGCATCATATCAGCAGGTACATGATATAAATACATCTTATTACTGACATTGTTAACCTTGAACAATTGCTTAAGGTAGTATCTGACAGACATTACAGTGTGAAATTATGATTTTGACCTTTATTCTTAAAAAGTAGCTTGGGAGATATATTTCAAGATAATACTAGTATCATTTTTTATACTTACCTATTAATTTTAACACCCTTCAATGAGTCTTGGTTGCAATAGTTGTGATTATTATGTTCTAATGATTATTTTCTAATTCCTTCATATAATTCTTTGGCAGGAAAAGCCATTTTTTTATATTATTTTGAATTGTGGTTGGACACAATACTATTTATTTATTTATTTATTTATTTATTTATTTTTATGTCATGCTGATGATCTAACCCAGGGCCTCACATGTGCTAGGTGAGCCCAAGAAAATCTATTTTTGTTCCACTTAATTGTATATATGAAAGGTTATATTTTATCAGTATAGATTCATGGATTTATGTTTTCTTCTATGGTATATATTCAAGCATTTTTGAGTTTCTTGGTAACAGTTTACCAGCTTTGGCTTTTAAACTCATTCATATTGGTCCCTGTGTCTTTTTCACATGCTCTTGTCCAAATCTGAGTATATTTCTTGCTTTCTACAATCACAAGGTTCTCTGGGAATGAGATCGATCAAATTATATTATATGCATGTATGAATATGTCATAATGAATCCCACTATTATGTATAATTATAATTCACGAATAAAAACCATTTTAAATGACTAATGGAAAAAAGAGAATTTCCAGGATCTCTTACATTTGTTTGGATATAGAAACAAATTACTTCTTCAAATATCTTTTTTTTTTAATTAATGAATACTATTGATTAAACAATATCTAGGTTTTTGATTTGACCATTGTTATTTGGGAATCATTGCTTTTAAGCCCTTTCAGTGAAATGAACTTGAAAATTATAAGTACATATAGTAATTCACATATATCTGTATTTATTTATTAATTTGAATACTTATATATTTTAAAACCACAAACTCACATGGTACTTCCACTAAATTCAATATAGTAGGATTAACTACATTCTTTCTTCTTTCCTTATTTTTCACTATTTCTGTAACATTTTATACCTCACTGTCATGATCTAAGATGTATTTACTTATTTATTCAACACCTGTATGCACTTTAGAGTTTCAGAATTATAATCTCAATCCAAGTGAGATACAAATTTTAAATTCTTAAATCACCTTTAATAGAATGTTTTGTCAGGTTAATATAATAAATTTAACTTTGGTATAATACTTCAAAATAATCTAAAATCACTCAGTGCATAGGAAAATAAAAGTTTTTATTGTTGTTTCTTTATTTTTTCTATTTTAAAATAATGTACTTTATTTTGAGGAATATAGTTTAAAGCTAATTGTAATCTTATGCTTCACATATTTTGATATAAGTGCAGTCTCTTCCTGTAGATTTTACAACAGAGAGAGAAAAAGAACCTTAATTATATCATCATTTGATTGTTTTGCACATGCCAATTTAGTTATTAAGCTGGAGTAGAAATGCCCTTCAATTTCAGTCAACTGATATACTCATTCCATGGAAAAGACTGGACAAATGAATATATCTTTATAGACTCTCATGCACAATGGAATATAGATATATGAATCATTGCCATTATTATAATTGCACTTCTACATAATATTGGGTAACTTCAGTGAATTAGTATTATATTATAAGTGGTAATATAGAAATTTTATATAAATTTCTATATTTATATACTCAATTTTATATAAAGTAAAAAAATGGAATGAGCAACACTGAAATAAAAATGCAGTGGATGTGTACATCTAAGTAATATATAGTAATAATCAGATAGGTGCTGACATATTTATTGATTTTTTTTGCTCATTTTGCTCATGAAAGGTCAATATTACATTAGCTTGTAAAAAATAAAAGTTGTTGGTTTTTTCTAGGCAAGATATAGATAAGTGAAAATTCCTCATTCTGATGTTGTCTTTAAAAACATGCTAATCTTATCCTCTTAGAATACAGAGGCATGAAAATCTATTTTGCAGCTATGTTTGTATTTAGTGGAAATTGAAGTTCTCCTACAGGCAAGAGTGTGTGACAAAATAAGATATTGAAATGGGAGAAAAGTACTGCTTCACAAATATAGGCAAAATGAGAAGGCAGAAATTAGTGACCAAATATACAGTAAAACAGACTGTTATTTTTTCTGATAATCTTTTGCTCTACTGTTATTACAATCCACTTTTGCCACTATTGCCAATTCTACCTCTTAACAATGATTAAAAAGCAAAAAAGACAAGGTAAGAATTATAGATCATTCAAATCTAAGACAAAAAATGCTCTCCAAAATCTTAAATAATAGGGGGAAATGTTTAAAATTTCAATCTATCATCTAAATTTGAGTTCTGATTTATCATGTATAGAGATATAGAAATAATTTCTTCTCCAGACCAAAACTTCACATAGGGTATATTATCAGTCCTTACAAAACTTGGTTATTTAAAGTCCTTAAGGAAATTACTATTCAGAAATTAAAACCTTCCCAAATAATTAAAAACACACATTTTGTTACTCAAATTTTTATTAATTTTTATAATTTTGAATTGAAATCATCCTAAGATATGCTTACTTAAATATATTTCAAATCCCTCAAAGTAGAATATAAAATATAATCTCATTATATCAGTCCTAATTTATTTTAAAATGTTTATTAAATATCCAACATGTGGCAGGAACTTTTCAGAATGGGAAGGGGTTGCTGGTACATTTTCCCATCCCAGAAGTGGAGTTCATACCACTCCTTCCAGGGCTTACAGGACAGCCACAGTCTGTGGAAAAGCTTGCTCAGTAGAGGGAAGACCTTTTCTGCCTGCCTTCATTCTGGCAGTATAGTGGCGTTAGCACAGACCATGACATGAGAGTTGGCCAGTTTAAGCAGTATGTTCCAGAAGGGTTGGTAGGCTAAAGCCAGAGAGACACCACCCATCCTAAGAGGTGCAGTGACCTTCTGTGAACATAAAGGATTTGTGACAGAGGGAGGGTCTGCACAAATGACCAAAGTCAAGAGGATCACCAGTAAGTTGAGAAGTCTGGGGGAAGGGCAAACAGGGCATGTGAGGGTAAAAACAAACAGGGTGATAACGAAAAAGTAGGTTTACATAGGATCGGGAAAAGGAAAAAAAAAAACTATTTAGGCAAGTACTGTAGCACTGACCTACAACCCCAGCAAGATTAACTAACCCTCTCTTAAAAGATGGATAAAAAATGCTCAAAAGGATTCAGTAATTTGCAAATGTCTTGCAACTAAGAAGTGGTTGAAGTAGAATTCAAACTCAGGTAATCTGCCTATAATTTTTTGTCATTTCAATTATGACAGTAATGCTCAAATATTTAATCATGCATTACACTTTTCTTCATTTAAAGAGAAATAGCTTTAACTTAGTGTCGTTTCCACTATCAGAATAGCTAAAATGTTCAGATGTTCAGTTGTGTTGTTCTGGACATTATACAGGATTTGTTTAATAGCTATAACCACTCTTTGTTAGGTTAAAAAATCCCCCTTCAAAATTATTTTCATGACATAAATGAGGAATAAATGTGGATATGTATTAATGATAATATATTTCATTTTTCCCTACTTTGCCCTTCCTTCTTTTTCCCTCCCACCCACCTTGTTCCCTTTCTCCCTGAAGCCTTTCCTCCCTTCCTTCACTTCAATTTTCTTTGTTTCTTTTCTTGATATTTTTTAGATAAGCTTCATTTTCGCATTTAACTCTCTTTGGGATATTATGCAAAGCGCATTGGTATGGAAAAATATCAGTAATATATTTATTAAATATATTAATTAAATCAGATGCCTCCACAAAAGTGGTTGTGTGTGTGTGTGTGTGTGTGTGTGTGTGTGTGTGTGTGAGAGAGAGAGAGAGATTTCAGATTCTGAAAGGTTTGTCAATAAACTCTCAAAGGAAAAAAAAAAGATCTGAAAACTGCTTCAGTTTGAAAGATGAAACTTGAAGAGTTTGTTAAGGTCTAGATTGAGTTCACAGTGGTAATTTTTTCCACAATATTGGTCATAATTCTTATGTATTTTCCTTATTTATTTAAAAATAAATTTAAATTAGTTTCTCTTCTGATTCTTTTGTATCTTCCATTTGTGTGTGTGTGTTTGTGTGTGTGTGATGCCACTTAAAATGGTTGGATTAAATCTCTTAGAAGGATTAATATATACAACGTGACTATCCAAATGCCAAGTCAGTTTGCAGTTTATGATGTTTGAATAATTGAATTCCTAATTTTTAATTAAGAGACCAAGCATCTATTCTCTGCTTAGTTTATTCATTTGTATTTGCAGCTAAGCTCATGCCTAAGTCTTTGTCAATATTTTTTTTCTTTTTACTAATGATCCAGGAAACTCTATAAATGAACTGTTATACAATTTTGCATAAAAATCACACTTAAAATATAATTTCTTCATTTCTTAGCTTGTTGTAGACTAAATATTACCAAAATATTTCCTATCTGATTGATTCTTCCCTGCATAGATACAAACAAGGACATGGGGAAAAAAGACCTTCTAATAGGGCTGAGACATTTGATCCACTTCAAGCTATGCCCTGCCTCTCCTCATGCTGTAGAAAATCAATGGCATATCAGCTTAGTAGCCACTGATCCATGAGGTAATTGCACCTTCTAATATCTTCAATATAAAGCTTCTGAAATGGGCAAAGCCAATGACCATAGGGCAAAAAGCATTTTTTTTCAATTTTGTGATTAAATTGAGAAATAATCATCTCTGTTTTTATTCCTGAGCAATAATATTTGCCTTAGTGTTGTAAAGCTACTGTTAAGCATATTTTTTGTCATATTAAGGTTATTATTCTTTCAAACAACTGTTTTTATCATGCTACAGATTATAGTTATTGAAAAACTTGTGTGTAGGTTTTTAACCAAATTAATTTAAAAAGCACTCTAGATGTCAGTTTGGAGAACTGGGAACTTCATTTTACTATTAAATATGGTGGGAAATTATCCCCACTGCCTTTGTTATGCAGCTTAGAGAGATATTAACTAACTAGATAAGAATTCCTCTTTAGGAAAGAGATATGGCTTAAGTAAATACTAAACAAATTGAGTATTAACACACAGAGAGAAAGTAAGATTGATGATCTGACAAAACATTAATTAAAAGAAGGAACATTGCCAAGGTTTTCTTGTATAACTCAATTCCACATAATTCAAAGGCAAAATTAATTTACTGTTTCTTATTTGACAATAAAGAAAAGACTTTGTATTGATTATTTTTTTAATGGGTGCACATATGACATGGTAAAGCTCTATAATCGGAAACACAGTTGTTTAACCTCCAAGGTTTGTATTTAAATTTCATAACTCCACAGAGACAGGAAAAAAATTTCTTTTAAATGAAATGAGTTTGCACTTATTCTGCAGGTTTCTAGGCATGCACAAACATCAAATACCCATTTTGGTATTAATTAAAGGAAATAACCCTAAAACATTTGGCAATTTTTACTTTGAGCACTTGCCAGTTTGCACAGCCCAACATATGCTGAATATTTTATATACAAGTGATTTATTACAAAGTTTACCAATGATGGCTAACCCTGTTTCTTTAGTTTACTTGCACAAGTATCAGAAATTTGAAAAATTAAGTATTATTATGTATTATAGCATGAAGTATACTTACCAATTTAATCCTGAAATGCTTCTTGAACATTATTTAATATTATGGTCATTGAAAAGCTATTATTTCCAAGTAATGATATTGTCTTTTCAAGTAATAGTGGTTTAAAACTACTTAATTATTTTGTTTGACATGGCAGAAAAATATGAATTTTTGCTCCAAATGCCTTATTATATATATAGTCTTAAAGTGATGTCAAAATGAATACTCCTTAGACTTATAAATACCCCCAAACAGAGACCTGTTTACAACTGTTGGCTGATTTTTCAAAAATAATAAATTCTAAGATAATGTTTATACAGTAGTCATATTACTTAGAATATATAACATCATGATAAACTTTTGAACTTTAAATTTCCTACCCTGGGGATATTGTTCCTAGCAAGATAATATTAGAATGGAAAAATGACTTGGAAATTTAGTTAATTTGGGTCTATCAGACATCAGAGTTAAGGCATAAATTTAGATACAATTTCTTTAATAGGAAGTGCAATCCTAGAGAAGAAGAAGTGAGAAAGAAGGAGCAAAGCAAAAAAGAATGAGGTTAATAAATGAATAGTGTGTTGAGTTGCCGCCACCACATGGAACCAAATGCATATACTTATTGTATCTTGGGAAACTGTTTTCTGAAATGGAAATCCAAGATGAAGCATGGAAGGAAGGGATAAAAAAGGACTGTCAACAAACTTTCCTGATCCAAATAGACATGTTTGCTCCTTTAGAGTGTTAATTCCATAGCACTTGTTATTGTTGTTATTGTTACTATTATTATCATCATTATTGTTATTTCCATAGGATGACTTCCAACTAGGTCCTCAGATATCTCAAGCCTTTGTGGTCAAAATAAAGTCTGGAAACAACTCAATATATGCCTCCTGGCACCTATAAAGGGCGTCCCTATATTTTCTGCCCAAGTAAAATTAGAATAGTTGCAGAGTTGTACAGTAAAGCAGTTATTGACAGGTAGAGGTAAGAGACACTGAAGTGTCATATTAGAAGTATTTGAACCCAAACCAGATTTATTTATTATATTTAAACTAAATTTACAAATTAGAGTTGATTCTTTAACCTGTATGTCTATTCAAAAGTACAGCACTAGCTATAAATGACCAATATTCTCTGAACACCTTAAAATTAAATATGTACTTCATACTTTATTTTGTTTATGGGACTAATATTTGTTTACATAATGAATATAATTGTTTACTTTTTAGGATAATTGTGCACCTAACTGATAAGATATTTCTTAAGTTATTGAATGCTAACATTGAAATGATATTAGATTTCCTAATAAACAACACTATGGAAGATTTAAAATCAGTTTAAAAATTATTTTTTCTTTTAATAGATAGTCTTTATTTTCTAAGAAAACAATGGTAATTCAAAATTGTGCTAATACCTTTATAGTACTTAGACATAAGACTTACACGAATGAGAAATAGTTATATTTAAAACCAAAAATAAAGCTGAATTTTGAAGGTAATTGTCATTTTTTTGGCAAAAAATTGAGTGTAAATAAGCAGGAAGTGAGGAAAGGGATTAAGTAAATGAACAATATAAATTAATTTACTCCTTAATTTCCACATTATATATCAACTACTAATATAAACTTCAGAAATGACATTGCTAAAATAAAGATTCTCTTCAAATTTCTATATAGTGGTTTATATATAGTTTAATTTATATGAATATATATTTATATGAAGTTTACATTTTGTGACACATATATATATAAGTATATATATGAATATCTATCTATCTATCCATCTAGATAGATGGATAGATAGATAGATATATCAAAACAAAATATTTAGGGATCCTAAATTGATTTTCTTCCCCTTTATAACAAAACTAGAACTTAAAAAATGTATCAAAGTATACAAATGCATTCTACTGTCACGTGTAACTAATCAGAACAAATAAAAACAATTTAAAAAGTGACTTAATTTTCTTACTTATATTTGAATATCCCTCTAGATATTTTCAGTTCTAGTTTTTGTGATAAAGGGGAAGAAAATCCAGCTACAAAATGGCAAGCTGTAATCCTTATAGATTTCAAATTAGGCTTATCAAAGATAACAATCATTAAAGGAAATTATATTATTTATTTGACTTTTCAATTTGGTAAAGTTTAATTTTAATACTGAAGATTTTAAAATGCATCTGTTTAAAAAATAAAATGATAAAATCAACAGATTCATGATTCTGTGTCTCCTAGGAGATTGGCAGATGCTTATATTATAACATGCTAAAATAATATGCAAGAATCATTCATACAGTCCAAATGAATCACATTATTGTTTTAATCTAGAAATATAGCTAATTAAAACAAGAGTTAAGGGTATATTTCAGTTTGATATGAGCTAACAATTAAGAAAACCATATTTTTTTTAAACACAGCCCTATTGTACTGACAGTAATAATACAAGTTCCGAAAACTAAATGTCTAAATATGAGATTGTTATTTAAGGCCACAGGGTTATTTGTTTTTATAAAATGAGTGTAAGCAAATGAAATGTATTTCTGATTCTGTTGAAAGTCTAAAATTGTAAGCATTCAAAATATGTTAAGCAGCCTGAATTACAACTCATTTTATAAAGCTTATAGTGCTTAAGGGGGAAAAATGTACCTGGATTCACAGCTAGCATGAGATTTGCAATACAAAATAAGTTAACAAGGCAAACAGTGACATGAGCCCTAGGGTAATGCCACTTGCAGGAACAAAAGACTATCACATCATAATTCCAGAGAAGGACTCTGAATCTAACAGGAAGTATATTTAAAAGAAAATAACTTTAATGGTAATGTTGACACCATAAAATTTTTTTTCATCAGATTTGGCACATTTCATGTATCATAACAATGTATGAAAAGCAAAGATGTTCACCTTATAAATAACTGCGCTTCCATTTAAATAAAAAGAGCTTAAATAAAGTTGAGAATTTTCTACTAGCTCTGATTTTTTGCACCTAAAATACAATCATTGGACATTTGTTCTTAATTACTAGCTTTACCACAGTCACATTTCTCATTAGTCTGAAAATGAATCCTATTAAACCAGTATTAGAGTCTATAATACTTAGTCCTTTGCTAGAAATGTGACTTTTTTGAATTTGCTTTCAAAATATGATACCCCTTTTCAATATGTGCTTAAATTTATATTCATGTTAGTGTTATGATAAACTATTTTGCACTTCATATAGCACTAAGGAATATGTTTGGTTAATTAAAGATTTTATTTGAGCACAGAAGGATATAGTACTAGACTAGTAAATGATGCATAAAATTAAAAAAAAATACTATATAAGCACCTTCTATAATATCTCTGCAATTTCCTCAATGATAGAGATTTTTCAGTTCCATCAGTTGTAGTCAGAGATTGCTCGGTGTTCTTGTTTAGAAGTTTCAGTATAGGCTGAACTTTAAGAATATGAGTTTTAAGAATTTATGTTTATACCTTGTAATATATTTTATTTAAAAATACTTTTATTCAATCCTATGATCAAATTCATTATTTTGGAAACATTCATTGGGGTGATAACAATAGCTTAGGATATATTAAATTTATCATCCAGTATCTCACTTAATTAAAACATTTAATAATGTATTGTACAGCATATATTCTGATGAAGAATTTGTATTAAAGTACTGATTACAGGAAAATCATGCATTATTAAGCTACAATATGATTAAAATATGTTGAAAATAGGGAAAGTATTTGTTTTGGTTTTGGTTTTTGGTTTTTGGTACCAGTGATTGAAACAGGGGAGCTTAACCACTGAGCCATATACCCAGCCTTTTTAAAAAAATTTTATGTAGAAGACATGGTCTCACTGAGTTCCTTAGGGGAAAATAGTGTAAGTTATTTGTAAGTAAAATATTCAAGTTGCCTCTTATATAGGTGTTCAATTACATAATGATATTTTTAGACTTTCCTCATTATTGATGACCTTGATTTTGATAAGTACTCCTCAGGTGGTATGTCATATTCCTCACTGTGGGTCTTTCTGATGTTTTCCTCAGGGTTAAAAAGGTGGATTTCTATTTGAGGAATATGAGGAGGGCAGATGTCAGGGACTATGCAGGGTGTTAGATCCAAGAAGAAATACTTGCAGAAATCTGAGTCCTGAAATTAGTACACCATCAGTGTAAAAGTAGAATGTAACCAAATCGTGAATTGCAGAGAGAAACCGTTAAAAACAAAACAAAACAAACAAACAAAAAACCCTTTAAGGAAATATTTCAACTTGGTCTCAAATAGGTTTTCAGTTCACATTCACATTTTTTTTTTGTCTACAAAGTTTGTAAAACCAGATATGTATTTAACCTGTCCCAGTATATTAGTTTTAATTACCAATATAGGCTATCAATAGAAACCCAGGCTATATCTGAACAATAAAACAAAATTCTAAACTACACAAGGATAACAGTACCATAAGCAAGAGTCCACAGAATAAAAGGCCAGATGAACCAGATGTGTAAGAAATCTCATGTCAGAATTAAAAGTCACAAAGCACAAAATAAGTATGTTGAATATGGCTAAAATAAAAAGGGGGAAAATAATAAGGAACATTCTACTTAGAAATAAATGAAAGGAAAAGTTTGTATTAGATCAATATTCCTGCTAAGAACAATCAGAAACCCTATGAAAAATTTAAAAACGGTTCATTTAATGGAAATAGAAAGCTATAGAAAAATGGAATTACAGAATTGAGGTGCCAAGACAGAGGAAAATAGAAGAGACAAATACATGGTCTCTAGGTCTTTGTTGGCTGGGGTCATTTCCAGTTTTCTGACACGGAAAGCAATACTTAAATAGACTGGATGATGAATCCAAAAAAGAAATCCATTTTCATATGAAAATTCATTATTAACAGATATGGCATTATATCTCTGCAAAAAAAAAGATTATTTTAGAGAATTAGCTGTCTATATGTTTAAGCAATATTACAGTACTTCCTCACAAAATATATAAAAGTTAAATCCAAGTAGAGGAAATAATAAAAGTAAAAGCATAATAGGAAAAGTTTAGAATGACTGTAGGAAAATATCTTTATGGTCACTTTTAAGTGCTAGCTGCTTTTAAGTTTCACTTCTCCCTCAATCCCCTACACTTCACATTTGGATAAATTGTTAAAGAAGCTGGCACTCTTCTCTGATTATGCAAACATTCAAGCCTCTGTGCACCATGTATCCACCTGCTACTTGTGCAACACCCTGCTTTTCCTGTGCTCTCATGTCATTCTTGGAATACCTAGGGAATCCACCCCTCTCCTCCCCTCCCCAGAAAGCCTCATTATGTGGATAATAAGTCTTTTAAACCCCCAGGGTTTGTGTTTGGTACCAGCAGTCTAAGCATCTGAGCCAAAATTTGGGTCAGGTTGATCCTGTTTCTGCTGTACTGTCACAACAATTTATAAAGCACAGGCAACAAAGGAAATGCATGCAGTGAAATCAGAACTGCTTTTAATTAAAAGATATTACAAAGAATGGAAAAAGACCAGTTATATCCTAGGAAATATTTTTGCAATTTTGAGATTCCTGATAAAGAAAAACTATAAATATAAATAAGATCAAACCACCAAAATTTAAAATGCCTATGTCTTTCAACTGATAAAGGAGCAAAAGGTTTGGCTAGATGTTTCACAGAAGAGAAAAAATGTAAGATCATGAAACATGAGAAAAGAAGCCCAATTTCACAAATAATGTTGTAAATGCTAACTCAATTGACAATATGATATACATTTATATAATATTTATATAGGTAAAAATTTGACAATAACAATTGCTGTTTTGGGAATACAGCTGCCAGACCTGCCTGTGGAAGTACAAACTAGCAAATGTTTTGGAAATTATGTGCATATCTTGTGGCCCAGATTTTTGGTATAAGGGGCTGGTATTTCTCATTTTGAAGGTTGTTAGTTTAATAAAAATCCTTGGTAACTTATGTCCCAGTTATTCTCTGTCTTTTTGCCTGTTTTTCCATGGATAATCACTATATGTTATAATTATGTATTTACTTGCTTTTCTTTTTATTATATATTTATTCCACTGGTTATAAACTTATAAAATGGTTCAATGTCACATATCCCTAGGTATAAAGTACCTTTCACCATGTATTTAAGCAATGAAAAATAGTGTTAAAGTTGCCTAATGAATAAATAAATTAGCCATGTTCATTTTTCTGAGGCTTGCTTCTTCTCTTTTACAAAGGAAACATTAATTTGCTGAAAGGATGTGAGTACTTATTGAGATAACATATGCAAAACAACACAGTGACAAAAACACTATAACAGCTTTTTCTTATTAAATAGACTTTAATTGGAAATTGACAAGTGGCTTGTGTTTCATTTCATCATGATGGGTAGCCAGTTACTTTTTGTTGCTTTCTTTGTATTCTGTCACCTTGGTAAACATTCAAAATCAGAATTACCTGTTTTTTATTATTTCAAATTAAGGTCATATTATAAATAACTTTTTAAAAGAGAATTAAAGGAAACTATTTTAAATAAGAATTATTAATGAATAATTAATATTTGAATTTGAAATACTTTTATGTGGTATGTTTTGCAATTGTGGACTGCAAAATAATATGTACTATGTAAAAAGAAATATCATGACACATAGTGGACCAGATCTTAGTATTATGCAAACTCTACAAAACCCTTTTTTTTTTCTTTTTGATTGCTACATTTACATTTGAATATAAGTTACATGGTAGCTATTCTTTCCTGAGTGTCCAGATTCTTACACAGCAGATTAAACTATAGATGCTTATTTGGAATTAATACAAACCATGAATTCACACTGAAGACTTTTCAAAAAATGTTTTATATTTACTCATAGACCTGACTTCATAATTCATTTATAAAAATATTTTGTATATTTTCTTCTTTTTTATTTTCATTTTTATTTTCACACTGTGCTTCTGACACTGTTTTTTATGTAATTTTAAAAATTTATGTATGAAAGCAGAATACATTCCAATTCTTATTACATATATAGAGTACAATTTTTCATATCTTTGGTTGTATACATAATATATTCACACCAATTCATGTCTTCAGACAGGTACTTTGGATAATGGTGTCCATCACATTCCACCATCATTTCTAACCCAAAGCCCCCTCCCTTCCCCTCCTACACCCTGCCTTATCTAGAGTTTGTCTATTCCTACAATGCTCCTGCTCCCGATCCCACTATGAATCAGCCACATTATATCAAAGAAAACATTTGGCATTTGTTTTGGGGGGATTGGCTAACTTCACTTAGCATTATCTTCTCTAGCTCCATCAATTTACTTTCAAATATCATGATTATATTCTCTTTTATTGCTGAGTAATATTACATTGTACATATATGCCCATTTTTTTATCCATTCATCTATTGAAGGGTTTCTAGGTTTGTTCCACAGTTTAGCTATTGTGGATTTGCTGCTATAAACACTGATGGGGCTGTGTCCCTGTGGTATGCTGTTTGTAAGTCCTTTGGGTATAGATGGAGGAAAGGCACAGCTGGGTCAAATGGTGGCTCCATTCTCAAGTTTCCAAAAATTCTCCATACTGCTTTCCATATTTGCTGCACCAATTTGCGGCCCCACCATCAGTGTATGAATGGACCTTTTTCTCCACATCCTCACCAACACTTACTGATGTTTGCATGCTTAATAGCTGCCATTCTTACTGGAGTGAGATGAAATCTTAGAGTGTTTTTGATTTGCATTTCTCTAATTGCTAGTGATGATGAACATTTTTTCACGTGTTTGTTGGTTGATTCAATATCATCTTCTAAGAAGTGTCTCTTCAGGTCCTTGGCCCATTTATTGATTGGATTATTTGTTTTTGTCTTTTTCTAATGATACAAGTATTTTAGCTTTTTCACTGCTGTGACTTAAGGACCCGACCAGAACAAGTGTAAGGGAGGAAAAGTTTATCCCAGAGCTCATGGTTTCAGAGGTCTTAGTCCATAAAAGGCCAGCTCCATTCCTCAGGGTTCAAAGTCAGGTGAGGCTGAAAATCATGGCAAGAAAGTGTGGTGGAGGGAAGCAGCTGAACATCATGGCAGGAGAGTGTGGTAGAGGGAAGCAGCTCACATCATGGTGATCAGGAAAGAGAGAAAGAAGCCACGTGCCAGATACAAATATATACCCAAAGCCATTCCCCAATTCCCACCTCCTTCAGTCACATCCTCTCACTTCAGTTACCACTCAATTAATTAATCCCTATCAGAGGGTTAAATAAAGGATTGGGTTAAGAATTTAAAAGCCAATCATTTCTCCTTGAACCTTTTTGCATTGTCTCATACATGAGCTTTTTGTGGAAACCTAACATCCAAACAATAACAACAAGGATACCATTGTCATGTTTCTTTAATAGATTATTTTCTCAGCACTGAATGGTGCACATAAGTACTTATGTAGGGGAGTCAATCGTATGCAATGTGCTCCTCAAAACCTACAGAGGGAGGTAAGACAATGTAAAATAATCCTAAAGAAGAGGTCTGGAAAAGGACTTGATTTGCTTCACACATGTTATGCCATGATTTCTTTTTCATCAATTTTTATCATAATTTTCTTCAATAAATAATAAACTAGATTTACATAGTTTAGTGGACTTTGTTTATTTTTATAGTTGTCCAGTATCCATTAGCATTTTTTTTCTGATATTAATGTCTAAAATCTTATTTGGGAAATCTCCCCTCTGTTCACTCTTAGATCAAGTTCAATGAATTTGAACTTTTAACCAATTCCAGCATGTAAGTTAGTGATTCAGAGGCAAGATTACATATTCAGCAAACAAGACACAGAAAAACGTTTCCTGGGCACCAGTAAAAATTAGTTTTGACTATCATTCCCTGTTCTTGGTAGTCTACAGCTGTAGCAGAAAAAAAAAATTACAAAAGTATCTTGCTCCAATAGCCAGTATGTGAAACTAACTAAAACCAGAAAATTGAATGTTTTTGTTTTCTCATATGCAGAAACTGTATATTAGTATTATGTATCTTAGTATTATGCAATATATATAAAACACATATATATTTTTTTCTTTTTGCCTACTATATATACATTTGAATGTAAGTTATACACAGCTATTCTTTCCTGAGTGTCCAGATTCTTGTAATGCAGGGGGAAAAAAGAAATTAAAAAAAAGGGGGAGTATCTTAAAATAATAGAAGGGAGAACAGTAAAGTAGAAGAATGGGATCAAGTGGAAGGGATGAGGTGACAGAAGAAGTACTAGAGAATGAAATCTACCAAATTATTCTATGACCACCTATGAATATACCATATGGAATGCTCTTATAGATGTCATTAAACTTCACTAATTAATATAATAATAACAATGAAAGGAGATAAGTAGAGTAGAGCAAACTGATCAAATGGAGGGTGAAGGAGAGTGAAAGGGGAGGTACTGGGGAATTTGTTCGATAAAGTTGTGGTTTGTGCATGTGTGAAAAGAATATTGACTTCATAATTAGGAATAATTACAATGTACCAATAAAAAAATCATAGTAACACAACCCCAAAATATTTCTGGTAATACCATTTGAACTCTGCATAAAACTATGTTCAGGGCAAATCATACCTGTGCATTTTATAGTTTCATAATTTAATAAATTTATTCATTTTTATTTCACTTTGTTTTAATCATTTTTGTGTGTTCCGGGATAAAATTTCCAGTCATCTGTTCTGCAATTGTTTCTAACTTATGGAATTTATACTTCCAAACTAAAGGCCACTAAAATAAGTAGAACTGAAAATAGTGTAAATGGAAAGGAGAAATTATTGTTAAGCATGGCATCTTCTGCAATTTTATAGTAGTGATATTCATGTAATTAGTAGGTAGTTGCACTTTTTGTAGAATAATCGTTATTAGTATATTAATTAGTGCAGTTTAATTACATCTATAAGAGCATTCAATATGGTATATTCATAGGTGGACATAGCATAATTTGGTAAATTTCATTCTCCAGTACTTCTTCTGTCCCCTCATCCCTTCCACTTGATCCCATTCTTCTACTTTACTGTTCTCCCTTCTATTATTTTTAGATATCCCCCCCTTTTTTGTGATAACCACACGTTTGAATCTTGAGGAAATGTAGCAAGTTTTACCTAACTAAATATTGGGAGGAAAGAAATTTTACAGCAATATATATCATCATTGACTCATCTCTATATCATTATCTTTCTATTTCATCATTTTAAAACTATTTTCAGTTTTCACACCATTGTTCATGATGGTTCAGTTTGACATAAATTGACAACTGAATAAGTATACTCTGTTTACAACATAATTCTAAGAAGTAACATTGGAAGACCTTATTCTTAACTTTCCCAATAATTTGATATAACAAAGAATATAGAGGTGCACTGTTTTTGTTTCTTTTGTCTTAATTTTCTAATTCTAATGTGAACTGAATACGTCTGGAGGTTTTGGAAATGTACCATTTAAGTCAGCTATGAGCTGCATAATCAGTTGACAGCCCAGTTCCTATCTTTCTGTATAAACCAATGATGTTTATTGAGAAGTCACATTACTCAACCAATTACAGATTTCAGCTTATGAACTAATGAAGTCCAATTTTTGTGACAAGGAATCTCTTAGCTTGGCAACTTTGGCTGAAATACTCTCCAGTTGTCTTGCCAAAGTTATAACTGCTGTTTGTAACTGGAGTTACCTTTCCTAGCTTAAGTCTTTTGTATGCACACTTGTTCCTAGTTTTAAAATTGATCCTCCCAGGATGTTTCCATTAAGGTAATTCAGCAGTATTACATTCCTGTACAGCGAACCCAATTACCTACTCGAATTACATTTTGAATAAGTATATATGAATTCCTGGAAAATCTATGGAAATTTTATGCCAAATTTAAGAATACTGAAGTCCTCAGCATAGTAAATCTCCTGTACTCCCCTTCCAAGTCTGTATGTGATGCTTTCACTTTACTGTCTCTGGTTTCTTTCTAAATCCACAGCCATGAGTGTTTTAATACCTGCCATTGACTAAGATTTATTATTTATCTTACATGGTACTTTGCTTGATTGTGGGATTAGAAAAACTAACAATGTATGGCAATACCAATTGATTACTAGAGTAGAAAGTTATGTGAAATATTTGCCTATAAAAATTCAAATATTTTTGCAGAAGTCTGTACACATTAATAATCTGGGAATATGGAAGTGGTAGTACAAATTTATCTTGGAGTTAAATAAATAACATTAACGAAGAAGAAACAGAATTGCATGTTGTCTTGGAGTAACATTTTATATAATCATAAAAATAACTTTCTTTTCAGAAAAATTGTTACCTTAAAATTTTTTAAAGCTATATTTCTTTTCAATTGAAGCATTATTATGTTGTCTCACAAATCTCAAACTATTTTCATGAGCACCAGAAATATCTCTCTATATTTAGTGTTTTGATGTCATTCAAATAAAAATATCCTATAAAATGCCTATTTTGATGCCTTTTGTGACCCACAATTTATTGTAAAAAAATTATTGAACTTTTATAAAATAGCATTTTTTTAGTTATCTTTTGTTGCTGGCTTCTTGGTTAATTGCTTTGTTGTCAGAGGTTATACTCTGAAATAGAGTTAGTTTTAAGGCTTTTTAAAAATAGTTTTATGATCAGTTTGGCTAAGTGATCTGTGTGAAGTGAAAATAATGTAAATATTGTCACCATTATGAGGAGGTATTTATTATTGTGAATTAGAATATTATTTATTCAACTATGCAACATTCTTATAATAATATGTGTTTATTCCATTAGCCATTGAAGATATATACTAAACTCTATGATAGAATTTTGGATGTCTAGATTTCTTATTTAAAATAATTTTAACATATATGGAAACTACACATATTTAGGATTGTTACACTGTAGATTTACCCTTGCATCATCATCAAATATCCCTTACTCTAACAATGCTTCTTGCCTTAGAGTCTGTTTTGTCGGGAATCTGTATAATTTTCCTAGTGTCTACATAATAGGCAATATATACAAAATTATATTGACAAACATCAAATATATTAAAATAAATCTGATTTAAAACTTATAAAATCTTCACAGTGAAAATTTTAAAAATTATTTACTGATATTAACAAAGATATAAATAAATACATGAATATGCTATATTCATGACTTGTCAGACTATATTTTTTATTATTTGGCGGGAAGGGTACCAAGGATTGAACTCAGGGGCACTCAACCACTGAGACACATCCCTAAATTATTTTTCATTTTATTTAGAAAAAGTGTCTCACTGAGTTGCTTAGCACCTTGTTTTGGCTGAGGCTGGCTTTGAACTTGCAATCTTTCTGCCTCTACCTCCCGAGCTGCTGGGATTACAGGTGTGTGCCATGGTGCCCAGCTAGACTATATTATTATAAAGATAATAATTTCTCTTATATGAGTATATTATTATATAATATGTATTTTCAACATAATCCCACTATTTTCTTTTTCTTTTCTTTTAATGTATTTTTTTTTAGTTGTAGATGAACACAATACCTTATTTTATTTATTTATTTTGTTTAGTGCTGAGAATGGAACCCAGTGACTCACACATGATAGGCAAGCACTCTACCACTGAACCAAAATTCAGCTCTATTTTTCTTTTGCAGTAATTGTTAATCAGAATACAAAGTTTACTTAGTCATGCAAAGACTCAAGAATTATCAAGATAATCATTAGGAAAAAAGGATAAAGCAGAAGTATTTATATTCCCTCACAGTAAAGATATAGAATTATAGTAATGAGAACTCTGTGGCACTTATTTATTTAACCAAAAGGAATTATATTGATAAAAGTAATATGATTTTAATTTGACTAGCATAAATATTAAAATCATTGATACCAATTCTTAAAAATTTACACAATTTCTTCTTAGCAAATGAGAAAATGTTTAGTGTAGTGGCTATCATTAAGTGTTTTAAATATTGATCATTGGAATGTTTGGTAAAACTATGTACATCTTATTTCATGAGACATTTTCCTTAGAACTTTTGGGGGAGAACTCACATCCAAACCATAACATATAGTAATAAAAATACTATTCTGAAGCTTAAAAGTGTACTTTTCAGAAACCTAGAATTATCAAGGATGTATAGAATGAGTTATATACCTAATCTATCACTGAGAGTATAAATTGTTTTTTTTTTTTTCCTCTTTGGAAAGAGAGTGTTTTACATGCTGATCTAGAAGAATCTATGAGTTATGAAACTGATCACATCACACTATCAACATTGTCTTTATTAATGCTCAATTACCATTTGCATTTACTTATATTATTTCAATGACTGCATATTGAGAATCTATTGTTTGTAATATGTTGCATTTAGTATGGGTACAGATAAAAGACAAGTCAGAAAAGAACTTGCTTTCAAATAGCTTTTAATTATTTTATCTAAATGTTTGTAAGTTATTAGAACACACTTTTTAATCTACATTATTTGTATTCATATATAGTTATATGAGGTAAATTGTTTTTGGTCATTTTGATGTGCATGTGCATGTGTATGTGGGTGTGTGTATGAGTGTGTGTGTGTATTTGTCTGTGTATTCCTATGCATGTTCTTATATGGATAGGGAAAAGTGGAGTAAATTGAATTGACATTGATGATGCCAAAATTAAGATAAGTCATCTGAAACCTTAAATGCAGGGGTTTATCTTTAAAAAATATTGATTGAATAATAAACATACATTTATAACAATAAAATGTGTTAATATATATGAAAACATGCTGCAAAACACAGTAAGTGTGTGATGTTTATTGAGGGAATAAATTGTATTTGTAATAGACAGCTTTGAATAAAATAATTTAATATTTTCTCATTATTTCAATTAAGATAATATGTGTGTTAAATTTAATGGCGCTTCCAGAATGCTCAAAGTACAAAATTTCTTGGGATTATATACTTATAATTATTACTTTATCAATCTGTCCCTTTGGGTGAATATTTTAACTTAATTTTGACCAAATTAAATGTCAGAAATAATATATTATATTTCATATGCTACTACCTACTAAAATCATAATGCTGATTTATTGCTGTGATCTCCTATTTAAAGCATGAACAAGAACTATTAAACTCTCATTCCAGAAGGAAAATTTTTATTATTAACAGATGCAGTCTAACTGGGGAGTCTCACGCAGCCATGAAATATGAGTCTTACTTCAAGATGCACTTATTCATTATGTGTGCATAGGGACCAAGAGGTGGGTCAGCTCTGGGCTCAAGCAGTATCCTTGGCTCCTGTTGTCATCAGCTGCCTCAGTGATTCTGCTGCTTTTGTCCCCAGTGGCCACTTATATATTGTTACCGTTCTTCCCCTGTGAACATTTCAACCAGAGTAGATGAGCACTCTCTCCTCCTCCCCACTTTGCTCTAATAAAACCACCATTTTTCACAAACAGAAGGACATTCATTTTTCCCGCCTCATTTTTCAACTACCAAATCATGGCATTTCAAATTTTAAGTAAACAAAAAGTCCAATTTTTCATACTGACAGCAACTGCATTGATGTATGAACCTAAAACACTAAATGACTTATTCCTGATGATATTCGAAGAAGCCCCTTATATTTTTAAAACATGTCAAAATGATTTGTTATGGCATTGCATTGTAGCCCCTGTTTATTTAATAGGCTTTAATAGGCTATGTTTCATTATCCAGGGTGTAGGTCCCCTATAAATTAGATCCGACCTGCTAAAATCTCGTCATCAGAAGCTCAAAAGACACATAATGATGTATACTCCTCACTCAAATAAATCTCATAAGCTTTCAGGCAGCCTGATGATATTTATTGAAATCTTGGAAGTAGTGGAAATAATGACAAACATAAAATTTCTAATGTTTTAACATTTTTTTTTTTAGTATAAACTGCTGTATAGGGGTGTCTAAACAATCTCCAGCAAAGGCATACTCTGTTTTCTTGTCTGAATGTCTAGAGAGAGAAAAAAAAAAAAGTGTCCTAGCAATTGCATTTTCATTGTTGTCCTAGTCACAGCACCATAGGTGTTAGTTTTGAGAAGAAAGGGCTTTTAGCCATCAACATAATGCTGTAACTACTCTCTACATTGCCTGTGTGAGTGGACAGTGATAAATGGAAAGGACTGTGAGAGGCAAGAACTCACTTAGACCTCAGGTTCCCACCTTTCAAGAGTGATTTGCTAGGAACTCATGGCATAAAGAGTGCCAAAAGGTACTGATTATTTTTCTATCCCATGACCGTGGTATTGTGATTCAGCAGAGTTTAGGGGTTAAGAGGTTTTGATACAGAGTTAGAATCGAAGACTGAAATACTTCCTCACTCTATTTAAATTTCACGGGTGGGGGGGGAGCAGAAAGTACTGGAGCCTTACTTACATTTCCATATTGATGTGAAATTGGAATTAAAAACTGGATATATTTAAAGTGTACAACCTATAATCCTTCGATATATTTAGATGACTGAATCCTCAATATACGCATGATATGGAACATCAACACCCCTAAAAGCTTCCTAATGTTGCTTTGCAATTCTTCCCTCCTGATCCTCTGTGCCTCTCCTTCATTTGCCTTAGAACCCACTGATCTGATTGTTACTAATTTGAAATGTAAGTGAAGTTATAAAAAAAAAAGATGCACATATGTGTGTATACTCACATTTTAAAAAAAGGAAAGCTTGCCTCTTCCACTCACCATAATTATTTTAAGAATTATTTATGCTTTTGTATATGTTGTTTGTCCATTTTATTGCTAGATAGGATCTCAATGTGTGACCATGCCGCAATTTATTCATTTCTCCATTTATTCATTTCAACCCAACAAGAGATATGAAAGACCTCTACAACAAAAACTACAGAACACTAAAGAAAAAAAAAATCAAAGAAGAACTTAGAAGATGAAAAGTTGTACCTTGCTGTTGGATAGGCAGAATTAATATTGTCAAAATGACCATACTACCAAAAACACTATAGAGATTTAATGCAATTCCAATCAAATCCTAATCAAAATAGTAAACATTTAGGTTATTTCAGGTTTTCAGCTACTACACATAAGTTAATATGAGCATTTCTGAACAAATCTTTTCAAAAATACATACTTTTTTTTGAATAGCTAGTTCATTGCAAATAAAAAACTCCAACCATATGTACAATGATGCTGCATTACTAAAAATTATGGGCGGGGCTGGGGATGTGGCTCAAGCGGTAGCGCACTCTCCTGGCATGCGTGCGGCCCGGGTTCGAGCCTCAGCACCGCATACAAACAAAGATGTTGTGTCCGCCGAAAACTAAAAAATAAATATTAAAAAATTCTCTCTCTCTCTCTCTCTCTCTCTCTCTCTCTCTCTCTCTCTCTCTCTTTAAAAAAATAAAAAATAAAAATTATGGGCAAAAAAGTAAATTCATTTACTTTTATTCTTTTATTGCTGAGTAATATTCCATTGTGTACATATACCACATTTTATTTATCCATTCCTCTACTGAAGTGCATCTAGGTGTATTCCACAGTTTAGCTATTGTGAATTGTGCTGCTATAAACAGTGATGTGGCTGTGTCTCTGTAGGATGCTGTTTTTAAGTACTGTGCGTATAGACTTAGGAGTGGGAGAGCTGGGTCAAATGGTGGTTCTATTCCCAGTTTTCCAAGGAATCTCCATACTGCTTTCCATATTGGCTCCACCACTTCATGTTCAAAACAGAAGAAAAACTAGGCATAACAGGAGTATTTCTCAACATTGTAAAAGCTATCTATGCTAAGCCCCAGGTCAACATCATTCTAAATGTAGAAAAATTGAAAGCATTCCCTCTAAAAACTGGAACAAGACAGGGATGCCCTCTTTCACCACTTCTATTTAACATAGTTCTTAAAACACTGGCCAGAGCATTTTGACAGACAAAAGAAATTTAAGGGATATGGATAGGAAAAGAAAAACTCAAATTACCACTATTTGCTGAGCATATGATTCTATATACCTAGAAGTTTTCACCAGGAAACTTCCAGAACTAATAAATGAATTCTGTAAAATAGCAAGATATAAAATAAACTGCCATAAATCAAAGGCTTTTCTGTATGTCAGAGACAAATCCTCTGAAAGGGAAAGGAGGAAAACTACTTCATTTACAATAGCCTCAAAAAAAAAAAAAAAAAGAAAGAAAAGAAAAGAAAAAGAAAAAAACAACTTGGGAATCAACCTAATGAAAAAGGTGAAAGACCTGTCAACAAAAACTATGGAATTCTAAAGAAAGAAATCAAAGATCTTAGAAGATGGAAAGATACACCTTGCTCTTGGATAGGCAGAATTAATATTGTCAAAATGATCATACTACCAAAAGCACTATACAGATTTAATGCAATTCCAATCAAAATACCAATGGCATTCCTCATAGAAATAGGAAAAGCTGTCATGAAATACATCTGGAAAAATAAGAGACCCAGAATAGTTAAAGCAATCCTTAGCAAGAAGAGTGAAGCAGGTGGCATCACTATGCCAGACCTTAAACTATACTACAAAAACATATACTTTTTTGGTAACATTGTTTAAGTATTAAGGATTAGAATCACTGGATCCTATGCTAGTTGTATACTTAATTTTCAAGAAATCACCAGACTTGTTTTATTACAACATCTTATATTCCCAACAAAATAGTTTGAGACTGGTATTTCAGGTAGTTTCTCCACATCCTTGTCAACACTTGTATTATCAACTACTTAACTGAGTCATTCTAAGTAATGTTTGTGGTAGTGTGCCATTGTTTTGTTTTTGTTTTTTCCTAATTTTTATAAGCTGGCAAATCGTAATGCACATTTCCTTAGGGTCTATGAAATTGAACCCTGTGTCAGTTGTTTAGGCTTCATCTCCTCTTTTGGTAAACATTTCTAATCTTTTGCCCATTTTAATTCTGTTTTTGTTATTAAACATTTTAATATTACTTTATATATTCCCATTCCTTGGCAGATGTGCTCAGAAAGTATTTTTTTCCATTTATTCCCTGAAGTTTTCATTTGTTTGACAGTGCTTGCAAAGAGTTTTTACTTTTGATAAAATACTCTTCATATATATATATATATATANCTAAGTGAAGCTAGCCAATCCTTAAAAAACAAATGCCAAATGTCTTCTTTGATATAAAGAGAGCAACTAAGATCAGAACAGGGAAGAAGAGCATGAGGAAAAGATTAACATTAAACACAGACAAGTGGGGGGAGAGAAAGGGAGAGAGAAGGGAAACTATGGAAATGGAAGGAGACCCTCATTGTTACACAAAATTACATATAAGAGTTTGTGAGGGGAAAGGGGAAAAAAAACAAGGGAGAGAATTAAACAACAGCAGATGGAGTAGAGAGGGAAGATGAGAGGGAAGGGGAGGGGGGATAGTAGGGGATAGGAAAGGTAGCAGAATACAACAGTCATTAATATGGTATTATGTAAAAATGTGGATGTGTAACTGATGTGATTCTGCAACTTGTATTTGGGGTAAAAAATGGGAGTTCATAACCCACTTGAATCAAATGTATGGAAGATGATATGTCATGAGCTTTGTAATGTTTTGAACAACCAATAAAAAAAACTGTAAGCTTTTAAAATCCTTTTGCTCTCTGCTTTCTGCTCCTCATTATCATAGTAACTTTGGCTACAAGGAACCAGAATAAACCTATGCCATTTCTTGAATACCATGCAGCTTTGACATTTTCTCTAATGGATTAATTATTCCATCACTTTTAAATTTAGCTTCACAGAAAATCTCAGGATATGGGCAAAATGGAGACAAATTCTTCAACAACAAGAGTGCCTAGAAAGTTGTTTTTTCCAGGATTGATTTTACCAGTATTAGTTGCCCACACATACTGAGGCTGCTGTAGCTGTAGGCATAAGAAGCTTGGCTATTGCTTAAGCTGGCAGCACACCTTGGCATCATTTACATGATGAAGGTTCTATAGGAATACAGAATGCTGGAGTTATTGAGTCATGGAACCTTCCACCAAGAATTAAAATAGGCCTGGCTAACTATAAGAAGGCCTGTTGTTCAATTCCTAATACATGTGGTCTCCAGTCCAAATCTCAACAGATTCTGCATTTTCATCTGAAACCTCATGAACGCTGTCTTTACTGTTCACATTCCCATTGGCATTCTGTTCTTCTGAACTCCCTTGAAAATCACCCACTAAACTCTGATTACAACATTCTAAGGTTTCTTCAGCCTGCATCTCAGATATTTTTTCCAATATCCTTCTGCCAATCAATTCTTAAAGCTTCTGAAAGACTTGGTCAAGTATAACACACCAATAACACTATTCTTGGTACCAGTATCTGCTTGTCAGCTTTTTACTGCTATAACTTAATATATGAAAAGAATAACTTAAGGGAGAGAAGTTTATTTTGGCTCATGGTATCAAAGATTCAATCCATGTTAATCACCTCCATTGTTTTGGGAGTGAAGTGAGGCAGAATATCATGGCAGAAGAGCATGACAGAGTAAAGCTCTTTAGCTTATGGCAGCTTTGAAGTGGAGAGAGAAAGAGGAGGGGAAGTGCACACAAGGATCCAAAGACAAAATGCAATTCCCAAGATCATGACCAAGTGACTTACCTCGTACAGCCATGCCCATCTGCCTATAATTATCACCCAATTATCCATTCCCATGCATATTTCCCAGACCTCTGTCTGTATGAATTAGAAAACTCAACAAGATCCTTTGAAGCAAAGTACACATTCTTGTGAGTAACATTGTGTATCCCACAGCTATAGCCTGCTTAGACTTGCATCTTGTTAAAAATATACAAGCAAAAGAAGGCGGTGATGATAGGTCCTGAGGAGTATCAGCATTGTCTTGCTCTGCAAGTACATCATGGAAGGTCATTACTTTTTCCTTAGGAAATACAGAATTAGTTCCAAGAGGTAGAGCAGACAATACCACAGAGGGTGTGTTTGGCGATGTCTTTGAAACTTCCACTAAGGGTGAGGAAGCCACTTCCTCTGGCAAACAAAGAACCAACAACAACAACGACAACAACAAAAAAAACCTTTTCAGAATGTAGCAGTTAAATGTTCCTATCCTTTATAGGGTCTTTCCATATACACAGTCACAAGTCACAGGGTCCCATTCTTTTATAATCAATGCTCTTATTTACCTGCAGACATTCTTCAATACTTAAACTTGTGTAGCAATTCAGCCTATTGAAGGATTAAGATTTGTGTTTGTTTTTCAACAGCCCTAGTTCTATGTCTACAAGAGTGAAAATTCTCCTTCAGAGCATAATGAAAAGTTTTTAGATTGGTTATGCACATCTGGAAGGGTTTCGTCTCCTTTATTACTTTGTCCAGTAAATCCAGAAGCAATCAGCCAACATAATTATATTCCTTAGTGTTCCAGAAATATTCAAGAGTGTCATGTATAGAGTCACTAAACTCTTAGTTGCTCACCAATGGTAAATTAAAAATATTAAATATGCATTTACTTTGTGTAACTCTTTAAACAGTTCATGGCATGGATTAGCAGTGCTCTCCATACTACATGCAAGAGAGACTTTAGCAATGTTAGGCCTAATCAATTTAGGGAGGCCACTCTAAAAACCACTAAATGAAGGACAGAAATTCATTCTTACCATTCTGTTTCCCCAAAATCACTCCTAGTACCAAAGTCTGTATTAGTCATGGTTCTCTAAGGAAACATAATTCTAAAGGGTGAACAATGATGAAGCCCCAGTTTTGAGACTGAAGGCCTAAAGCTCACTGCAGAATTGCTGGTTAGAGTCTACATGGGAAGAGTGGAAGAACTTAAATCCAGTGTTCTCAGGTGATTTCATTAGCAATCCAAGTTCCCACTCAAATAGAATTGAATTTGCCTTTGTGTTGGCTTCCTCCTTCTTCCATCTTTTGTTCCATCCACACCTCCAGCCTATTTGTGGCGCCACCCACATTCAGGGAAACTCCATTTACTTCCCCATGTGCCAATTATTTCTGGAAGAACCTTCATCAAAAACCCAGAAATCTCTTAAACTTAGACATCTCTTACTACAATCAAGTTGACCATCCAGATTAATCATCACAATGTCTTAGAACTACTGTCTTCAGTCCAATATTTCACAGTTTTCTGTGAACAGATCTTGCATGTTTATGGTTAAAAGTAGCCTTAATATTTTAAATTTTCATCACTCTTACAAATTGTATTAATTTTTGAAAATTTTTGTGTCTGATTGTTCTTTATTCGTATAGAGAAATATAAAAATTAGTTGACTTTTATATTCTAATCTCACTTATTAATTCTGGTAGATATTTTTGTAGAGTCCATAGGCTTTCTATATCAATCACTACATCATATCTGCATAAAGACATTTTTACTTTTTACAGTCTGCATTTTTCGTGTTTGTTTTCCTTAATTTTCTTATTGTCCTTATTTTTGCACCAAGAATTCCTGATCTTAAATATAATGGTAAGAATGGGTATCAATATTTTGTTCCTTATATTAGGGGGAAAGTATTTGGTAAACCATAATTAAGTACAAAATTATGGATAGCTTCTTTAATAGATGCTTTTGTTAAATTGACAAAGTTCCATCTATTTCTAGCTGACTGAAAGATTTTATCTGTAATAATTATTGAATTTTATCAATTAGTTTATCTGTATCTCTTGAGATAATCTGTGTGTGTGTGTGCATGTGTGTGTGTGTATTTACATTAATTTATTTTTTTAAAGTCAACCTACTAAAAATATTGGAATAATCTCCATTAGGTTATAATTTTTCACCCTGGTAATACCATTAACATTTGTTTGTTAGGCTTTTTCCCACCATTAGGGATAATGGTTTATAGTTTTTAGTCATTTATTTTTATAGTTTTTAGTTATTTATTCCGTAATATTTGCGTGCTTATTATGTTATGATTATGGCTACATATAATTTTTCGACTTACAGAAGGATTCAAACACAAGAGTTTTTTTTTTTTGTGTGTGTGTGTGTGTGTGTGTGTGTACGTGTGTATGTTAGAATTCAGTCATACATCCATTTGAATCTGTATTTGTCTTTGTAGGGTGTCTTCCAACTACAAGTTCAATTTCTTTAACTCAGGTTATTTTCTTCAATGAGCTTTGATAATTTAATTTAGGAATGTTTTCCATTTCATCTACATAATTAAAGTTATTAGCATTAAACTGTACATAAAATTCCCTTATTAAACTTTCAATATTTGTTTTCTTATACTGATGTTAACTTTCTATTCTTTATTTTGTTAATTGTTTTTCCCCTTTATTTTTATTTTTCTGTTGAATCTGACGAGAGCTGGAGTTTGCAAAAGTGTGGAGGTCAAAGAATTAGTGAAAGTTTTGACTGTGTCTAAATGGACTCATTCTAAACACATGGTCCAAACAAAACTGGCCAAGGACCAAATCTTCTTCACCGTCAATAATGCTCCAGTCCTGGGCAATCTTTTAGTTAATTAATAATCATTTCTCTATTTCTAGTATATTTATACTGACTCTGATCTTTATTATTTCTTATTTAATTACTTCCTATTCAATTTTCTCTATAAATATAGGAGCTGGCTCCATTTCCAGTAATAGTATTTATTAATATAACATTGCCCGTAAGTATTCCTTTAGGAGCATCCTAAAATCTTGATATACTGTTCTTTCAATTTCATTAAGTTCAAAATATATTCTAACATCTTTTAATTTCTTTTTTGACCCATGTGGTTTTTAAAATGTATGTTTTCTAGGTTTAAAACATTAAAAGATTTTCTAGGGATCTGTTATTGATTTCTGAGTTAAGGTCATTTTTTTCAAAGAACATAGTTTTGTAGCTCTTCAGGCTTTTAAGTTTCATGAGACTAGTTTTATGGGCATGGTTTTGGTTTATATTTTAAAAGCTCAAAGACTTAAGAGAAAGGGTTTTCTTCTGTGGCTGTGGGGAGTATTTTGTCAGTGTCAATCAGGTCCTGCTAGTTGATTATGTGACTCAAATCTTCAGCATCATTATTGACTTTTTGTCTACTTGCTTTATCCACTGGTGAAAAAGGCATTTTGAATTATCCAGATATAATTTATAATTTTTTCTAGTACTTCTTGAAGCTCTATCAACTTTCATTTCATATATTCTGAAATCCTGTTATTACATGAATATATGTTTTGGATTGTCTGTGCTATTGATAAGTTTGTTCTTTTATTATGAGTATATGACATTCATTATCCTTAGTGATGTTCTGTATGTGAAATCTATTTTGCATAATATTAATGTATTCTTTCTTGCTTTCTTTTGTCTAGTCATGCATATTCCATTCTTTTCACTTATTTACTTATCTTTTTTTATGGTTATAGTTAGCAGCATACACTTTTTTTTTTTTTTAAGTACTGAAAATTGAATCCAGGGCCTTATGTATGCTAGACAAGTATTCTACCACTGAGCTACATCCCCAGTGCTCTTCATTTTTTTAAGAGAGAATGTCTTACTAAGCTTCCTAAATTGGCCTTGGACTTGAAATCCTTTTGCCTAACCTTCCCTTGTAGCTGGAATTACATGCATGTGCCACCATGCCTGATACATTTGTTTAGTTAATTTTTACTGTTTAAATCCAGTCTTAAACGTTGCTTTTTAATTGTTTTAATAACTTTTTTTCATGTGCTCACAAATATGTGCAGCTATGAAGCTGTCATTTAGTATCTGTTTTGTATTTATTTGTCCATTTGTATTATGTTTCATTTTCCCCATCTTCTAATTGAATATTTTCCATAAGACTTTTTCTTTTTTTTTTTTTTTAATTTATTTATTTATTTATTTTTAGTTCTCGGCGGACACAACATCTTTGTTGGTATGTGGTGCTGAGGATCGAACCCGGGCCGCACGCATGCCAGGCGAGCGCGCTACCGCTTGAGCCACATCCCCAGCCCAAGACTTTTTCTTTATTAAAGATTATTAGCCAAAGCTATTTTGTTTCTTTGTGGTATATATTATACCTCTTCAACATAACTTTCTATCTCCATGCGCTATTGTATTACTTCATGTATACAAAAAATATTATACTTCAATTTTTTCACTTTCCTTCAAGTATTACTTTCAGACATTGTACTGATGTATGTTTAAACCCTCACCATACAGTAATATTACTTTTTATTAAGCAAACACTTTCTTTTAGAGGTACAAGTAATATTTTTTAAGTCATAGGTTATGCCAAAGTATTTTCCATTTTGATATTCTTCATGGCTTTGTGTTTACCCATAATATCATTCAACATTATTTTCCTTCTATTTGAGGTGGCTTCCCTTAAATTTGCCTACAGTTCAGGTCTGCTTGTAAATAATATTTTCAGGTAAGTCTTCAACTAGTCTGAGGCAAGAAAAGCATTCAAGATCTGAAATTCAGGCAACATTTATTTTTGGAAACTGCACGTTCTTGGCCAGCACTAAAGAGTGGATGCTCTTTGGATTTTGTGTCTTGTGTGCCTTGCGTGCTTTATCCTAAATCCAATGCTGTTTTCAAGGTCTGAAATATTATTTATTTTTGCTTTTCTCATTAAAAAACTTAAATGCTTATAAATTTACATGCATAGTTATAAGTAACATTGATGAATCCAGCATATCCTTCACCATGCACCAAAGTTCCTCTAATAGTAACATTTTTCACAGTACGATATCAAATCCAGGGAATTAATATCAACACAATCCAACCATTTTATTCAAATATCTCTAGTCTAATGTTCATTCTCTCTGAGTATTTAGTTTTAGGTACATTTCCAAAACAATAGTCAAATTATGCAACAGTTTTTGACAGGTGCAGTGGCACACACCTGTAATTCCAATGGCTTGGGAGGCTGAGACAGGAGGACCATGAGTTCAAAGCCAGCCTCAGAAAAAGCAAGGTGCTAAACAACTAAGTGAAACCTTGTCTCTAAATAATATACAAAATAAGCCTGGGATTGTGGTTCAGTGATCAAGTTCCCCCGTAACTGCTCTGTCCAAAAAATGCAACAACTCCTTTCCAAGTATCTTTCATGTTGCCCTTCAATTTATTGCCACCCAGTAATGTGTGACAACAATTTGTCATTTTAAAAATATGATAAAAGTAGAGTTATACAATACACAACTTTTCGCAGTGGATGTTTTCACTTAGGATAATCCTCTTGAGGTTCCTAAAAGTTGTTATATTTATCATTTATCAATTATTTATTCCTTTTTGTGTTGAGATATATTTCATAGTATAGATGTACCACAGTTTGTTTAGCTACTTATCCATTAAAAGACATTTCAATTATTGTCAACTTTTGAAAAAAGCTGTTATGTATACATATATGTAAAAGTTTCTGGTTTTTGTTTGAACAGGATTTTTGCCTTTCAGCATTAATGTCAAAGTGCAATTGTTACATTGTGTGGGAAGCACATCATTAGTTTTATGAGAAAGCTATGCTCTTTTCAGAAAGCCTGTGTGTTTTCCTTACCAGCAATGTATACATGATCCAGTCACTGTGCTTTCTCACCAGAACTTGGGGTTCTTACTATTATTTATTTTAGGGTCACTGTTACATAATGATGGTTCATTTTGCTTCTAATATGCATTTCTTTGAGAGCTGGTGATATTGTTTTATGTGCTTGTAGTGAAAGGTCTGTTCACATTTTTGCCCATGTTCTAACTACAATATTTTGTTTTAGGGTATTGGCTATTTTTTTGTTCTGCTGTGTTTTTATAATTATTTATATAATCAATATATAAGTCATTTACTAGATACCTAATTTGAAAATATTTCCTCTCAAGCTTCAGTTTTTCATTACCTCCCTTTCCTAGAGTCCCTCACACAGCAATTAAAAAAAATATGATGTGGTCCAATTTACTAATCTTTCCTTATGTTAATGCAGATTGTGATGTCAAAGATGAGAAATATTTATCTAGACAGAGGTCCAAAAATATACCTCAATTTTTCTCAACATTCTCTAACTTTATATTTTGAGGTCATGGTATATTTTTAATTTTGAGTTTATTTTGAAGTTTGAGTTCAATTTGAAGTCTATTTCTTCAAATATTTTTTCTATAGCATATTTCTCCTTTCATTCTCTTCTTTGAGGACTTGATTGCATATTCCATTACTCACTGATTTGTTATTCATTTTTAAATATTTTCCCTTTGCATTTTATAATAATTTACCTGCTGTATGCTCAACTTCTCCTGACATATCTAATCTGCCATTGAGTACATTCAGTGTATTTTTCAATGCAGACATTGTACCTTTACATGTAGAAGTTCAGTTTAAATTTTTATATCATTATTATCCATACATAAATGTTTAAATATATGTGATGCAGCTATAATAACTGTTTTTATATTCTTGCTTTCTTTTTCTCTTGTCTTTGCTAGTTCTGGATCATTAAAATGAATTGATCTTTTTTTCTTGTAATGGGTCATAATAGCCTTATTCATATGCTTGGTAATATATTATTAACTGTGAGACAATCTTAATTTTACTTTGCTGAGTCCTGGATATATTTGTATGTCTTTAAAAATTCTTGATCCTTCTTTAGAGAAACAATTGTTAATTAGGAACAGTTTGATACTATTTAGTCTTTCTTTTAAAGACTATACAATGGAATCAGAACATCATTAATCTCACCTCTGATGCAAAATGCTTTTGACTAACCCATTTTGAATTGGGAGCATTTCTCTATGGCTGAAAAACAGTATTAGCTCTAGTTCCCTTGCAGCTTTTCAGCACTTCCCTATCCTTAGATACTTTCTTCATACACGTGCAATTATCAGGACTCTATTGTATGCTCAAGGGCATCTTTAACAGCTCTACAGGGTTACTTCCACGGACAACTCTCTTCTCTCCAATTGTCCTTCAAATCCTGCTTCTTGGTCTCCAGAGACACTAAGCTATGTCGCCTTCTTTCTGGAGCCCTGCTGTACTCTTCCTTGACCTCCCATCTGACATCACTGTTAGGAGATCCTCTCAAAAAGGTAAAATAGATGTATTTCAAGGATTGTATCTTTTGTTTTCCATTTCTAGGGATCACTGTTATTGTTCCATAACCTATCTTGAGAAGTACTTTCAAATATTTTTCTGCATTTTCACTTGTCTCTAAAGGGTGAGTACTTCAGTCTCAATTTTATTTGGAAAGCAGAAGTACTTTTACATAGTACATACAATACCTATGTGACCTTCTGTAAGATACATTTCCACTTACTGCATGCTCAGGTTTCTGTTACATAGTAATTACAAAATGATACAAAAAAGAATATTATTTATCAAATTTGTGTTTCATGGGCCATAAAATAACAATTAGGATTATTATTTTGTCTCATTATCTAAAACTTCCAGAAAATATATTTCCCTCTACACAATAGTAACATAAATCAGTATTAAAAGTTCTTGAGCAGCATTATAGTAATTAAAGTATCTAAATTAAATTAATGCTCTCAAAAATTTGGTGAGGGCTGGGGTTGTGGCTCAGTGGTAGAGTGCTTGCCTGCCATGCGTGAGGCACTGGGTTTGATCCTCAGCCCCACATAAAAATAAAATAAAGGTATTGTGTCCAAAGGGAAAAAAAAAAGACTTGGTAAGAGCCAGGCAGGGTGGCGCATACCTGTAATCCCAGTGGCTTGGGAGGCTGAGGCAGGAGGATTGCAAGTATAAAGCCAGTTTAAGCAAAAGCAAGGTACTAAAGAAATCAGTGAGACACTGTCTCTAGATAAAATGCAAAAATAGAACTGGGATATATTTCAGTGCGCTAGTGCCCCTGAGTCGAATTCCCAGTACCCCAAAAAACAAATAAATTAAAAAGTTGATGAAGACTTAATAACTCTCAAAGCGAGAGGATAAGTAAATTTAGTATAATTATTGTGAAGGGTAATAAATATTATATCAGCTTAAAATGTTCAAAATTGTTGAGCTAGAAATTTTAATTTCAGAATATTATCCTAAAGACATAGAAATTATTAGAAATGCATATGTATAAAGATGTCAGATGTTGCTGTATAAAATGTTTCTACTTTTCATTAATCATCTAAAGTTTACATAAATAAATGATAGTCCATTAAATGGATGAAATGCACTATAGCCACTCAAAAGCATGTTTAACAATATGAAATTAATTGTGTGCTAAGGGATGGCTAGGTTGTAAAATTTAAATATGGCAAAACTTGTAATTGTCTTGAATTGTTCACACTAAAATAGTAAACAAGGTTGTCTGTATGGTCTAAGTGTGATTAGTTTGCTTTTTCTCATTTAAATTGCATAATTTCAATATTCCCCTATATCACATATATTAGTCCAGTAATGTTATTTTTAACTATATCTGTAAAAAAATTAGTGTTTATAATGAAAATATTCTGAGATTATATTTTACTTGATTATAAATATCCAATCAGGTCTATTACATTAAGATATTCTTACTCTGACAGATGTGTATTTCAAAAACACAATAGAACTAGGCAGGGTGGCTCATGCCTATAATACCAGCAGTTCAAGAGGCCATGACAGGAGGATCAAAAGTTCAAAGTCAGAGTCAGCAACTAAACTTGGCCCTAAGCAATTCAGTGAGACCCTGTGTGTAAATAAAATAAATAAAGGGCTGAGGATGTGGCTAAGTTCCCCTGGGTTCAATACATGGCACCAAAAACAAAACAACGACAACAACAAAAAATAGATAATTTTCTTTAAAAGGAAGTAATATTAAAATATCTAGGACAAAAAGTAAGTAGTTTTCAACCCATCATTTGAAATCATGTCAAAATTCAAGTTACCAAAAACAGAGCAAATTTCTAGATATAATGTAATTAATCTACTAATGTTTGAAGAGAAATAGGAAAACTAGTTGTCACATGACTGACAGCAATGTGCCCTGGACTAGAATGGAGAGATCTAACACCGATCACAACCATGGTTCTTGATTTCCTAAGTTACTCTTCTCAACCTTCTTTTCATCAATTGTATAGTAAGTATATTTACTTGTGGTTTGAATTTTACTAATATACCAATCATTCACCTTAGAGAAATTCCCAAAACACAGTAGAGGCTGTTACAAAAGGATCAAAACTGTCTCCATTATTTGGCTTGAGTCATTATTTTTCAGACCACATGTATCATAATTTTCAGAAGAAAAAAATCAATGGTAAATATATGTGTACATCTTTATAAATAAATATATGTATAAATACATGTTTATATATACACATTACATATATATATATATTTATATATATATACACAAACATTTATGTGTGTTTGTGTCAGTATCTATGTCTGTATCTCTCTCTATGGAGAGAGAGATAGAGAACAACATTTATTATCAAGAGTTGGCTGATGTGACTGTGAAGGTTGGCAAGTCTGAAATCAGTATTTCAGACTGTCAAGCTCATAATTCAGGAAGGATTTTATGCTGAAGTCTTAAGTAAAATTTTATTATTCTCTAGAAGAACATATTATTTGCTTTTAAGGCCAAACTGGTTGTATTCAACTGACTGAGTTATTCACATTATCAAGAGTGATCTTCTTTACTTAAAATTATCATTGTTCTTGACATCTATGAAAATACCTTCACAGCAACACCTAGATGTGTATTTGATTAAATAAATGGGTATTAAAGGATAGTCAACTGAGCCATAAGAATAGCCATCCTATTATTCTTTATAAGCTTCTGAAGAGAGGGAACAATCTAAAAGGACCTTATCTCTTTAAAATATAAATTCTTACTAGAAGATATTTTTTGGTTCTTGTTCAAACTCAACTTTCATTTTTTTTTCCTTAAAAAAGTCTAATATCCAAAAAGTATAGAAAAATTAAGCTATTTTTTCCTGAAATATCTTGGCTAAATTTGATAACATAATATTATTTGAAAGCAATCTTATTTCTAAATATATGAAATAAAATAAACTATATTAGATGACTTCTAATTCTTATAATTTCATGGACTCCTTATAATTTTGATGAAAACAAAACTTATTGTACCTTCTGTAAAAAAATGATATAGCTTTTACACATGATACATCCAGGTTCTACCCCTTCTTAACCTGATGTGACAGATTGTATTTTATAAAGATATCCATTTAGGCTTTATGTAAATGTTGCCATCCCCCTCTAAAGACAAATATGTTTTTTTCTATTTTCTTTACACCCACATAAATTTGTGATTTGCTTGTCACTAATGGAACTTGGCCAAGATACTAGGCAAATAAGCAAAGTAAAAAAAAAATAAACAACAACAAAAAACAAACAAACAAAACACCACCACCACAACAACAAAACAAAACAAGCAAACAAACAAACAATGGAACATCTGCTTGCTTACTGAAGTCTTCATTCTACCACATTCAGCTGTCCTAAAAGAAGTTTGACTGCTCTGAGGCTCTTATGGTGTAAGAAACTTCCAAGCTAGCTCTTATTGAGATTTTCTTGAAGAAACTGCAAGATAACATAAAGATAAATGTGTCTGTCTAACCTCCAGCTGCTTCAGTCTTCCCCAATATTTGAATTACTGTTTGACTATAAATATCTGATACTTTGAAAGTGATTCCCCCAATTATTCCTATTAAGAACTATGAAAAGCCTTAGATTTTTTATCATACTTTTAAACAAACACTTTACGCTGATATTGTATTATAGATACTGGCAGAAGACATACTTTTATACCAGATAATATGGGTAGTTAATGTTATGGTTCAACTTGATTGGATCAGAGGATGCCCTAGATTCCTGGTTAAATGTTATTTTTGAGCATTTCTATAAATGTGTTTCTGGATGAGACATGGATTTGCTTTATGGATTCTAAAGTAAATTTCTGTTTCTGATGTGTCTAGGTATGATAAAATCCATTAAGGATGTGGATAGAACAAAAGGAAAATAAAACAATTTTGCCCCTTTTTCTTTCTATCTAATTGAGCTTGGGCATCAATCTTGTTCTTCCCTTGAACTGTGATTTACACAAGAGTAGAATTATACCACTGGATGTTCTAGGTCTTCAGATTGTGCCAATTCCTTATAATAAATCTACATTCTCTCTGTGTGTTATTTATTCTGTTTCACTGAACAATCCCGAGTAATACAAAGAATATTTTCATAATGACACAGTAGATAACAAGAGCCTGATTTTCCTCTCCTCCTCTTCCTAAAACACATTGGTGCAGTTCAAAGTGGTTCAGGTGGACATTGAATGCACAGTGGAATTTAGCCACAGGTGAGTTTTTCAAACTTAGGAACTCTTGCCTCCCAATTTTAAGAGGGAATTGCTAACAAATTTGCCAGACCTGCTCAGAGGAAGATATATTTCAATTATGGGAAACAAACAATGTGAAGCATAAGGAGATACAATCCACTTAATTCCTTCCACTACTTAATTATTTTTACATTTTTAAAAATAATTTGAATCAAATATGTCAAGGACTTCTGTTTAAAATATGGGTAGAAATGCAAGAAAGCCAGAGAGACTTATCTCCCAAAGAATTCTTCCAGATTTTGTTTCACACACAATGTGAGAGATAATATGGTGAAATAAAGTACTGGTTAAAACATTAAGTAATAGAGTAACTTTTAGATTACAATAATAAATAAAATTCTATATTTAAATTTGATATCTTAATCAAAGTAATGAGAATACTTTCATTATAATTCTAAATGCAAACCATACTAAGGACCTGAAAGAGTATAAAAAAAAAGATTTCATTTTATAAAAGGTAGAATCAAATATTCTAAAATTCATTCAGAACATAGGGCATTACCAACATAGATATCACAACTAATTACCAAATACAAGGTAATGGGAAGAAAGGGAAGTTTCAAGCCAAACAGGATGAAGGTAACATTGTAATTTCATTCAAATATGACACTTATAACAAATTCCCCCAAACTTGAGCATTTTGAAAAGCAAAAATTTTATTTTGGTATATTTCTGGAGGTTAGAAGTCCAAAATCAACATGGCTAAGCAGAAACTGAGGCATTGACTAGACTAGTTTCATTCCAAAAGTTCTGAGGTAGAATCCATGTCTTTCATCCCCATATTCTGGTGATTACTGGCATCCTGTGATTGGTGGTCATATTGTTCGTCTTTGCCACTCTGTTAATTAAAATCCTTTTTTGGTTTATCTGTTTATTGCATTTGTTCTTCTGCTTCTTCCCTTATAAAGATACTTGTAATTGCATCTAGGATTCACCTGAATTCAGGATAGTTTTCCTATCTCAAGATCCTTCTTGTAATAACAAAGTCCCTTTTCCACACAGGGTGATGTTTACAGTTTCTTGAATTAGGACCTGATATTTCAGAGAGCCTTTATTCTACCTTCAGCATTACAGTTATATTAATCAATGAAAACCCTGATAAATAAGCAAAATCAAAACCTTAGCTGTTATGTTTCCACTTATCCTTGATGAGTTATCTTAGACTAGGTTGACCCTGAACTTCATTGTGTTCAGGTCTGTTCCATGTTTCTACCTTACAAATGTCAAGAATTCCTGGGCTTATTTTTCAGTTACAGTCACACAATACAACTGCCTGTTCTTTAATTCACCTATGATACTTTTGGGGAAAAATTGAAGAAGTGTATAGAAAACACATACAGAAATAATATTTTTTTATGCATCCTGTGGAAAAACCAGCAGCTGGTAATATTTTTTTTTAAATACTGGAGATTGAACCCTGGAGTATTTTGTCTCTAAGCTACAAACTTGGACTTTCTAAATTTTATATTGAGATGGTGTCCTACTGAGTTGCCAAAGCTAGCCTCAAACTTGCAATCCTCCTGCCTCAACCTTTACAGGCATGTGCCAATCAGCCCAGAGTGTTAGCCAATTATTATGCACCAGTTTCACCAGTTAACATATACTGCCCACATAGAGATTTTAATCAATATTTTAGAATCTTACTCTTAAAAAATGAATAGACACTTTTATGTATATTCATAATTCACTGATTAATAAAAAAATATTTCCCTCAGTAAAGAGGAGGGAGGAGGAGAAGAAAAGGGGAAGTAACGGGGACTGAATGAGAACAAATTATATTCTATGCTTGTATAATTATGTCAAAACAAATCCCCATATTATACATAAATATAATGAGCTAATAAAGATTTAAAAATACTATCAAAATAGTAAATAGGCACATTATACGCAACAAAAATACTATCCTGGATCAGAATGTTAACAGTGGAGGAAGTTGTGTGTATTTTGTGATAGGGTTATATGGAAACTCTGCTTTCTATTCACTTTTGCTATGAACCCAAAACTGAGTTTGCCACAGTCTGCCTGCAGCAAAATAACTGGGGGGTGATGAGCAACTTGTGTAGATTGATACAGCAGGAGTGGGAGCCATTTATTGTAGGACAGGAGGGGTATATATACATTCCACACAGCTTATCTTAATTAACATAAACTAGATACAGCAGTCAACCAATAAGGAATCTCCACACTCAATGGCTCCTGGCATTACTTCACAAACCACTCCCTCTGGCAAAATGCCAGGCATCATCTTGACTTATTTACAGACCCTAACATGAGTTAATAGATTACAGATTATTAATTATTAGTTATTAATTATTAACAAGTAGATTGGAATCTGAGAATTTCTAGCTATTTGAATAAAGACTTAGATATGAAACATTAAGAAAGAAAAACAGATGAAATAAAGACAATTTAAAATCTATAATTAATATTCTCTCAGAGATTGTCTATTATTACTTTTTTAGATACACATGGCAGTAGTGTGTATTTTTACATATTAAATATACATGGAGTATAACTTATTCTAATTAGGATCCCATTCTTGTGGTTGTACATGATGTGGAGTTTCACTGGTGGTGTATTCACATGGGTACATAAAGCTAATGAAGAAAATAGAAGGGGATAGGAATAGGAAAGATAGTAAGAATAAATCTGACATAATTTTCCTCATAGAGATTTTTAAGATTATATATTCACCAAAGAATACATTTATGTTACTTAAAAATAAGAAATGCTAGAAAGCAATTAAGAAGCTCATGTATATTAAAAGTAATATAATTATAGTTGATAAACTATCAAATTTTAGAAAATAAAGTGAGACAAAATTTTCACAAAGTAGAAAAAAATATAAAGATGGGATTAACCTCCATATTTCAATATTCTCTAGGGTATTCTAAGATGAGAGAATAGGAAACTAAATATAGCAAAAGAAACTAGTGAAGATCAAATATCCTGTGTTAGCTTTTCATTCTGTAACCAGCATACCTGATAAGAACAACTTAGGGTAGGAAAGATTTCTATGGGACTCACAGTTTCAGAGGTTTCACTGAGTCCCGGGTCCACTGATTCCATTTTCCTGGGCCTGAGGTGGAGCAGAACACTATGGTGGGTGATCAAGGTGGAGGAGTTGCTTAGCTCACTGCAACCATGAATTGGAGGATGTGAGAGAGGAACCACAAAAAGACAAATTTCAAGGGCACATTCCAGTGACCAACTTCCTCCAACCAGGCCACACCTTCCAGTACTCCATTCAGCTATCAGTGGGTTAATACACTTAAGGATTAATTCCCAGATGAGATCAGAGCCCTTATTATTCAATTATTGTTTAAAAGCCCACTCTGAACTTGTTGCCTCAGAGAGGATGCTTTCAACACATTAGTTTTTGGTGGGATACAAACTAGGAATTGAGGTCTAAGAAAGGAGTATGTCTTGAAGATCACTGAAGAAGGAGTTAAAATGCCATGGATAGCATATCTACATTTTTACAAATGGCTAGATATTTTCTTCTATGAAAAAAATATGTTCTTTGAATGTGGATTAGACTATATTCTAAGAGAAACTTTTTCCAACATCCAAACTCTAACAATGCAGACACTAGCCCTAGTCCAATAAGTAGAAAGTATTCTCTGAGGATTGAAACCCTTTAACCCTTGTATAAAATGAATGCTGAATAAATACTACCAAGAGGCTGCGAGGCAGGGAAAAGTTTATTTTAGATAGGACTTTCTTTGTTATTCAAATCAGTGTACAGAGATAGGGAGAAAAACCACTACCAATGATCTAATCAATGCTAACAAATTAAACACTGTCTTAAATCAAGTGTTTCAGTATCTTAGGCAAATAAGTGCTTTTGAAAAGCATCATTAAAAGTTCTCCTTTTGCACTGAATAATGCTTTTAAATAAAAAAGTATACATTACACTTGACTTAAAATATACATAAAAAATAATGATAAAAATCACATACAAACTGTAATGATTGAGTGATGGCCAGAATGTACTCCTCTAGATTCTTGTTCTAGTAACATCAGAATAGACATACATTTTACAGATAGAGTACTAATCAGCTTTCCTTTCCTTTTGCTTGGTTCAGTCTACATGTCTGTAAATTGAAGGAGCCAATTAGGCTCTAGATAATGTCACATTAAAAACAAACAAATAATGCTATCATGAGAATTCCAAATTTAGAGCGTGTTATCTTGAAAGAAATTGTGCAAGAAACAATGATTGAAAAGAATAGTTTTAAAAGCGTCAATTCTTTGAACATTACATAGTGTTCTGGCAAGTCATTCCAATTAAAAAAAAAACACTCTGATGTGTTAGTATAGTAGAATATTTACTTATTTATTTGTTTATTCACAAACATGTATTAATCTTCTTTGAGGTCTTAGTCACTACACCATAGAGTTTTTTTCTTTGTAATACTTTTTACAAACCTAACACTGAAACATCTCAAAATACAGCTCTCTGAAAAAATGAAAGTCAAATAATTTGGTATTTCAGAAAACCTGTAAGATACACCAAAATAATTCACAATATCATATTTCAATACAGGCTTCACATCATTAATATTGCATTTTTAGTTTGGTTTTTAAAGTGATGCTGTTTATAAAGATTTTTTTAACTCATAGGAATGAAATTTATAGTAGAGAATAATTTACTGAGATTTAATGTATTTAAAGTTGAATGCTATAGTAACATTAATTTTAGTAGTATACTTTCATGGAGAGATGGGTAGAAAAAGGAAATAATGTGTTGTAAGCTAGTTTAGTTTTTAACAGGAAGATGCATGCTGCTATTATTATTATTATTATTATTATTATTATTATTTTGCCTCCAAGGCCTGGCAGAAATTCTGTTGAAGGCATCGTAAAAGCTAGTGGATGAAACACATTTAGAATTTAAGGTTAGAATTTTATTAATAACAAAAAATAGGCAGAGCTGGAAAATTAAAGAACAAATTCACTTTATAGGTTAAAAAAATCTTAAAAGTATTATTGTATAAATATTTTTTTCTAAATATTAAATAGGTGCTTTTCTTTGCTGGGTAGAATATAGATATTTATTTTTTTACAGATATTTCATATTTTGTGGGCATTTTAAAAGCTGAAAGTAACATAAATCCATCATTTTATGATAAAAGAAAAAGTGTCTCCTAAACTATAAGCAATTTTTCTCAGTCTTAAAGGAAGTTCACATGTCAGAAGCCAAGCCTCTTTATTGAAGAGTCCTTAGAAAATAAACAATCAAGTGGAGAAGACAAATCTAAAACAGGCCATTAGAAGTAGTAAATTCAGTTTTTTAAATATCCAGTTATTTGTTTACGTATACGGATATACATTTAAAAAATTTAAGTATTAAAATTGTTGATATCTCATTAAAATCATGTGGAATCATGAAAGCAAAACACTCATATGGCCAGGAAAATAAAATAATATGTACAGTAAAAATTTTTGTGACCTAATTTTATGTTTTTCTACAATTGAAAATATGGTTAATGGTCAAAACAGAAGTGGAAGAGATGTAAGGTAGTGTGGCTCACTAAAGATGTGGCAGAGGATTTCTCCATTCCTGAGACCCCTTGCTGCCATACAGACCCCATAGAAGGCTATGTCTCTTCAGAGTTGCTAATCTAGCTTTTAGCAGTATATTATGTAGGAGAGTAAAAATTTATATATATATAAAACATGACTTTTTCTTCTCTCTTACTAAATTACCTGTCAATGAGGCTGACAAAACATGAAATAATAAGAGAGAAACAGTTTATTGACACATGTAGCTCAATACAGGTAGGAGAAATTTGGTGATTAGTCACTGAAAACAGTGGTTAGAATTTGGGTTAATTTAGCATATTATGAACAATTAATTTATAGAGACAAACCAAAACTACCAGTTAAAGGCCTGCAAGAATGGGTGAAAAATTGAGAAAATACATAGATTTGGAAATTAACGGACTATGATTTGTTTGTGCAGGTCCATCTCACAACTCACTTTCATATTCTTCATGGTTAAAAAGTTTCCTAAGAGAGGGAATGTATGGCAGTCCCCATTTCTCAGAAGTTTCTACAAAGGAATCTCTAGAAAGGCTTTCTTCAGTATGTTTTGAATCTCAAATGCCTTTAGCTCAAAATGATTCTTATGCCAAAGGTGCAGATTTGGGTACAGCATATTTTCATATCACAAATTAAAAATAATGTATATGACACGACATCTCAAAATGCCTCTAGTGGAACTTGAAGAAGCATGTAAGCAGGATTTCCACAGATGAGCACTACAGCAGTTTGGCTAATCTCACCTCAGCCCAGATATTATCTCCTTTGTTAAGCTATCACTGGTGTTAGTAATTATAGCCTTAGTTTTGCAGGTGGTCAAGATAGCATATAATTAAAATTATAATCAATTCATTCCTTTCTTAAAGAATTGGTCTCCTGTCTCTTTTGGTTTGTGTATATGTATATATGTAGTTCTGTTTTCTATTTTTTAAAACAAAATAATAGTGACTTCTGTCAAAAAGGAGACAGAGAAGTACATACTTTGTTATTTCTTTTCTTTCAACTCTAAAGATTTGTCTTTATATACAAGAATAAATCCAAGTAAGTGGGCCTGAAATTCATATAGAACAAAATTCGCCTTATGAGAATGAGAGTTGCAAAGAAACAAGGTGAAATATGTGGAAGTATAAAGAAAAAAAAATTACTGCTCAAAATAAAAATAGGAAAATGCTTTTTGAGTGTGTTGTGTGTGTGTGGGTGGGTGGTGGGTGAGTGGGTGTTTTCCTTTTCTTTTGTCTTCCTTTTGACAAGAAAGCCAGCACCATAGTCATTTCTCTAAAAAGAGAGTATAAAGAAAAAACATTAATTTAGAGGTTTAATTTTTAAGTTGTCTGAAACATGAAGTTTATCAAGTTCAAAAATGGGTATTCATCAAAACCCATATTTATAATATATAAGATTCTTTAAAATGAAGTGATTGGTGGCACAAAGACAAACTGAAATCTACTTTGTTATTTCTTTTCTTTCAACCATAATGACTCATCTTTGTATAAAAGGGTAGGTCCAAATTTGTGAGTCTGAAATTTATATAATTTGGCAAGCTTTTTAAGGAAAGGACACACAATTAAGATTATAAAATTGCATACAAAACTTAATATTTATTTAGAGTGAGAAAACAGAAGGAATCATGAAAGGAAGAGGCATCAAGGTTTACTCTGCATGAGCTTCACAGTAAATTTACCTCTATTTGGTTGAATACTTTGTCCTTTGGCAATAAAGTATGAATATTGAGCATATTTTCATATTTTACATAGATCTGAATCCTTTATTTAACTAAAGTACCCTTCTTTAAATCATGAAAGGTATTAGAATCTTCACACCTATTTCTGTTATAATGTTCTCAGGGTTACCAAAGAGCCTAAATAGCTTTATTAATTTATATGTGTTTTCCATTGTTGAAAACACTTAAAGTAGTAATTAATTTAAGCAAAATGAAGGAGCGCTAATGGACTAGTTTTGTTAGATTTTCCTAAGTACATATACTAAAGTTAATAATTTTCCAAAACATATACTTACTTTTAACTTTTAGAATAAGTATAAATTTACAAATTATTTTATCATTAGATATGCAGTTTCATCTCACAGTAGGTAGATAAGCAAAAATAAAAGATGCTTTTTTATCTTTAAAATAAAATCTGGAACACTTGATACTTTCACTCTACTTCAATTTGAAAGTATGAACATAAATTTCTCTCCAATTGCTGAAATATAATATACAGCAACTATGGATCAAAATTAGTGATTACTTTGAGATTTTGATTGTAGTAAAATGAATCATGCAGTCCAGCCTCTATATAACAAGCACTGCCAATACTACTACAACCCAAAGTTTTCCCACTAAAACGGCAAAGAGATTAACTGCTGCTGAAAAAAAAATAAAGCCTGTGTTTTAAAGGTAGAGACTAGACTTTCTAAGCTATAACTTTCTTATGTAACTACTCTTACTTCCTCAAAAGAAAATAATAAAATGTTAATATTGATAATATTAAAATATTATCATAGCACCCGTATATTAGACATAAAATTACTTCTCAGATAGTTTTCACAAGATTTTTACGGCAGTTTTTTCCCCTAAGTCTAATGTACTAAAATAATTACTTATATCCTAATCACTAGATAGCTGCTTAATATGTTGATATCAGAATTGGCTTCAACCTAATGAACTAGACTATTGCAGGGTGCTGCCAGATACCTAGATTGCTTTAAAGAGAATATTGAGGAGATTCTCATGCACATTGCAGTTTACCACCTATTGTAAAAATTATAATCTTGTTGCATTTGGTTAGTAAACAGTAAAAAATAATTCTTTGACCATTTCTTACATTGGGTCATAGGTAATAAAACATGAAAGCAATTTTAGTTTTAAAATCAACTTGCCAAAGCGCTCAAGGTATTTGACATGTCCCTTCTATAGAGTTATATGCTTCTTAGATAATTTTAAGATTATTATCACTTGCAGATATAGAACCCAACAAACATATTAAGCTTTATTTTTTTCAGGCAATGTGACAGATATTTATTTAATAATAATGACTCAAAAATTATCATGAAGATCCCATCATCCCTATCATGAAAAATGTGATTAAATTCATAATAGTGCTATAGGCAAGTCAGTGTAATAGTTTCTAGACAAAGCACAGGTAAAAAAAAAAATGGTGTTTGATGAAATCCGATGTGTTTTGATGATTTATATGTAGCTACTTAATTTAGAGAAAAGATGAAGTTTTGAATTAGTTTATGTGAATCATTAGTTTACATACACAAATATTAACCACAAAGATAGGTATTTGGGTGTTATCTCAAAACTCTCTATAGTCATGTTCAAAACTACCTGAAAATAATTTGTAATTCACAGAATTCAGGCGAAAATGTATTTTGTTTTCCATACCCATATTATTTATCTGACTGTCTTTTCTGTTTCCCATTTCTCCCTTGGCATTATAAGAGTAAATGTAGATCAAAGATAAAAGTTACCTAAAGGTTATTCAATCACAAATATACATGGATCTAAAACATGGAGGGATCAGTGACCTCCTGGCTGGTCTGAGTTGGAGTCTCAGGAGCGAGGAGTTGTGCTGAATGCTTTTTGACAGTTTTAGCCCAGTGCGCTCGGTCCTATCCCAGACCCTGGATACCCTTCCTTGGCCAGAATGACTGCTTCTAGAAAGTAATTTTGGATTGAATTAGAGCTTTCTGAGAGAGACAAAACATACTTTACAGTAGGCAAATTGAATTTCTCTGGTTCAGTGACTTGCTGCGCCACGGCGCCTCTCAAGGAGACTTTCACATTATTGAGAGCTGGTAGATTTCCTTGTAAAATAGCCACAGGCGGCACACTCACACTACACAGCTGATTCTTTGTCTGCCATTTCTCTCAGAAATATTTCTATCTCTCTTTCACATACATACTAAACTATTTAAATGAAGCATACAAAGAGACGACATAAATTATTGTCTCTTTCTTTGAAAAGAATCTGTTTCATGTGGTTACTAATTCAGGGAGAGGTCTCAATGGAAAGGCTTACTTTTAGCACCTGGTATTGTGGAAATTCAGGGTGTTTCTAATGGAGTGAAATGGAAGGAATATTTACTTATCTTCCATATCACTATAAATGAAGAATTGGAAATATTTACATTGACATTAGGAGTCCTGGGCAACACCAGCTACCATCAATACCTTTTTATTCTTAGTGTTTGCAAGGAAATGGGCCTCTTTTTCATTTTTGTTTTTGCAACATTCCTAAAAATTACAAGCTGTTTAGACACATAAAAATATGTCACTTTCTAAATATTCTTATTCAAATGACCCAGACATTTCAATTAGATGCTCATCATATACAGGCATAGAGAGTACTTTGGTAGGGGTCAGTTTCAGAAGAACTGGTAGCACTCATAAGAAATAATATCACACATTCCAAGTATTATAGTTTATTCAATAGTATTTTTATAATTAAAAAAAACTCATAAAAAACTACAAAAAGTTTAAAGTTTTTTTCACATGTAGAACATTTTTATTCATTCTTTAAAAAATTTTTTTTTATTTGTAGATGGGCACAATACCTTTATTTAATTTATTTATTTTTATGTGGTGCTGAGGATCAAACACAGTGCACACATGTACCAGGCAAGTGCTCTACCTTTAAGCTGCAACCTCAGCCCCTTATTCTTAAGACTTCTTTTGTCTGTATTGTCTTTTATTTCTTAAACACCTCACCTAGCTAATGATTTTGTAGTTAAGTTTTCAGGGGAAAGTGTGCCTCTATACCTTTTTTTTTTACACTTGCACATGGTAAAGAGCCACAGTCTTAATTTATCCCACTTTCTTCTACACACTATGTCACTTTATATTGTACATCTCAGGTAAAATTTCATGCTAGATAAGAAATTGTCAGGGTCATTAGGTAATAAGGAGCATTCATTCTGACATAGGGCAGAGGATGGCATTTAACCAGAAAATATGGAGTGCTCTGTGGTGATTCTTTGCTCTAGAGGTCCCTCAGGCTTGGAGCCCCAGGAACAGATGTGATCTCAGGCCTGTTTTAAAGAGAACAGAGCCATGGGCGGAAGCACCTCCTTCCATCAGTGAGGAAGCTCCTGCCAGAAGCAGCTTTCTCACCAGGAAGACCCTAGAATCATTGCCAAATTCGAATCTGCCCAGTGAGAAGTCAGTGGGCATAAATCCCTAGTGATTTGGTGCTTGTTCACTGAGCAGACCAGAAAGCATATGTGAAGAATTCAGGAAAGAGCTTGTGTGCATGTGCCACAGTCAGTGGGGGCAATCTTGTTGGCTTCCCTCCTGAAAGTATTTTCTCAGGCTTTGCTGTATTATTTAAAATCTCTGGTAAAACTCATGTGAAGTTCATGATTTGAAAAGGCTGAAATTTTGTACTTTTTTCTTTAATTCTGTTTGTCTCTATAGTTTTGTTTGATTATAATTTGCAGAGCAGGACACTAACAAAACCATCTGTCTTCTATTTATCTATTATTTTTCTTAAATGTAAACAGGACCTTAAGAGGAAATTTAAAAAGAAACTATAGTTATTTCTTAAAATGCCTAGCAAGATAAAAAAAAAGGCATTCTATAAATAAAACCTTCAGGTAAAATGAGATTATTATAGAAATGTTTTAATCTTCAGTTTAAAGAAGTAACATTCAAGTGTTTGCCTCAAATTCTAAAGCAGATTATTGTGTCACCTGCACACACAACCACAGTCACATACATACATATTCACATGTGACTAGCACGAGGTTTTAAAATGGATAAATGTATTGATAGATTTAACCACAAAATTATGAATGTGTTAGCATTTGGGATTCTTTTGTCAGAAAGAGATGCTTGAACATTTTTTTGTTTTGTTTTGTTTCAGTAGACTGGTGGCAGGGATTGGCCAATTTAGCAGCAAAAGTTACATTTTTACTGCTTTGCATATTAATCAGTTATTTAGCACACTCCTGCTGAGAAATATCATTATAACAAAAACACCACTTTAATGGGGCAGTGCAAAGATACTCTAGAGAATCAATTAAAGTGAAGGCCTATGAAAAGCTGTTTTGCTTTTCATTATTTTATAGGGTTTGGAGGATGGCTGATGAGATAATGAGACCTGAAGCATTTCCAATACTTTTAAGGAAAAACAGAATAAAATTTAGTTGGACCCGAAGAATCAGTAGAATTACACAGGTGGAAACTTTGCTCTCTATGAATGTGAAGACCTAGAAATGGCTTTGTGTTCTGCCATGTTACCCCTGTGAAATACCTTTATGAACAGAATTCCTGCATCAGCTAGATTGGTATTCTGTTTGGAAGTCTGTTTTCAAAAAAATAATTTGTAAATAAAAGAATGGATGATGTCAAGTTCTGAAATATATGGAAAGGAAATTTTTATTGGTAGCCAATTTGAGGAAAGAGGGCAAATAGTTATATCTGCAGTCTAGGTCTTCCATCTGTAGACGAGAATCATGTTTTAATATTATTTTTTAGGATGTATAACTTAATAGATAATTAAGACAATGGAGCCCTAAAGATAACAATGAAACCTATTTCTGAAAATTTCTCCAAAATGCAGCTTACTTCAAGTAATACAAAATAATGGAATACAAAGTGTGTTATGAAAAAAAAAATTATGCAACTAAATGAAAGATCTGCCTTTCATCCTCTTACATTTTCAACCCTGAAAAAAATCTTTCTACTCCTTACTCTTTCATCACTTATAATTTCTGCTCCCGCATCCTGCTTTCAACTATCTTGACTTGGTTGCTTTCAGTTACCTACAAATAAATTAATTCCCCGTATTTTCACTTGATCAAAGCGTAATAAACTTTTATATTTCAATACTACTTTTTCTTTAAAGTATTCCCTAATCCTCTCTACTAGAATTTATTGGCAAAGGACATGGGTATACTTTAATAGCAATTTGCAAAATCTCAAGATACTTAGCATACTCTGCTTAATATGGTTGTACCTCTCCTCAATTCTGCTAGGCTGCAAAATCCCTGAGGATAAAGATACACCATATTATTCATAATATGAATCAAGTATTTTAAAATTAGTAGGTATTTAATGTAATTCTGCAATAATTAACTAGGTTAATGTATTGAAAACCATATCAAAATATACTCATTCATTTTATAAAGTTTAATTTTTATATATTCAATTTTGTTACTCAACAACCTCACAAAATTTAGAGAAGTATTCACTTGTGGCAAAAGGAAATATGGTATCTGATTAAAATTGCACAACGGTTTCCTCAAAATTCTATCTATTCATCTAAATAACAGTATATATATATGAAGCATGAAGTATCAAATAGTGAAAATTCCTTTTGGCAAAATTGTACACTTCATTCACACAAGAAAAAATACTATTGTGTAAATTGAATCACAGAGATTAACATTTAGTTTTCATCATGCATTCTGGAAATAAAGTGAAAGGTAACATGATATGGTTAAACATAATCACAAATGCAAAATCTGACTAGATAAGACAATCTGGGACTCAATAAGTTCTCAGATTGAGTGTCACTCTTTGCACAGTGGCTGGCATCAGAGCTGAAAAATTGTTTCTTTAGACTTAGAGGAGGTGACCTCTTGCCGTTTGATTTTCAAAAATGTGTTATAACTGCAATTACATCTCTTGGTAACATGCTTGCTTTGTAGAATACTCCTTAATATAAAATTTAAACCTAAAACGTATTTAATTGTATGAATTCTTCATAATTTATTATAAATCTCTAGACCTGGACATTTAGAATGTTCATGAATATATTTTGGGTTGGTCTGAATGCCAGGGCTCTTAAGGGTTGGAATACCAGGGACAGTTACCCTGAGAGACAGACCTTCCACTTTCTACTCAATAAGATTTCAGAAGGATGTTGACTTCTTTACCACAACTTGAGGAAATGAATGTGTGGAAAATACCCTGAAACTCCAGAATACTTGATTAATATGAACCACTCCCCACCAGACCCCTGCCCCATGCTTCTTGAAAGAATCTGAAAGAAGGTGTCTGCTGCAACAGGACATCTTTGTGTCAGCTTGAAGAACAAGAAAAGTTTCTTCCTGTCAAGTAAGACAATGCTATTGAGCATCCTGCTTTGTCTTTATTTTTATGCAAAATGCATGTATGTGTGCTCTTATTATTATACATGGCACTAGGGTTCTGTGGAATGATTTTTTGATATTCTTATAATTGTTTTATTGAAATAAATTTGGAGTAGGCATGTGGATGGGGCAGGTCAAGGAATATGTGTGCTTTCTTCTATATATTTTTTCTTACGTGAATTTATGATTTCAATACACTATACCATCTACAATTTTTAAAAACACAGTTTAAACAGCAACAACAAAAAACATCTCTCAATGCTTTTGGATATTTTTTTTTTCTGATTTCCTACTCTCGTGGATTTGTACCTCCTTTCTCTCCTTATTTGACTAAGCCACAAAACTCAAAATACATTTTTCAATACACAAGATATGAATTTTGTGGGATAAACTATAGTTCAGTGGTAGGGCTTGCTATCATTCTCTTGGCAATACGTCAGAAGTAATTGTTGTTCTGCTTTCACAGAGGTGACCTCAAGAATGTTCTTGGATCAGGCTGCTTAACCCAAAAATATGAAGCTGATGATCAGAACAATATTCACTCCTGAATGAGCCATTCCTTAAAGACTTATTTTGTGATTTCTACTCTGTGGTTGATAAAGTGTACTTAACTCAAGTTGCCCTTTCCCACATGTCCACACTGTGCGAAGTTCAGTATTTCTCCAACTTATTTTTAAGATGGGGCTTTAAGAGAGGATGCTGTATTCCAGAAGCTGGTATTTAAAGCTGTGTCCTTTGGGTGTCTCCATAATTATTCGTTGAGTTATTCTATAAATTCATTGACTATCATCATTTGTAAATCATCTCATTGTTTTCTGCTATAGAAATCATCACATTTATCTATTTATTTTCGTCATTTTAAATGCATCTGATTATCATTCTCCTTTAGCTTTTTGTCTAATGGATTACCTTACCTTTTTGACTTGGCTTGTTCATAAAAATACTTTATTCACAAATTTTCTGCAACACAGTAATACATTTCTCCCATTTTATTTTTATATAATATTCTTATTTTCATTTTGTAATTTTTTATTACAGTTTGATTTATCTCTTAACTCAGGCAATTAATTTTTTTTTTTTTTTTTTTTGGTGCTGGGAATTGAACAACCCAGGGCCTTGTGCACGTGAGGCAAGCACACTCTACCAACTGAGCTATGTCCCCAGCCCAAATAAAATTTTTTCAAAAATTTCCCTTGGTTTGTGTATGAATACATTTTTTTAACCATAACAAAATGCCTGAGTTTAGGTGCTTTATAAAGAAAGGAGGCTTATGTAGTTCTGGAGGTCCCAGAGCATAATTCTGGTATTATCTTCTATCTGGAGAGAACTTCATGGCAGCTGACATCAAATTGGTGGTAGTGTATGTTGGTAAAACAATAGCATCACCAGACAAGATGTCAGAATGAGGCGAGGGGACAGGTTAGTTCCTTGTATAGAAAATCCTCTCTTGAAAATCAACTCAAGGTCCCATAAGAAGGACCTTAATCCCTTCTAAATTCACACCCCCAATGATGTAAAATCCTCCCACCCTGAGGAACAAACCAAATCCAATTAATAGCATGTTAATATCTAACATCATTTCATAATGTTTCAATAATATCTACATATGCTGTTCCTTTTAGTGATATTGAAGTATCATTGAACTTCATCCACACTAAATTTTTGTGTATGCAACAGGCATTTTAAAATAATACATTTTTCTCTTTTCTCTGTATCGACAAGACATATCTAATTTTCACAAATTATATTATTAACTCTAGTCTGTGGATGGTAACTGAGAGTCACATAGTTTAAAACTTTCAAAAATGATCACTGCCCATGTTTGTCATAGTTGTGGGTCAATTTCCTGGCTGACTTCAAGAAAGGGAGGAGCACGTTGGTGCAAAACACTGGGACTATATTCATGTATGTGTCAGGAGGAAAAGAAACGAGTTCTTGGGAATGCACAGATTTTTAAGAAAGGGAAGACAGTAGATAACTTGACATTTCATATTTATCTCTCTGTTTAAGAATATAGTGACACCTTTTTAAAAAAGCAGTTGGTAAAAAAATCTCAAATAATCATAATGTATAATAAAGGTATTGATTCTTGAATAAGTTAGTGTTATCCACATTGTCATCTACTAATACCCAAATAATCTTCACATTAGAGCTACATTAGAGTTAATTAAGGGGAAATAACAAAATAAGCATAAAATTATGCTTATTTTATTATCAAAACACTCCATTATAAATATTTTATTTCAGTAAACATATTAGAATAAGGAACTTAACTTTATATTTGCTTGTTGTATTCTCTTATTGTTTTAAAAAAAAGAAAGAGTTTCTCTATCACAGGAAGTTTTACATTGTATGAACTCCTGGTGTTCAGAAGAAATTTTGAAATCTTAAATATCAGCTTAAATTTATTTCCAAAGTGAGCTCATGAGCACGATAAAATAAAACATACAGAGTGACATATAGTGAACAATAATAGGATACTTTGTTATACCCCCACGATAAACACCCTACTGTAGAAAAGTTTATATTTAGAATTTCTCTTCAAGTACCAACAAACTACTCTTGCCATTATAACAGACTATTTTTCTTATGCTTAAGGAAGGTAGACAAAATGGCCAACAAAACAAAACAAACACTAATGTGAGAGAAACATGGATGAATGTCAGGATGGGTAACAGTAAAAAAGAGAATAGAGAGTCATAAAAGCCTCTCTCCACTGAGCTAGCAATTTCCACATAGTTCTGGTTATTAATTTCCAGGCCACTACCCAATTTTGTTGATTTCATATCACAGGGAACATTGAAATCCAGTGGCTCCTACATCAGCAAGACACCTTCCTTTCACGTAAGTATTGTTCTATGTTTCTATGTTAACAACTTCAACAGGGCTTTGTATATCCATTGCTAGTAAATGGTACCATGGTTGTCTTTTCATATGGGAAAACTTGTGCAACAGAATTGGACTGGTTAGAAAATGCTGTTCACAGGACTACATGAATCTTTGTACATATCAGACTATTTATTTAGCAATCACTTACATAGTTCTTGTCATTCAATTGCAGCTGAACAACTTTCTAGGGATAACTATTACAAATGAAATCTGGAGTCTTCCTGATCCCTTTAATTCTCTGACTTTAGGATAAGACTTCATTAATAGTAATCAGGTGTAATGATAAATTTTTTGAGTTAACATCAATATGCATAGAGTTGCTATTCTGAATACATAACTCAAGTTCATTCTGCCTCCCTGCATTTTGGGATGCCTGAATCAAGGAAGAGATACTTCGTGGCTTAGAAATGAAATTATGGCATAGCTTTGTTTGAATTCTACAGTAATGGGGTATTAGCTCCTAGATTGTTGCTTTCCTGATGTTACAGGAGGTAACGCTATAGATGTATATATTGAAGAAATCTCTAGAGCCATATGTATTCTTCTGTTATGATAATGTTACCATTAGTTTTGATTGCTTTTGACTATAGTTTCTGGTTACAGAATTGCCCAAAGCAAGGAGTTAAGTTTTGTTCACATTTTTTCCCCTTAATTTGAAAGAGTGTTTTTATTTCACTTTTATTTGAAATGAGTTCCTGTGCTGTTATTATGGCATTTTATGTGGCTTGTCATTGTAGTAATCAATTTTATATTTTCTTCACGCCAGTTCAACATTCTGCTCTTGACGAGCACTTTGTCATATTTACTAGGGTTCTTGTCATACATAGGAAAACGCTTCCTCTATTTGTCTCCTAAATTTTCTTTTTCCCTTGTTAGTAATTTTGCTATCTCTATATCAATGTTCTGGCTGGTTGCAATTACAAGTTTTCCCAGCTGGGAGCTTGTAGCATTTTCTCAGTCTCTGCAACACACTGATCTATTCTGATATGAGTTCCAATTGTTTCAACTCCGTGTTCTGCATTTTTACCATGCTTTGTTGAAAAACAACTGTTGAAATTTGAAAGGTAGAAATTTCTTTCTTGCGTATTCCACCTTAGACAAACTTTATATTTTTCAGACATTATTCTGGTTAGACTGAGGCTAGTTTAAGGCTATACCCTTGGAATTGCTGCCTACGAATTATGATTCAAATTTAATCTACAAAAATGTCTAGAACAAAAAACTAATAAGTGTCACTTCAGTATGAGGAACTAATTGGCACTGTCTAGGACAAGCAACATCAAAAAGATTCTTACTTACCACTTAGCATTTGTGAAGTTCTGTCTGGTGTGTGCACATAGACATATGGTCTATGTTCCCCACCAGGATCAAAGTCTTTATTGATACAAATTGGCATGATTTCTTATTTATTTTCAAAAGTATTCTGTTGTCAGTGAAGGTGTAAAGTGATTTTCAAACTTCATAAAAGAATCACCCAGGTGGATGGTTAAAACACAGCAATTTTTTCTTGGGTAAACCTGATAAATTGCAATTTTTATGTTTCCATGGAATGATGAAGTTGCTTGCTAAGGGACCTTACTGTTCTGAGCAGTGAGGTATTTTAAATTAATGCAACCTAAATTTCTAAATCAATCTTTCTCATAGTTTTAGAAGATATTATTTGACTGTTCTTTTAGGCATCATGGCAAAAATGAAAGAACAATATCAGCCATCATTATTCAAAAGTACAAAATTCAAAGTTCTAAAATTTTAAATCACATGTACTTTTCCTATGAAAATTTACATATTTTGATGATTTGCTGATTTGATTTTAAAAATTTCATTGTTATACACTGAGGTGAAAGATTTACCTTCTTACCTTCAATACACTAAAATATAATTTCAAACAACATATTCAAGAGAGCAAATAAAAATCAATCAAAGGCAACTTGAAACCAATAACATAATTTGAAATGTCCTGAGGCAAGTTCGATTTTCTACTCAAAGTCATTTGACTTTTCAAATTACAGAAAATTGATAATTTAGTTATTTATAAAAGTATTTTTCAGATTTAATTAGAAAAAGTCAGACAAAACAAACTCTGAGTTAAAAGGATACAAAACTAACTTTTTATGAACATAAATTTTGAGAAGCAAAGGCAAATTCTTAGAATAATATGAGATCCACAACTATTCACTATATTTAAGATTCAACCTGGTTAAAAATAGTCATTAAAAATGTTCAGATTAAATACAGAAACATTTTTAATAAACATTATTATAACCACTCTATTTATAATGCTATTTTAAATATTATTTTGGTCTTAACCTGTATTTTGATGATTAACAGGAGAAGCAAAATTTGAGAGGTACTGAGAAAATGGTCTAAAATACTTGGAAACAATGTCTGAATAATAGAAAAGTGTTTTTTTTTTTATTTTTCTTTTTGTGGTTTAGCTTGTTTTATACATATGAAAAATCAGGCATACATATTTATTATGAATATTTTTAGTTACCATCTTAGTTGCTTTCAACCTTTTATTATCTAACAACTATTATTTTCAGTACCTTAGCTGAGATAAAATTAACAAATGAACTATTCATGTAAATATTTAAATTGTATAATTTGGTAATTAATGTATATATCTATATACCTATTAAATTGGCAAAACAGTCAATAAAATGAACACACTAATTTCCCCCTCAAATTTTATCCTGCCTCCTTATAATCAGTTCCAAATATTTTCCCTAACACTTGTCCCTATCTCCAGGAAACTACAGATTTGTGTTCTTACATTATATATTGAATGCATTTTCTTGAATGTTGTATAAGTGATATAATATAGTGTGTACACTTTTTGTCTGACTTGTTTTACTGAGTATCTATAAATTCATCCATGTAATAGGTTTATTCAAAAGCTTTGTCAATGTGCCTTCCCATTATCACATCCTCCCATTTACATAAGAGCACAGTGAAAAAAAAATAGTGCTTCTGGCTTTTTCACAACATTCTGGATGGCATTAAGGCCAGAATGCATGCAATTGGGAGAAATCACATGATGAATAAGGAAGGAGAGAGAGAGAGAGAGATATTTCAGGGTCTCAGTTTACATTTTTTATAGAAATCCTATTTTGTGGGAAATAACCAGGATTCTGTGAGATTGACATTAATCTCTTCCAAGGGTGTTATGCCCAGTGGCCTTATTGCTTATCACTAAGGCCAAACTCCTAAAGGTTCTGCCACTGCTCAACATCAACAGGCCAGCAGCCAAACTTCCAATACAGGAACACCTGGGAGACAGACTGCATTCAGAACATAGCAAGGATTATCTTCAAATGTAATGTAACAGGAACTGAATTGTTAGGGTTTAGATATATGAGGTGTCTCCCAAAATGTCAGGTGGGAGACAATGCAAGAAATTTTAGACTTGAAATGATCAGGTTATGAAAGCCTTAACTTAATCAGTGAATTAATTCACTTTAATCAATTAACTGGCAGTAACTGTAGTGAGATAGGGTATGAATGGAAGAGAAATGGGGAGATGCATTTGTGGTATATATTTTGTCCTGGATGAGCAGAGTTTCTCTGCTTCTCAATTGCCATGTGCTGAGCTGTTTTCCTTCACCACATCCTTCCACCATGAGGCGCTGCCTCACCTTGGGTCCAGAGCAATGGAATTGACCATCTATGGTCTGAGATATTTGAAACTATGAGCCTTAAATATACTTTTCCTCCTCTATGTTGTTATTGTCAGGTCTTTTCATCACAGTGATGAAAATTTTGACTAAACCATGAATTATAAGATTTAATTTATTATGATCTCACACCCTTTAGGAAAAAATAAATCCCATTTTCCACTTCCCCATTTCCTAATGAGACTTGGGAAAAAAGTATAAAAAATATTTTTCCTAAGCTCTGCACAAAAGAAAAACATTTTGAGGAATCTTTCAAAAACTAAGATAAAATGTACAATATACAAACTCTACATAAACTATTCAAAACACATGTAGATCTCTTGTTCATCTAAGACTTCCTTGTTTTCATTTCCTTTCCCAAATCGTCCTGTCCTTTAGTACTCTGTCTAGATTTTCCCTCTATTGTTCAGATAACTTAACTCCCCTGAGTTTCCTTGTATCTTTATTAATGGAAACCTCTGATTAAAAAAAAAAAAACTATTTTAAAAAGTGGCAAAAATTAAATGAGAATACCAGAAGATATCTGGGTGTGTTGCATAGGTGGAGTATAAACCTACGAGATGACTCAATATAATACAAAATTAAGACTTTGTTTACTGACACAAATTGTTTTAAGTCAATTAAAATAAGCTAGTTTAATATTTAGATGAAGATTGTGTTGAAAATAAAAACTCAATATCCCTATTTTATTTAGTTAAAGAAAAGTTTATTTTTCAAACATATTAAAATTTATGTAGACAAGAAATTGATTTAAAAATATTTTAAAATAACCATGAGTAAATGGCAGATAGATCACTACAGAGAAGGGAAAAAGGGGACCGGTAAAGAAAGGGGAAGAAGAGGTACTGGGGTTCTAATTAGAATAAGATATATTCCATACCTGTATCATTTTATCAAAATGGATTCAATCGTCATGCATAACTAAAAAGAACCAATATATTTTTTTAATTACAAAGAATTTTGTAATATGAGATTGTAAGAATGTACAAATACAAATACAAGTGCAAGAAGTTCAAATACTTCCTTAAGATTAATATTTTATGGATATGTCCATTTGGAAAAAAAAATTCATATATATTCCAGTGAGAAAATGACCAAATTTGCTGGTTAAGTGACTGGTGAACTATCATCACAAAGCAAATCAAGAAAGGATACAGAATTATGACTCTGGAATTTTATGTTTAGCTCATTGTGGTCCATGTACTTTCAATCCTATTTTATGTCTTGTGAGCATTGATGGTAGGCACTGAGAACTACCATCCTTTATCTATCTAGTATCTATCAATCTATCTATCATCTCTATCATTTTTAGGTTAATTATTCATTCCAATAGTGTTTTAGTACTTCTTAATATTTTGGTATCAACCCCACTTTTATTTCCAGTCATAAAACTTTATTCCTGAAAGACTGTAGAATAATATTCGACCATACAATATAAAAGTATTCTTTTTTTCTGGTTTCCTATTGAAACACTTTATTAAACCTGGATACAAGGCCACTAAATTATATAATTCTGGAGGTACCTTCACATTATAATTTATGTGACATTGGCCCCAAGAACTGAGCAATACAGAATGTAGGTCTGTGTATTTAGTTCAGTCCTGAATTTTGTGTCTCCGTTCTTACCACAATTTCAGTTTTTCTTCTGTACATTTATCAGCAATCATAACATATTATGACATGTTTAATCTTAGACTCACTATTTCTCACAACTGAAGAATAATAGAACAATATGAACATCATAAAATATAACATCATCTCTTCCTATTCCATTAGATATTTTCCTTGTAACAGGTTGGCCAAAACATCACTTCAATATGATTAGATAAGTGAAGAAATTATATTAGATTCAGTTCCCTGAAAGACCATCTACGGTAAATACAGCTGTGGATTTCAATTTAAATTAAAATTGATTGCATGCTTATTGGTTCTTCTAAGCTTTGGAACTGGAAAATTAAAAATTCACATGTAGCAATTCTGATTTGCTTCAGAGAGAAGGTTCTTGATTTAGATACCCAGCAGATCACCAACAGGTAAATATAACAGTGGGGAAAATATGAATGTATTCTATTTGGGAGTTTATCATAACTGTATGGGTAAAACTGAAAACAGAATAAACCTCTAGGCTACTTAAACATTTATGTCACAAACCACTAGTTTTTGTCAGTGTTTAATATATAGGCTTAGGATTAACACACTTCGTAGTTTTACTGATACGGCCCCAGGTTACAATCTGCTGTCCCAGAGCAATTTTCTCAGTTTCCAAATCACCCAAGGTGGAAGATAACTTATATTGTCATCTTTCACATTGGAAATTGTTCCTAGCAGCTCCCCACTAGCAGCCTAACTTGAGGATAGACTGTATTGTCCCTTTATTCAAATGTCAGGTTTTCTAGCAGTGTACAAAGGTGAAATAGCATCAGAATTAAGATGTATACAATGTATATTTTGGATTTTATAAGTGCAGGTTATTGAATATTTAGAATCCTGAGTTCAGTGATTCTCATTTAATAATTATTTTTTATTTAATTTTAAATCTAAGTGGAAATTGAAATAAAATAACTTAACTTCTCTTAAACTATCAACTATCTTAAATGTCAGTTATTTTTCAAATTTTCTATTCTACAATTAAAGTGTAGTTATTATCCTTCCATCTTTTTTTTTGCCATATTAGGAATTGAACCCAGGTGTATTTTACCATTGGGTTATATCTCTAACTTTTATGTTTTATTTTGAAGCATGGTCTCATATGTTACCAAGACTAGCCTTGAACTTGAGGTCCTCTTGCCTCAGCCTCCTAATAGTGATTAGCATTCTAAAAACACATCCAACACATAATATAAGTTGAATTGCCTCACTGTAAATCATATAGTTTGATATTTTATAACAGTCTTAAGCACAAGATCAATATATCAATTCTCATTTTGTGATTAGTACTTACTTATGGTACAAATTTAATAGCTACTAATTTGTTTTCCTTTTAACATTTAATTACACCCCACAACTAACAGTGCTCTAGGGTCAAAATTATTAATTTGTATGATTATTACACCTCTCTGTTACTGAAAATGACATTAATCAAAACAATAATTCTTTCAATATTTACTCTAAACCTGCTGCTGATAAGAGATGAGTTGAGAGAGTCTAATTATTGGAGCTGACAGTACTAAAAAAGTCAAAATCCATAATTTTTCCTTCCACGGAGACCAAGTGTGCATCCTCCAACTAAATTTATTTTATATTTCACTTAATTTTTACAGTAGTCTTATATAACATGAATTAGAATCCCAGCTGATGGAACAAGAAAATGAACACTTTGAGGAACAGGTAGTTTGCATAAGACCCTGCAATTATTAGAGATCCAAGATTCAAACTCAGCTTTGATGATTCTAAGACTCTACTTCACAGATATCATGTTGCCTTATCTGACCTGCTGGCTTTCCCTTTCCCTCTGCCTTTCTTCCTCAAGAGTTCACTTTCTTTCTTTTTCTATTATTTTCTCTCTCTTATATTCTAGACAAAAGGAACTGGATAAGTCTAACTAGAGGGAATTGAGAGTTGTGACCCTAGACCACATACCCATGCTTCTTTTCCCCAAATGTCTGTACATTTCTTCCCAAAGGACGTCTTTGAATGGATAACTTCTAAAGGCTGTATGTGACTTAAATTTAACTGTAGAAATGTGTGTTATTAGAGAGCCTTGAGTACCTTTCAGTGGTGCTTTTCTATATGGAAATAACATAATACGCTGCAAGGGAGGGGTTTTCCTCAAAATCAAACATGTAGTAAGTGGCAGAATTGTACAGGGGACCCAGGTCTGCAGAGTCTTGGAGCCACAGTTTTGTTTCCAAAAATATGGGATGTTATATGGGTTACAGTTCTCAAGGTGATTTTATTTTTCACATGGAAATGTCATTAGGTAGCAGTAAATTACGTTCTGAAAAAGTTATTTCCATTTCAATTTCTTAAAAGCCTTCATTGAGAAACTCTCAGTTTAATGCTGGTGAATCTTTTGACCTTCTAAATAGTACTTCTATCCTTGCTATCCTTTATTGAAAAAAATAATGAATATCAGCCACATATTTCTGACACCTGTGTGAAGCGAAATATTACTAGAGTTAGAACGTAGGAAATTTTCTTTGATTTTTACCTGCCCCCATTTCTACTGATACCAAATATAACTTATAAATGTCTATTAAAATGCATTTCTAGAGTTTTAAAAACACACACACACGCACGCACACACACGCACACACACACACACACATATATATATATACAGTACCATATATATATATATATATATATATATATATATATCTTTAATGTATTTAATATTTAATTTAGATATAAGTATATATCTTTAAAACTCTGAGGAAATGTAACTATAGATCTGTATCTATAGATCATGAATAGATCTGTTGTTAAATAAGGTACAACATTGTATTTTAAATATATTTAAATGATACCACCCTTTGTATAGTTCAATAAAACTTGATTTTTAGGAAATTTTCTAGATTTCTGAGATTCATTCACATTGATGACATTGATGCTGACGGATTCCATGGATTCATATTTATTGAGTTTTTCCCTTTGTCCATTTTCTGTTGTTGGTGTGTATTTCATTGTCTCCCATATATTTTTTCATAGCTACTTTGTATAATCATATTGATGTCAGATTCTTCACAGTAGGTGCTCCAGTATTTACAAAGAATGTCTATTATTTATTTATTTATTTATTTATTTACTAGATTGTGTTTTTGCTTTCCTCCAAAATGGCAGTCCCCAGTTTTATACTCCCTACAGGAATAGATGAGTATTGCTAATCTTGGTATGATCATACTTTAAAAGTTTTCAAGTCAGAAGTAGTCATTGTGGGGTTTTTTATTTAATTTTTTTAGTTGTAATTGAACATAATTTCTTCATATTTTTATTTATTTATTTTTATGTGGTACTGATAATCGAACCCAGTGCCTCACATGTGCTAGGTGAGCACAGTACCACTGAGCCACAACTCCAGCCTCAGGAATTGTGTTTTTAATCTGCAATATTTATGAACTTAAGTATCATTATTGAGTTTATTGTCTATTTGTATTCTTGGTTAATCATATATTCATGTTTGTCTGCATTTAACCACTTTTTACATTATATATTTATGCATTTCTGACTTTTTAATATTTTTATATTCTAGATGCTATTTTTGTTGGTTTGAAGATTTCAGCTAAGTTCTCCCAGTATGGTTTTCTTGAATTATAGTGTTTTAGAGAGAAAAACCTGCTCATTTTAATGTAGCCTGGGCTATATATTTTTAAAAAATTTAAAGGTTTATAGCTTAGTTATCTTTTGCATTTAAAAAATTAAAATATATTCTGCTGAATTTTGTTCTAAAATGGACATAGTCACTTATTGCACATATACAGTAATACAGATAACAAAATGACAATTTTATTAAAAAAATAATTTATGTATGTCTTTATTCCTCCCTTAAATCACTTATTAATGTATTCTTCATATTTCTTTCAGGACATTCCTTGTATAGCATTACAATTTTGATTTCAAATGTTTACTAATTACATGAATGAAGCACAATTTGCTATTATTTCATATGAATACTACTATCAAGAAAAAGATCTCTTCTACTTTTTGAGTCTTGGCTTTATATTTCTTTTAAATCATAATGATGAATAGTCACAGAATTATTGATATAATCAAGGCTCTTTTACTTTATTAATGTGTGATTTATTGACAGAGTTTATAATGTTTATTAAACTTTACTATTTTGAGAAAAACTCAAATTTAGACATATTTAAAATCATACTTAAATTGATAAATAAAATGTATACATGTGATTACATACACACACACATGCACACATATGAAGAGTCGTGACATACCTTTGATTTTAACATACTTGCAAGCCCATAAGTCTCATAAATGCTAACAGAAGGACTGGAACTCTTGGTTAAAAATAAAGGATTTTAATACAGCAATAGCTGTATTCAGAGAATCACTATTGAGTATTATCTTTCAACAGTGTTCACCCCTTTTTTCTACACTCATTTGGCTTCTGGAAAATTCTCTCATGAATATATCATTAAGTTTGATTAATCTTACTGACAAAGTCAAGAACCAAATTCATCAAGTTAGGTCATTCAGCATTTAATTAAGACTGCTACATACAAGACTCCAAGCAGCATTTGAGCCTAATCGTAAGTATTGAACTTTATCATGCCCACCAGAGATCTAGATACAACTACGTGAACAACTCAACAAAATTTCAGGGCCTTGTGAAGTGGCCTTGTTCTTCAGTTTCAGTAAAGATATTTCTACTTGGACTAAGAATTTAATAAAGGCAAGGAAGAATACATCAGTGATTTTTCAGATTGTGTCTTGGCTTGCACAGAGGAAATCTAGGGCAGATCTATCACTCATAACCATTCTAGTCAAGGAGTTCAAACCCATCTAACTGCATTTCAGGGATGAAGTGGTGTCACTGATTACTTCATCTGAAGTTTTAAATAAATTTAAATTGAAATACTCCAATACTGCCCACTGGTGATTCACAAATAATGAGTAAGTTATCTTCACAGGAAGCTCCTCCAGGGAAACAAAAGTAGCTTAATTTTGTAAGGATCTCTCAGTGATCTAAAGATACATGAACTCATGATGGAATTCTCTCAAATTTATAAATTATGGTCCCCTTTGATATAAGATAGTTGATTTGGTTGAAAAAATATAGGGAAGATTTCCTCAAAGGAACACCTGAATGTCTTTTGGGTAAAGTTGAGATGTCACAAGAGTCAAGGTTTTGAATGTATAATATCCTTTCGACAAGTAATAATCATTAGGTCTTTTCTATCCCATTTTTCCTTTTATCCAAACTGACTCATCCCAATGGCAAATTCTGATTGTAAATCCATATTGATATGTATATATGGTTTTGACAAGGGCCCAGTGGCAAACTAATAACTATTTTTCAAAATGGATATATTTCATTGCAGGGAGAAGAGGAACATCAGGGTTTCCCACCTTTTTTGCAGGATGATCAAATGAGCAAAATCATGTTGGAGATATGTGTAACTCAAAGGGTCCATTAGATTATTTTCAATGACCAAGTGAGACATTTGATATCTAATATCCAAAGAGATAAAAGGTAAAAGTCAAAAAGACAAAACCAGTAAGAGTTAAGGTTAAAAGAGATTGAGTCAAGGTGTGTGTGTGTGTGTGTGTGTGTGTGTGTGTATTATGACTGTTGAAGGAATTAAGCACTTTGAATCTCCCCACATAATTAAAACCAAACCAAACCAAAACAAAACTTTTTGGTGAGCAAGCCGCTGAATAATTTTTTAGCCATTGTCACAGACATGACAACACTGGTCTCAGGTCTATTGAATCTAAGATTTCTGACCTTTAGCCAGCAGGATATCATCTAAACAATGAAAGCTTTGGACCTCAGAGATTAAAGGTACACAAATTAAATCCTGGCCAGAAGCAGTTTATGTATCCATCAAAACTCCTACCAACATATATTGAAGGATTTGCTATATGAATGTGAATTAATTTAGGTTCTCAGATTCTAGCAATGTCTAACAACATACCCAGTGCTATCAGTATGGTTGATGCATTAAGCTTCAATAACAATGTCTGGGAAGATCAAGGCTCCAGGAATAGCTATGCACAGTTGGAATCTACCCACTATGAGTCTCCAGATTGTGTGAGCCTTTTATCATGACATATATGGCTGTTGTATTGAGAGATTTTATTTCCTGTTAATCTTGCTGCCTTAAGTAAGAGCTTATTTTATTTCCTGTTAATCTTGCTGCCTTAAGTCAAAAGCTTGTTTCTCCTTTCTTCCTCTAGGATTCTATATTGCATGTATCAGACCATCAGAGAGGGACCGGGAAATGGTTTAGGAGAGATATCCATGTCATACTAGCACTCCGGGAAACTTTTCCCAGTCAGAAGAATCTCCTGAGAAGTTTATGATCGCTCATATTATGAGCATATAAAACATTTTTCACAATTAACATACAGAAATTATGAAAAGAGTACACTAAATAATTTGAAATTTCATAACACAAGGTAACTTGTATTTCCACTTGCTGTTGCAAACCTTATTTTAAATCCATCAGTTAAATTTGAATTCTCTCTGCACAAAAAAACAGGTAGGGGAATTGAATGCCTTTATCTAACAGAAACATGACAGCTTGTGTTCCTCCCCTGCCCAAAGTTCTAAAGTTCCTTGGATAGATAAATAGGGCTCTGGGATTTCTTTTGGCGATAAAGAGATATCAGAGCACCTCTAGTGATCATTCTACTTGAAAAATTAGAAGCCAGGATAGGCAGAGAGAAGAAAGAGAGAGAGGCATGAACAGATTAACTCAGTACTAATAAGCATGGCTTTGTATTTACTTTTTTTTTTTTAATTTATTTATTTTTTTTTTCTCTTTTATTTTTTTTTCTCCATTTTTTTTTTAATTTTTTATTGTTGGCTGTTCAATACATTACATAATTCTTGATATATCATATTTCACACTTTGATTCAAGTGGGTTATGAGCTCCCATTTTTACCCCAAATACAGATTGCAGAATCACATCAGTTACACATCCATTGATTTACATATTGCCATACTAGTGTCTATTGTGTTCTGCTGCCTTTCCTATCCTCTACTATCCCCCCTCCCCTTCCCTCCCCTCGCCTCTTCTCTCTCTGCCCCCTCTACTGACATGCATTTGTCCCCCTTGTATTATTTTTCCCTTTCCCCTCACTTCCTCTTGTANCTCTAATGAACCTAGATGCAAAAATCCTCAATAAAATTCTGGCAAATCGGATACAAAAACATATCAAAAAAATTGTGCACCATGATCAAGTAGGATTCATCCCTGGGATGCAAGGCTGGTTCAATATACGGAAATCAATAAATGTTATTCACCACATCAATAGACTTAAAAATAAGAACCATATGATCATCTCGATAGATGCGGAAAAAGCATTCGACAAAGTACAGCATCCCTTTATGATCAAAACTCTAGAAAAACTAGGGATAACAGGAACATACCTCAATATTGTAAAAGCAATCTATGCTAAGCCTCAGGCTAGCATCATTCTGAATGGAGAAAAATTGAAGGCATTCCCTCTAAAATCTGGAACAAGACAGGGATGCCCTCTCTCACCACTTCTGTTCAACATATGTATTTACTTTTGATTTCAGTCAGCATTGCTTGGCTTCCATCACATAACTTTCTGATGTTTTCAGCTCATAACTCATCCAGTGCTGTATTGGGAGGTGAGATCCTCATGGCTAAACACCACCTATATTCCACATGAGCAACAAATGACTAAGTCATATTCCTTTCTGAATGGTCACTGGGTTTGCTCTCTTTGGCTGAGTGGAGCTTGACTGGCTTTTGTTTGTTTGTTTGTGCTTTTGTTAAGTGTCTACATCAGTACAGGCCACTTTGTGTTCCAGTGCAGTAATCATACTCCTTAAATTTCCACCTTGTTTTATCATAAGGAGTATAGACATTTTCCAGTATGATGAGTATAGCCACAAAACTTTGTGTGTATTCCTTTTTGGACAGTTTTTCATTCTTCTGGAAATCACCTTTATTATATCATAATCCCAATCTGGTGTAGTAAATCTTGTCATATTCTGGCTTTTCAGAATCTCAGAACCATACTTTGAGTTTATATACCAAATTATTATGTGTTTATCGTTATGCATTTGTGTTATGCTTTTTTTCAGTTTTATAAGTCTGTCATTTTTTTGTATCCTTTTTTTTGATGGGGTTCTTTTATGTCTCTTTTTTTTGGAACTGAGGGTCAAACTCCAGGGCTTTGCGAATTCAAGGAACATGTTTGCCACTGAGCTACATCCCAGCCCTAAGTTTGTCACATTTTTAAATCATCTCTGGTCCTAATACTTTATTTTTACTCAAGCAGTATAATTATGTTATCAGAATTTACTCTCTCATTCAGCTTCAAATTCTTTGTTTAATTAATTATTTCTATATACATAACAATAGAGAGAAACAAGTAATTCTTCCTGAGTATCCAAATACATTTCAAGATTTTTCTATAGGGCTGAACTTTTAGTCCTACCTTGACCCTGATTCTTTTCTTTGTCCAGAGATACATATACATGTGGAAGTACACACACACAGTAAAGTTACTAAATTCACAATTGGGCAAGAACACGTAGATGGTTCAGCAAAACTTTATTGCCCTTTCTGGATGAATAATGTTTTCTTCCGCAAGTGAATTAGTTGAGTTGTTTTGTTTTGTTTTGTAAATAGTAAATTAATATCATATAATATGTCCTATTAATTTTTACCATATAATGCAAATTTATTTCTGTAAGAGAATTATTTTATACATAATTACCAAATGCATTTATATTATAAACCCTATTGATATTCTTTTGCTGAAACATCACCAAGATCAAGATTTTCTCTACATGCCTTCTGATTGATTTCTTTGAGTCTTAGAATGTTTATTTTCAATGCAAATATTATATTTTAAATTGAACATTCTCTAAAAGCAGAGTCTACAAAAAGTTTAATTGGTGAGATAAAGAAAAACTATAGGCAAAGATATAGTTTAATATCATATTGCAAAATGGTTAGAAAGCTGAGGGTAGAATTTAAGATTACTTATTTTTTTTTTCCATCTTCACTTAATTGACAAAAGAGAATAATTGTTTAGGTTAAGATGGGAGGAGAAACAACTCTAGATCCTCTCCAAAACACTGCCCTGCTCTGAAACCTTTAGACCACACACAGTTTATATCAATAACGGTTTCCTTCTCCTTGTGTATGTACTTGTGTGTTTAATAACTTTATCTCATAGTTACTCACAAAATAAAACCAAAAACAAATAAATAAGGCTTAATTTTCATTTATTTTTCTCTATAATTCAAGTAGTTTGCAAAAGGTAAACATGATATAAGAATAACAAACAAGAACATTTAAGGATTCTGGTGCCACAAATGGTTCTTTTAATAAAGAAATTCAATACAGGGACTCCAAATCTAATAATTTTAATTTAATAATAAAAGATAATCATGTGCCTAACCACAGGATGATGATAATGCAGAAGATAAGGAAGTAAAGGAGTACTATCATAATGCTACTGTTTTCAAAATCTATTCTTTCATTTCTCTCTGAAAATGCTTGGATTAAACAAACCAAAGATGTATGTACCTTTGTGTTTCTAACATAGCAAGCACAGCAGTATATTTAAGTATATGAGTATGATATTTTATTTTCACAATATTCTTACTTCTGCTGTATCTTCTTAAGTGTGTCCATGAGTTCCTAAAACTGGAGGTTAAGTCCTGAGTTGGGGTTTATTTTCCATCAGTAGAACAAAAACAAAGTGTCATTTAATAAATATATGTTGTCTTATTTATTTATGCAACGGCATTTGTGGATATCTATACACACAAAAATATAATATATATATATATATACATGCACAAACATTGATCTGAGACATACTCTTATTGGCTGATCAGATGGTCTGACTATTCTAGTGCCTGGCATGGCTAAGAGATGCTGATCAGTTATAACACATATGCCTGGATACTTTTATGACTTCATATAGCTAGGACATATAAGATATAGTGATTTCCCAGAAATTCTCAGTGAATCTTTTTTTTCCTGCACACAGTATAGAGTAATATTTTTTCCCTTTTATATACCAGAGAATCACATACTGACCACTGACCATCAAAATCAACCACTATGCCAGGCGCTGTGATATAGCCTGTAATCCCAGCAACTCAGAAGGCTGAAGCAGGAAGATTGCAAGTCCAAAGCCAGCCTCAGCAACTTAGCAAGGTCCTAAGCAATTTAGGAAGACCCTGTCTCTAAATAAAAAATAAAAAGGGATGGAGAATTGGCTCAGTGGTTAACCCCCTGCATTCAATCCCTAGAAAATAAAAATAAAATAAAATAAAAACAACAACAAAAATAACAACAACAAGAACAACAAAAACTACAAAAATACCAACCACTATAATCAAATTATCACTCTCAACACTAAAAGTTCCTTATGTTGTGGATTTTAATGACTGACATTGCAGGAAAAGGGGGAAGCTATATCCAGTGCTCAAAGACACTACCTCTACATTTATCAGGTAGAAATGTATTTCTCAATATTTTACTTAGAGAACTACTTATTTACAGTGGTATCCCGATAGCAGAATTTTTAAAATTTGTGAAAATTAGGTGTAAATACTTATACTGGCATACATATGAAGATAATGGTATATGTTTTTGAAAATTTTTTAAATATATTTTAAAATATATTGGTATTTTCAGAAAATATAATCTCCAACACCTGCTACCTGTTTTCCATTAATGATGTTCATAAATATTTTTATATCTATTTATCTTTCATTATTGTATTATGATTACATGTAATAGTTGGGTCATTTTGACAAAGTCATAAATGCATGTAATTTTATTTATTAAGTTTCAATCCCCAGTGCCCAACTTCCTTACGTCCTTCCTCCCCCTATTCCATTTCCTCTATTATACTCATATTTTTTCACTCATTTATTTATTTATTTTTGATTGATGCTTTAATAGATAAATATAAAAGTGAAATTCACATGCACATATCATAATTTTGTTAAATTCATTCCATAGTATTTCCCTTTTCCCTTCCCTTTCTCTTCCTTCTCAGTCTCTTTCTACTCCACATATTATTCCTCTCTCTTTATGATAGAAGATACCTCCCCTGTTATTTTTCCTCACTGTACTCTCTAGCTTCCACATATGAGGAAATAAAAATTGAATCTTGATTTTCTGAGTCTGGCTTATTTCACTTAGCATAATGTTCTCATGTTCCATCTGTTTACCAACAAATACCATTATTTCATTCTTCTTTATGGCTGAGTAAAACTCTAGTGATTCATAGATTTGCCCATGTTTTTTTTTTTTTTCTTGTTACCAAGGACTAAACTCAGGGGTACCCAAACACTGAGCCACATCTCCAGCTCTATTTTGTATTTTATTTAGAGACAGGGTCTCACTGAGTTGCTTAGTGCTTCATTTTTGCTGAGGCTGGCTTTGAACCCTCCTGCCTCAACCTTCTGAGCCCCTGGGATTACACATTTGAACCATTAGGCCCAGCCTTGTCTGTTGTTTTTTGGCCTGAGAAAATGAGAAACTTTGGGGAAAATCTTAAATCAGTCCCAAGTGCATGTTCTGAAAATATGAAATTGCTTATATAAAAATTTGAACTTCATTATTATTATATTCATGAAAAAAGAAGTTGCCAAAGGTAAATAAATTATGCTACTGCTTAAATGTAAGTTATTATTATATTCTCATTGTGCATAATTTTCCTAAATACAAGAGAAAAAAATTAAAAAGTTGATATAAAAAGGCAGTACTCAAAAAGAGAAGTCCACATACAAGAGTTAATATATTTAATATCAAGCATATATTAATTATTTCTTACTAATTCTCTTTATACTATTAGTATAAAAGAGAGAAAAATAAAATGCTTCCTCAGATAGCTAGTACCAGAGTTTAGTTATTATAATAAAATCTGAAATAATATTTTTTATATTCCTAAAAATAGAATGAATATATAATATTTATTTTATTTTTGAAGTAAGATTGGTTCACTGACAAATATAGTAATAATAATGCATAATTTAATTATTCCAATCTTGTGGCTTTCAATGTTTTATTAACTAGAAAAATAACTTTGTGATTTCAATCACATACACTCCCTTTGAGTTTTTAACATAATCAGATTTTAACAATACCTCACCTAGAGAAATTTTTATGACTTAATCAAAGAAAATATTCAACCTTTGTAGAAATTAAGGCATGCACCTGAAAAATAAAGAGATACGTTTTTTTTACCTATTAGATTTTTAAGAATGAAACAAAGCATAATGTGAAGATTATAAAAATTAAAGGAAAGAAATTCATGGATATGAGAATTTGAATTTGCAAAATTCTCTAAAGAATACTTTTGATATTTTATATATGTTAAAATTCAAATATTGTTATATGTTTTGACTAAGGAAACATTTTGAAAAAAAAAGTGTTTATATTCATTACATTACTCTCAGATAGTACGATATAGTAAGGAGCCAATTTAGTTATATGGCATATTAATGAATACTAAATGAGAACCATGTAAAATAAATACACATAAAGGAGTTGAATTCATGATTTTAGTATGAAATATTGCATTTTCACAGTATGATTGTTTACATGAGGGACTGATGATTATAGGTAGAATTTGATAGAAGTTAATGTGTATGGTTTTCAAGTACATAATTTGATAAAATTAAATATACACATTGAGCAAATTAACACCTGGACACATATATTTAAATATAATGTAATATAAACATTACATTCACAAGGTTTTAAAAAAACAGCTCTAAAGCCTGGTAATGAGATAAACATTAGAGGATCATTCATGTGTAGTTTCATGTTTTCTGTGTTAACAATATATCACAGTGTTATACATTGCCTCACTTGGATAAAAGTCAACAGGCTTAATTTAAAGCTCTTTTTGAATGTGTGGCACCCATTCTATGATTGCTTTCGAAAGTATCTTCACTATTAGGTTGTCAGTATCCCACACATTTCATGCTCCATCACAATCATGGGTGACACAAGTGTGCCTTCCACATGCTGTAGCCATGGTAGGGACCTTAGGTGGCCAGAGGAGTGGTTAGTTCCATTTCATCCATCAGCAAAAATGCCAAAAAGTATAGGTAACAGTACTGACTGTCCAATAAAAAGTAGAAATCTAATGTGAGCCATATATATGATACACACACATAAACATGTATTTATATGTGTGCGTATATATATGTGTGTTGTATACATATATGTGTATATAATATATAAAATTTCAAATTTTCTAATAGCCACAATGAAAATATTTTAAAAGTATAAAATTAATTTTAATAATATGTTTTATTTATCCAACTTCAACATGTAAACAGTATAAAATATTGAGATAATTTAGTTTCTTTTAATTTTCACTAGGTCTTCAAAGCCTGTGTACGCTACACATACAGAACATCTCAGGACCACCAACATTTCACAGGCTCAACCAGATAGTTGTGACTAGTGGTTACTTATATGGGAAGAACAGACCCCCAATTTCTCTCTCTCTACTTTTAGGCAGTAAAGGACACTGCTACTTCCGACTTTGGATGCTGAGTGAAAGTTGGAGAAAATAACTTGTGCAATGTGTTAAAGCATAAGCCATGGTGGTTTATTATGCTTGCTTTCTAGGTGAACTGTTTCAAATAAAAGATTATTTTGTGACTTTCAACTTCTTTCTCTTCTCAAGTTGCCTTATTTAATTAAAGCCTGCTTTCTAAATCTGGTTTCCCCTTCCCCTTTGTTTCTCAAAGCCTGAAATATTTCAAACAATATTATAATTACTAGGTTTATTTTTTTGGAAAAAAAAAACAGTGAGTTACTGTTACTTAAACTTGAAGTATTTCTAATTGATATATAATAAAATTGTTATGAAAGTTGAAAATAATAATCATGATCATGACTTGAAGTTTGTTTCTTTAAATGTTTTATATATATAAAAAGATAAATGGGTATGGAAATTTATTCCTTAGTAACAACCACACCAAAATACTATGAAGTATAGTATGTTGTCTGGACTGATAATCAGTCAATTAACTGCAACTCTGGAACCACATTCACTCACTTATTCATTGTATTATTTTCTTATTTATTCATTCTTTCCGGGAATTTGTATGGATGAATATTATGGATGAATATTTTTAGACACACTGAGATAAAGAGATTAACAACACAGAGAATCTAATTCAATAATTTATTTTTCTAGTGAACTTGTGTCCTATATGTATAATGTGTGTGTGTATGTGTGTATATATAGTGTTAAATCTATGTTACATAAATTAAATGCTATAAAAGCATTTTGCAATTGAGGAAAGGTAAGCTGTGATAGTCTGGGGGGAAAGTGGTAAATGTTCTTGGATGTAAGGGATGAGAAGAATTCTTACAGAATAAAATTGATGGAGGACACTAAAGAAAAATTTGCACAAAGTTTGGAAATCACAGAATATGATTTTGGAACAAAAAGTGACCTATGTAGCTGTAATAGCCTTATAATGGGACAGTCATATTACTAAGTATCATCCAACACAGACTATCTGGATTTCACTAATTCATCAAGATTTATCATCTGATTACTTTCCCTAAGTTAAGTGGGGGACTTTGTAAAATAAGGAGTCTGAGATCTAGAAACACAACAATGCTAATTGTTCTACAAAGGGATTAAACTCTTAGCCTTGACCTCATTAGCACAGACTCTAAGCAGCTTAGGCACCTAGTTGATACTACCTCCATATATACCTTTGTATCACTGTATTTAAAAAAAAAAGTACAAAGAAACATTCTAATCATAACCCTCTGTATGAAATATTTCATGGAACAGTTATCTTTGCTCTTTTTCACAAAAATAAAATTGATGCTTAAAAGAGCATAAGCAAATGAAAACTGTTTACATAGTTTACATTATAAAAACCTTAAAATATCATCTAAATATCATCTAAACCAGGAACATTTCATTGCTGGTGAAGTTAATGGTAAAATCAAGAAGAAAACAGTAGCACACGTGAATGTAGTGCTAGCACAGTGGAGGGAACAAGTAGAATTTCTTATCCTTCTGGAGAAAATTTCCCCAACAGATTTAAGGTTAAAATAAAACAAAGATGCATTTAGTGTACTTTCCAAAGATCGTACAATAGATACTGGGGACTCTGGATGCTATTAATAAATGAACATGAGCATATATTAACTGAACTGTCTACATACTTCCTTAAAAAATCCCTCACAGCATGCAATAATTTTTATTAATAAAACAAATCTTGTTTCATCTATGTGATATAGTATATCATTCCCATTTATTAGTACATTGGAGTTATACATAATATTGGGGTTCTTTTGAAATAATCGTAGATGCATGAAATATAATTTGCTCCACTTCAGTAATCCTCTTCTACTCTACTTCTGCTTATTTATAGTTGTTATGGTTTAGATGTGATGTCCCCCAAAAGCTCACATGTGAGATAATGAAAGAAGTTTTGGAGGAGAAATGATTGAGTTATATCCTTAACCTTATCAGATAATTAATCCCTGAAGGGATTAACTGAGTGGTTGGTAACTGGAGGCAGGTAGGTTGTGGCTGGAGGAGGTGAAAATTGGGGTATGACTTTGGGGTATATGTTTGTATCTGGCAAGTGGAGACTCTCTCTCTCTCTCTCTCTCTCTCTCTCTCTCTCTCTCTCTCTCTCCTTACTGAAGATGTGAGCTGCTTCCCTCTGCCACACTCTTCCACTATGATGTTCTGCTTTCTGCTTTATCTCAATCCCCAATGAATGGAGCCAGCCTTCTATGGACTAAGTCTTCAGAAACCAAGAGCCCTCACATAAACTTTTCCTCCTCTACCGAATGTGATGGTTGGGTCTTTAAGTCACAGCAGCAAAAAAGCTGACTAAAACAATAATTTTTAAAATTGGAGCTTTATAGATATACATCAAGGTGAAATTCGCAGTGATACATTCATTTGTGTACCATTTTTAAACTTAAGTATTTTCTTTAAAAGTTTTCAAAATATTGAGTAAAGTGAAGACATAAAATTATTTAAATGTAACAATTGTAAAAAATAGACTATAAAAATTTATTACATCCTCTTTCCACTTTTTATTCTTATTTATTAAAGAGAGCAAAGAACAAAATGATTTCTTTCTTACAATTCTTTCCCTGTTTAAGGCAGAGACTGGTGACATTTTAGAAGTGCCTGCAGCCATGCATTATCTGCTTTTCTGAGTACTAATGACCTTGAGCACCTATCCTGTGCTCACTTGTCATTTTTATACCTATTCCTTATTGGTGACATGTTTTTTTATATTTTTGGTCACATTTTCTCTGGTTGTTTCTATTACTGAGATATGATATTTAAAAACATATGTATCCTGAATACATGTCCTTTATCAGATGTATAAATTTCAATTTTTCTCCAGGGTACTAACTTTTTATTTTCCCAGTAGTGTATTTTAAAACGCATTTTAATAGTTTAATACAGCCAAAGATATAATTTCTCTTATGGTTTATAATTTCTTTGGCTTCCTTAAAAAATCTATGACTAATTCATGATCACAAGTTATTTCTCCCTATTTTTTTAAAAAAGTTCTGTACTTCTACTGCTTTCATTGGGTTTATGATCTACTTCAAATTAATGTTTTATTTCAATGAGAAGTAAAAATAGAAGCTCACACTTTATTTATGTTCATATAGATATCAAATTGTTTAGCACAATTTTTTGAAAGGATTGTACCTACTGAATGACTTCAAATAATCAATTGACCAGATTGGTGACCTATTTCTAGATCTATTCTAATCTATTCCAATGATCTATTTGTTCACCCCTTGTACTAACTTTTAAGTTAGTACAGTTAATACATCTTGAAGTCACATAATCTGAATCATCTATTGTTTTACCTTTCCAAATCTGGTTTGACTTTGAGATCTTTTTCATTTTCACAAAATTTTGAAGAAATCTGCCATTTTTCCCCCAGCATGTGGGATTGAATTCAGGAGTGCTCTATCATTGTGCAACATTCTTAATCCCTCTTATTTATTTTGAAATAGTGTCTTACTAAATTCTGCAAGCTGACCTTGAGCTTGTGATTCTCCTGCCTCAGCTTCCCAAGTCTCTGAAATTATAATCATACATCACTGTGTCCTCCTAAGTTTGACAAATACATTCAAAAGTGAATGACACTTTAGGATTTTTATTTACATTTCATTGTAACAATGAGATCAACTATGCCTTCTTAATCTCTCACCATTTATTTAGGTCCTCTATAGTTTCTATAAGCACTACTTAACAGCCTTTAATGTAGTTTATTTTGTATGTATGTTAATATGTTTGTTATGTTCATATTTCATTAAATTCATCCCTAAATTCTTTATATTTTTGAAGTACTTGTAAATGATCTCTCTTAAAATTTTCAAATATTCATTTCTTATAACAGAAATATAACGAACATGTTTTGGCATATTGGCTATGAATCCTGCAACTTTGATAAACCATTTATGTTTGAGTATATCTTTTTTAGGTTCTTTAAGACTTCACACATAAGTGATCGTGTGATTAGAGAAAAATTAAAATCAATTTTTAATTCTTCTGTGCAATTCATATGTGTTTTATTTCTTGCCTGTTATACTATTATCTAAACTTATTTTAAATTGTTTTAATCTTCAGATTTCAACTTAAAAGTGTGTAACAGAACATACCATTTCATTCTTTGGCGGGGAGGGTAGGCATATCTAAGCAAATTGTTGGCATTGGTATTAAGAAATTTACTGTTTCAAGTCTTTTTTCTAAATGCTGGCCTTGTAACTCAATGAGTGGAATTCTGTCTGCCATATGGAGCTGTTGTCAGGAACTGTAAGAAAATGTATTGAGCAGGACAGGTTGCCTCAGCTTATTTGTTCTCTTGCATATCAATTTCCCAGCAGTGAATTGATCATAAGACTATCTGACATTACTTAAATTCCTTTAGGATTACCTAAACCACAATACTGAAAATTGAGGTTGGTATTATATTTTACTGCCATTAAATTGTTGGGACTTTGTCAACTATTATCAAGAACAGTTTTCCAAAACTGAAGTGGCTTTTGACAGGTGTCATTTTTCTAGCAGTGATTTAGTTCCCATGCTACTAGAGAAACTATGGCTACGTGTTAATAAAAAATATTTTTATATCATTTAGTTTAATTTAGATATTTTCTATATGAAAAATACTTATGAAACACTGAAAGTGCTGAGTGTGCTTATCCTGAAACTGACCTCTTTATATTCTACCCATGGCATAGTATGTTTTTTGTTTGCTACCTAGTTATCTATAATAAATATTTTATGGGTTGTGTGATAAAAACTCAACAAAAAATCTTATTTACACTTAATGGAAAGTATCCCAATAAAAGTTATTTTAATATATATATTATATATATTATATATTATACATATTACATATGTGTGTAATATATATATACATATATATATATATATATGTATATATGAGTAGAGACAAATTGGATATTATAACTTTTCAATAGAACACAATGTTTACATCTTAATTAAAAACTACTTTTAGGAAAATTATGTCAACAGGTAAGTGTCATACACTGTATATTATATTTCAAATATATTTAATAAACAAACTATTTTTAGGTTTACTGGAATTTTTCACATTCTACTTCTTCACATCAAATAACCATATATACAAGAAAATAATTTAATTTATGCCACACTTAAACATAACAGTGGTTATAAAAAGAATGAAATATAAAGACTAATCTTTTGACAATTTCTCCAAGAAAAACATTTCTGGAATATTAAAAAACAAATATTCTCCTAAAATTTTTACTTAGAATTATGTTGCATATGATCCTTTTAATGTTTTATATTCATAATTTGTCCTATTAAGTTGATTATAAATAAAATAATAGATTATAATATGCAATAATATTTATTTTTAATTGCCCTTAAGTATTACTAAAATGTAAGTATAATATTGGTGGTTAAAATATGGGTTTGTCACATTCTTACTTATCTAGTTAGCATTTATATCCTCTGAGAATTTTTTTCCCCAGTACTGAGAGTTGAACCCAAATGTGCTTTACCACTGACCTATCTTCCAGTACTTTATTTTTGAAGACAGGATCTCCTTAAGTTGCTGAGTGTCTTGCTAAATTGCTGAGGCTGAACTCAAACTTGAAATTCTCTTGCCTCAAGCTCCTGCATAGCTGAGACTACAGGCATTCACCACAGCACCCTCAACTCAGAAATTACTAGGGTTTGAGATTATATACACTAGGTCCTTTAAAAAATTTTATGATAACCAATGAAAATTAAATTGTCTTATCTTATAATTATTCCTTTATTTTTGATACCATGGATTAAACCCAGAGGCATGTAACCACTGAGCCATATCTCCAGCCATTTTTTATATTTTTGAAACACAGATTCTTGCTAAGTTGCTTAGGGCCTCCCAAAGTTGCTGAGGTTATCTTTGAACTCTCAATCCTCCTGCCTAGCCTCCTGAGAAGCTGGGATTACAGGTGTGTGCTGCCATACCCAGCTAATTATTTCTGCTTTTTGTTTGTTTTTGATTGTGCTCTGATTCTCCTCAAATAGGATATTATAGAATTTAATTAATCAGTTGCCTGTTAACTAGTGTTAGGTGATACTTTGCAAAAAAACATACCAAAAGGAAGAAACTAATGCTTCCTAATGGCTAAAAAATAAAATGTAATATTAAAATAAGAAGTATGGGACAGGTATTATTTCTCCTTATAGTTAGGACAATAGTTTTCATAAATGTTATCAAACATGATAGCATTAACTAAAATGAACATTGGAGAAGACAGAAGTTTTTGTTTTTGTTTTTGTTTCTGTACCTACCCAAAAGCTGTCATCCTGTTTAGGCCCATCTTAAATTCTGTTTTGATCAAAGTTTACCTATTTAATGTTAGTGATTGCTCTTAGTGCCTTTGACTTGTACAGACTTTTCTATTTCATATGCACAGGTTTACTCTTTGAACTTCTGATAGCTTTTGAAGTGAAAACAAAACATTTATCCAGAATCAAAGAAATTTGGAATGCTACATAGTAGATCATCATGAAATATCACAACCCACATTAGCATAGTAAATATTCTGATTAATAAATTTAGATTCTGGGGATTCCAAAACTTTTTTGTTTGTTTGTTTTTATAAGATGGGCTCTTGCTATGTTGCTCAGGCTGGTCTTCAATCCCTGGGCTGTAATGATCCTCCACTATATCCTCACAGGTAGCTAGGTCTACAGGTGTGTGTCATCATACCTGACTAAACTTAATTTTTATTTTTTTGCTAGTCTTATCTACAACTTCCAAAAGTGTGTTAACAGATATTTGACTGCATCACACATTTAAGTTTTAAGATTATGCTAATCAATTCTTTATCATCTGTAATATAATGTAGTCATTGTATTACATTAGAATGTATCATCTCTAATGTTTTCCAAATAATTTCTAAGTCTCTATTATGTATTAACAATGTTGACCTATGCACTTGTATGTGAAAATGACAAACATTTTAATGAAGCTTGCCAAGTGTAATAAGTTGAATTTTGTTATCAAAAAAAAAAAAAAAAGATACATTGAGGGTTTAGGGAAGCAAAGATGGTGGAATAGTGTGAGCAGTATTTTTCTCAACTCAGCTACCTATAACTCAAACAGTGGAAATATGATGTCTCTCCAAGGCTTAGAGTGAAAAATTTTGAGACTTCAGTGGCAAGCTACCCTAGCTGAACCTCAGTCTGCTTGACTGATTAATTGTATATAAGAAAAAAAAAATTCTACCAGAGTTGATCTGTCATCATGGATTCATGAGCCATCTTGGTCCTGCAGCTTGGTGAAATCTTTTGAAATTGAAATCCAGAACCAGGAGTTTGCAGCTAGATCTATGTGGACTTGTTTGAGACTAGCAACCCTGTGGAAAGTCAGAAACTAGGGACATTTTGCTTGGGGAATGCCAAGACAGGCAAATAAGTCATTCAGGGTCACTCCAGGTGAATTTGGGTTGGCAGGAAATAATCTCACTGAGACAGAGAAAATACCTTTTTCTTGGGGTTCTTCAACAATAGCTCCTCTGCTGCAGTTCCCACAAGGGAGGCAAGGGAGGCAAACAAAAGAGGAGGCGCATGCCTGAAACCACCCTATTTATTGAGGAGAAAACACATGAAATGAGGCAAGGAGTCAGGTTTCAGGGGTTGAGTTTAGCTTCCTGATGTCTTGCAGATCAGTAGATTGACTGACATCTTGGAAGGCACACCCATTATGGGTGCTCTGTGGGATCAAAAGGCATAGCAAGCGAAAAGGATACATATGTGCACAGCTCAGACAGAGCAGCAAAGTCAGTCCAGTCTGCCCATGACCTCAAAATGCTCACGGCTCACACACACAGACCATGGCTGGCCCATGACAGGGAAACACAGGTTAGAGAGGCAGTAAAGACCCAGAATCTTGACAACTCTGCCAGTCCTGAAGCATGCTAGGAACCATGGGGCTGGCTAAAGGGTCAGAAGGATGTGAGGACATTTTGCTATCAGCAGGCCTACATTTCTGTTTTGGTGTAAATACCGTGCCATTTTTGTTATTATGGCTCTGTAGTATAGTTTAAGGTCTGGTATTGTGATGCCTCCTGCTTTAATTATTCTTTCTAAAGATTTCTTTGGCTATTCTGGGTCTCCTTTTTATCCAAATAAATTGCATGATTCCTTTTTCTAGTTCTATTAAGAATGTCATTGGGATTCTAATAGAAGTTGCCTTGAATCTGTGTAAAAATTTTGGTAGTATGTCCATTTTGATAATATTAATTTTGACTATCCAGGAGCATGATATTTCCATCTTCTAAGATATTCTTTAATTTCTTTCTTTAGGGTCCTGTAGTTTTCATTGCAGAGGTCTTTCACCTCTTTTGTTAGATTGATTCCCAATTTTTTTTGAGGCAGTGGCAAGTGGGGTAGTTTTCCTAATTTCTATTTCAGTGAATTCATAACTGATGTATAAAAATGTATTTGATTTGTGGTTATTGGTTTTATATTCTGCTACTTTGCTGAATTCATTTATTAGTGCTAGAGGTTTTCTGGTGGAATTTTTTTGGAACTTCCAAATATAGAATCATGTCATTCCAAATAGTGATAGTTTTAGTTCTTTTCCTATTTGTATCCCTTTAATTTCTTTCTTCTGTCTAATTGATCTGGCTAGAGTTTCAAGGATGATTTTGAATAGAAATAGTGAAAGATGACATCCTTGTTTTGTTCCAACTTTTAGAGGGAATACTTGCAATGTTTCTCCATTTAGAATGATGTTGGGCTTAGGTTTAGCATTATTATCAATGTCTTCAAAATTTTGTATTTTATTGGAGTATAGATTTTCAAAATACTTTCTGATTTATATCTACTACATTTCAGTAGTATTCCTTGTGATAATTCCTTTTTCATCAGAAATTTAAGTAATCTGAGTTTTCTCTCTGTTTCTACCTTTAACAAATACAAAAAAGCAGAGATACTGCCTTGCATTCTATTAGATCACAATGGATTGAAATTAGAAATTAACAAAAAATAAAAATACTCCAACACCTGGAGACTAAATAATATATTACTGAATGAACAATGGGTTGCAAAAGACATCAAATAGGAGGTTAAAAAATTTTAGAGGTGAATGAGAACACTGATACAACATATCAAAATCTCTGGAACACTGAAGGCAGTACCAAAAGGAAAGTACATTTGATGAGTTCATTGCTTAAAAGAAGAAAAAGTCCACAAATAAATGACCTAGCACTATATGTCAAAGCCCTAAAAAAAGAAATAATCAACACCAAAAGCAGTAAAAGGAAATAATTAAAATCAGAGCTGAAATTAATAAAATTGAAATAAAAAATGATTAAATAAATTGACAAAACACAAAGTTATTTCTTAAAAAAATAAATAAAACAGACAAACCCTTACCTATGCTAATAAAGAGAAAGATAGAGAAAATTCAATTTTCTAACATATGTGATGTAAAAAAATCATAACAAACTTACAGAATAAAGAAGATAATAAGAAATTATTATAAAAACTTGTACACTGACAAAGTAGAAAATATCAAAGTTATCAAGAAATTTTTAGGGGAATATGATTTGCCCAAATTGAACCAGGATGATATACACAATTTAAGCCGATCAATTTCAAGTAAGGAAATAGAAGATGCTGTCATAAGTCTACCAACCAAGAAAAGCCCAGGACCAGATGGATACAAAGTGAGTTCTACAAGACCTATAAAGAAGAACTAATACCTATACTAAACAAATTATTTAATGAAATAGAAAAAGAGGGAGCATTTCCAAATGTATTCTGTGAGGCCAAAATTACCCTGATTCCAAAACTAGGCAAAGACACATCATAGAAAGAAAACTTCAGACCAATATCAATAAGGGACATAGATGCAAAAGTTCTGAATAAAATTTTGGCAAATTGAATACAAAAATATATCAATAATGGGGTTCATCCCAGGGATGCAAGTTTGGTTCAACATACAGAAATCAATAAATGTAATTAATCACATCAATAGTCTTAAAGATAAGAATCATCTGATCATGTCAATTGATGCAGAAAAAAACATTTGACAAAATGCAACACTGTATATGTTCAAAACAATAGAAAAACTAGGGATAATAGGAACATGACTTAACATCATTAAAGCTATCTATGCTAAGCCCCAGGCCAACATCATTCTAAATGGAGAAAATTTGAAAGCATTCCCTTTAAAAAATGGGCATATAACAGGGATGCCCTCTTTCACAATTTCTATTTAACATAGTTCTTGAAACACTGGCCAGAGCAATTAGATGAAAGCCATTAAAGGGATATGGTTAGGAAAAGAAAAACTCAAACAAGCACTATGTACCAACAATATGATTCAATATGTGGAAGACCAAATAATTCCACCAGAAAACTTCTAGAACTAGTAAATGAGTTCAGCAAATAGTAGGATACAAAATCAACACCCATAAATCAAAGGCATTTCTGTATATCAGTGATAAATACTCTGAAAGGGAAATGAGAAAAACTACACCATTTACAGTAGCCTCAAAAAATAAAAATAAAATAAATACTTAGGAATCAACCTAATGAAAGATGTGAAAGACCGCTACAACACTATAGAAAGAAATTTAAAAAGACCCTTGAAGAGGGTAAAATCTCTCTTGTTCTTTGATAGTCAGAATTAATATTGTCAAAATAACCATCTTACTGAAAGCACTATACAGATTTAGTGCAATTTTAATCAAAATTCCAATGACATTCCCTGTAGAAATACAAAAGGCTGTCATGAATTCATTTGGAAAAATAAGAGACCCAGAATAGCTAAAGCAATCCTTAGCAAGAAGAGTGAAGCAGGTGGCATCATTATATCAGTAAATGGGATGGACTTTACTAAAAAGCTTCTTTTGGTAAAAGGAACAATCAGTGAGGTGAAGAGAGAGCCTACATCTTGGGAGTAAATTTTTACCACTCAAACATCAGGTAGAGCACCAATCTCTAGGCTATATAAAGAATTCAAAAA
>NW_026000026.1:62803655-62821170 GCF_001458135.2 Marmota marmota marmota | reverse complement strand
ATATGAACTAGAGCTGTAGCTCGTGACAGAGAATGTCCTTAGCTTGTGCTGTGTGGGCCATGTATTTGATACTCAGCACCAGAATTGATAAATCAATTAACTAAATTAAATGAATACAAGACTGTACTTAATTTTGCTTTGTTTAATGAGTACTTTGTTTTCTTTTTTTTTTTGTGTGTGTGTGTGTGTGTGTATTTTTTTTAATATTTATTTTTTAGGTGTAGATGGAAACAACACATTTTTATTTTTTATGTGGTGCTGAAGATCGAACCCAGGTCCCGCCCATTCTAGGTGAGCCTTCTACCGCTGAGCCACAATCCCAGCCCTGTATGTGTGTTTATATTGATAATATACGTATAACATGGATTGTTTTATGCACTCATGTTATTTACGTACAAGTAGAAAATTCTTTTTTCTTTGGTAGGCTCCAAACCAGGACCTCCTCCAGGCTGAGCAAGTACTCTGCCTTTGAGCTGAGTAAACCCAGTCTTTATGTACAAAAATGTTAGGGTGGAGGGTTGAAGTTAAGGAGGGAAATGTGACGAAATACCGTGTGTTCATCTAGGGGAATGTTTTAAAATAAGTACAATCGGTGCAATGGGGTGTTATGTAACTCTTGAACTATATACTAAGCATGAGATTTTGCTCTGTCAGTTTCTTCATTTGCCAGCTACACGTTGCTAGTTGAGAAGAGATTCACAGATAAAACTGTACTACAATCTCAGTGGGAGAAGAGTGAAGATCTTTTTGAAAAGGTTCAGAGGCTAATGATGACTTGTTCCTGAACAGAACTCCTTCTCGGTCTGCTCTGAGCCGAGGTGATCGCCATATCCAGTTTCCTCTTAGGAACTTATTTTAAAGCAACCCTACCATATTGCTGTCTGGGTGAGAAGGGCAGAAAAGCTTGACCTACAGCACCAATCAAAAGTAACTTTGCAATTTGTACCTGACTCTATTGAACACCTATGACTTGGATTTTTTTTCTAATACATTATTAATAACATTTATTACTGGCTATTAATATACATGTTATCCTCTGAATTAATATCACAATGCTATAATTGTAAATACAGATGTTTCAAATAATGATGCAGCAACCTTACTCAATAAATACTGCCACTTCTCAATGAATTCCTCCAGAATGAAGTGGCTCTTCAAAAGAACTTGTTTTGGCATTCTCTACTAAGTGTCCAACTGCTCATTAAGAAAGAAAATGTGTTTCACATATGCTGGTTTTCGACCTATTTCCAGAACATTTTACACTTATGGTTTCATTACCTCCTCTAAAACTCTGACAATATTTGGCAAGTTTTAAAAATAATAACTTGATCAGCTTGCCTTATGACCACCCAGCAAGTCAAGAAAAGCCAAATAAATACAAGATTCCAGACATTTTGACTTTTTTCTTTCGTTATACAATAATATTAATAAATAAAAATGCACTTTTTCCTTGCATTATTATCAATAAGTTATAGAAAGAAAACTTGTGAAAATAAAATGAGTTTATAATTGCACATTTTGTTACCAATGTGTTTCAACTATTAGAACTAGTAATAGATATCTCTCTGAGTCAAGAGTTATATGTTCTTCAAACACAATTGATAAGCTGCTGTCAAAAACACTAAATTGTAAGAGAACACATTTTACATTGTGTTTGTGAAAAGTAATATTTAATACATTTCTTAAATGAATATTCAGTTTTTCAGAAAATTACCCCCCAAAACTAAGAGGCTTATTAAATTAACTCCATAATTCTTATGAGATTATTTGCATAACTGTTATATGAAGCTTTACTCCCTCATGCTAAATCCATCTGAAGATAATTATAGAATAAAATCATAGAGCTTTACAAGCAAATAAGCCATGGGGATAATTGTTGTCCTTACTATGTATGTAATGAGGTTGAGGTCAAAAAGATTAAGTGACTTGTTCAAGGTCATACAACTCACTAGTGAGTAGAACTTACAGATCCTGACACTCTCTCCATAAAGTTGTGTTTATGATCTATTTAATAGCTTTCTGTGCAAAAGTAGTAAATGGCTTAATCATTTGATAAGCAGGGGACACTGATTCAACAAGTCAAATATGACATAGCTTAAAAGGTCCATGTTATGAAAAGTTTTTACCTTATCCTTGTTTACACAGAAAGAAAAACTGAGGAGTTAATTTCAAAACTGTAAGCTGCATGAATCAACTTTGATGAAAAACAAATACAGAAAATCAAAACAGCCTTTAAATATTCTAAGTAGATAAACTTAATAACACAACTTAGAAGCTGCCATATTGTGTTTGCAGCTCAATGAAAAGAAAGTTAATTCAAGTATCTTAATATCCAGTCAACTTTTATGAAGATCGAGAGACTAGAAAATAAATCCAAGTAATGAAAAATCCACTGCAATCATTATAAATAATATTAAACTTTCTTTTTCAACTTTTCTTTTAGGGAATATGGACAGAGAATAAAGTAGAAAATATTTAGTCTAGGGAATCATTGTTTCATAAAACAATAACGTCAAATGGAAAACACAAATTCAGAAACTTAACTTAGATATGTGTAGAATTTTTTAAAAGAACATAATAAAATAATTTCAATAGCCCAGATTCAGATGTTAGGATTTAAAGATGAACATTTAATGATTGTAAAACTTTTGGCTTTCCTATGAAGAATAATTTTTGAATCATAATATATGAATAACAGTTATTGATTTTTTTTCACATTAGGATTTAATTCTCCTCTATTACTTGGTACATCAATCTATTAAGTTGGAATATTATTATAAATTTACTTTTATGTACTTAAGTCTACATATTAAATTCCTGTAGATTAAATTAAAAGGCAAAATGAAGAAAATCTTAAGGGAACAGAAAAGGTACATATATTCTCATTTTATAGAGATACATATCAAATAGTGCTCATAGAAAAGGAAATAAACTTGAAGTAATCATACCAAGTTAGAAACTTGATCTATAAACTAAACAGAATGACATATATGAAAGAAAATGCAAGTATGTAATTAAGACAAATTCTCTTTCATCACAATATAAATACAACAGGTAAGGCTTTATCTTTATAAACCAAGAAAGAAAATCATAATATATCACTTATAGATATAAAATAAACATTAACAGTAACTCCACTTAAAATTATATTATAGTAAGAATGTGTTATTTCGAGGAAATGGGTACAAGACTGACCTTTTAATGTTCTTTTACTTAGAGACAATATGTCTATATAATAATGATTTTAGATTTATCATTTCTCTATTAAATGAATAATTATATAATCTCCAGCTTTGACTTAGTTTTGTCACTACTAAAGTCCCCTTTTTACTAAATCTCACTAAAATTTATTAAAAATCATAAAATATATAACCACATCAACCTCTAATAGCCTGAGCTTTGGCATAAATTTAATTGTAGAATGTATTAGTCTTAAATAATATTTATTTTAAATTAAGTCAAAACAGTTAATAGCCTGTCAGGATTATTAGGAGCAAACCAACATAATGCAAACTTAATACATTATGAGATATATTAAGTCAAGTCTTATTCTGAATTCTTTAAAACTAGTTTAAGAATATAACTTTTATCTGAAGTTCACTAAAAATATTAGGCATTTTGAGAAAATAGTTTTATGTATTTTAAATATATTATTTTATAAATTTTTGTCATTCATTTATTGGTAATATTTAGTAACAGGAATAGTGTTTTTCAAATTAATGAGAACTGTACATCTAAGCTCTTAAAATTCACCACATATTATTTAAAAATTATTAATAATCTAGTAATATCAGTTTGTAATAGCATTTTTATTTAACATAAGCACTTTAATATATATTTGATAGTAAGGTTATTTTAGTTTTGATTAGTAATTTTAATAGTATTATGAAGTTATGGATTGCATTTTAAGCAAGATTTTAAAATTTAAAGTGATATTGTATTATAAAAATGTCTCAGATTTGAAGAATTTAAACAATAAATATGGATTATTTTATTCTACAAGGAATATATTGTTTATACAAATGATTGCATGCAATGTTCAAGTTATTGCTTTTGCATCTATCTGATAACAATGTCTTTGAGTTGGATCAGGCGTCCAGGAATCTTTATTCCAGTCTCAGCTATGCCAGTAAGTAGCTAAGTGAATGAGTTAAGGTTCAGTACATGAGTCAGTACCCTGTCTGAGCTACAGATTTACACCAAATTAAAATTCTGAAATTCTAAACAATTTATCATTTTCTACAGTTTTAAATTTTGACTTATTAATTAAAGTCTCAAGTTATCATTCAAGTTAAAAAGAGTATTCTAAAATTACCTTCCAGGGAAAATCTTCCAACATAAGCAACTTAATTACAAAACTAAACACAAAATGGTTCTATATTATCTCTGTTTATTGAATCATCACAATAAATTACAAAAGCCTCTTGCAAATTATAAAGCCTACAGTGACCAGAAACATAATGTAAATAAGTTTGGGAGAAATAGTGTGAAGCAGTAGGAGTGAAGTGGGCAGTGCTGAACTACAGTGAACATATTTCTACAAAATGACAGAACACACAGATTCAATTACTGCTGCCATGTGAAGATGTAGGCCTTGATTTGTACATCTGCAATATCTCTACAGAGTTCATAAGTCTAAATTCTTAAATTGAATATCTAATTTGTAAATGTAAACAAATAGTTTAAATTATGTGAATCAAAAACAAATCTTCTGGCCACATCTGCCTCAGAAAGAACAATCTCTGTGTATGCCTTTCACTTTTTCATAGTTAATTACAAAAAAAAAAAAAAATAAATTCAATATTACAGAACAGCATACTGCTTGGAAATATTTCAACATGTTAATATTGGTGTTTAAATTAATTTCTTAGAATATGTCATCTTAATACTAGTAAAAGGAAGCTATTTCTCTAAGCTTATTATATACTTTGCTTATTCAGATAGTACCTGGTTGAGCCATTTCCAGGCACTCCCATTTACAAATGCATTTTATCCCAAAGATCTTTCCACTCAACAGCCTCTAGAATAATGAGAAATCATAACTTTGAATCACAAAGGGAGTAGAACATTAATTACAAAGTTTGGAAAATAATATGTTTCTAAATAATTATATGGTGGCATATGAAATGTGGTGATAGAGTATAATAAAATATGAAAGTTTTCCCATAATTCAATTTAAATGTCATTTGAAGTAGAAAAATAATATAAGTTGTGATTTATTTTATTACAGATTTTAGAATGAAATTTTTATAATATTATTCAACTTTCCAAAAGCTAAGTGATTGGAAACACACACACACACACACACACTGAACATTAGAGGCCCCAAAGTTATTGATTTCAACAAAATTTATTCATATGCCAACTGCATTAAATGTCTGGATTTTGTGTGTATACCTGTGTGTGTTCTGTTGCATACACAGTGGTAATGACATGCATATTTAAGAAATATCTTGTTATCTCCTTTACAAGCATAAATATAGAACAGCATTATTTAAAAAGTTGTTGGGCATTGTAGTGAAATAACCTCTCAAACTGTAAACATCATGGTAGGGCAACAACGGAAAAGGCAGACTATAGACCATCTGTGCAGAAGGATCTAAAGGTGAATGGAGTATGCTATTTATATAAAAAGAGAGAGGTGAACCAAAAAGGTCATGTGAATTATCTACACTACAGAAATAAAACAGCTTTTCTATCAGTGAGCTTACAGTGTCTTCTCTGTTTGTTTTGAACTAAAAGATTGAAAGAGTGCTGTGTTATTCAGGTTCAAACCCTTCAATGACCTCTCAACTTTTACACGATGCCTTAACAACTTTGGACTTTTTAGTTATTGTTTCAAAGATAAAATTTTATGGGTGTGCACAGGGTTTGTCCCTTCAGTTGCAAATAGATTGAAGCAAAACTAAACTCAATTTAATTTTCCTCTGGCTCAGTGGGTGATCATCAAGAGTGGGGCCATTTGCAGTTCAAAGAAACTGAACTATGTGGTGCTTTTGGATAAAACCTCCAGCCACTCATATTTATCGCACATGATATCACATAGCTTATTTAAACAATATTGATTCTTACTTCCATTAAAGAGTATAATAATAACATGATCTTTATATTTATGAATGAAATTATTTATTTTCAGGGCAATTTTTGAATAAGATTACAGCATGTTAACTCCTGAAAATCTGGTGTAATCCACAAGGGAGCTGTTGCTTCTGTCACTGTTCAGCATCAGGAGAGAATACCAAATGCAGGTGTCCCACGCAGGTAAAGATCCAAATTCAATAATCAAGTTATGACTTCTACTGAATGTACATCACTTTCACACTGTCATTGGGGGAACATCTGCAGTTAAGAAATATTACCAGTGTTGAAGAGGGGGTCTTATCATAATGATAGGAAAAGAAAGCTGCTGTGCTAATGAGCACCTCTAGTCTCAACCACTTGGGTATTGCAGTCAAAGGATTACTTGATACAAAGGTCAAGGACAGTTGGAGTTATGGAGCTAGGACTTATCTCAGAAACAATCAAATAAAGTAAAAGAAGCTCAAATGATCAGAGAATATAATGAATCTAAATACATACTCAAATAACAACATAGAACAAATTTTATAAAAGAATACAGATAAAACTAAAAGGAAAAATAGTTCAAGATTTCAACAAAATTCCTCTTTCAGTAACTGAGAGAACTATCTCACAGGCAATTACTTTGGCTATATAATACCTATTTGAAATATAAATATCAATTTAAAATATGAACAATATGAATCACTGTATCAAGAGTCCAAAAGATAAATAATTATTTCAACAGATATAGAAATTGTTTGAGAAAATTCAACATATGTATGCTATAATAATCTTCAGCTAGCTAGTAGTGGAAAGAAACTTTCCTCATAAATGTAATCTATGTAAAAGTTATCTATACTGTACTTCATACTGAAAGACTGAATTATTTTATGTTAAAATCTCAAAGAAAGCAATGATGTTATCTTTCACAATTTCTATTCAGTATTCTACCAGAAGTCTCAGTCAGTGAAATAATACAGGAAAAACAAATAAAATATTATTCATACAAAACAAGAAATCACACTGTGATTCTGTATGTGTGTGAGAGATAATATAAAAAAAAACACATGTAAAAAATCCTAAATATTTGGAATACAACTGAAAACTAATAAGAAGATTCAGATTTCAGTATAAAAGTTCAATAAGAGGTCAAATTTATATCTAGATATTAGCACTACAATTGAAAGTGAAAGAAAAAAAACAAGATTAATAATAATGCAATACATTAGCTATAACTTTAAAGATAATATGTGAAATAATTCAATGTTGTAATATATAAAATATTGATGAAATCAAATAACATATTCAAATAAGTAGAGGGATATATTTTGAGTTTATGAACTAGAAAACTTATTGCTAATGTAGTAATTTTTCCAGTTGATATATGGATTCAATGTAATCACAATCAAAATATCATCATGGTCTTTGAAGGTATTAATAAGCTGATTTGAAATTTTGTATGGAGGTAAGAAGGACTTAAATTAACCAAATAACTATAAAATAAAATTAGAAACCTACAATTACTAAATTAGTACAGAATTGTTGTACAGACAGACAGGTAGATCAATGCAACATGACCAAGAGTTCAGAAATAGATGACACATATATATTCAATTGATTTTTACAAAGTTAAAGGTGCTAAGATCAATTAAATGTTAGTATAGAAAATGGACCTCAATCCACAGCTTTCACAATATATAAAATTCATCTTAAGTGGCAGACATTAGTGTAAAACCTATACCTATTCAAAATTTCTTGAAGAAACCATAGGAAAAAAAGTTAAAAAGATTAAAACTGAAAATATCCTACATTGCTAGTGGAAATGCCAAGTGAAGCAACCTTATCAGTGTCTTATCAACTTATATTTAGGGCCCTGAGCTACTATTTCTAGTCATTTATCTAAGAGAAAGGAAAACATACATTCATATCAATGCTATTGCTTGAATGTTTACATCAGCTTCATGTGGTAGGTATATTTTATGAAATGAACTCTCTTATATCTGATGTGTTCAAATGCACTGAGTAAACTTGCTAAACACTATACCTAACAAGCCTAAGAGGATAAAGAGTGACTCTGCAGAATTGGACATCTCTCACTCTGACCACTTAGAGTTTATGTGAATATTTAGGCCCTCTGGGGGCTACTCCTCTGTGTCTACCACATTGAAACTGAATAGACTATTGTCCATCTCGGAAGCAGGCTTATTGTGCACTGGGTACCAATTTGTCTGAGTCTGGTGGGACAGAATACACATACACACACACACAAGTTACACAAAGCCGGTTTATTATTTACAGAACGGCAGCAAGAGATAACAGAAGCTTAGGATTCAGACCAACCCAGTTCTCCATAGCTTGGGAAAGCTGCCCAGGGAGGATGCAGTCTCTATTGCAGGTACCCCATCTAAAGGACACAAAATGCAGCTTACCATAGGTTCCATGAGTCATATAAAGCGTTGGGTGAACATGTTGCTTCATCTTGTTTCTAGGTTAGAACTAGAAAAGAGCCTGGCCTATTCCAGCCAGCTCCCATTTATTTCAAGATGTTAACTTTCCCAGCAATTCTGCAGTTATTCTCAAGAACTACAAGTTAGAAAGAGGAGAGAACTGGTTTGATCCATGGGTATGTGGAACACTTCTTTCGATCTGCATTTTTAAGCTAAATTTATTTTATATAATATCTAAAACTGACATTAATTGTGCATCCCATTATAGCCCTCAGAGTTCATCACCACCAAGGTTTAGAATTTGAGATTTTGAGAAAAATACAGGTTCAAAATGTGAAATATTTGAACAAGTACAGCAAAAGGTAAATTTTAATCTGTTATATTTGGAAAAGATATATTTGGAAAAAATGCACATAAAATGCTGATAGAAAAGAAAATATTTTAGGTCTTTTAAGATTAAAAAGTGATTTTTTCCTTTGCATACAGATATTATTCATTATTAGAATAATTGTAAGTAATCAAAATTTATCATAAGCAGTTTTAAATTGAAATTTGAAACAATATTTTGCCAAAGCAATTACTCTTTAAAGAAATTAATTGCAATTATAATTTTATGCATTACATATAGGGAAACTTTATTTAGATATTTAGTATACTTATAAATTACATATTTTAAAAAACATTATAAATTTAATAAGCAATTTATTTTGTTTTTAAAGCATTGATATATTTGTTTATATTTAGACTGATTTTCACTATACTCTGATCAACATTTTAGCAACATTATAGTAATATTTTATCTGATGTCAAAGAAGTTAACATATTCACTTCCAGATATAAATCTATGGAAATGCCCTAATGTTTGTCTAGTCTTGTAAAACCAAGGCCTTAATCTTTCATTCTATAAGCAAATGCTTTCCAGGCAGAGGGGTCCTGCAGCCATAGCTGCATCATAGCCTTCATGAGTGAGGGAAAGCTTCAGACGCTGGCTTTGCTTTCCTGAGACTATCATTAAACCCAGTCATTATACCCAGTCTGTTACTAACACCCCCACAGTAATTTCTGATAATTGTTTCCACCTGATTTATAGAGAGCATTATCTTTTTTTTTTTTTGGTACTGGGGATTTAACCCAGGGCACTTAACCACTGAGCAACATCCACAGGCCTTTTTATTATTATTATTTTTTGAGACAACATCTAACTAACTTGCTTAGGGCTTCACTAAATTTGCTGAGGTTCCCTTTGAATTTATGATTCTCCTGCTTCAGTCTGTGAGCCATTGGGATAACAGGTGTGTGCCACCATGACAAGTGAGAGGATTATCTTACAAGTGCCAATGCCCAAAATTTCACACCAATTGAAATACATATAATTTTTGCTAGTGTTAAACTTATCTGGGGATCCTATGATCCCAAATTCAGATTTCAGAGAACAAAAAAGAACTTAGGTTCATGATATGGACACCCGACAGTCTTATTGCATTGTTTTCTAATTTTTTCTTTATAGAAAAGTGGTAGTGGTGGTGGGTGGGGACAGGGAGTTGATCAGTGACCTGATATGCCTGATCATCTGCATATTTTATTTTTATTTTGTTCACTTTTGTGGGGCGTCCTTGTTTTGAAATACAAAATCATGAGTATGGCATTTTGGTCCAATAGTTATTCTGTGACTTCCTCCCTGCCTGGGACAATGCCAGACTCTTATCTCATATGCCAAAATAAGGAAATAACACAGAGGTATAATAAGGAAATTGGGAATTAATAAAACAGATTTGACATCTGTCTTAGTCTGTTTTCTGTTGCTAATACCATAATACCACAGACTGGGAAAATCATAAAGAAAGGAGATTTATTTTGGCTCATATTTCTGGTGTCTGCCTGAGGGACTCTGTCTGGTAATGGTTTGCTTTCTGGTAGAGTCCTAAGGCAAGCAGTGAGCCTCACAGTGGAAGAAAGAGAAAGTATGATAAATATAGCCAAACTAGCTTTTACAGGAGTCCTATTTATAAAAATAACCTATTAACCATCAATCAATTGATTGCATAAAAGTATTATCTCATTATTTAAAAAAATCCTAATATTTTCTTAATTGTCTGACTTGGTCCCACCTTTTAATATTGATAATATGGATTAAATTTCAAAATGAGTTTCAAAGGAATGAACTCTATTCACACCATAGCAGCATCTGTAAATACTTCAAAATATCTTACTATGTGTTTTTCTTTCCATATAAATTTTTGTGGAACTCATTAGTTATACTGTTTTTACAAGCTTTCCATTTCATGTTTTAGATAAAACATACTTTCTAGCATATCTTTAATCATTTCGTAATACTTTTATTAAGCCATGAAGCTAAAATTATAACATGTATATTAGAGTGGTTCTTAAAAAATATGAGACTAAATATATCTGAAAATAACATTTTCATTATGTGTTAGAATAGCCTTCATCTAGCATTTGACAGTCTGAAGTATTTAAGTTAGATATAAAAAGGAAGTGATAAAATGGAATTGAACACTATCTATATATTCTATAAATTATTTTCTCATGTTTTTAAAAAACATTCCAACATGCAAAAGTGCAGCATGCTGTTTTTGCGTCACCTCTATGGAAGATTTTATATATCCCAGTAGGTTCATAGAAAGAATTGGCACTGAGAATTTGAGAAAAAGGAAAAACAGGCAAATCTTAGAAAAAAATAATGCTTTTTTTGTTAAACAATAATTAAATCACTAGGGATGAGATTAGCTAACAGCATGAAAACTTCCCAGAAGCAGCTTGCCTAAAATGGATTTGGAAACATTCAAGGTGCCACCCTGGATGCTATTATAAAGTACTCAAATTAAAGTCAACCAGTATTAAAAAAAAAAAAAACAATTAGTTTGTCAGATATGTGATTAAGTCATATTTAACTCATGTAGAATGGTTTTTTGATGACAAATTCAATGATCTCTAAGCTATTGAAGCGGCAGGGAGAGCTGATGATTTCTAAGTTTTCTTAGATAAAGTGAATCACCATTAAGTATTCCAAAACGTTGTAAAAGAAAAACAAGGGGGTCTCAGAATCCTACAAGAAATGATAAATAATAATAAATTAATAAAAACACCACATTCTTTCTCTAATAATTGATATAACACTAGTAGAATTGAATTAGATTTTTTCAAGTGTTCTGATTGGTTCGTTTTCTCAGAAATTTCTACTTTTTTCATTTGTTTAATGTGTCATTTTGTTTTTCATATTGGGCCTCCCTCAGTTGGAAAATAAAGAGCCAGCAACTGGGGGAAAGGAGCAAAATAAGAATTAATAATCTTGGTGACATCTTTTCCCATTACTCCAGAGCTTTGCTGACATGAAACTATTTACTCATGTTTGTTTGTTATCTAGATGTTTTTCCAGAATGTGACAGACCTAATAAAATTTTTGGATATACCAAATTAATGTTCCAGAGAAATCAATCTGTGACATTAGAACTCATCAACCTTAAAAAGAATTGCAAAGTATTACTGTGAAATGTTCACGGTATATTTTGGATTCACATTACCTGAAGGTATATGAACTGTTATAGAATTATTCAATTATCTAGAGAAAAAAGTGTGCATTTGTCATTTTGGTTAGCAATGTTGTTGCTCTAGAGAGGCTTTCTTTATTAAAAATAATGTCTATGAATATGAGGATATCTACAAGGAAGTATCTATAGTAATATATAAATGTATGTCTATGTACATAACATGGAAGAAAATTGGTACAAACAGATAAATGATTGAAAAGATAAGAATTTCTATAACTTTTACCAGTGTTTATTTAAAACTTATTTTGTAGTCAAAGCACATAGAGGATTTGATTTGAAGAGGTTTCCTTTTGAAGGTGACAAGCAAGCTTTCACTAACACATTAATCCTCTGGCTATTTATCAGAGACTAGAGACTGTAAGGACATTGGAGACTACAAATATTATACTCAGAGAATAAAGAAAACCATAGTACTCGTTGAACTCAAAGATTTTTTATATTACACCAAATTACTTCAAAAGTATGTGTTTAGAGTGTAAATGAATGTGTGAACTTCCATTTTCAATAAATAGATTACAGAATATTAGTGGATTTCCCTTAAATGCTTAGTTCACAAACCATACACACACAAAAGTTTAAGTGCAGAGAAGACTGTTGATCGTTAATAGCAAAAGGAAAAAAGAAAAAATGATTTAAAGTTTTTTCTCTTTTAAATTTTTTTCTACAGTTGTAGATAGAATACTTCTATTTTATTTATTTTTATGTGGTGCTGAGCATCGAACCCTGTGCCTCACACATGCTAGGCAAGCGCTCCACCACTGAGTCACATCCTCAGCCCTTAAAAGGTTTTAGTGACACTATTTTTTTTTTTATTGTTAAGAAAGAAACATAAGAAGAATAAGGAGAATATACAGAAGAGACTCTCTCTCCTGGAAAGGTAGTTCAGAGGACATTTAGGACAGATCAATGAATGAAAGTACTAGATGGATGTTACAAATTTCTCCAACTCTTCATGTGCTCAGAACTACAGATGTCAGAAATCTGTATTTCAAAACATAATACCAAGTACCCAATATATTTATGAAGAAATTTTATAAAACTACCCTGACGAAATGGGTAGAAAATTGAATGTGGCTTTTAGAATTAGGAAAGATCATCTAATTCAGCTGTATCATCTCCTGGATCCACTAAAGTGTCTGCTCAAATCTAGACTTGAATTATGGAAGATCACACAACATGTAACTGGAAGTGGCTGCTATGTTATGGAAGATGCTGTAGCTTTACAGTATGGGGAACTAAATGTTAATTCATTAAATTTATTTATTAGATCAAACTAATTTATCTTAGTTTTCATATCTTTAGTTATAAAATTAAAATAATAGGTGCAAAATATGACAATTTAAAGAACAAAACAAAGCATATTATCAAGATATCTATCTTGAGAAAATATATTTCAGAGCTGAATAAACATATTTATATACATTTAAAATGTGACACATTTGATATTATTTGTAGGTAAACATTTTAATGCAAAAAAAATGAAGGCATAAAAGACACTAAACTTATGCTACTAGTTGTTTTTGAGGTAAGTATAAGATAAATATGATTGAAGCATGTAGTTAAAAGAAACTTTTAATGAATTTGCCTATGAAAATTCTTGCAGTATATAAACTCTTCAGTATTTAAAACAATGGTGAGAACAGAGTAAGTTGCTAATTATTCTCATTTAATAAGTGAGATATCAGATCCATCATTTGAGCTCTGATTATTGTAGGTATTTATATATGTAGAAAGTAAAATATTTTTCCTTGTAGAATAAATGTTAAGCTATCGAAATGATGCCGAAAATCACAAATATTAATACCACAAACTCCATATTCTTTGAATAAGAAAACATTCAAATATATCCCAAATAAATATTGAAATCTCCATACCTAGCTATATGGCAAGAACCATGGGTTATAGAGAAGAATTTGATTTCCAATAATTTAAATATAACAAAACTTTATATTTATTGAATTATGTGCAGTGCACTCTGAAAAAAAATGCTGATGTAGAATTGCTAACTTTTAATAAACAATGAATTTGCTAATCCCAAATATTACAAATTTTACACATATAAAAACATCACATAGCCACACTCTCAAAATTGTATGTGAAATTTTTATTTTAATTTTTAAGATATTTATTTAGAATATTCTAATTATCTTAGTATAAGACAGTGGTTTATTTAATTGCTATTTGTGGTATTAATTCATCATCATTAATTCATTATCTTTTTAAATTCACTTTTTGTTGAGTTATATTTTTACTAACCAGGTAGGTTATAGTAATGTGTATGTGCTAATGTTATTTAAAAATAATACTCTCTGCTTGTATAATTTGAAATGTGCAATTGAGTACAATTTATTTGAAAATTAATTTTACTTTCACCTTCTTTCTTATATTTAACTATACTTTCTCTGCTTTATGTTTATAACAGATATGTTGATTAGAAATAGGTGCAAATATATATTCTAAAAATGCCTATCAGTAAATATATGGAAAGATTATTTGCATTTACTAGTTATAACTTATACATGCATGTAATAATATATAGAAAATTTTAGGCTATTTTTTATGATTAAACTTAAATTTAATCAAGCAATCATTTCTTAATTTTTCAACAAATGATATTATGGACTCCAGAGCAATTATTTCACTGTGGCACACAAATTAGCAGTAGTTTAAATAATATATGCACCAATTCACATAGTGAAAAAGCAATAATTTTATTTTATAGCTTCAAGGGTTTGAATTTTAATGATCACTAAACTTTCAAGTAACTCTTAAACCTCACGATAAAATATTAAATATTTTTCTATTACTAATTTTGAACAATAGTAGAGACATTTAATTTGAATCAAACTTTTGTTCTAGCATACATTTCAGACTATTTTAGAAATATAAGTTATTTTTAAAGATAAAAATTTTCTATCTTTTACGTGATCATTGTTCATCAAATTAAAATAGCAATGTGGTCTCTAGGGGAAAGAAATAGTTCATTATCAACATTGTGTGTGTGTGTGTGTGTGTGTGTGTGTTGCTGGGGATTGAAACCAGGGACTTGTATGTGAGGCAAACACTCTACCAATTGAGCTATATTCCTGCTTTTTTTTTTTTTTTTTTGCCCTCATATTCTTGATACTTAGTATTTGTCTTAGCACATTGAAGGTCTCAACAAAACCAATTGGAATTAATGCAAAAGAAATTGATTGCTTCTTATAGGTATAAATATGATATTTGTCTGAGTTGTCTTGCTTTTAAGTGGAGAATTTACAAAGAGAAAGGTAAAATTTTTCTCTAAATTGAAAGTAAAGTGAAGAAAAATAGTAACTTTGGACAATCAAAACTTTCATTGACCTAACTACATTGAACTATTTCCCAAGTTATTTTGAATTTTTCTTCATATTGGGCAAAATATGAGGTTCCATGGCTGATAAGAAAGAAGTAGAAGATAATGTTCTGTTTTATTAATTTGATATTTTCTAAATAAACAATTATTTTTAAAACTAAAGATGTCTATCTATTCAACTATCTATAGCTAAAATTTTCATATGATTTCTTAATAAATTTTGGCAACTAAAATTATCAATTTGAAATTATTTGCTTTATGTTTTATTAATTTTTTATCAAAATATGTCTTCATTTTAAAAATGTGTATATAGTTTCTGATAATTGCAGATATTCATGGAAAGTAGAATATTTCTTGTGGAATTAATGCTAATCTATTGAAATTATGACAAAACTTGTAATAATTAAGATAATGAACTTCTTATCCATTAAATAAGAAAATCATATATTTTCTATCCCATTTTATTAAAAAAACAAATATTTTTATGTATTTTACAATTATGTTACATCAAAAAAGAAAAAAAAAATATGTAAAATACTATCCATGCTCTATCATAAAAAGAGAATTCCAAACTTATGAGTAAACAAATCTCACAGAGTAGTTTAAAGTAACTTTTTTATGGTTTCTTTATAGATAAAGTACATGCCTGTATTTCCTTTGGGACTGTTCCTAATGATTTTTTTGCCCCAAGTTTTAAGTATATTTTCTTGATTTTTTCATGGTTTATTTATATAACTTTGGTGCTGCTGTTGTTGGAAATTAAATATTCTAAATAGTATCATGTAGCACCTGAACATCAGATTTTCCTCCCTCCCTGCAGGGAGGAGAAAAAAAACATAGCTCCAGTTAAACTTAATAGAATATTTCCATCTATTATTGCCAAAATTGATATTTTCTTTCACTGACTGGAAAATATTGAAGCCCATATTTGAAGCCAGCTTTACTAGAAGTATACTCATATCATGTGGAGTCTGTTTTCTGTCATCATGAAGCCATTTCAAGGGTAACACATCTTCTCCTTTACATTAGTTCTAAAAAACATGGATTTAGTTTTATAGTATCTTCATCTTTCAAATTATCTTTGGAAATGAATGAGACTCATTAAATATTATGCACACAAAAAATGCTGAATATTTCTTTCTAGATCAATTATGTTTGAAGTACCTACTACTTTTTAAACACTCAGATATGAGATATATGGAAACAAAAATTATAGATTTTTGAGAAAGAAATTGTACGATTTGAATTTTAAAATATGCATTCATGCTTCAGAAATGGAGAAACCAAAAAGAGCTAGAGCAATTGGGGAAAAAGCACATGAGAAAAGGAGTGTAGGAAATGAGCTGAATTTCAAAGAATGAGTAGGAATTAAGAAATTCCTGAATTAAAAAAAACAAGAGGTGTTTAGAATCAGAGTCATGTCCTAGTCAGATCATGAAGTCAGTCAAATAAATCCCAGATCATCAAATCTGACAGATCCACTCCTTCTTTCCATATCTTGCTGCCTGTGTTGTTCTGTGCCGCAGTCTGGCTGGGCACAATCAGAAGCCACTTGTCAAAAGAAACTAACTTTATTTTTAGAACCACACACGCCAAACAAAACAGCCTCTCAGGAAAAATCCTCAGAGCCTCAACTGCCACCACTGGCTTTCCACAAGCCTCTCTCTCCCACACAAGCTTCTCCCCACCTCCCACAATCCTCCTGCTCTTGAGGCCGATTGGCTGGGTCACGTGGGCGGAGCCAAAAAAGTCCCCCAATGAGCAGCTCCGTGGTCTGAAAGGGCAGGGAAACAGCCCAATGAGCATCACCGCAGAGGAGCCAATCAGCTAGATGTTGCTGGGGCCGCTGTGAGCCAATCATCAGCTGGCAGCTGGAAGTTTGCTGGCAGCTGGAAGTTTGCTGGGGCCCCTTCGGCTGTGGCTCTCAACATCTCCCCCTCTCTGTTTAAACAACAAGCATGTGGCTTAGGGACCGTGCCTGCCTTAGGTTGTCCAATAGTACATATGGTCCTTAGGTTGGTACCATTGCAATTGGATCTTACCCGTCACTGACTACCAGTCCAGTATACAGCCACACCTGTGGAGAGGTCTTTGTACCAGCCGGG
>NW_026000026.1:62793769-62799735 GCF_001458135.2 Marmota marmota marmota | reverse complement strand
GAGTGAAACAAAATTGGAACAACACAAAATCATTATAATAGCCTCCTGAAATGTCCATCCGTCCTTTCTCCCTATCTGTTCCTCAGATGTGAGCGGTTTTTCTTCCATCTTACACATCTCCAGGGACAGGCAACTTAAAACAAAAGTGAAACAAAATAACAAAAGAAGAATCTTAAAATGGCTACCCATCCTCTTGCCCTGCCCTCAGGGGCGAGCAGTTCACTTACCTTCAGTCGCTCCCCGTTCGAGCCACCAAATGCCGCAGTCTGGCTGGACACAATCAGAAGCCACTTGTCAAAAGAAACTAACTTTATTTTTAGAACCACACACGCCAAACAAAACAGCCTCTCAGGAAAAATCCTCAGAGCCTCAACTGCCACCACCGGCTTTCCACAAGCCTCTCTCTCCCACACAAGCTTCTCCCCACCTCCCACAATCCTCCTGCTCTTGAGGCCGATTGGCTGGGTCACGTGGGCGGAGCCAAAAAAGTCCCCCAATGAGCAGCTCCGTGGTCTGAAAGGGCAGGGAAACAGCCCAATGAGCATCACCGCAGAGGAGCCAATCAGCTAGATGTTGCTGGGGCCGCTGTGAGCCAATCATCAGCTGGCAGCTGTTCTGGTTATTTAAAAAAAAAATACATATTACATTCCCTCTCTCCACTTCCCTAACATAGAAAATATTCAATTAATAGGAGTGCTTGATGAAAAGAAAACTGCTGCCATGTCAAAAGTTTTCTTAAAAAAGAAAACTCTGTGCCCTTTTGCCAATACACACCTGCTTGTTTTGAAGACATTTGTGATTTTCATTTATACTTGGTGGTGCTATGCAAATAGTGAAACAAAAGTATATAACCTCCTAATATTTTTTTAGTCCTCCCTTTCTATACCACCCTCCCCCAGAATTATTCATTCCAGGCTGAGTAAACTGTGTAAAAACTTGGGCAGACTGAGTTACACAAAACTAGCCACTGATTATTTAAAAGGGGCTATGATAGGACACTGTTAATTTCCCTTTGAAAATGTCATGATAAGAGAACAATCCCAGAAAACCGAGTAAATATATGACTAAATAGTTTTTTAGTACTAACCCTTTACATGGCAAAGGCTATCATGCAAATGTGTTTTACTATTATGATATATTTAGAATTTCACATCAAATGGAGATTTGCTTTTTCTGAATGATTTATAAATAGTGATATTAGTGATTATAAATTGTATATGAGCAGATTATATATGTTTGTGATTATATTAACAATTTTTAACCAAAAAAATATATTATTGGATAAAAATATTGGGAGTAATCTATTTATTATGGTTAATGGATTTCATACTATTCAAATTATCAGTGTAAGGACTGCTTGTGTTTTGATGATTGACATATTCAAAATTATGTAGTGTACTCACTACTGATTTTTCAACACAAAGAGTAGATGGATTTATAAAATTTTGATTATCTTTAGAGAGAAAACTAATAGTTGATATATTACTATGTATTTTAGTAAATATATTACTAGACAATTTATGATTACTTGATATTTTTCATTTGATATTATTACAATAAAATTTTAAAGAAATTTCTGTGCATTTTAACATTATTTAATAGGGACAATTCAGTTGCCAATGATAAAAATTATATCATTCTTTAGGTTAAATCTGCTAAAAACTTCAAATATTCAATTGCCACTGGCTACAAATACAATAACAATTTTGGTTTTTGTAAAAACTTACTTAATTTCTACACAAATCCAACATTTTTTTTCTTTCTCCTTCATATTGACTCTCATTTGCTTATTTTTTCTTTTTCCTGCACTTCTATGCATTTTTATCTCCTTTTCTTTTTATCTTTCCTCCCTAATTTTCCCACTCCAATTTATATTTTAAATGTTTACAGCTATATTCAAGTTGATTTTTAGAGCATATTTCAAATTATCCTCTGAAATGTAGCCAAATGTTGAACGGAAAATATTTCCAATTTTTGTTGTTAAAGTACTCTAAAAGTCCTTTCTTATTTCAGAATTTGTTAAGCCTACTGTCTGTTTATGTAAATAGAATTTTATTGGAACACAGCCATACCTCTTTATTGGTTTATTATGTTTTGCTGTTTCTGAGCTACAATGGCAGTGTTGAGTATGAACAACAGTGACCATATGGCTTACAGAGCCAAGCATAATTACTATCTTTTTTCTTATGGAAATCTTTTGTCATGTCTTTCTCTATAGTTCTAAGATTCTAAGGCATAGAACATCCACCCAGATTCCCTTTTTCATCTTTTTTCAGTGTGTTCACAATTTTTATTATTTTTAAGTTACTAACATTTCACTACATGCCTCATTCACTTTAGGTCCTATTTTGTTGGAAATATTACTGAGGCTTTCTTGAACCTTCTCTATAATATCTGTAATCCAGAAAGCCCACAGAAGAACCTAGGCCTTCATCTCGTCATCATTGCCTCCCTTCCTCTAGACTTGTGTGTTTCCTGATGACCAAGGAGAGCACCTTTATGTCTTCAGCGCTAATACACTCCCCTCTCTTCTAACACATACAAACAGGAGCTGTGCTATCAGTTACCTGCATTTTTAAACTTCCTATTCCATTTATATCTTTCTTTTAAATAAGAAATAAAGTCAAGTTCAGAAAACTTCAAAAATGGGATCCAAGATAGTAGCTAGAGGGAGGTTGTATTCTGTGTCACTCTGTGACCTGGGATTCAAGTAGTGGGAATACTGTTTTTCAGTGAAATAGTTATTAGAGGACCCCCGACAGTTGCTCCCATGCAGGAATTTCGGCCAGTGTGGTTCACGAAGGAGACATCCGGCCACCACTCCCATGTAGACTCCCGTCAACCAACATGGGGCTCCCCCATCACCTCCATTTTGGGACACTGCAACCACTGCCATTGTCCCCCACACATGATAGCCTTCAATTGGGGACACTGCACAGGGTCTGGACATAGCAACCGGCACAACAGTGCATGCCACAGAGCTGCATCTCTGAACATGCCAACCAATGCCATCACCCAGCCCCAACACCTCATCTCTGAAAGCAGCTGCCTCCATCTTGGGACACTTCTGTTGCCATCTTCAGATGGGGCAACTGCCAGCCTAAGACACTGGCTGGGGCCTAGAAGCAATATCAAGTTACCTGTAATTCCTAACTCCTCCATCACCTCCCCCCGCCCCCCCCACAGCCACTAACCCAGCACAGTGTTTGCGGCTATGTGGCCTGTCCTAGCTCACAAAATATGGCCCTCAACTGCCCAATACAGAACAGATCTCTGTGAAAGGTGCACATCCCCTAGAGTGCTGCACACAAGACCTACAGAGAGAGAGGTTCCTGACTGGGAAGTAGAAAGGGAGAGGGTGAGTGAGAAACAGTTTAGAGACTCAATTAGAAAATAAGAATTATGAGGTCTACAGGCAATATAAGAGGATAAGACAGGTGCCCACATTACATTAGAAGGCCCCAAAGGAGATCCTTGGGGTGCAGTCTCCCATGGGGACCAGCCAGTGCTATACCCCACCTCCAGGAGCTCCACCCCCAAGACCAACCCTCCAACCCTAATAACCTTTACCATCCTGAGGGTGGACATACCAGCAAACAACAGACAAGCCCACCTATTGGATGAGAAGGGAAGCAGGAAATATACTGAACTCCAGCAAAAAACAATCTTTGTATCTTTCTTCTTTCTCTTTTCTCTCTCACTCTTCTTCAGCCCTCAAATCCCAACATTTGTGAAACAAAGTACTTTTTTGTGAATTAGGCTACTGAGGACTGGGATGTCTGAATAGCATATTAGAGTTGTGTTGTATATTCTTTTATCTACTCTTTTTACATTTTTTTCTTAATATTTATGTTGTTTTGTACCCTGTTATCTTCCCACTTTCTTGTCTCCCCAAAATCACTTTCTCTCATTTCTGCTTCTAACCAACTTCTTTAGATTTCTATTTCATGCTTCCTACCCCCTGAACATCTCATCCTGCACCTCATCCCTGGTTCTTTGTCTACCATCAGAAACTGTCAACCCATTTGCAAACCTATGATTTATACTGTAGATAATAATTGAACTCACCATTTCTGTATACTGAAACAAAATCGTAAACATATTAATAACAGCTATTTGGTTTAAGGCTGTTATTGTTTGTATTGAGATCTGTTAACATTGTTCTTCCCCTTAAAGGAGAGGTATTGAAGCCCTGCAGGGATACGATAAGCCTAAAAGGTAAGAATTATAACACCTCAGATGCACAGAGCTATAAGGGAAGACACACAAACAACATGAAAAAAACAAGGGAAGAAAGTGCCCCAAACAAACCAAGATACCACATTATTGGAATCCATGGCCAGCACAACAGAAGAAATGACAGAAAGAGTTCAGGATGCACATAATTAAATTGTTTTTTAAATAGACTTTATTATTATTATTTTAAAATATACGACAACAGTGGAAGGCATTAAAATTCTTATTACACATATAGAGCACAATTTTTCATATCTCTGTATATAAAGTATGTTCATGCAATTTATGCCATTATACATTATTCGGTGAATTAAATATAAGACACCAAGTACAGGCAGCAAAAGATCATTTTGATAAAGACATACATAAGCAAATACAGGAAACAAAAGAATACTTTAATAAGGAGATAGACATTCTGAAAAAACAAACAGAAATCCTTGAAATGAAAGAAACAATAAACCAAATTAAAAACCCAATAGAAAGCACCACCAAAAGATTAGATCACTTGTAAGACAGGACCTCAGATAATGAAGACAAAATATGTATTCTTGAAAAGAATATTGACCAGACAGTGAAGATGGTAAGAGACAAAGAGCAGAACATTCTAGAAATATAGGATAATATAAAAACACCAAATTTAAGAATTATTCAGAAAAAGGAAGGCTTAGAGTTCCAAACCAGAAGAATGAACAATATATTCAATGAAATAATATCAGGAAATTTTCCAGACATGAAGAATTAATTGGAAAATCAAATACAGGCATATAGGACACCAGATGTACAAAATCACAACAGATTCACACCAAGGTCCATTATAATAAAAATGCCCAGTATATAGAATAAGGAGATAATTTTATGAACCACATCAGAAAGGAATAGATTACAAATAAAGGGAAACCAATTAGGATATCTGCAGATTTTTCAACCCAGATGCTAAAAGCTGGAAGATTCTAGAAAAGCATAGACCAAGCTCTGAAAGAAAATGTATGCCAACCAAAAATCCAATACCTGAAAAATTAAGCTTTATATTTGATAATTAAATAAAAACTTTCCATGATAAATAAAAGTTAAAAGAGTTTACAATTAGAAAACCTGAACTATACAACATCCTCAGCAAAATATTCCATGAGGAGGAAATGAAAAACAGCAATGAAAACCAGCAAATAAAGGTATTACACTAAAGGAAAAATTAATCAAAGGAGAAACCAAGTCAAGTTAAATACCAAAATAAACAAAAATTACCAGGATTGCAAATCATGTCTCAATAATAATCCTGAATGTTAATGGCCTAAACTCACCAATCAAAAGATATCGACTGGCACATTGGATTTTAAAAAATGATCCAACAATATGCTGCCTTCAAGAGATTCATTCATAGGAAAAAAACCCCACAAATTGAAAGTTAAAGGTTTGGAAAAAACATACCACTTACATGGACTGCAGAAATAAGGATGGGTTTTCATATTGTAAGAAATTTGAGTATTTAAATATGAGTCAAAATTTTACTCTTTATATTTAATGATAAAATTAAAATAAGAAGTTTTTGTTTAACTACACAGAAATATATTTTATTAGACTGTTTTAGAGGATTCAAGTTTTTAAATATTTACAAATTTTATAAAAGACTTGTATCCATAATTCACAAAAAAACTCATAGAAAAAAAGACAAAAGATTCTATTGTGAATATATATATATATATATATATATATATATATATATATATATATGA
>NW_026000026.1:62720493-62791337 GCF_001458135.2 Marmota marmota marmota | reverse complement strand
TATATATATATATATATATATATATATATATATATATATATATATGAGCAAATGTATAAGTTCTCCTATTTGATGAAACATTTGTATTTATTAATAAGCATTTTAAATATATTTATTTTCATTACGTATAATCCTTTCTTTCCTTTCAAAAGTGCCAGTGTTAGAATGACACATTCTTTCCTTTACAAAAGCATAAGGAAAAGAGAAAAAAATAGAAAACCTGTCTGGAACCGTTAATAACTACTCTACAGTGGTATATCACTATTGTAAATATTCTACTCCTTTTTGCAGCAATGTACAGTATGTTGCTGTCTTAATCTATTCTGTGCTGCTCTAATTTTCTGCAACTGGATAATTTGCAACAAACAGAAATTTATTTATCACAGTTAGGAGAACTAGGAATTCCAAAATTAACACTTGCTTTTGTTGAAGGATTCTGGCTGTGTTCTTGTATAGCAGAAGGTAAAAGGGCAAAAAAGGGAAGATGTTGAGGTCTCACATGACAGAACTGAAGAGAGGGAACCTGCTTATGCAATCCATTTCTATAACTAGATTAACTCATTCATGAGGTCTCAACCCTCATGACCCAACCTAAACACTGCCCGGTAGCCCTCTTCTCCCAACATTATTGTATGAAGGATTAAGTTTCTATCATGTGAATTTGGAAGGGAGGCACATGCATACTATGACAATATGCACACATAGAACTGGCACTACTCTTGCATGGACAGGAATTCTCAGGATGTGCATGCTAAGCTCACTGTAGTTCACATATACATATTCAATCATGCAGGTTCAGAGAATGATTGTCCAAAGAATTATGGTAGCAATAATTCTCACTTGTGATAATAGAGCATAATAGAGACTTACAAATAGCATAAGCACATTTTTAACTGAATATTTTTTAGACTAGCATTAACAGTTGCTGAATGTTGTATTCTTTCTAACAAAAAGAAGGTTTATGGAAATTCAAATTCTCATAAGAATTGTTTAAAGATGGGAGCAGGAAGATAATTCTAAGAAAATCTCTCCTGGACCCAGATTTTTAGACTTAATATACAATTGACTAAAAATTCTTTGTGGTAATTAGATTACCTTCAAAATACTGAAAGTTAAAATGTTTAAAATAATCTTTTTGTGTGTGAGAGAGATAAAAAATGGCTTTGGATTTGAATTTAATCAAAAGGAATTTGGAGCAAGGATGTATCTAAATTCTATTCTATGGTAGAAGGAAAACATTACTCTGATTTTTCATCTCTCATTGAATCCATGTATAATAGAGTTTTGATTCTGTGTTGTTTTTGAAATGCAATCTTGACCAATTTTGACTGGCTCAAAACTGCCCACTTCCTTATCTGGTTATCACAGGCAGAGCAACTAGGAACCTTCCTAATCACCCCAGGTACAGGTATCAGACGTGTGAAGACAGTCCCTATACCCCAGAGTCCAAGAAATTAATCAAAATGGTGAATCCACTGGGAGCCCATGAAATCTAGCTTATCCCACTTTCCACTCTTGGTATACATAAAATGACTTTCCAGCATGCTAGTTTGCTTTCCTAAATGCAGTTCCCTGTGTGATCCTGCTTAGCAGCCATCTCTCAGTTGAGCCTATAAGTAACAAAGTGTTCTGCCTTTCATCCATCCCAGGGTCATTGTATCATGTTCTGCCAACAAAAAAGCTCTTTAAATATTGCAAAACATATGTCCATTGTCATCTAAGTCTTTGATGTCTTCCTGATCTGTGTTCAGATGTGTGATGTGTTTTAGCTCATGGGATGTAAATAAATGTATCACAAGAAGAAACAAGAAATGTGCTTGGAGAAGAAGACTGGCTCTTACTCTTTTGCTCATCTTTTTACCAGGAGAAACTGTCCATTATAGCTATTAAAAGATAAAACCTGGAAGGAATGACTTGCTCCAGTCAACCTGAGATCATCTAAAATGAGTGAATAATTCTCCAAGCCCCCAATACATTGAGTGAACCCTGTCAATCTTCAGACACTTTAAAGAACAAATTACAACAGAGGAATGAGCAGTAACAGCCAAACTAATCATAATTTAGCAAAACTCAACGGACATTGTAGATGTGTTTATTTTTGTAGCCTCTGAGTTGTGGGTGGTATGTCAGATAATGCTACTATGGCAATAGATAACTGGTACACAGTTTGTGGTCCACAAAAGAAAATGCCATTTAGTCACTTTCTTAGGGGTAAATTGCATTAGCAAAAAAGTGAATATCTCTGCAACTGAAATCTTACCTATTCTTCAGATTCACTAACAGGAGGGTTTCTCTCATATGACCACAGAAAAAGATCCATCGCCTTCAGGAAGAAGCAGGCAGCCAAGAGAAAGATATGACAAATTCTGTTGAGCATGAACAGTTTAATACTGAGTTGCTGGTGTTTTGCTATCTTTTGTTATTGGTGTTCCTTTTCTTCTTTTCAAATAGCAATAAATGGAGAAAATACAATTGTAGCCACATTCCTATCAAATTTGAGGAAATGATAGGGGAAAAGAGGCTCATATTTAAAAATGTATGTTTCCTTAAATCCAGCATAATTCATTCATTTATGTTATTTGCCTAGATCTTAGAGTCATCTGAACTTATTTTATTTTTTTAAATTTTTTTTACCATATTCATTGGAAGTCTATATGCCCACCATGTGCACGCGTATATTCTATTACTTACATTGCAATACAGGTGAAGTAGTACGGTAATTACCTAGATTTGCCCTTTGTTACTCTTGGAATCAGATGATAATATATGTGTGTAGAAGTACAAACTATGCTTAATTATACAAATTACTCTAAGCCTCTACCAAGAGAAGCAACAGAATTTTCTATCATTTAGTACCAGTATTCTAAGTGGCCTATTTATCTTGACAAACTTCTTACTGAATTCTTTCTGTTACTTATTTCACTTTTATAAATCCACTTTCTCCCTTCTGGTGTTTCTCCCACTGCCCAAATGATATCTTAACTGGAACACATAAATTTATCCAGTGTCTTCAGATGTTAAACCATGAGGACATTCCTCATAGGAGATCATAAAGAAGATAGATAAGGCAGGTACTTAGCCCCCAAAACCTCCTCACAAGTTTCCTTGGAAGACACCAGCCTACTTTTCTTACCCAAGGTCTTATTATCCTTCAGACATAGGGGTAAAAACCACCTGGTTATTGCACCATCCCTGGTTTCTCCTTACCTCATAACTTTGCAAATTCTTATAAATAAAGCCTCCTGGAATTATAAATATCTTGTATTGTGTTTGCCATCTGTTTCCTCTGGGGTGGCTAACTGGGGCACAGTCCTCAAAATTTGCCATTTTTATTAAGCAATTAACTTTTTGCAAGATGTGAATGTGAATCTAAGCTCTTGGGCAGATTAGAACTTGCTTAAGAGGAAAATAGAAAAAGACAAGATCAACATCACCCACTGTGACCTTGAGTAGAGAAAACAAATTATATACCATTGTATCAGAGTAGTGATGAATAAAATGCAATAATGAATAATGTTCTGACTGTATATTTCCTATGGTAACTTGAACCTCAATTTCCCTATTTGCAAAATAAGTAATTGGCAACCTATTCTGTTTACCTTTGGTTGAATCCTTGAGAAAATCAAATATGATGGCAAGATTTACAGACAAGAATTTTAAAAAGTAGTCTTAAAAATATTTTACAATATCTTATGTGATTTTGGTTTAAGTATTCTAAAATGTATAACATTTACAAAATCATATTTGAGTTTCTTACAGTTAGATAGCTTTTTTATATTAAAAACTAAAATGAAGATGCAGGTATGTTTGTGTTCCTTAGCTAAGAGGGAAATCTAATGAACTACAAATTTATCTATAACTAATTTCAGTAACACATCTAATTTCTGCAGTGAAGTGCTCTGTTCAATCCAGGTAATTCCTATGAATAGATATATTTAGGACAGCTAACAAAATGTTTTATTGTGCTTCACATCTAGCAGGCAATTTCATTGTCTTATCTATTAAGGTTATTCAAGTACACACAGCCCATGTCATGAAACATCATGTGTGGTCTCTTTGTCCTTATCCACTACCAGTGAAACTTAATAAGCAAGGCTTCCTCTGCTGCTCTTGCTTGAAGTTGTGGCTGAGTCAGTGATTCTTATCATGTCTGAGGAAACACCACCCATCAGGGGTCACATTTACATGCTCTATTGAAAAAGAACTTCAGCCGAAAGTGTTCTAATAGTTCGGATCCTGCTGTGAAACATATGTGGAGAGATATTAACCACCTACATGTGTTAGCAATGTAAGAAACATGGAAAAAACTGAGCAGTTTTACAAACTGGCAAAATAATTGAAACTTAATGAGGAGGTTCTCTGGGCCGAAAATGACCTCTTATTGTGGTGTCACTGTGTTCCCACTTTCTATCTAGTAGCCGGAAAAAAAAAGGAAGGTATAAGAGCATAAAGAGCAGCCTAAACCCCACTGAGCTCATTTTTTTGCTCAGCATTGATTACCTTCTAGGTGTTCTTGTGCTGCTTAAGCATTTAAAACAGTTTTTTTGCTTGGCTGGTTTGGATGCTTTAAGTTTATAAAAAGCCAAAAGAGTAAAACTCTGTTCTCCTGTTTCCAGTTGGTGTTATTAGTATAGAATTACTGAGTTTCATTTTTTTTTATTGTTGGTTGTTCAAAACATTACAAATTTCTTGATATATCATATTTCACACTTTGATTCAAGTGGGTTATGAACTCCCAATGTGCTTGGTCATCACCAGATTTGGTAAGTCATCACTGCACAGTTATCTTTCCTTCCAGTAGCAGCCTTCCCTCTCTACAAAATTGTTTTCTCCAGTGTATCAAACCTCTTTTCCTATCTAAAAGCAAGACCTTGTTTTGGTTCTGTTTTCCCTGTCAGATACTGGCCTACTTCTTTGCTGCCCATTGCAACATATTTTTAATTTTTTAAAATATTTTTTAAATTATACATGGACACAATATCTTTGTTTATTTTTATGTGGTTCTGAGGATCGAACCCAGTGCCTCACATGTACTAAGCAAACGCTCTGCCACTGAGCCACAAGCCCAGACCCCCTGCAACATATTTTTAGATGATGTTTTTAATTTCCTTTTTTTTTCTATTCCCTTTTGGCAACATATGCATTTGCATTTTAAAGAGCCTTTTTTCTCAGAACAATCCACTTTTGTCATTATTACCAACAAACTCAGCATTGTTAAATTCATTGTAAATTATACAGTTTAAGTCTTTGTGAAATCATCAGCCATCTTTATATGGTTAATCATTTCTTTCTCTGTTATATAAAATCTGGCCTCATTATCCAAAGAGCCCACATTTGTAGATTTAACCAACTATGAATGTAACATATTTGGAAAAAAATTCATCTATTCTGAACATAATAGACCATTTCTCTGGTCATTATTTCCTAAATTCTATAGCACACCAACTACATTTATAGCATTTAGATAGCATTACATGTTACAAGCAATCTATAGAGATAATTGAGGGTTTTAAGGGTTATATGAAAATTTTATACTATTTTATATGAGGGACTTCAACATTCATAGATTTTGATGTCTGTGATGTCTGTGAGGGGTCCTAAAATAAACTTTCTGTGGACACCAAAGGATGACTATATATATATCAGTCAGTATGGGCCAAGTTATGGGATCACCTCATTTGAGTCAATTTTATATTGTATGTATTTTATACAGTAAATTTAAAAAAAAATGTTAAGTGTCATAATGTCATTCTTCTGAAAACCTTGCTGAAGGCCCAGTTTCACCTGTTTCCATCTAATAACCTCTGTTGTTTTCTTACTACTATTTATCCATCTCTCTTTTTGTCCCAGCCATACCAGACTCTTTGTGATACTATCACTATATACATTCAGCTCTGTTTATAGTTAATCATCTCCACCTTTAATTTATAGCTAAATATTGTAAATGAGTTACTTTGCTCACATTATTTCAAATTCAAGACAACATTTATATTTGTATTATTAAATTACTACACATTTCCTGTAGTATCTAACACCATCTAAAATATTATGTGAATTTACCTAGTTATTATTTTGTTTGGTCACTCATTATTCTGTGACTGCTTCCTCTCATTAAAAGACCATTTCCCATATTGTGGTTTTCCAGAAAAATTAAAAATAGAACTAACATATGATTCAACAATTCCTCTTCTGGATATTTATCCATAGGAATTGAAATCCATATTTTAAAAATAATGGTCTTCAAGGCTGGGGATATAGCTCAGTTGGTAAAGTACTTGCTTTGCATTCACAAGGCCCTGGATTCAATCTCTACCAGCACAGAAAAAAAAAAGCCTTCAATCTCATGTTTATTGCAGCATTATCTATAATAGCCAAAATATGGAAAATGATATCAGTATTGTAAATTACATATTGTCAATTTATTATCACAGAATGCTTTCATTAATATTTTTGCCAAACTCTGAAGATATAGGCAACATGTAATTGCAAATGATTAATGAATATACTTCTGACATGAGTAATAGTTGATATTTTCTTCACATTATTACATGAGAGGAAAATACAACAATTACAATGTATGCTGGAATTTTTCTTGCTCTTTAATAATGACTAGATTTTGCTGAATCAGAGAATAATTTTTGAAGACTGAAAGGATAGCTTCTCTATTGTGGCATATGTAATGCAATGGGCATATACATGACAAATTTTACATTTAATTGACATTAATAATTTCTTCATCACTTTCTTAAGCTTGGATATTCAAAAATTAATAAATTCTACCTTGTCGCATTTGTTTATTTCCTTTGTAAAATTTAATCAACATGGACAGTTTTAAAATATCAATATGATGTCAGTGAACAAGTATTTCAACTTTATTAATAGAATAGGCATATTGGAACATCTACTGAATCATCAATCAAAAAATTCTTCCTTAAAATCTACTTGATTATTTCAGAGATTTCTTTTGTACACTCATGAACATTTAAAGTGTTACCTAAAGTCCACTAAAAAAATTTCCAATTAGCTTATTTCTCTTCCACTTTTCAATCTTTAGCATTCTACTTACTGAGTTTTGTTAAAGGTGGTAATCTTACCCAGCTGGTCTCAAAGGTTTTCCTCCAATGACATAAAAAGAATGTGTTGATATTCAGGGTGTATAGGTTGTTTAGTCCCATAATTGTTTTTAATGGGTTGTTTGCTTCAAAAACACAGTTGGTTACTAAACACAGCACAACAGAGATAGAGTGCTGGGAGCCATTAGCCAAGTAGGTATGACAATTTCCTTGCCAGCGTACCCCATGTTGCAGTGACATTGAATGTAGGTGACCTTGCTCAAGGACCAAGGCGGATTAGGGTGTTCCCGGTTTAAGATAATCGGGTTTAGGGCGTTCCTGGTTTAGGTTCCAGGTTTAAGGTTTAAGATTATTCCTGCTGGGAATAGGGCGTATCCTGCTGCCTGAGTTCCCCTTGAGTTCTCACGGGATTCAGACAGTATTCTTTGGGAGATAGAAGCCCAGTGGAGGTGGATTTGGGCAGAGAACGTGGATTTCCCCAGAACGTGATTGTAGAAGGCTGGTGTGAGTTCGGGAATAAAGAGTTGCTGTTTGAATCTACAAGCTGTGTGGTGGCTCGTGATTGTGTGCCCAGCCAGACTGCGGCATTTGTGCCCAGCCAGACTTCGGCAATAGAGTAATAAAAATTAGTGGATTTATAGATTTACAAAAAATGAAACTTTGATAAATATAGTCACTTGCATCTCTTTTTAATACTGTATTATACTAAGTCATATCCTGTCATCATTCAGTAATGATTTGGAACACTTTCTAACAATAGTAAGCTTCTGGAATAATGCAACAATAAAATGACCTTTGGTTTAATGATTTCATTTTGGCAAGGGTTTGTTTGCATATAAAGTGACTTCTGTTTAAAGAACTCCATAGAGAAAGCATTTCTATTTATGATAGAAATGATATAGCTTGTTCCAGGCTGATCTTTGCCTTGTTTTACATGCACTTTGATAATCATCATCTTCACAGTAGATCCAATTCTGGCTTGGCACACTCAGACAAAATAAAATGAATGTTGATGCAATTCTATGGAAATTTTCTAAACAATTAACTGATACAATGAAAAACTAATCAATTTGGAGCTGAATCATGAAGAATCATTTTCTTTCATTTGATATGTACTATTATTTTTTTTAAATGTGCTAATTCCCTTGAAGGATATCAAAGGTTATCTTTTATTTATTTGTGGTTCTGGGGTTGGAGCCCAGGAACTTGTGCATGTCACACAAGTATTCTGCCACTGAGCTACACTACCAGCTTTTTGATATGATATGCATTGTGTGTGTGTGTGTGTGTGTGTGTGTGTGCGTGCCGGAGATTGACCTCAGGGGCACTCAACCATTAAGCCATATCCCCAGCCCAAGTTTGTATTTTTATTTAGAGACAGGGTCTCACTGATTTGCTTAGTGCCTTGCTTTTGCTGAGGCTGGCTTTGAACTTGTGATCCTCCTGCCTCAGCCTCCCTAGCTGGTGGAATTACAGGCATACACCACCACTTCCAGCTGGTAAGCATTCTTAATACTGGGTATATTCATTTACTTATATAAAATTAAAATGCAAACTTAGGACTTTTAGCATGAAATGGGATGAGGAAGGAAGTTAGTAAAAAGTTCAAATATTAGAGACAGGGACCTAATATTTTAGAAATCCATACTGTGGCATTTCTTTTAGTAAACTTTTCCTCTTTTCTCTCCTTCACAAATCATTTGGTATAAAAGATGAAACTTTTTGCCAAGTTTTGAGGAGGTTCAATGATTATCTACAGTGAAGCTTATTGTGTTTGAATTCATCTTAAATGAATCTATTTTTCCAAGGATGTTTTCCCTAAAATATAAACCCAGATGTATTTTAAGAGAAGGATTCTTGCATGTGTTTCTAATTCTTCTATAAACATGCCATTAAAGTATACCATTGCAAAACCGGTGTATAGCCAAAAAAGCATACAAACTCTTTCTCCATTGAAACAAAAAAGGCTTTCAGGGCCAAGTGTAAATAAATATGATTCCATAGAATTTTTGATAGTTAAAAAAAAAAAAAACAGGCTTCATTCAATTCGTTCATACTTTTTACTATACAATTTACTTTGTTCTTACCAGCAATTTTTTCACAGTCTTTTTATTCTTTTAGCAGTCCTTCTCAAACCTCTTCTTAAAAATGCAACCACCTCATTTCAATCTTTTCTAAAGCAATCTGCTACATAACTAACCTGATTAGGAGAAGCAGGAAGCTATAGGGGAAATAAAACTATAATCACATGGTCCACAGAACTTGCTGAGTGTTTAGGTTGTAATTTTAGAAAGAAAATAAACTGAACTGAAGTTTTAAAATGTGGGCATTTATCAAATATTTGAAGTTAAAGCTCCCAATAAATATTTTTAAAAGTTTCAGTTATTCCTGAAAGTTTACTTCAATGATTCAGAGGAAGTATTTTCTGAAAAAAAAAAAAAAAAGATATTATCCCTCAATGAAACTGTACTAGTTTTTTTTAGCAACATGATGACATTAAACAAGCTTGACTTTTACTTTAGTTGTCATGCTACAAACTCTACCTATTTGAGATAGAAAATGTTTCTGTTGGCTACTTATAAAATCTGAATTCCAAATTAATCTGTTAATCTCCATATATTTTTATGATGTATGTTGTTCAAATACAGCCATGAGAAAAATGGTGGATGTGAAACTATTCAGAAACACAGAAGTCAGGACCATATCTCTGTGTCTTATAGACCTCACTTTGAAGAGACAGAACTAATCAATAGAATTTTCCAAGGCCAGTCAGCCTGATTTACCAAGAAGCACTACAGATGAATGAACTAGATGTTGATCTGTCTGTGAACTGCACTGACCATTCTGTTTTTCCACGGTCTGTTAGGCTAGTTACAGACCTGTGTCTGTGATGCAAAATAAAATGGACATTTGAGGCAATTATCTGAACAATTCTGGTGAAAAAAGGCTTGTTATAAGGAAAAAGTGAGTTGGGGGTACCTTAATTATCCATATTGAATTTCTATATTGATCACATACACAAGACAATTGCTTGACTCACCACTTCATTTTGCTTGGGTAGACACAGACTAAGATAATTGAAAGCAATTAAACAACAGTGTCTAGGCAAACATAAGTGACAACTTAGGTCAGCTATTGTGGGGTGGGGCAGCTTCATCAACTAGTATTTATCAAGTCCCTACTCTGCTAGATACTAGAAAGATTCACAATTAAACACAGGAGAGAATGACTTTGCACAAACTGGTGGAAACCAGGCATGCATCAAAAAGGTGGCAACCCAACAATGGTCTTCAAAAAATGTTGTAATTTAAGAAATATGTTGTTCTTGTTCCAAAGCATAGTGGAGCTCAGAAAGCTTGCAGTTAGACATCAAATTTGTTTTATAAAAAGGCATGACATTATTTGAGGAAGGGTGGGAAATTTTCTGTCTCAACACATTTACAAAGTGATACCTGAACATCCACCTTCTTTGACTGCAACAATTGCACCCTGCCTATCTTTCTTTAAAAGGCAAATCTATCTGGGAGGAGTCGAACACTTTGTGCACTAATTCCTAAGGCCTTTCTTTGAAGAAAGAGATGTCACTTTCCTCTTGAGTGACAGGTAAGAGCAATAGCAGCAGCTTAAGACAACTGGGTGCCTGAGGGAGATAACTGAAGAGGGAAGAAAAAATAAGAAAGGACTGAAAATAAATTCTGTATTCACATGGCAATTTTGCCTTGAGCCTGCCAGAGACTAGTAGGCCCTGTTGGACCAAACGCTCATTTAGGTGAAAATGACAATCTCTACTTAGAAGACTGAGGCTAATAACATATTTATCTGGACATTTTTCTTGTAATGAAAACAATCACATCAGAAGATCTATAGTAATTTTACTTATCCAGAACATGGAAATATGTATTTCCATGTCTTGAAATACATATCTTGTTCTATGATAATATATAAATTTTGAACATATCTCTATAGGCATATGTTAACTTTCTGTCACTATAACAAATATATGAATTAATCAACTTTTAAATAGGAGAGTTTATTTTTTGCTCATGAATTTTGGTTTCAACCTATAAGCAATAAGTTGACCCTATTGCTTTGATTCTGTGTTAGTGAATCATTGTAGGACCATGTGACAGACAAAGAGTGCTTACCTCATTACTAGAAAGTGAAATAAAGAATAAGGAGGAGACTGGACACCCACAATTCTCTTCAGTAATATATTCCCAATGATGTAAAGACCACCCACTTCCCCCAAATGAGTCACCACCTCTCTCATTTCCCCAGTTTGGGCACCAAGCATTTATTACATGGACTTTTCAGAAGACATTTAAGATCAGAACTATAACAAGGCACACACAAGCAAATTTGAAAGGGAAAATTATTAAATATCCTATACTACTTATGATGTCTGTTAATAGAGTATTAAAATAATCCCTAGATCAAACTTAACTTGCCATCACATTAAAAACTGCAATTTTATTTATGCATCAAAAATAATTAGGTTTGCATGATGAATTAATAGTAACTCATTAATGTATAGAAATAAACAAGGATAGTTTCTGGTAATAATCAGTTTAAGTTGCTATAACAAAATACCATAAATTGGGTAACTTAAAACACATTTTTCCTCATGTTTCTGAGAAGTCTAAGACAAAGTCACCAATAGATTCATTGTCTGGTGATGGTCTGCTTCTTGACTCATAGATAATATCTTCTATCCCTATCCTCACATGGCACAAAGTCAAAGCAAGCTCTCCCAGGACTCTTTTAAGGACACTAATCCCATTCATGAGGGTTTCATCTGATGACCTCATCTCATACAAATTATTTCTGCAAGACCCTACCTTTTAATACCATCACAGTAGGAGATATGGTTTTGTCACACTAAAAGAATTCAGTATAATTTTAACACCTTAAGAAATCAATATATGACTAGAATCAGATGTTCAATTTACACATTTTTCTTCATGTTCATTCACATTAATAAAGTTTAGGAGAGCTGCTGAAAAACAGAAATAATAGCAACATGATCTAGATTTTATAGAAGTTGACTGGGCCATTTTTCTTTACCCACCCTGAAGTACACATACACTTATTTTGATAGTCACATATAATTTCCCACGACCACAGACTGGACAGTTTAGAGCTAATATCAAAAATACTAGGACTTATAAGTTATTTATTATAAACTAGTTGCTAGCTTCAGACATTTCTCAGTAAAAAATGTGATTAATTTCATTTGTCTTATTTAGTCTACTATATTTATCAAGTGAAAGATTGGTAATAATATACATATAAGCTACAGTGTAATGATAAAAACAATTGTTTCTTTGACAATAATTAGATCTCACATGCAATCAACCTGAATTATAAGTGAGAAACTAGAAAATTTGTAACTACTAAAGTTACAATTGACTTTACTTGCTCATTCGGCCGTTAATCTTCTAAAAGATATGAACCTTCCCACATATCCTTAGAGGCAATACAATTCTCTATTTTAATGAATTCACTTGCAGCCCACTGAGAATTAATTGCTTTGGAAGCAACCCAATGGTCTGACATGCTGAGAGACCCATTGGAAGTCACATTTTTTTTTTTTAAAGAGCTCTAAGGAATTAACTAACCTCCTGACCAGGTAAAACTCCCGCTTCTCTTGTCCCATTTTACATCTGTGCCTGTCTCTGTATGTGTATAATACACACACTAACACACAAACACACACACACAACACACACACATTCAAAAATGGCTGGTGAAATCTCAGGTATTACTGACAAAACTACTTTCTTGTATCAATAAAGCTGGTAATTTTCTTGTACATAAACCCACAGGCCAACTCTCTGCAGTCCCTTTGTCATTAAATGGAAAACTGGCAATGAAAAGTTTTGAGTTAGCATATCTTGATTGTTGAAATCTATAGCATGAAGATAATTTGCCATTCTTACACATCCTGTGATTCTCATTTGTGACTACCATGTCTAATTGAGTCAATTTACTGTGTCTTAGTCAGAATTTTTTTTTATTACCAAGTAGATATCAATATTCAAACAAGTTAGAAGCTGTAATGAGAAGTCTTCTCCAGGAAGGGGTCCATATAAGAGTACAGATCTAACCCAGCTTACAGATAAGTATGGGTTATAGAAAGACACAGAGGAAATAAAGATATTGGTGGGATTCTATGTCACTTATACTTTTTAACTTTTGAATTATTTTCTGTATCACTTAAATCCTTTAAATGCCATAACAAAAAGAAGAGATACATAACAGTTATTCAGACAAGCCAACATATATAAGATACTAACAACACGTAGGAAGAAGTCAGATATGGTTACAGTTGAAAGGTGGCTTTAAGTTGAATCCTTGGTATTTCTTAATATTCATATCTCTATTTTTTGCTACCCAAGCAAGAAAAGGAATGATTTACTAAGTAACTGATGGAGCTAAAAAATAATAAAAATTGTTCATCATAAATGATATTTTTGTATTATGGATGGAATTGTAGGAAAAATCTATCACATGATGCTTGTAAGGATAATTTAAAATTAAAAAGGAACTGATACTTTCCTAATGGCTCTTTCACATTTTATGAAGAAAGAATCTTGAGAAACTTCCACTTCTAGCTAAACTGGAGTAATAGGGACCATATTTACTCACACGTGTGAACAAATTAAATTAAATTTTAAAATCCTAAAAAAAACAATTGACTTTATTGATCTCCAGTCAGGAAGTTAAGGTGAACCCTAAAGACACCCATATTACTGCCTGAAGGTTGATAGATCTTTCATGGACAGAGTTTCCAGATTAGTATGTGGAGAGAGATTCAGGCAAAATGTATAGACTGAGTACATCTGGGAATCTGCGTAGTCCAAGGTGGCAAGAATATTTAGGACCAAATATTACAAAAGAGGAAGGCAGAGAAAGATAGCTTCATAGATATGTATATAATCTCACTTAAGCCTTCAGATGAATACTAAGCAAGACATACTACATATGAGGAAAATATGTGATACTGAAGTTGGAAGATAATCAGACTGACAAGACTAGAAAGAACAATCCTTAAGTCTCATGCAGGGCAGTGCAGATGTGACTTTTGAAGAGTTGAAGTAAAAAATACATATAATTTTACAGGTCATCAAGTAAAGTGCTCAAAAAAGTTTTCCTTCAATCATAGGACAAATATAGCCTTAAACACCATGCTGGCCTTGTCTTAAAAAGACTCACAACAAAAGCCAAAAGGATCAAATTGTATTTGCATAACATTACTGTATACCTGAACAAATCTCATGCATATTTATACAAACATAAAAATATCCAGCACCCAGCAAGGGAAAATTTTAATGTGTACCATCTGATAAAAATTACTGAGTATTCTAAAATTGGTAGTAAATCAGACTTTAGTTCTGAAAAAATAAATGAAAAAAACTCACAAGGCTAGAAATAACAATGGTCACATTTCAAGTTTACCACAAGGAAATTATAGAGTATAACAACTTTATAGTAAGAAATGCATGAGAGCTAAATGATTTCAGAAAGGTCTTATAGAAGCAGAATCCAGCAGTCTTCCCTCTAGCCAGAATGTGCTTCCTCTGTCTATAGGAGACACTGCTTGTACCAAACACCTCAGAATTAGCAGTCCAAAGCCAAGTCTCAGGCCCTGCTTCATGCATACTGTCCACCCTCATCTTGCTATGTCACCAGCTTCCACTTTGTGAAGATTTTGCCAAAACCAGATATAAACTATCAACCACAATTTTACCAAAAGGTGATGCTGTCAAGCTAGTTACAGAACAGTGAAGCAAAAAATATGCCTACATCTTGAGCCTGACCCACGATTATAAAACAACACTATTAATTATTACATTTCAAAATTGCTCCAGGAATTATTATCACAAATGTAAATGTTTTTAAATAATTTGGACTATTTCTAGGCCTTCTAGAATATACTTTATATCAGTCATGTAATAAAATAGAACATTATAGTGGACAATGAGAAGAAAAAGGAAACCCCATGAAAAGCCAACATATTATGTGCATATTAAATAAGTAGATTAAAATAATGTTAATAACTAACCCAGGTTTCAGGAAGACAGAAGATTGAGTATGAGTAGTAGAGTCAAGGAAGATGTAACAGCCACTCAAATTTCCAGTGATGAAATGTCAAAACCTAAATAAAATTATGGTGAATCAGTCTGATGATAGAATAAATATAAATAAACTTGTAGACATAGCAAAGAAATCTTTTAAAACTAATAACATATGTGCCAGGTGTGGTGGCACATGCCTGCAATCTCACAGACTCCAGAGGCTGAGGCAAGATGATCACAAGTTGAGGGCAGCATCAACAATTTAGCAGGACCCTCAGCATCTTGGTGACATCCTATTTCAAAATAAAAAGCTTAAAAAGGCTGGGGATATTGTTCAATGATAAAATGCACCTGGATTCTATCTCCAGCAAAAGAATGAAATAGTAACTCTCAAAAAGGCTGAAAATAATAAAGTGATGAAGCAATTGTGAATTTTTTTGGGGGGTTCAAAAAAGATAAACCTTGCCTTAACTGTTACACAATATGTAAAGAGCAACACCAGGTAGATCATACATCATAAATGAAAATATATTTTTAAATGTAAAATATAAATTATAAAACTTTTATATGAAAGTATAGTTGAAAATCTTAGACCTAAGGCTTGGTAAAGAGTTCTTGGACAAAACAAACAAAGCATGAGGCCTTAAAGAATGCTAACCTAAAAAAAATTGAAATTTATTAAAATTAAAAACTTTTGCTCTGTTGAAGAGCCTATTATAAGGATGCAAGGACAGGAATATACAAACTTTAATATACACAAACATATATTTAACACAAGATGCATATTTAGAATATATGAAGAATTTTCAAAACACAACAGTAACATAAAATATAAATTATAAAATTGCAAAAGAGTCAATAAGTAGGATGTATTATGACAAGTAATTATATGATATGATATTTTACGTTGCTAGACTTAAGGAAAATAAAAAAAAACCATAAACATAGTAAAACACTACTATGTAATTACTAGAACAGATTCAGTAAAAAATATTGACTTGGGCTGGGGATGTGGCTCAAGCATGTAACATGCTCACCTGGCATGCACAGGGCACTGGGTTCGATCCTCAGCACCACATAAAAATAAGATAAAGATGTTGTGTCCACCGAAAACTGAAAAATAAACATTAAAAAATTCTCTCTCTCTCTCTCTCTCTTTAAAAAAATATTGAATATAGCCGATTGTGGTGAGAATTCAGAGAAACTAGACCACTTTTACATTGCTGATAGGGAAGTAAAATGGAATAGAATAGCAACTCTGGCAAATAGTTTAAAAAATTTAAATATTAAATATGCAATTACAATTTGACATATAAATTATTCTTCTGGGCATTTATTCTATATAAATGAAGATTCATATCCACCCAACAGCCTGGGCACAGTTGTTCATTTAGCAAATTTATTTATACTAACCCCAAATTACAAACAAATAAGTGCCCCTCAATGAGTGAATTTAGAAAAAAAAAATGGCTCATTTTAGTTATACATGACAGTATAACACATTTTGACATAATTATACAAGCATGGAATCTATCTTATAGTAATTCTGACCGCATTAAGTGAATTTTAAAACAATTACTGTTACTTTTAATAAATCTGATTTGTCTCATTCCAAAAACTTTTCTAACATATACCATGATTCCAAAATTAGTGGGGGAAAAATGTTGATTAAAAATTTGTAATCTTGGTTGAAAGAATGAAAGTTATCTGATTTGTTCCTAATTTGAGGGAAGATATGCTTTCCCATGTTATAAACAAAATGATGACAAAAAACATAGAATTTAGAAAATATATACACATTGGAGATGAAAATCTGTTTTAAGGATACAGTTTTGCTTAAAAACTCCTTAATTTCTTTTAGACTCATTTCCTTCATATAAATGAAAATAATAAGACTAGTTTCTGGATAGGATGTTGTGAAAATGAAACCAGCTTAAAGTACCTAAAATGTACATATTTCCTTAAGATTTGTCTTCTTCTTAGAACCTTTTCTTTAAATGCAGGTTTTGTAGGGCCTAGAGTCAAGCATAAAGGAAACATAGGTTTGAACTCAGACTGTTCTACTTACCAGTTGTGTGAATATTGGATATTTACTTTGAGCTTCAATATTGCATTCTTTTAAAGAAATTAATGTGATAGCACAAAATTTTCATTGAGTTCATAATAATAAGATATACTATATGAGCTCAGAATCCTTGATGCATTTGCCAAATCTATTTAATTGGACATGTGGCAGTTTTGGCTAAAATTCAATCTTTATTTTTTATTAGAAATAACATTAAATGACATTACAAAATAACATTAGAAATCCATAAATTCCTAAGCATTGTAATCAATTGGAATTCAAAATGTGACAAATAATTATTATCCAATTGGAGATACTCATTAATTGGATAGAGATGAGATAATTATGTCTAGATTTTTCCTGAATAATCTTACAGATTAGCAGTACTTGACATGTGCATATAAACAAATAAAATGTTTATATGACAATTCTAAAGACAGTTGTCTTGAAGTTGTAAATGCTGGAAGAAAGACTCATGATTCAGTATTCTAAAACACATTCTAAGGGAAGCACTGGATTCTTTGAACAATACTTTTATAAATTTGATAACAGTTATCTCTGAGTAATGAAATTTAAAAATGCAATGAAATAAGGAATCACCTAAACATCCACTTGTATATTTAAAAAGAAAAACATACTCTATGAATAAATAATACACAAATATAACACTTTTGCATATATGTACATTTTCTAGTGTTAAAGATTTATAATTTTTTATTAATATTATATTTTATCTTAATGAAATATAAAACTAATGAAAGTTTAAACATAAAGAAATTATTTCTAAAATATAATCTACTATATAGAAGCACATTAAGAAAAATGCATTTTAAATTTTTTTCCTATTGTTATTCTAGTGTTAAAGATTTATAATTTTTTATTAATATTATATTTTATCTTAATGAAAGATAAAACTAATGAAAGTTTAAACATAAAGAAATTATTTTTAAAATATAATCTACTATACAGAAGCACATTAAGAAAAATGCATTTTAAAATTTTTTCCTATTGTTACGTGTCCTAATTTTTACATGCAAAGTTTCAGTGTCTCTATAAAACATTAAAAAGTCTTCAGAATCAAAGAAATTTTAATAATTTTTCTCTTTCAGGACTGAATATTTTGTTTTCACAATTTTTAAAACAAAAATAAAAGGAAAAGGTTGATTACTTTCCTTAATTTCTTAACTTCTTTAAATTGGGAGTATCTGTATACATCTGCAGTTGTTCCATCTGAATAAGGACAATAATACTGACAAATAAGTTAAAATATCAGAAAGATATAGTTAAATTCTCTGCTGAGATTAAACTAAAAATAATACCAAATGTTTTTAATCAGCAACAGACAGTAAATTTTGAAAAGTAAAATTAATACTATTAACATTATATATTTTTCTTTTCCAGCTCAACATCATTTAAAATTTTGAATGTCTATCTTTTGCAGAAAGATTTTAAAGAGTAATTCAATTTAAGTGCATCATTTATGTTATTTCTAAGAAAAAGGCTATGAAAACATTGAACTAAAGTACTTGTTTCAATAGTTTTATTGCTGAAATTATCTTTGGAGATCAAGACACTCAAGGGGGCCTTTTATTTTATGACCTTCTGTTTCATCATGGCTTTATGAATTTGCAACTGCTAGCATGATTTCCCACACATGGGAGGACTCATTATGTTTGCTTGGTTATATGAGAAACAAAGAGGAGGATATGCACACACACACATGCACCCACCACATAAACACACAGTCACAAGAAATGCCTTGTCATGTTCCAGAATGTTAAAAGATTTAAGAGAGCATATGTAGCTGTGTAATCAGCATCGGAAATAGGAATGGAATTGAAAAGCATGCTAAAAATCTATTCTTATTTCAAAATTCATAGCAGCAACTTTGGAAGCTAAATATATTATTAGAAAGGGTCATGATCAAGGAAGATCAGAATTATTTTCATTGGGAGAGCAAGGAAATTATCTTCTAGTTACAAACTACATTTTGCATTAAAATAAACCTCTGACATTTTCATGAAACAATGATCAAAAGCATGTTTATTTCATATCTTGTATTTGTATCTTTTAGTTTTGAAAAATAAAAATATTTGGAGTACCACTTGTTTCATGGTCATTGAAAAATTCAAACCCCAGTTTCTTCAAGTAGATCATATAAGAAGTCTAGAGGCATGTTTTATAGTTGTTCTCACTAAAGGGGTGGAGTTTAATTTCTCACTATTTCATGTCTCTTAGCCTGTGACTTACATTATGACTTCAAGGAGATAGAAAAAAACAGTGTTGTGATAGTAGAACTTAAAATTCCATAACCTTTATGGCTGCTCCCTTGCAACTCTCTTACCACTACGGAAATAATGTGCCTGGTTAGTCACTCTGAAAAAACCTGGCAGAGAGGTAGTGTGGGAAGGAAAGCTTTACAATCAAATATTCTAAAAATCAAATCCCAGCAAGTATTTGGGGATTAAACCTACAGGTGCTTTACCTCTGAGCTACCTCCTCAGACCTCTAGTTGTTATTATCATTATCATTATTATTATTAATTGTATTAGCTATTTTGCTGCTGTGACTAAAAGACCCAACCAGAATAATTTTAGAGGAGAAAAGTTTTATTTGAGGGCTCATGGTTTCAGAGGTCTTAGTCCCTAGAAGGCCGGCTCCATTTCTCAGAGCTTGAGGTGAGGCTGAACATCATGGCAGGAGAATGTGGCAGAGGGAAGCAGCTCAGAGACTATGTTGGCAAATATACATAGGGAAGTTTCTGAAAGGATTAAGTTTATGAGCTATTCTCAAATACCAAAGCAGAGGATTCTTCCTAACTTTGAAATAAATCAGAATCATATATTTTGTTGTAAAACCTGGCTAAAACTTTGGGTTGAATTGAATTATGAGTTGCTCTCTGAGGAGTTAACTCAAGGGCTGTTTTTAATGCATCATGTCCATTTTTTGTCAAGCACAAGTAGCCATTTGCTCTATGACAAGGAAGACGACAGTAGTCAACACTCCAAAGTCTCTGTTGGAAACCTCTGGATAGCTGTTCACACTCAGAAATTAAGTGATTCAGAAGAAAATCAAGGTAAACTTTCTAAATATGGAGCTTTATTGTGAATTAATATTAACTCAATTTAAATTAAAATTAACCACTGCATTCCAACTGTCTGTCAAAATTAGAAGTAACTGCTCCCTGGAGAAAGACTACCCTATACAGAATATCTGTAATTTTTCATGCAAAATATTTGGCACTCAATCAATGAAAACCATGTATTCTGGAAAAAATTAAAAGATGAATATTCCACTAGAATTAACACACAATTACAGAAAGGAAAAATAAAATATGAAATTAAGATTTAAACAGAAGTGTTTAACTTTGTATTAAACAAACCTTAAAAGAATGACAGTAAACTTGGCAGATCAGTATAAAACATTGGAAGTGCAGCAAAGTAAGAAAAAAAAATGAAATTTGAGAGTGGAGTGTAAGATATCCATGGAGCATTTAAACAATATAAGTGAAATCCTGCACAAAACTTAATTCAAAATGGGTCAGAGACCTAGGTATCACACCAGAAACACTGTACCTACTAGTAGGAAATATGAGCCCAACATTCCAACATGTTGACTTAGTAACCAACTTCCTCAACATGACTCCTAAAGCACAAGAAGTAAAAATCAAAAATCAATAAACGGGATGACATGAAACCAAAACCTTCTTCACAGCAAAGGTAATAATCAAGAGCATGAAGAGAAATCCTGCAGAATGAGACAAAATCTTGAGACAACTCAGATAGGGTGTTAATTTGTAGGACATAAAAATAACTCAAAAAGCTTAACACTTATAAAAAATAACACAAACAATAAATGGACAAAGGAACTAAAAATACACTTCTGGAAAGAAGAAATATGAAGAGTCAACAAATATATGAACATATATGAATACACCACAATGAATTCCACCATCGTATATATCAACAAGACTAGAGCCCTAATGAGAATAGGATATATTCCATTTGTGTAGAATTCTATCAAAATGGACTCCACTGTCATGTATACCTAAAAAGAACTGATAAAAAATATTCATGCAAGAGCAAGAAGAGTTATAGAAGGAGAAAGAGATTGAAAAATAATTTTTGTTGTTGATGATGTTTTGCTTTTGTGGTACTAGGAATTGAACTCAGGACTTGGTACATAATAAGCAAGTGCTTTACCACTGATCTACATTCCCAGCAGAGTAACATAAATATTTGAGGAGATAATGCTTAACAATTTTCAGAAGGTCATAAAAGTAATTAACCTCCATTTAAGAAGTCCAATTACCTCTAAGCTGGAAAAACAATACAAAAATAAAAAAGAACTCATTCTTGAATGAAAGAAAGAGAACATCTGCTAAGAAACAGAAGACAGTAAGAGAAGGAAAAGACATTGCATTTGAAGGGCCGACAATAAGATTTACAGCTAATATATCAAGTGAATGACAGAAACCACAAGAAAAAGGAACAGCCCCTCCACACTGCTGAAAGGACCTGTTGGGTGCACTCTGTAATGTGCTCTCTAGATGGATTCCTCCATTGGGGTTAGGATTCCTATTCTTCTTTTGTAACTGGGGCTCTTGTTTCCTCAGGTATGCTAATGGTGCACACCTAGGTCTACTGTGGAACCACTTCCAGGTAGTTGGCTCCTGACTCAAGATTCTAGTTACCTGCCCAGGAGCAGCCCACATCTAGGAACTGGCTGATGGGAATGAGCAAGTCTTCCTTTCTCTTGCCTCAGTCAGGGACCACCAGTGGCCCGTCAACTCATGATCTCCTGTGGAATTCAATGTGGCAACATGTGAACCTCATTGCAGTTTTAGCCTTTTCTTCCACCATACTTTTCACCTTGCCTTTTCTCAATTACTCTTTATAGGAAAATTTCCTATCAAATTTCTCACCAGAAAACAAAATTTCAGGAGGTAATACAGCTTAAAACTGCCAAACTAGAATTCAGAAATGAAGGTGGCATTGAAGGTAACTCCAGGCCCTCAAATTTGTCACTGGCAGTATCCATTAAAAGGAACTGAAGAGGTGTGTTTGAGAGAATGAAAAAGATTCTCAAGAACAATACACAAAGCAAATCAAAATAAAGAACACTGAAAAGTGTAGGTAAGAACTAAAGGACATTTAAGTTTTTATAATTCTAAAAATAATGTGTTCTAAGGGTTAGCTTCTATGTATAGTAAAAATTATAATATAAACATAAAAAGAAAGAAGTGAATCCAGTTCATTTTTCTAATATCTTAATATCTGTTAAAACTAATATAAGATGGTTAAAACTAATATAATAATTCAAATTTGCATTCAAGTGTACACAAGTAGAATATATAAAGGATATAAAGCTAACTTGCTAATAAAGTGAATTTAATAATGAAAAGTAATTTATTATTGAAAAAAAAATACATTACAAGAGAAAAGTAACCAAAAGCAGTTGAATAAAAAAGAAACAAATTATCAGGAGATAGATATAAACTTAAATGTACCAGCAATTATTTTAAGTGTAAAGAACTACATATTTTAATTGTAAGGCGAAGATTTTTCAGATAAAGCTTTCTTGTTTCTTTGTTTTAATCTCTGTATATTACTTACAAAAGAAACTCTAAAATATGAGCCCCATTCTATTGCAAATATGCATTTGGGATAAAATACCTTTATATCACCTTCACGTTTACATTATGATTCATCAGTTTTACCTCATGATTCAGCTTAGAATTTGTTGGATGTTTGCATTTTCAAACTTCAAATTTTTAATATTCAACCTTTAATTGATGACTAAAAAAACACTTGTATATTTATCATGCACTCCATGATATTTTGAAGTATTTATACATATACTGCTAAATGACAATTATTTGTATTACCATATGCATTGTCTCAAACAGTTATTTTTTTGTAATGAGAGAATCTAAAATTTTACTTGGTGATTTTCAAAATACCATGCATTGCTATTAACTATGGTTACTTTGTTATATGATAAATATATTGAAATTATTCCTCTTATATTACTAGAATATTTTATGTGTTGACCAATGTATCTCTAAACTCCAAACCCCAGTCTGTGGCAATTACCATTCTATTATTTTTCCTATGAGTGAAACTTTTTTTAAATTACTCATTTGAATGAAATCATGCCGTATTGTCTTTTGGTGCCTGACATATCACTCAGCACCTAATATAATGTAAATGTCATGTTAATAGTCATCACACTATATATTTTTAGGAAATAGGCCAAGAAAAAAAGTCTGTACATGTTCAGTACAGGCACAATTATTTTTTCAAATATTTTCAATGTGAGGTTGGTTAAATCTACAGGTGTAGAAACCACTGATATAGAAGGTTGACTATGTATTGCATAATGGTAAATGCATGAGCAATTTGAAATTTTTAACACATAAATATATTCAATGACATGCCTTCAAAATGTATAAAGCATTAATTGATAAAATAAGAGTGTATAAATATATAAACACAAATAGAGATATTAGCATAAATTCTCTCCTGAATCTAAATGACTTATAAATAGGAATATTTTAAGCTTGACAGATGATGCTCTATTTTTCCCATCCGTTTTGTAATACTTCCCATAGACTTATCACCATGGTGGACTCATTTGATTTAAATAGTATATTCAATATTAAATACTACTGGATTTAAAGATTTTATTAAATATTAACTAAAAGATGCCTAAGTTCCTTAGCCTCACAGAGAGCTGAAATCATTGATTTGGCTCCTGTTTCCTCATGTCCCAGTTTTTTTTAGAAATATTTTTTTTACAGACAGCAGTTGATTATAAAATTAAAAACAAGCAGAGATTAATGTCTGATTGTGATGACAGAATAGAAAATGAAGTAGGTATGAACATAAGAATACAATGTTGTTATTGGATGTTTATTTCCCTTCTAATAATTTACTGATGCTATTTTTTGGTTATTAGATAGTGAATAATTAGGCCTTCCTTGTACAGAAGTTGGAAGGTGACATGGAAAGTGTATACTAACAACATTAGTGCTACTGGGTTGAAAATATTTAAACTTTAATTTAACTAACCTTCTAGTTTTCAGGATACAGAACTGAAAAGAACCCAAGCATGATAGGCTATCTTTGATTTTTATTCTGATAATGAATCAGAAATCAACTACTTGGTTTCCACAATTTTATTATTTTTGGTCATATAATCTTACAGACAGACAATGTAGCTTCAGTTATTTGATTATCAGAGTAAGTTTAAAAACAATTTTTGGTCTTCAGTTAAAACATACTCTATATGTATCTCTTCATGTAAACATGGAATGTGACCGTCTCCCCACTCCCCAAACATTGTTTATGTATATTTAAAAGTGGAACCTTCTACAAATAATATGTAAACTACATACTTGTAGCCAAATCATCTCATATTCAAATAAATTAGCTCACACTAATTATTTTAAATTTACAATCAATTTCAACTCAAAGGAAAGCTATATAAAATGTTAGGTACCAGAACTGCATGATAAAGTTGCAGAAAAATATGGCAATATGTTAGAAGAAAGTTTGAGTAAATCTTTTTTCCCACTAAACTATAAAAGCTTGTGATTTATTTTTGCTTCTTTAACTTGCAGATATATAACTATAATATATTCCATAGGTGCAAAAAGTTCATATTTCTGATAAATTTCCCAGGAACTAAAGGCAAATAGAATTATGTCTATATGGTTTTTCATGTTAATGGGAATGAAACAAATGATGCAAACATTGTATGGAATTTGACTATAAAAGTGTTCTGAAAATCTTAAATAGGAGGGAGGGAAGAAACTACTATAAATGATTTTATTCTGATGTTTGGAAAAAACAATTTTTGTAGATTCCAAGAATTAACAATGATTTATGTTATAAACTCCTTTAGCAATACATCCTGCCACAGTTTAGCATCCTGGTGTGGGTAAAGCATAGCCCATGTGGAACAGAGGCAATATCCAAGTATAAGATGCAGTATAATTGTAAATTTAGCTTTTCAATTGAATTGCTTTTAAGCAGTGTTAAAAAAAGATATTATTCTCTAACAAAGGAGTAATTTGCATTAGCAATATGTTTGGTTTTTGGTGTTTCTCTGATTTTTACAGGTTTATTTCATTTAATAGAGATTCATGCAATTATGAAAATGTTATTTTTCAAGTACTTATCAGTACCAAACAGTATGGCTAGTTTCAGGCTAGGACAATTATCAGTTAATTTGGCATCTATCTAGTAGATTGGTTCCCAAATCACAAGGCTTTTCAGACTAAATAGCATTTATTTTGTGAGTTGTTCATAGGAGCTCATCTGCATGTATGAAATTTCTTCTCTGATTCTGGTTTCTAAATGTGCATGTTAAGCAAAACTGTGGAGCTGAATTTTTTTAATATTTCGGATTCTAACTTACTGTCTTCTGATGCCATTCTTTAAGTTTTTAACTTCTCAAATTAGAACTCAATCATTCTAGTAAAGCTTTATATCATTGACTCACTGCATTGCCCTCAATTTGAAAGTCTGAATCCTGAATGGAAATGTAGGAAGAATCTTGTAGTAATTCTAGTTCATTTGATGCAAACCCATTTATAAGAAAATTAAAAGTAAACACAACACAAATCTCGATTCATGTGATTTAGCTGGCATTCTTAATATAACATGCTAAGTCCCATGAAGGGAGTATCTAAGAACAAATATATCGTGTGTGTGTGTGTGTGTGTGTTTGTGTGTGTATACGTACACATTGTATTTCCAATTTATGGGAGAAACAACTAGATATGCTTTATGTGTATATATATTTTGTCCTTCAGCATACTTTGGTAAAGTCCATTTTTAATTTATGATATTTATTAAAAATCTGATACTTGTTACTTTTAATTTTAATATAGTCATTTGATACATGCATCTGTAGTTTTCAATATTAAGGTAAAAAAATGAAGGTTTTTATGTATGCATTAATTATTATTTATTTAATGTAAGTATGTATATAAACTGTGATGTTGCTTTCTTTGTATGAGTTTTAACCAAAGCAGGTTGTGTTAATCAGTTTTCCATAACCAATAAAAGATGGTTGAGAAAAACTTTAAGAAAACTTTATTTTGGATCATGTTTTCAGAGGTTTCAGTGCAAGGTTAGCTGTCTCTATTACTTTGGATCTATGTTCACCTCATAGCAGCCAGGAATTAAAAAGAGATAGAAGGGGATTGGATATCAGGGTGACAATATTCCCTTCTTCAACATAATTGAACTAACCTACCTTCTTTAACTAGGACCATCTCCTAAATTTATCACCACTTCCAAATTGAGCTGCCGGCTGGGATGAAGCCTTCAAGATATTAGCTTTGGGAGGATAATCCAGAACCAAACCATAACACAGGGACTTTTTTAAATTTTAAAAATATTTTTTATTTATAGATTGACACAATATCTTTATTTTATATATTTATTTTTATGCTATGCTGAGGATCGAACTCAGGGCCTCATGCATTTTAGGTGAGCACTCTGCCACTGAGCCACAACCCCAGCCCACACAGGGACATTATTAAGTCAGCAAAATTCATACCTTCTTTTGTGGTTATATTTTTTTCCACTTGGTATTTTCTGAAAACTTATTGTGATACATAATTTCTTTAATTACAATACAATAAAGAAAAAAAATTCTACTTTGTGAGTAATCACAACAAAAATCACTTTATGTTCATTCATTTTATTCAGAATGCTAGTAGATATAAAGTTATTCATCCATCCACTTCTTTTATTGACAACTATAGAATAATTGAGTATTTTTAGAGCATTGAACGAAGGAGTAATAAAGACTACTGAAAAGGAGATAAAGAGAACTAACTTAACTTACTTGGAGTCTATATGCTTTGACATTATTTGCAGACTCCAAGGATTCTATGTCATATAACAGTTATCTGCAAAATTTGTTTTGATGCTTGGCATACTATGAGAGAACCAGAATGTCCTGTTGGTTCCCGTTATGCTGATAATCTGCTAGTACACAGGAGTACTATATTCTGGTTGTTTGGTTGTTTATGGTTATTGTCAGTGAGATTGGTGAGTTTCTGTTCTAGAATGATTGTGAAGTGATATCATTCCTGGTCAGAGCCATTATTCTGTTCAAGCAGTCTAATACACTCATTAAAAAGTTTTTTTTTTTAAATAATGTATTTCAATTGGCATTTTTTGAGGTTATTATACTTACTTTTTTGATACAAATATAATATGATCCATACAAATTCCCAGTGTTTGATTCATTCTTTCCTGCTTGATTTATTAAGCTTTTAACAGTCAGTTGCACCGAATACTGAATGCTCATAGACCAGTGGAAAAGAAAGACATAAGCAAATATATTTAGTGCCGCAGTCCGGCTGCAGCAAAATAACCGGGGGGTGACGAACAACTTGTGTACGTTGATACTTCAGGAGTGGGAGCCTTTTATTGTAGGACAGGAGCAGTATTTATATATTCCACACAGCTTATCTTAATTAGCATAAACTAGATACATCAGTCAACCAATAAGAAATCTCCACAATTAATGGCTCGCTGGTGTTACTTCACAAACCATTCCCTCTGGCATTTTGCCAGGCGCCATCCAGACTTGTTTACAGACTCTAACATTTCCCCCTTTTGTTTAATTTAAATAACCATAGTGGTTTTTACACAAACACCATAAATAATCTGCTACAAGCAGAAGGGGAGGATACAAAATGTCACAATACCAAGCCAATTGATGGCTCCATGCAAGAAGCCCTTGGAAAAATTATACCAGCAATGACACGGTTTGCAAAGATACCGAGTTACAATTTGTTGTAGATTACAGTTTGTTGTCTCAGTCCAGGTAAAGCAGTGTCTCAATAGATTAACTCACAGTCCAGGTAAATCACAGTCCAGGTAAGTTCTGCAGGCAGCTAGCTTAAATCACAGTCCAGGTAAGTTCTTCAGGCAGCTAGCTTGATCTGAAGTCTCATCTGGTTCTCAGCAACACTGGAAATTCTTCCATCCTCGTTTTCACTGGCACTGGGACAAAGGCAGGAACTCCAGCAAGGATGTTAAAGAAAATCCTGTAGTATTCCAGCAGGCACTAAGAAAACAACCTTCTGAACAATTTAGTACATTATCTCAAGGTTTTTTTTACATTTGAAACAGGCCTTAATGGTGCTCATTACTCATCAGCCTCCAGGTGTGGGAGAACCATTGTAGCTTAGTTATTGGCATTGAAAATGACCAAACATCAGGGATGGTTGTAGCATCCTGGGCAGCCTCAGATGGCTCTGGGGAGTGTCCTGAACTCAAAGAGCCTGCAAGACTGTGCCTCCAGGTCAGGTTTGGATTTGGGCTCTCCCAGTGGCGTCCCGCTCCCCAGTCGGGGGCGGGGAAGAGCCGGCTGCGCTGCTTGGAAACTCCTTGCTGAGCCATGACTGGCTCGCGCATGTGGCAGCTGCCACTTGGCTTTATGCACCCTCCGGTAACGAAAAGTATTCAGTAATAGCCTTTTGCTGCAACTTTTTCCCTGATAATCCTTCCTCCTCTGAACTTTCTTCTTTCTGACTAGAGTTCCCGGGCTTCCATCAACACATGCCCTAACTATTCTTGGTTCCACTGGGGTGCCTTCTTCCCTTAGTAATTTACTTAATACCCCTTCCATATTTTCATCACAAAGACAATACAACATTTCAAGACAAAACAAGACACAAACATACTGTATCAATCTTCTCCATTTTCTCAAAATAGACATTTTTCCTCTCGCCCTATCTGCCTAGGGACGAGCAGATTTTCTCCCGTCCTATCTAGGGACGGGCAGCTTTTTTTTTGGTCACTTACCCCGGAGTGTCCCGGGGTTCCCCTTACGGGCCACCATCTGCTGCTGTCTGACTGGGCACAAATCACGAGCCACTGAAGCAGGAACAAACTTTATTTTTGAACTGCAAGAAAAAACCTCACACACTCTCCTGGGGAATTCTCCTGAATGCCACGTGGCTTGTCCAGGAACCCCCAGCTGGAAATATCTTTCCCGGAAATCCCTCCTACTGCACTTCCCCAACCAATGGGAACTCTCGGGGAATCCCCGGAAATCCCCATGAGAACTCCAAAATAGTGCCAGAACTCAAAAGTAGCGGCAGAGGCAGATAGTAATGCCTCGCCTGTCAATCAATACTGTTGGCAAAATGCCAGGGGCCATACAGATTTGGCCATGGCTCTCAGCAATTTAGTGCAAAAATATGTGATTGTAACAATTCTCACATATAGTTTCTTTGCGCTAATTTAAGTGCAAAGTATGATTTAAGTAATTTGTAAAGATTCGACAACAATTTTTCCTGGGTTTGATAGTAACTCTAGTTATATTCAATGCATCATCATTAATCTCTTATTTTGAGACTGATATGCTTCTTTCCCAATATTTATCTTTTATTAATTTTTAAAATATATTTATTACTAATCATCTGCTATTGTACTGACCCAAAAACCTGAGTGAGAATTACTTCAAAATTTCTTAGCCATGTGTGGTGGCACATGCCTATAATCTCAGCACCTTGAGAGGCTGAGACAGGAGGATCATGCATTTGTAGCCAGACTCAGCAAAAGCAAGGCACTAAGCAACTGATGAGACCATGTCTCTAAATGAAATACAAAATATGGTTGGGGATATGGCCCAGTGGGTGAGTTCAATCCCTGGTACTCCAAAAAAAAAAAAATCTTCTGTGCACTTAATTTTCAGTCCTATGTGTATATAGTTGTGCATCTAGTTATGTATTTTTCAGAAAAAAAAAACAATATCTACTGGGAAAATTTTCTTTGTTTCTCAGGTTTAAGAGACCCTTTGTCATACTTTTATAATAATACCCAAGTCTTTTCATAAGAATTGTTTTTCTACTTTCCCAGCTTGCCCAATGTCCTGTACAAGGACAATCTTACTAATTTGTTACTAATTAATCTTACTAATCTGTTTAATATTGCTGTAGAACACATTTTTTCACTATGTATCTTGTCCTCCTAAAACGAACACATTAAACAGTCATATTTTTCTCATACAAGCCAAATTCCAATTCATATATATATATATATATATATATATATATATATATATCACAATACAATTATTTAATATAAAAATCTGTCATTTAATATCTAAATCTATGTCACTTAAATATTTAAATTCAGGGGCTGGGGATATGGCTCAAGTAGTAGTGCGCTCGCCTGGCATACATGAGGAACTGGGTTTGATCCTCAGCACCACATTAAAAAAAAATAAAGATATTGTGTACACCTAAAGCTAAAAAATAAATATTTGAAAAAAATATTTAAATTCAATGCACATAAAATTCAAAATCTAATACACACAATGAATTATAGAAACTGGTGCTGTGCCAGAAAAGGCAACAGCTTCTAGTTATATTCTAAGTTGCCAGGAATCATAGTTTACTCTTAGTGGAGACAGATAGGGAAAGTTTACAAAGGTACCATTAACAATGGATAGTAGAGACTGGCTAGCTATTTGACACATAGAGATAAAGAATAATACCATGAACAAAGATACTGGAGCAGACATGTAAAGGAAGATTCTTAGGGAAAATTCATTTTGGCAGGAGTGGAGAGAGAAATCAAAATTTTCATTGGAAAATAGCTGGAAGGTTAGTTTTGGGCATATTACATTATGCTTAAGTCAGGTAATATTATAATTTGTTATCTGATCAATTGGAAGCCAACAAAAATTTTGAATAATTAATAAAGTATTGTGCAATTATCACTTTAGCATCCCTCATCTAAAAGTTTTGAGAGAAATTCTCTACTGATAAGGCCAGTACAAACATTCAAAAAATCTGAAAAACTCTGAAATCTAAAAATTTCTATTTAGCCTTTTTAGATAAGAAATACTCAACTATTTCTGTATTTTATAGGTTTTTAAGTAAAACAATAAATAATAAATAAATAAATGACATTTCAAGTGTGGGACACTGGTGCATTCCTTTAATCCCAGCTAGTTGGCAGAGTGAGGCAGAAGGGTCACAAGTTTGAGGCCAGCCAGAGAGAGTTAGTGAGGCCCTATCTCAAAATGGAAATAAAACACCTGGGATATAACTCAGTGGTTGAGCTCTTACCAGTATGCATGAGGTCCTGGGTACAATCCCCATCAGTGCCAAAATTAAAAAAAAAAATTATCATTATATAAAATGAGATAAAATAGTAAGTAATTTTTAAATAATTAGCTGTATGAACTCATTTCTAAGTAAATATGAAGCAATATTCTTAGGTAGATCAACAATCAGAGGTAATAGGTAGATGGCCAATGTGCTTGGCTAAAGGAAAAATACATTGTCATACAATACACAAAGCCAGAGAACAGCAACTGGTGGACCATTTCCTACAATGTGGTGGAGAACTACAGAGCACAGGAGATCCATATACCTAAGAGATAAAAGATGGGAAGATAAGTGTCATATATTTCAGAAAAATTATATTTGAGCAAGGTGTGGTTGCATATGCCTATAATCCCAGCTGCTCTGGAGACTGAAGCAGGAGCATTACAAATTCAAAGCCATCTCAGTAACTTAGCAAAAACCTGTCTTAAAATAAATATAAAAAATAAAAGGGGCTGGGGAAGTGGTCAGTGGTTAGCACCCCTGGTGGTGTTGGTTATGGGGTGTTCAATCCTTGGTACCAAAAAAAGAGAGGAGGATTTTAATGTGGTAAACAATAGTGAATCTAGTGAGGTTTTTTAAAGCATAACAACAGATTGAATTTCATTTCATATTTTGACTTGCTCAAATATGTGTGTGAATTCAAATACTTCTGACAATAAAAACTCTAAGTTGAAAACTTTCCAAGCTGTCTGTAGTTTCCTGGATTTACTTAGAAATAATAATGAGGGGTATGCCATTATAATAGAAAATAAAAGATCATAGAAAGATGGTACCAAGGCAACAAGAAATGCTTCATTATTCACTGGTATAGAGTAATTATGCATGAAGAGAGATCCTTTTATAGTAGGCTCACCTTTCTTGGCAAAGCCATGTGCTTTTCTTGATCTAAGGTACTTGAGGCTAACAAAGACGAATGTGCTCCCATTTTGAAACCTCACTGATGTGCACTGTGGTTAGAAATTTTATAGTCTAACCAATCCCACTTCTTACAATCCGACTTACTTTAACGTATCTCATTTTATCTTCATTTGACAGAAACTTAACAAAAGAAGTTCATTCTTTAATTGGCATATGGCTCACATAAATTTTATGAAAAAAATAATATAGAAGATCTTCTGCATTTTTAATTAGGTCAAGTCAATTTTCTCTTCTTCTTAAGCCAAGGGCACCATTATTAGAAAGTGCCTAATGTGATAGAAGATTTCAAAAGCAGCACAATCAATGGCTTTTCCATTGTCATAAAATAATAGGGCTGAAGCTTAATTACATTTCAAAAATGAGCCGCAAAATTTTTTGAGGTACAGTAGCCTTTTATCACAGGTTTTCAAAGGTCAAAATTTATAAAAGTAGAGATAAAAATCAATCGATTTTCTCTGAATGTGTAGTGCATATTGTCGATGCAACAGTTCTTTTCTGTAAAAGGCTATAATGTTGTTACAGTTTAGTATCATGAAGTCATTATGACTTCAAATGGACAGATGATATTTGATTTTAAATAACGTTTTTGTCTCTTTATATTCATTGAAATTTAATTCGCCATGTTTTTCACTATAGTGCTTTCAACACTGCATTTTCTTGCATTTCTGTTACAAAAAATAAAAATAATATAATGTAAAATTTACTAACATGGACTAAAATGCCATAAAATTTTATATTTGAATTTTGTAGTACAAAAAATTAAGTATTTTCTAAAATATTGTAATTAAAAGTTCTAGTGTTAAATTGCTACCCTTTAATACTTATAGTATTATTAATAAATCTCTGTAAATAAAAATTCTTAGTGTTTACATTTACTTTCACTTACAATATACCTCATTTGCTATATATATATATATATATATATATATATATGTGTGTGTGTGTGTGCGTGTGTGTGTGTGTGTATTTATACATGATATATACTTTTGAGCTAGTACAGTTATACCTATTGCATAGATTGACATTGACACTGTCAGTATCCAATGTCTCACACTCATGATTCAACTGATTATTCAACATGATTAACATCTCCCTTTCTCTCTCACCTTTTCCTTGTTAACAGGAGCATTGAGAGAGAATGCATGCCTTAAAACTTAAAAAACACTAGAGAATATAGAGATATAAGAAACTTACTTCAACATTGTAAAAATATGTATGACAATCCTAAGGTCAACATCACACTAAACATAGAAAATCTGAAAGTATTTCCTCTAAAAACAAAAAGACAAGGATGCCCACTCTCACCACTCCTATTTAAAATAATCCTTGAAACTCTAGTCAGAGCAATAAGGAAAGAGAAAAAAAAGAAGAAATCAAATTATCTATTTATGGAAGACATGATCCTATATTTAGAAGATGCAAAATAATCCACTAAAAAACTTCTGCAGAAAATAAGCAAATTTAACAAGTAGCAGACACAAGATCAGCATATATAAATCAATTGCTTACTATAGCCCAACAGTGAATCTGCTGAAAAAAAAAAAAAAAAAGAGAACCAAGAAAACCATCCCATTCACAATAACCTCAAAAACAAACAAACAAATGTTGGAATAAATCTAGCAAAGGAGATGAAAGACTTTTACAATGAAAACTATGAAACACTGAAGAAAAACTTGAAGAAGACTTTAGAAGATGAAAAGATTTCCCATGTTCTTGGATAAGCAGAATTAATATTATCAAAATGGTCATATGAAAAAAAGAATTTTATAGACTCAATGCGATCTCCATCAAAATACCAATGGTATTCTTCATAGAACTATAAAAATGTTCTAAAATTCATATGGAAGAATAAGAGGCACAGAATATTCAAAGCAATATTGAAGAAGTGAGATGTTGGAGGTATCAAATTATAATACAGAACTACAATAACAAAAACAGCATGATATTTGCATCAAAACCAACACAAAAGTCAATGAAATAGAAGACACAGAGACAAACCCCCACGGATACATGCATCTGATACTTGATAAAGGTGCCAAAAATGTATTTGGATAAAATATAATTTTTAACAAATGGCATTACAAAAACTGGATATCCACATGCACAAGAATGAAATCAGATCCCTTACTCTCACCCTACACAAAGAGGTTAAATCAAAGACCTAAGTATTAGACCAGACACTCTGCAATTACTAGAAGAAAATGAAGGCTCAATACTCCAACTTATTGGCACAAACACTGATTTCCTTAACAAGACTCTTAAAATTCAAGTAAAAAACAAAGAATCAAGAAGTGGGTCAACATCAAATTCCAAAATTTCTGCACAGCAAAGGAAAAAGAGTATGAAGAAAATGGGAGAAAAAGTTTACCACCAGATCCTTAGACAGGCGATTAATATTCAGAATATATAAAGAAAACACACACAAAAAATCAAAAACAAACAAACCAAATATCTCAATTAATAAATGGGAAAAAGATCTAAACAGACACTTTGCAAAAGAACTACAAATATATATTAACAAATATATGTTAAACAGTGTTCAACATCTCCAGAAATTAGGGAAATACAAATCAAGACTACATTGAGAGCCAGGCATGGTGGCACATACCTGTAGTACCAGAAGCTAGGGAGGCTGAGGTAGGAGAATTGGGAATTCAAAGTTAGCCTCAGCAAAAGCCAGGTGCTAAGCAATTCAGTGAGATAATTTCTAAATAAAATAAAAACTAAGGTTGGGCCTGTGGCTCAGTGGTCAAGGCCCCCTGAGTTCAATCTCAGTACCCTACACCCCCAACCCTTCAAAAAAAAAAAAAAAAACTTGCTAGAGATTTCATCTCCCTCCAGATAGAATGGCAATCACTCAGTAAAGGAATAAAGGAATAATAATCAATGCCAGCAAGGATATTAGGGAAAAGGTACACTCATACATTGTTGATGGGACTGTAAATCAGTACAATCACTGCAGAAAGCCATTTGCTGATTCCTCAAAAATCTAGGAATGAAACCACCATAGGAACCATCTATCCCATTCCTTGCAACATTTCCAAAAGACCTAAAATCAGGATAGTATAATGATAAAACCACATTATTTATAGCAGCAGGATTTACAATAACCAAGTTATGGTATCAACCCAGATGCCTGTCAACAGATGAAGAAAAAGCGTTTTATATACACAAAAGAATTTTACTCAACTATAAAGAAGAATGAAATTGTGGAATTTGCCGGTCAATGAATAGAACTGGAGAACATTAGGTGAAATAAGCCACACCCAACAAGTCAAGAGTTAAATGCTTTCTCTCATATGCAGAAGCTACATGAAAATAATAACAATAAAAAGCAGGCAGAAATTCTATGAAAACAGAAGAAAGCAGTGAAGTAGAGGAAAAGAATTGAGAACATAGGTAGGACAAGAAAAGGGAGAAACAGGGAAACACCAAGCTTTTCTTTGCACATATATGAATATATCATAGTGAATTTCATCTTTATGTATATCTATAATGCACTAATTTTTTAAAAGCCTATAAATAAGTAGAAGAAAAGCCAGTAGAATGGAGGAAAGGGCACACACAGAGTGAAAAGAGGAGGGAAAGAGGAAGTACTGGGAGTGAATTGAAGCAAATTATATTCTATGCACATATGATTATGTCAAAATGAATCCCAATTTTATGTATCACTATACTTCATTAATAAGATAAGTAAAAATTTGAACTCAGTCATTGTGGTGTTTGAGAGTATCTCAATCTTGATATCAATCAGTGGCTCTTTGAGGGGAAATAAGAGAAGAAACAGAGATTCTGTCTCTGATCTAATGGGGAAGGGGAGAAGCCTAGTCAGAACATTCTGTGTGCAACAGACAAGTCTCTCTCCCAAGCAGTTAAGTCTTCCAAATGCCAGTCTCTCTCACAGGACAAAGAGAAACCAGGAATTTGCATCTCTGTTTTAAAGATTTAAGTGTAACCCCCTCTTTTATTTTTTTTTAATCTAAAAGGGCTGCTGAGAGAACATATACTCTCCTGCTACTTCAGACCACTTCCGCTTTTGCCACTGTTGACATCTCCAACTTCTTTCCAGATGCAGGGAGCAGGCTGCCCCTTCCTTTCCTTCCTAGAATCATAAAATGATGTCTCAAAAGTGGCTGGCAGTTTTCTAAAGGAAAGCTTTTATTTTTTCAATAGTTTTAAGATTTTTGAGGGGCTGGGGATGTGGCTCAAGCGGTAGCGCACTCGCCTGACATGCGTGCGGCCTGGGTTCGATCCTCAGCACCACATACAAACAAAGATGTTGTGTCCGCCGAAAAACTAAAAAATAAATATTAAAAAAATTCTCCCTCCCTCTCTCTCTCTCTCTCTCTCTCTCTCTCTGTCTCTCTCTCTCTCAAAAAAAAAAAAGGTTTTTGAGAAAATATCCCAAATGTGATTATAAATGTCTGTAATAATTTTCAATGTTTAAATATAATTAAACCCCAGAAAAAATGATAGTTGTACATTTATTGTGAAAGGGTTCAAGTTAAATATTGTAAAATTATACTTATTTTGTAATATGTGTTTATTTTAAAACTGCCAAATACAGAATTTTGCAAATTAAGTTCATGAAATTTAGAGAAGTAACCAAATATATCTGTGCAAAATTGACATGATTATTATTAAATAAGTATTCAAATGTTTTAATGTTTGTGTAAAAGTCTTCTTGAACAAACAAGGGCCATAGCATCAAATAATAATCTTATATTTTCTTCTCACATTGTCCTTTAAAATACAATGTCACATTGTATTTTAATATAACCAGTCCTCTAATTTATTGCATATATGTACATAATGCATTAATTTGGAATTCTTTCAAGCTGTCTTTAGTCAAGTCATGGAGGCAATAGATGTCATTGCATTCTAAAGTGAGTGGAGAAACAGACCACAATGAAAAATTCCATGACAAATTGTCATAGACATGTTAAAGGACTCACTGACTTGAAGAGAATTCAATATAAGTAATAATTAATTTCTGTTTTTTAAATTATAACATATGTAAGGCTTTTTTTACTTTGCTCACTATAAAGTTAATATAAATTTCTGTGGCCATGGTAAGAAGCAAAATTGTTTCAATGTAGTAAAGAAAGCTTAGTTTCATGAAATAACCAAAATGTCAAACATATGTAATATTAAATAATCTTGTCTTCTCTGGGTGAGGTTAATTTTGGCTGCAGTCTCCCATCTTGCAGACAGTTCTTGATCTGAATTAATTCACATTTAAATCACCTCAAGCCAAAAGTTCATGTCTAACCACAGGTCCCACACATTTGGCACATCATCAGAGACACAGGCAATCCATCCTTGTCTGCTGTCCTGGCTGATTTAGCCAGTCTCTCCTCTTTAGTTTACTGAGCAGTGAGTCATACCTCAGAACATGGTATCCACTAAATATAGGAACATGTAACAAGTTCCTGAAGAAACTCCACTCAAATGGACTTGAGGTAAAGGGCAGTTAACTCCATTCCACCCTCCAAAATAATTCACAAGACATTTCCAAAAATTTTTCCTGAAACTCCAAAACTCTCAACCTCTCAAAAAACAACTTTTAAATTCTCTTCAAGTCAGTGAGTCCTTTAACATGTCTGTGACAATTTGTCATGGAAGTTTTCATTGTGGTCTGTTTCACCACTCACTGTAGAATGCAATGGGATCTACTGCCTCCATGATTTGACCAAAGACTGGTTGAAAGAATTCCACATTAATGCATTACATATGCAGATAAGAGTAGAGGACTGGTTATATTAAAATACAATGTAACACCTCTTGGTCTTAAGTAAAACATTTTAAAAGGTTTTCATTTAAATATTTAAAAAATCATTAAAAAGCACCATTTAAATACTCAGGAAAAGAAATATTATACTCTATAAACAGATAATGCATATCTAATATGTTCAAGAGCGGTGATATTTCGATTCTTTTTTTTTTAAATTATTAGTTGTTCAAAACATTACATAGCTCTTGACATATCATATTTTATACATTTGATTCAAGTGGATTATGACCTCCCATTTTTACCCTGTATGCAGATTGCAGAATCACTTCGGTTACACATCCAAAGTTTTTACATACTGCCATACTAGTATATGTTGTATTCTGCTGCCCTTCCTATCCTCTACTATCCCCCCTCCCCTCCCATCTTCTCTCTCTACCCTGTCTACTGTAATTCATTTCTCTCTCTTGGTTTTTTTTTTCCTTTCCCCTCACTTCCTCTTATACCTAATTTTATATAACAGTGAGGGTCTCCTTCTATTTCCATGCAATTTCCCTTCTCTCTCCCTTTCCCTCCCACCTCTCATCCCTGTTTAATGGTAATCTTCTTCTCATGCTCTTCCTACCGGCTCTGTTCTTAGGTGCCCTCCTTATGATATTTCAATTCTTTATGAGAAAATTCTTAATATTTTAGTTTAACCATTTTTTTTCTCAGAAATCATACTTCAATAATTTTTGCCCTTTATATAAAACATTTTAGAAAATCTTTGTATGTGTGACTGTGTGAAAAATGTATACACCCTCCTTTAGAATTAAACATTGTTACTATTTGCCCAAATTATATATATAATTTTTTTAAATGTTTTTCCAGAACCTTTTGAAAGGAAGTTGCATATTCAGATTACATACCATCTTAGAAGTTTCCCCCTTTCTTGGGCCTCTTCTGTTTGTGGGGTTTTTCACCAGAATACTCTCATCAAAACCTCATTGCCATTTTTAAATTTGTAATATTGCAGATATTAATGCTGTCTTTACTTCCATAGACCTAGGAGTCTCAGAACACAGTACTATAACTGCTCGTTTGTTGCACTGGACTATAAAGAATCTGGCCTCATCATATGCTACCTGGTGGTCAGATTTCTCAACCTGGACAATCGGCAGAGTTAAAAATCATAGTATTGACTCTGTTGATGAGAAATAGGAATGGGAACAGAGAAATAATTGATAAGTAGATTTTCCTCCTTCCTTTCTTCTGTCGCAAACTGCTTGAAGATGCAGTAAATTAGTAGTCAATCTGGAAATGGCCTGTGAATCCAAACTACCACTTGCAAAATTTTGGTGAGCACAATAATGCAACCTGGCATAATTTCTTTATTTATGCCCCACTTGGTCATTCATATTATGTCTTTTTCTCTGAATCTGATTTTTAGGGAATTAGAAATTGGTAGTATTGACACAAGGAAAGTTAGTCATAAGAAAATAGACACTTGGGGCTGGATTTGGGAGTTGGATTGTTTCCCAGTACGAAGACAGTCAAAGATGCACTGTTGTTGGAAAAGGGAAGGTAATCATCCCTGACATGCAGCAACATCATTGTGACTTATATATGGAAACTGTGTAGTGGGAGATTTGTATGGTTTGAATATCCTCCAAAGTTTATGTATTTAAAATCTCATTCCTAAGGCAGCAATTTTGACAGACAGGACCTTTAAGTGGCTAAGCCCTCATGAATGCCCTAATATTGTTTTCACAGGAGTGGACTTTCCACCACAAAAGTACTTTTATTATAAAAAGTGAGTTCTGTCATCTCTTATTTCTTTGCACTCTCTTGACCTTTCTCCTTACACTATGGGATGACTCAGCATAAAGTTCTTTGCCAGTATTATGGGACAGGGTATATGGGCAATGATCAAAAGTCTCCATTTTACCCCGAGACCTCATGTCATGTAAGAAATGCTTTCCCCATGAGAAAACTGCCAACCTGATCCTGATTAACAAACCCTGCTTAGAAACGCAAATATTTCTGTTCTTTTTATACAATGTAAAATTGTTCTCTTTTTGGTCCCCATTATTCTTGGACAGTGTACCTTGTCAAAGAATGATTGACTAGATGTTAGTAACCGTCCTTTAACTTGTACTCAACTAGGGTTGTTTTGACCCACTTCCCCTTCTGGTAGATCTCAAGATGTTTGTTTATGATTTTGAATCATAGCAATATCCACTTAATTATTAATGTGGTTTTGGACTATAAAGGTATATTGTAATCCTTGGAGGGGGTCGAAGGGTGTTGACTTGTAGCCTGCCCCTTGGCCCAACATCTGATTAATAAAGATGGTTATGTCTCCTGCTTAAAGATGGACTCAGTGATTTATTGCAATTTTTCCATAACACCAGATGTAGGCCCTTGGATCCTGAACTTCTCAGCCTTCAAAACTATAAGAAGTAAATCTATATTCTTTATAAAGTCCCCATATTCTGAGGTTCACTTTTAGCATGGAAAACGGATTAAGACATGATCAAGTGCCTACTATATATGTTTGGTCTAACTAAATTAAAATTACAAGGATATTAGTATAACTTGACTTTTTGGGTGATAATGAAAGTCTTCAAGATACAGTGAAGAGAAGATGACAGTTGCTTGTCAACTTCAAGGTGCATAATGAAAATGTGAGTTCTTCTATAACAGCTTTGAAAGAGATTTGCTTCTCCCCACTCTTGGTATAATACTAGGCTCTAAAAGACTGAGAGTTGAATACAGGAAATTTAGTAGCTATTAGTCCAAGCAGCCAGTATGAGCTATTTAGATCATAGATCAAATGAGTCAAGTGTATTTTAGGAGCTGAGGCAGTAAAAATAGGATGCTGGGCATAATGGTACATACCTCTAAATCCCAGCATGTCAGGTGGCTAAGGCTGGAGGATAGCAAATTTGGCTGAGGTCAGTCCTGGCAACATAGGTAGACTGAGTCTTAAAAAATGAAAAAGTAAATAGGGATATAGCTCAGAGATAGAATGCCCCTGGATTCAATATTCAGTACCATAATATATATATATATATATATATATATATATATATATATATATATGAATCAGACACCAACCTGTGCAGATGACATGGAAAAATTGAAGAGGAATCAATGGCCTGGATTCCCTGGCCACCTACTTGCATTGCTTCCTGAATACATATTGTTTTTCTAAGACATTCTCTATGATTAACTGCACCAAAAAAAAGAAATTGGGTCTGGATCACAGAGGATAAGATGTGATAGGTTAACCCCAGCCAGAAATAGACTGCAGCTGGGTCACAGTTCCAGTCAGGATTAGCCATGTAGAGCAGTAGAGGTAGACAGTTATTCAGAATGCAGAGCTCTGAGAAGAAAATTCGATGTAGTTAAAAGAGAAGAGGCAGAAATAAGGGTTGACTGCTTGGAAGTGATGAGTGGGAAAAGTAGTCAATAGAAAAGATTGGAAAGCTCCCCTTCTCTCTGGAACACATGCATATATATGGACTTGAGAATGGGGAATGTATATACTGGTCTTTTATTTCACTTTAGTGAGCACCAAAGAGATCTTACTCAAGAAAGATACCACAATCTAATAGATAGGGCCATTTCATTCAAGTCAAATGTCTTCCTTTCTTGGCCATCCATGGAAAATTGTATGAATTAGCCTGCCAGTAGAGCCTGCTCATTCCCATGTGTTTATCATTAGAGACTGATTTTTATGATCCTGGTAAATTTTCAACAGTACAAGCTACTCATCCAGAAGCAGGACAGTTTCACTGAATCTCTTCTACTCTGGAGAGGAAAAAATGCAATCTTATTGAAATCAATTATCTATTCCAGATTTGGGCTTTCTTTGACAATATTAACATTAGACAGCTTATATAATGTCAGGCATATCCTTTTGTATTCCACAGAGCAATGCCCCAAATCAAATGGCTTCTTCATGACAAAGATGAAGCATCAGTTGGCTCATGAACATAGGATTCGCTGATTTTACCATTGTACTTCAAATCCCAGAAACTGCTTTCCTGTAAAAGAGAAAAAAAAAATGGTGGAATGGTCTCTTGATCTTACAGCTTAGGTTCCATCTGAGGCAGCACCTTGCATATTTTGGGTTTAGTCTTACTGATTTTGGTATCTGCCTTTAATCAATAGAAGAAGTATGCTGATATGTCCTCAATAGCTAAAATACACTAGTTTTTATATCAGGGCATAAAAGTAGCATTGAACTCTCTTATCATTGTCCCTGTCAATTGGTCATTCTTTAATGAAAAGTGTGTGATGCTGAGTTAGATATCCTGGTTTACAAGTAGAGACTGCATTTCTGCCAGCAGATACAGTAAGAATTTAACCAACTGGAAAATTTTACAACTAACCAGTCACTTAAGAATTTTTCTTCCTACTGAGTTATCATTTAATGTCAACAGTATTGGTACTGCCTAGAGAAATTAACCATGATTTTCTTGGAAAAAAAAAAGTTTGCTACTGCAAAATCATCAAAGACTGTGTATTAAACCTGATAGATTTACTTGGAACATGACCAGTGGCAGTTCTAAATGCATAACTATAAAAATTACAGGTTCTTGACAGAAATTAAAAGTTTAAAATACAGGGGGAAGAAACTCTGAAACATCTCAGCAAGTAAGCAACCTAGATTTGAAAATCTGGTTAAACAGGATGAAAATATAGAATGGAAAAAGGAGATGGGATGAGAAAAACATATCAAAAACTTTACAGAACCAGCTGCAGCACAAAAACAAAACTTTGTTAAAACTTCTTGTCCAATCTAATTTTCAGTGATTGCAAAGACTTCTCAGTTTAAAAATATATTTCTTCTCCTTTCTCGTAGAAGCAAAAGGAGATTGCTCTCATATGAGAAACTCTGGACAATATAAAATCATGTAAGTAACTTTTAGTGGCACCAATTGTTTATCACAACATGCCCAAATTATTAACCTCCCTATATCTGTTTGGTTCCTCCCAATATTACCTTCCATAGACTGCTTTCTTTGCTTCCTTGCCAGAATGTAGTTCATTACTATTTTAGTGCTATTAATTTCTTGTTGTATGTTGCTGGCAGTGAGTGCTTCCATCACAAACCAAAGACCTCCATGGACCTACAGACAGAAAAAAATCCATGTCCAGGATTGCCTGGACTGGACCCACAGATAATTTTGCTGTTCTAGGGGTTCTTTGCTTCTCTGGGATTGGGAACAAGAAATACAATCTGGACAGTCAAGAGAGTTAACTTCCTGTATGCTGCATTTTGACCAATACTAGATGAGAAATAGGAAATAGTAACAGATACATAGCTTACCTTCTCACAGCCCAAGAGACTGTTCCAAGAAATACAGGTTTTGTACAGTCTCTTTGTACATTTCTTAAAAGTTCAGTCAATCGCCCTTGTCTTATTGCAAATTTGTATTCCAAATATTTAATGTATTCTTGCAATTTACATATTTCCTTTGCCCTGCTTCCACTCTGCTCACGTTTTCTTTCTTGAGATCACACCACTTATAAAGCATTTGCTCACCAACTTTTGCCTCAACTTGGTTTCTGAAGAACACAGGCTAAGATAAGGTATCATAATAATTCCTTAGCATGCACCTGCAAAACAATAAAGACCTTTTGCATAATCACAATATAATTTTTACAGCACAAAAATAATATTGTATATTACAATTGCATGTATCTTGCAATATATTGCTAATATATTTCTTATCTTCTATTCACTTAAAATCAGAATACAAAAAAAATTCACACACTGCATTTGATTATTCTGAGTATTTATTTATTTTTAATCTATAATACCATCCTCTGATTTATGCTTTTGATTTTTGAAAATATTCCAGCTAATAGTTTAGGTTGCTCTTTCATGGCATCTTTTTTTTTTTTTTAGTACCAGGGACTGCATCCAGGGGTAGTTACCACATATCCAGCCCTTTTTTATTCTTTTTTTTTTTTAATTTTGACACAGGGTCTTGCTTAATTGCTTAGGGTCTTGCTAACTTGCTGAGGCTGGCTTTACACTTGTGATCCTCCTGCCTCAGCCTCCTGAGCCAATGGGATTATAGGATAGCACCACCACACCCAGCTTCATGACATCCTTTAACTTCTGTCCACTTTTGAGAAAGGTGACCTAAATAGCAAGTGATTTCTATAAAATAGATTATATAGACTTAACTTGTAGAAAACAATTCACACTAGCTTGTCTAATATTCCAAAAAATATATTTTTTTCTCTCTCTCTCAGATTCCTTCACTTTTTGCTTTGTTATTAGCTTCAATTTTAGAGTTTACAAAAATTTTTCACAAGGTCATTATTGCATTGAAATTCTAGTTTTTGTTCATTGGTTTGGATGCCTAGTTTACACTAAGAAAGACAGTAAACATCCTCTACTAAACTTGGCACACAATCTTTAGGGATAGATTTTACAATTGTGCTTTACTTATTGTAAATATGCTTCTATCTTTCTCTTACATTGTAGTGAGTTTTGAAAACTTCCTTATTGATGGATCAGCATGCATTCTCTATTGTTGGCCAAAACCTTTCACCTAATTTACTCCCATCTATTGAGCTCTCAAAAGGAAAGTTTAAAATATTGTTTATGAAAATGTGCTCTTACTATTGTGCACATCACATCTTCTTGAATCCTTTGGTACCAACTTATTCAGTGGCCAGAGTGGGCTACAATGGAGCCAAAGGAGGATTTTTCAGCTACACAACATGGTGCTAGTTAGAGCCAGATTGTTCTGTTTCAAAAAGAAAAAAAATGTATGAATCCTTGAATGATGGAAACTCTCAGTAAAATTGTCATTCCTAATTTCAGAGAATTTCTTTTCTTGTATAAAAATTCTACAACAAGTTCCATTTGTTACATTCTCTATGATGTGCTTGCTAATTATTCTAAACCATGGATTGTTTGTTGTTTCTTCTAATTATTTAAATCATATTACCCTATTTCCAAATTTACATCAAATATTTTAAACCTTTCTTTAATGTCAGAATTAAGAATTCCAGAAATAGATACTATGCAATTTGTTTAAACTAATGCATTTGTTAATTCTCTGTTATGTTATTAAGAGATTTCATTGTTCTTCTTTATTCAAACTCTCACTTCCATCTGATTCTATTGTTTATTTCTTTTACTCTTTAGTTTTATTTAATTCACTGTCTTTTTAAGATTTGTTATATATTTCACTTGTAAAAATTTTTTTCTCTTTTTTACATATTGCCTTAAACTTTTTAAAATTGTTTTTCTAACTTCTAGTTTATTTTGCTTCTTTATTAATTTAATTTATTCATTTATTTAAATTTTGACCAAAGGGTACAAATTCTCAATTATGATATGAACAAGTACTTGAAACCTAATGTACACTCTGATGACTGCAGTTAATAATAATGTATTATACACTTAAATTTGCTAGAGTGTAGAAACCAAGTATTAACACACATGCACACAAATTAGCTACACTAGCTAATGGAATATGTTAGCTCAAGTGTGATAATTCCACAGTGTACACCTATATCAACATATCACATTTACCACTTAATAAATATAATTTTTATTCATAAATCATACTTCAGTAGAGCTAGAAAAAGTTAGCTTTTATATTTCAATATGCCACACAACTTTTTTTCTTTTTTGTCAAAATTAATATGGATGTTTTACTCAGATCTTTAAATTGCTTTTACTTAATACAAATGTTCTTTCACTAGTGATGAGACTACATCCTAATAAACCTATTGTATATTTAAAACATATTGAGTAAAAATTGTATTTTATATATCTAATTTGCTGAACGTCATGATTTAGCACTGTAATACCTGTACAGTACCCTTTGTTTACCCTCATGATTGCTTGGTTTACTGGAAGTCAAGTATGCTGTCACTGGGAGAGTATCATATTGCATATTGCTAGCCTAGGAAAAGATAAAAATTCAAATTTCAAAGTATAGTGACATTGAAAAAAAATCAAAATCCCTAATGCCATAATTGAGTAGTCATTAAATTAAACCTTCTTAAGTTGGGGAATTCTCTGTATGTGTATTCCAACATGGATACTTCAAAATGTAACTGAGAACTCTGTTCTCCTTTCTATGTTACAGTGCAAAGACTGGGTTTTATGAGTTGCATGTCCACTTCTTAACCCCTAGTATTTAAGAATGTGACTACCTTCAGCCTTAAGCCTTTAAAGAAGTTATCAAGTTTAAATAAGGTCAAAAGGGTGGGCCTAGGCCTGGGTTTGTGGCTCAGTGGTGGAGTGTTCACCTAGCATGTGTGAGACACGAGATTCTATCCTCAATACCACATATAAATAGATAAAATAAAGGTATTGTGTCCATCTACAACTAATATGTGTGTGAGTGTGTGTGTGTGTGTGTGTGTTTAGGGTGGGACCTAGCCCACTATCCCTATAAGATCACTAATCATATTGGATTATTCATATTGGATTAATCATATTGGATTATTAATTATTGGATATATATAAAGGGTGGGACTTAATCCAATATGATTAGTGATCTTATAGGAATAGTGGGTAGGATACAAGCGTACACACAAGGAAGACAATGTGATGGGCAAAGACAAGACTGGCCAAGGAGAGGGACTCCAGAAGAAACACTACTAACACCTTGAACTTGGATTTCTAGCATCCAAAATTGAGAAAAAAACATTTATTTTTTGGTTAAGCTACCAGTCTATGGTATTTCATTCTAGCATTTCCAGGAAAGAAATACAAATGTTTTCTACCTCTTCTTTTGAGATTATTGAATATACTGTGTATTGTTAACCCAACCATACTGGTTGTGTTATCTTCCCATGAATGTGTACAGTCTTGTGATTTACAAATTTACCTCAATTCACCAAGAAAAAAGAAAAAGTGTCTTTTTTCTGGCTCTGTTAAAATGCTCATATCCTGTCATAGAAACATCTGGTACCAAATATTTTTTAAAATCTTTCTGGCCTGCCAACTTTTCCATTTTTGTGTGCTTATGCTCATTTATTTCAAAACCGTTTGTTTTTAATTTTCAGAGATTTGTGATTAAATATTTTTGCCTAATGTGGTTCTTTTCAGAGTGAGTGTGAAGCTAGCCAAGAATTTTCTATTTTTTTTTTATAATTTTAAATTGAAATGAGTTCATTACTTTTTTTGGTACTTTTAAAGTTTTCTTTGATTTAATTATTACATATTGTATTATTATCCTCATTTTAAATAGTAGAAGCAGAGAACATACAGTAAGATTTAAATACAAATAAATTGCGCATGCCATGCACAGTAAAATTTCATTATACCACTATCTTTACATAAAATTATTATTTTTGCTAAATTTAATAGCAAATATTGGTTAATGTACCTTTTTACTAATATCTTATGAAAAGCATATTTTGAAACATCTGCTTTTTCAAATATCTCCAAAGAGAGTGAACTCATTTTTCTTTTCCTCTCCAGTAAACAGAGATGTTCAAAATCATTTGTCTGACCTTAGAATTACACTTACACTAGTAGATTTAATAAATGTTTTTCTCTTGTCAGTACTGATGACAATGTTTCTCCCAGTCAAAATCATTTTTTACAGTAAGGGCTGACCCAAGATCTTTCTCCTTTTGCTCCTTCTACCTTCACAACTTATTCAAAGTTACAGGCACCATTTCTCACTTGCAGACCAGAGCAGCTCTGTGAGGGAAGAGTATATCCTGTTCAGTTTATTTCAGTCATTGTATTTTTAGGTTTCCTGCTCTCCAAGTGTTTGCAATTTAACCAAAATGGTATGTCAATCTGGGTGTGAGATTAGCACAGAGTCTTTATAAAAAGAATCATCAACTACATTCACAGGCTCAACCAATAAAAGGGCAATATCCTTATTACACATGCAGCTTCAGATGGTGTTCAGATGTTGGAGAAACACTCTTGGAATTCCTGAGTTACATGAAAGCAGTGAGTTGGCCTTTTTTGTGTGAGTAGATGTTGTCCTCTTTATTATTATTTAAAGACATAGTATTTAGAAACATTTTGGTCAATAAAGCAAGTCTAGAATAGCTGAGAAAAATTGTCCACACTTTTAACATATATATATATATATATATATATGCATAATTTTTATATATGCAACTTTCATGTCTTTACCCAGTCCACATGATTATTTAAAACACAAAAATAATTCACATTATAAAGAAAAAATTACTTTGTGGATAACTGAAATCTGAAAACTTTTACTTGGGAATATTGAAAGACACATGGTCATGATTCTTTGCAGTAATTCTAACTAACACAAAATGGACAAATATCTAAATGGCAATAGCACCTTCATTTTAAAATACATAATATTATTTTATCAAACAATTATTATAATATAATAGAAAAATGGAAAAATATATGTTTAAATCTTGTTTACAAGTTTTCATAAATTAGAGAGAATTTGCTTTACTTAAAAAAAATGTTTTCTAAAGAAACTGAAAATTTTTACCAAAATGTTTGTACTATCACTGAATGTAGTGGCATGTGCCTTTCATCCCAGAGATAGGGAGGCTATGGCATGAGGCTCATAAATTCAAGGCTAGTCTCAGAAACTTAGTAAGACCCTCTCTCAAAATATAAAATTAAAAGGACTGAAGAAGTAGTTCACTGGTAAAGAAACCCTGGGATCAATCCTCAGTACAAAATATAAAAAAAATAAAAGTATCATTCATGAGAAACAAAATGGCCTTACATAGTCTAACTGATAACATCAAAACATTCACCACATAAAAATAAAAGATACAATTATCTTGTACCTACAGATTCTCAGGTGTATAAATATTTGAGCTATAATTACCTGAATCAGGGTGTAATAAAATTTGTTTTACTATGATAAGAAAAATACTGAAGGATTCTATTTTTTCTCCCTGGTGTTCTTCCAGTGAGTTCTTCAGTTTTGACAAATCACATAACTATAATCAGTCACATAGTTTTAAACTTTAAAATGAGATTTTTGTTTTTAACCAAACATTCCAGCAAGCTTTAAGATAATCATGTCATCATTTTCACTTGCACTTAACTTTGTACCACTTTTTACTTTACTTGTACCACTCTGAAACTGCATCATTCATATATGAAATTAAAGTAAGTTTATATAATATGATTTCATAAGGATACACACTGTTCAAGGTAACAAAGGGAATGGAAGGATTTAAGCCAGAGCAATAAAGGGACAAAATGTTTGAATAACAGCATTGCAGAAGCTTTTATAATCAAATTCTTTTTACTAGGCTCCCTCTTAGGTGAAAATTTTCTCTTATATAAAAGTAAATATTCAAAAATAGCATATTTGTGTGTTCTTGATTTTAAAATAATGCCTATTTATCATAAATTTTAAGTGTGAAAAAACATAATATAAAAACACACAACATTTTTATGTGTATTTAAAATAAGACCAACTTCCATTTGCTCTGTTTTTACCATGTGCTAAGGATATTGAATTTTTTCACATAAACATGAAAGAAATATTTTCTAACTTGTTTGTCAATTTACCATTGCCTACATAGAAAACGTTCAATAACAGGTTTTACTTAACTGTAGTAAAATCAGTATCAACTTTGCCATCTTAATTATTTTTTTAATATTTGCTTTATAGTTATAGGTGGATACAATATCTTTCTTTTTTTTAATGTGGTGCTGAGGATCGAACCCAGTGCCTCACACATGCTAGAGGAGTGCTGTATCTCTGAGCCACAACCCCAGCCCCCTTAACTATTTTTAAGTATATATTTTGGTAGCATGAAGTACCTTCACATTGTTATGCAACTGATCTCAGAACATTTGCAAAACTGAAACTGTATTCATTTAAAAGTAGCACACTCTGTCTCACCCTTAACCACTGCTAACAGCCATTCTATTTTCTGACCCTGTGAATTTGACTATTCTAAGTATCTCATGTAAGTGATGTCATATAGTATTTGCCTTTTTGTGATTGTCATATTTCACTTAGCATAGCTTCTTACAGTTTCATCCATATGTAGCTTGCATCATAATTTCTTTCTTTCATGTAAGTTTATTCGATTGTTTGTTTACACTACATTCTGTTATTCATCGATTGATAAACACTTGTGCAGTTTCCAACTGTTGGCTATTTAAAATAATACTGCTATGAATATGGATAAAACTCTCTTTAATTTTCTTGAAGTAGCTACTCAAAGTGGAATTTTTGGATAATATGATCATTCTATTTTTGACTTTTTTTAGGGAAATCCCAAATTATCCATAGGAACTATACCATTTAATAGTCACACCAACAATGGATACAGATTGCAATTTTTTTATGTCATCACCGTCACTTGTAATTTTTCCCCATTTTGAAAACTAGTAGATACCATAACAAATGTAAAATTGAATCTCATTATAGTTTTAATTTTTATTTTTCTAATAATTAGTAATGTCAAATGTCTGCTCATGTACTTGTTGGCCATAGATATTTTTTTAAAAAAATGTCAATTTGCTTATTTTGTATATTTTTAAGTCAGAATTTTGGTTTTGAGTATTATTATTTTTATTGAGACATAGCAGTAATTTATATATTCTGAATATTAACCACTTATTATATATAGGATTTGCAAATAGTCATGTACTGCATAATGATATTTTAGTCAATGATGGCAGTGCATACAATGATTGTCCCATAAAATTCTAATGGGGCTAAAAATTTCTACTGCTTAATATTTTTATCATACATTTCTATGTGTAAATACACAAAAATTACAATTTTAAAAGTATCTACAGATTTTGTTATGGCAATGCTGAAAATTTTTGAAGACTAAAAACAATAGGCTGGGCAATATATCCTTTGTGTATAATTTGGTAAGTACACTCTACAGTGTTCACACAACTACAAAGGCATCTATTGAGACAATTCTTGGCACATGTGCCCATTATTAAGCTAACTGTATTTTCTCCCATTCTGTGAGCTTCTTTTTCACTCTATTGTTTTCTTTAATGCAAGGACATTTTTAATTTTGATATTGTCTTATTCATTTATTTTACTTTTTATGCTTTCCGTGGCTTATCCAAGGCATTATTTCTAATTTAATGATATGAAGATTTTCCCCACATCTAAGCCTTAAGATCTAAGCTCTTTTGCTTAGGTATCCCATTCATTTTGAGTTGATTTTTGTGTCAGAATTAATTGAGAGTTCAATTTCAATCTTTTGCAAATATCCAGTTTCTCCACATCATTTAGTGGAAAGACTATCCAATTTATCCATTGAATGGTTTTGGGCACGTTTGCCAAAAATCATTTCACTGTATGTTAGAAGGTTTATTTCTGGGCTCTCTCTGCTCTTCCACTGGATTCTTTTTTTCTGTACCACAATGTTTAGATAACTGTACTTTGCAGTAATCTGAATCAACATTTTTTTTCTTTCTTATCAAGATTGTTTTAGCCATTTGGGGGTCCTTTGAAAGTCTCTGTGAGTTTTATGCTGTATTTTTATATTTTGCAAAAAAAAATCATTGGGGCTCTGGTTAAATTCATTTGAATTAAATATATACATTGATTTGAATGGTGTTAACATTTTAATGATATTTAGTCTTCCAATCCAGGAAAGTGCATTCCCATTATTGTAGGCCTTTCTAAATTTCTTTCAACATTGCTTTTGGTTGTTTTTGTTTTTTTGTTTTGTTTTGATTTTACAGTGAAATGTAAATTTACTGGAATGTTCTAGTTATAGCTGAAGGCAGAAACATTTACAACATTTAGCTTCTGTTACACCAATAAACATGTGGAAACTCTTTCAAAACAACTGTAATATGTAAAGAATGACATTCTTGGAAGTGTTGATGGAATGGTTGTGCATCTTTTAGCATAAACTTTGAGTACTCTACTCAGGATTTCTGACCCCTGGCTGACTCCATTTCCATGCAAATAATGCAAGTCTTTGTGTCACCAAAACACTAGTATGAAACATTGTCATCATTATTGTAACTATGTACACAAATAATAAACCAGCCAGTATATAGTTTCAAGTTAAATCCTTGGAACATGACAACATAGAATTATCTTTGCTGTGAACATAATTATTCCAAGCACATTTTGTTAAAATGGAAGAAATTAACTGGACATTCTTAATACTCCAATTCAAAGTAATACTTGCCTTAATCTCTTGAAAAATAACTTTTTGAAGTTATATGCATGTATTTCATTTAAATTATACAGCATTATTTTTATCATTATTATTGTTGTTGTTATTGTTATTATCACTATTATCCCAGATATTGTTTAACAAAGCTCTCTGTCATCAAATCATGTACTCTTTTTCACAATTTAAAGAATTTGCATTGATGCCACCACATTTAACCTTCAAAATTGTTTGGCTCTATTGCTGAAAGCAATTGCCTTATCTGGTAAGATTTTTGACTTTTACTGTAAGTTAATCTAGTTTATTGTTCTTTTATATCAGTAACTTCATCCGCTTGATTCTCAACATGCTTAATTTTATCATTTCTAGGTCCAAATCTTGGTCTAGATTGTCCTCACCTGAACTATCCTTGAAAATATTTCTCTTTTCACTTTTTCACAGAATCAATGACATCATCATCATTTAGGTGGTGCTTCAATTTAGGAGGCATAATTTTTAATCCCAAAGTACTCATCTGTTTCGCATCAGAAGAGATTATTCAATACTTACAGGCTGCCCAGGAGCTTCTGAGTGCTCTCGGCAGCTGTACCAGGCAGGTCAGAAGGAGCAAGAGACAGGCGCCAGGAGGTGAGGGGAGGTTGCTGTTCCCCGGGGTCCTCAACAGCATCTTAAAGGTTTCTACATACAAGTCTTTTTACCTCCTTGACTACATTTATGTTTAAGTATTCTGTTTTATGCTATTATAAATAGAATTTTTTAAAAATTTGACTGTACATTGTTAGTATATATAAATAGAATTGATTTTGCATATTGATTTGTATCCTACAGATTTCCAGATTCACTTATTAGTTCTATCCTTTTTTATTTTTATTGTTTGTTGAATCTTTAGATTTTATTTTATTTTACTTACATGCAATACCATGTTTTCTACAGATAGTTTTGCTTCTTCCCAGCTTGGATAGTTTATCACGTGTTCTTCCCTAATTGTTCTAGCTAGGATGAACAGTATTAAATAGAAGTGGCAAGAGTGGGCATTTTTTGCCTTCTTGTTGATATTACAGGAAAAGCTTTCCAACTTTTTACCATTGAGTACAATGTTGGCTAGGGACTTTCCATTCCCTCCCTCATCCAGAATTTGCTAGTTTCTGGTTTTTCTGCAATGCCTTCAGGAAGCAGGGAGTTTATATCTCTTTTTTCTCTTCCTTCCTTCCTTTCTTTCTTTCATTCTTTTTTTCTTGCCTTCTCTCCCTCTCAACAAAGAGAGAGATCCATCTAGATACATCTGGGTATATATGACTATATATCTAGATAGAGATGTAAAGGGATATAAAAATTCTCTCTCTCTCTCTTGCCTTCTCTCTCTCTCAACAAAAAGAGAGATCTATCTAGATAAATCTACATATATATGACTATATATCTAGATAGAGATATAAAGGAATGTAAAGATATATATATATATATATATATATATATATATATATATATATATATATNTGAGAAAAATTGTCCACACTTTTAATATATATATATATATATATATATATATATATATATATATATATATATGTATTTGTCCAGAAACTAGATTTTAGATGTAGATTGGAGAGTCACATCAATTAGAATACACTCAACATAGTCATTATGAGAAGGGGTAATTAACTTTTTAATCAATTTTTTTCTAAGATTTTTTTAAATTAGACTTCTCAAGAACTTCACAAAGGAAAGAAAATGCTTTGTCTAGATATCATATATATGAGGATTCTAAGTCATTGCACTTCTTAATAAAATAATTACATTGTGGCTTTGGTATATTTTGAATTAGTGATTAATGTCAATAAATTCATCCCAAGTATGACCATTTTACGGATTCACTTATTAGTGAATAAATTGACATTTAAAGTTTAGTTTTGCACCTCTAACAGATCTCAAAAAAAAAAAAGACTCTTGGTCAGTTAGTTGCTGATTGTCAAATCTAAACATCTTTTTTCGGGAACTATTGTCAAGATTTAGAGAAAACTACAGAATACCAATTTCCACAGATGTTGAAACAAGTAAAGTCTCAAGTCAGACAGAGACAAATGCAGGTTGATAAGAAAATCAGGCAATACAAGCTGTAAATAGACTGAAGATTCATCTGTAGATGAAGAAATTAATGAAGAGTTCTTCATTTATTGAGGGAACATCAAATAAAATGAGGACAAGGGAAAGCTAAGTCATAGACTTTTTATTTTTATATTTTGTGCTGCTTCTGATTGAAAACAAGGTATAGTAGGCAATCCCTCTAACACTCAGCTATATCGTCAGCCCTAAGTCATATAAATTTTAATTTAGTAGAGTTGTAATAGGAGCATTAGACTTACTATGGTATGATTTTTGCAAGCAATTTAGGAACAAAGACTAATTTCATGATTGCCTTTGTGTTATATATATGACAGCTGATTTGAAGCACCATGTCTAGAACATAAGTTCAAAAAACACTGGGATCATTCTTAGAGATGCAAATCATAAACTTGTTGAATAAATTCTTGAGCAGTAAAAGGGTTAAACTTTTAATCAGATTAGTTATTTGTTTCTTCCATACATTTAAATAATTTTTATGGTTTCAGACCACTTTTCCTGTTTATCTGACTTACACTCATGGCATTTATTTAGCGGGTTTGGCTTACATTCTGGAACAGACTTTTCTAAGTGGTATTACAGGGAAAAATGATATTGCTTCATTCACATATTCTTCTTTAGTTCAGACTATATCTATCTTTAGATACTTAACCATGCAATTTAATCATTGAGAAATTTTGCCATATTTCATCAATAAAGGAAGGTATTTGCTGAAAAAGTTTACTTAATGCTAAATAATATAGTATCTTTTAAAGAGCTAGTTCATTAAATATTTAAATAAATTACAATTGCTTAAAGAACACTGGTACATTGTCTTAGTCAGAGTTATAGTTAACAGAGAGATTCTTGGGTTAAATGAAGACTAATGTTCAAATAAATGAAGTGTAATTGGCAACAATTTTTCATTCCGTTAATTCTTTCCACAGCAATTTCGGATACTGAAATGTGATAATTTGGTCTTACAGTGTTCAAGGTTTTCTTTTAATGCCTGTGAAAATCACTATTCTGACTTGTAATAATGTCCTACAGATATTTTAGTATGAGCTATATATCACTACACAAGGCTCCTTTACCTAAATTACCTTCTTTGTTTGATACTTTTATTTTGTTCTAACTATAATAAATATAAAATACTATGATAAACTACTTAAATAAGATTTTATTAGGTCAATGATATTTAAATTCTTTTGTGAATTCACTTAGAATGCTAAAAATATTTTAGAAGCAAAGCAAAATATCACTAGTACTGTGATTTCTATTAAGAAGGGAGAAAAAGGTTAAAATGAAAATATGACAATTAGTCTGATCTGGAATTTTCTCCTATAGGCTGGTAATAACACTAAATAAAATGCTGATGAAGTGTCATTGTTCAGAATATAATTAACAACAAATAGTCCTGCTATCTATATCAATAAACCATGCTAACTGATATAGTTTTGGGAAATTGAAAACAATAACTTTAAAACAAACATAGTTTTAATGAGACATTGAATAGGGCATTCAAGTCTTTCTATTATATCTAATCCATTTCTACATAGATTAAGTGGATTGAGCATAATTGATGAAACATGTAGTAAATCTTAAATCATAATTTGGAAAATATTTTGCTGGATTTTTTCACTCAAGTAGATTTTCTGTGTATTAGTAAATATATGAAAAAAATAGTGTTGTTCTCTGTCCTCTGAGAAGAAGATTTTGAGATAAATGTGCAATGTTTTGGAGATAAGTGCCCATGAAAGAAAGTGAGGATGAGGTAGTTGAGGTTGGGATAGCTGTCAGAGGTAAGTGAGAAAGTTTGATTCAGGATCAAGGAAAACGAAGGAAGAAAAGAAGTTTACGTGGGAGCATCATATACTCTAATGCAGATCTTAGAAATGTTCTGCTAGAATGTTGGTCAAAGTTGCCCATCATAGAATTGTTATATTTTCCATGAGTGGACCTCCCTCAGTATTTGACTAGGAGGAGTTCAGGGGAGCATGACATTGGTGAAATTATAGCAATGGATTTAAAAGTGCCACAGCCCGAGCAATCAATTAGCTTCTCCCTTCAGGAGGAGATCTGAAAGGTAACTCCACAGCAAAAAAAAAAAAAAAAAAAAAAATTGAGAATATGGCAATGAACAAACACATGATTTAAAATCCATACAATGGTCCACTTAGTAGTGAATAAAAATAATGAGGCAAACACACTTGTATTATTATAGATTAAATATCTCCTTACTAATAGCATGGGGAAGATTTTAGAATGCAATCCCATTGGTATAAAAGTAATACATCTTCATAATTATCCATGCATCTGCTTGAATAGGCACAGTTGGTTTCTGGAAGGACAAATATGACGTAGTTAACACTAGTTGTTTCTATGGGAATGCAAGTAAGGGATGAGATTATCAGTGTTCTTAAAAATATATTTCTGTATTGTTAATTTTTATCATAAATTTTCCATAATTAAGATGAATTATGAACAATTCCCCTCCTGGAAAATCATTTGAAAGTAGAAATATCACTAGTTGAAAGTTCTAAGAAATAATTTTCTAGTTTTCAGTCTTAGTTGGATAAATTATTTCAAATAATCATTCTCTCTGAGCAGGTGTCCAGCACCTTGTTGGGAGGTTCTTCTTCCTGCTATGAAGGGTGTAAGCTGCCTGAGAAATTAAAGTCTGGAATAATTAGTGAAGAAAAAAAGACAAAGTAAGAATTAGGTTTATAGGACTGGAGTGCCCGATAAGTCCAGTCGACACATATTTGAAACTGTACAATAAGAAAATGGCTCCTGTGGTTTATTTAAGGGGGTACAACAAAGGCAGGGGTAAGATTTCAAGGTGGAGTCTTGCTTCCTGACTTCTTGCAGTAAGCAGGTTAATTGGCATCATACCAGGTCACACCCATTCCAGAAGGATTGTGCTGCAGGGTGGTTGCAGCAGGTCATCCCACTGCTATTTCTGTGCAGGACCTTTGGCAGAGCTTGAATAGGGCTCACAATGTGTCCAGACAGTAATGTTCACTGGAAATTCCCAGACACCACATTCTCTTATTCATTAGATTGCAATGAGCGGACAGTCCATACAGAGGCCGCAGAGGGCTCTCAACAGTTCTCTGTATCTGTTTTCTAAATAATCAAAGCACAAGCTTCTACTGTGTGATCGCTTAAGTTTAAACAGACCAAACCAAAGTTTTGAACTTTTCCATATTATCTCCTAATGTAGATTAGCCATAATTTCAATTTTAGAGAAAATAATTTGTTTTTTCACTTTAAAATTTAAAATTCATCAAAGACATTCTTTGAGTGTAAAACAAATATCTTTTTTTTTTTTAGCACACAGGTAATTTATGACTTTTAAAACTCGCTAAACAAAACAAAACAAAAAATAGTCCATGTCTGAACTTTAGGCCTAAAACAAAAAGTCTGAAGGTAGGCCACAGATCTCCACTATTCCTATGAAGACCATCCCACACTTAAACATACATATTCTAATGCTCTATGTCCAACACTAATGCTCTCCACTTCACCACCACAAGCTCCCTGGGGATTTGGTACCACTAGGAAAGCCTCACTGAAAATAAATTATTTACATTTCCGTAACTGATGATAAAAAACAGTAATTTGGTATAGTGTCATGCTGACTACTTTTATTGTCTTACTTAAAACTGTTGTTAGGGAATTTCCTCTGTTACCAAAAAAAAAAAAAAAAATCAAAACAAAGCTGTTAAAAATATAAATTTACAATAAATTTAGCTATGAAGCTAATTGGCATTGATTTAAGATTTGTGAATTGGGACAGCTTCTATTGTAAAAAATAGAATGAGAGCTCCTACAGGTAATACCAGAAACTGAGTTTTTAAAGGTGAGAACAAAGAAATAGAATAGTAGGAAAAAAACTGGTTAACATAAATAATTTAGGTTGTTTTTCTTTGAAGTTTATAGCTCTGGGTAATTCTTTGTTTAGAGTTTATCAGGTATACTGGAATATTTGATTTCATTAAAAACAGTATGATTTCAGTAAAAATAGATCTATATGCATCCTTAAAGTTGTAGTTGGTTATGTAGCATTTAGCGTGAATAAATCCATGTTATTTTGGGCTGGTCTGTTGTGACTTAGTGCAGGAGTTCAGCCTAAAACATGATTTTGTTCAGTAACTCCAAAGACTGAATCAATTTCTATGCTGCTCTCTTGATTATACATTCAAATGTGATTGTTGATATAAAGTAGCCTTTGTTACATTTATGCATATATATTCCCAAGAGGGCAGAGTTTTCCCTCTCTAGTTGAACAGTTTTAGAGTGTCACATTATTTTTACTGAAGTTATTATTATCCATCTCAACACCATTGTTTTGCTTTGGCCATTCAACTGGGCTAAGGTCCTACTATTAGAAATCCTGAATGACAGCAATCAGAAAAGGCAACAATTAATCAGGGGTAGAAACACAGTTATCTCTGCCCTGCAGGCCAGAAATTTAGCTTTAGGTGGCTTGAAAGTTTTCTTCACCTTAGCTGAGGACTTTCACAATTCCTCATTCTCAGGTACTGTGCCCTTCTCCATATATTCTGAACATCTCTGGGACAAATCCAACTAAGAATCTACCTTGCTCTGCTTCTTACTGCAGGACCGTCTATTATGGAATCACACCCCTGACCTAACTTGGAAGAGTAATTCTATAGTGTTTTTCTCTTCCGGTTTCCAACAGAGTTTGTGTTCTCACTGAGTGGTTGAAGACAGGTAGCTCAGGAATTGGAAGTGAAAATGAAACTGATGCATTCATACATTCATATTTTCAATTTCCTATGATCCTTCTTAAGCATGTTTATTACTTTACATTTTATGCATTCTTTATTTATATCTTCTTTACTTTTATTGTACCTTTTTTGGCTATTTTTGAGTACATATCCCCTTTATTTTAAAGATTTTTTTTTTTTTTGATACTGAGGATTGAACCCAGAGGGGCTTTACCACTGAGCCATGTTTCCAGATTTTTTTTTAATTTTTAAACAGGGTCTTACTAAGTTACTTAGGGCTTCACAGAGTAGCTGAGCCTGGCCTCCAGCTTTCAATCATCTTACCTCAACCTCATGAGTTGCTAAGATTATGGGCGTGCACCATGGTGCTTGACCCTTGCCTTCTCAAACATTTTAACTTTATGTAATTCATTTTTTTTCATATTTTATGAGATATAATGGGATATATCCCAATCCTACCAATTTATTAAACTTGAGTGTGTTCCCTGAAAACTATAGAGATCCTCTTTGTATATAATATGTGTCTAGAGGTGGCTTGTCTCCTTCAGATTCCATTGAAGATAGCAAGCAAAGCTCTGACCTGAACTCACTCAAATTTCACCACCTTCTTTACACCCTTTATTCTTGCCCTACAGATTTTTAAATGCTTTGAATAAATCAATTTTAATAATAATTTATATTTTTACATTTATATACCATCTATAAATCACAGTAATAATGCCCATGATTCTTTACACTTTTCTCATTCTTGTCCAAGATCAAAAATACTTCAAATCCCTCAACCATGCTTCTTTTGTTGCATAGAATTGATATCCAGTTTGGAAAAATACTTTTTCTTTGCAAATAATAGAAGTCCTTTCAGCTTATTTGGCAAAGTAATAATTGAGTAAATTTCTTAAAGTATGACTATTATACTTTGAAATAAACTTCTCAGTTTCAACTCACAGATATTTCCCATGCAGTATACTTTTTTGCATAGTTTGTTTTTCTCATTTCAAATTGAGTCGTTGCTGCTCATATTTTAGAAAACCTCAGTAGCTTGCTAATTTAGATTGTTTGTTTTATTTTAATTCCTAACCTTATTTCCAAGACAATATTTTCCCTTTAGATTTCGTATTTTCTTCATTTATCAAGATGACATTTTGGAATCATGTAGAGAAATTACAGTTTTACTACCATTTCTTCTGAATTTTAAGCTTTAAGTTTATTGAGATGGTTTTGAAGAAAAATCACCTCTGCTTTTTCATTTATTATGTGCTTGTTTATATCCTCATTTTTGTCTTTTTCCATTAAATTATAGTTTTAAAACAAAACTATAAATAAATTCAACAAAAATAAAATCAGAAATACCTACCAGGTACCAGGTACATATCACATAAATACCTCAAATAAAAACTTAAATAAAATATAATTTATGCTCTTAGGATAAAGTCATCCATAAGGAAGAATGAAACGTGAACATGATAAAACCATGTAATGTGCTTTAACTGCTGCATTTACCACCATCAGAGAGAAGACTGAGAGAGATGTCCTGAATCTGTCTGCAGTAGACAAGAAATTCATCAGGGAGAAGGAATTACTTTGATATGCATTGAAGAATGAATAGTACAGAGCATGATGAAGATGTAAACTAAAAAAGGAAATAAATGTAAATATGGAACTGCTTAAAGAACCAACGAATCCCCACAAACCCTATTATGTAAAAATAGTAAAAGCAGAAAAACTAACAAAACAACCAAACAATGGAGTGTGCATTTATGAGATGCTTCTCTTCCTAAGCCTCTAAGGAAGAAAGTTTCAGAAAATGGTAGGGCATGATTATAAATGTTGAAATCAAGATAGATTGATAGGATCTCTCATGAATGTGAAAATTTTAATTTTTGGAAGTCATGTAGTTCATACTGTAGCATCTTATTTTAGTTTTGAACACCTTTAACAACAATATTACAATTAGTTTAACAACTTTGAATGCCTAATGTGTAAAACACTGTTGGAGTCCATTGCAAATTATTAATATTGGTTGCATTGAGTGTTGGTGCAAATAAACCATCATCTTTTTGGTGGCTTACTAATTGAGGTTCTTTTTTGAGGTAACAGCCAAATTCTGAATCGCATTATGTCAGAACAAAAGTTGAATTTATGTAGTTCATTCATTAATGAACCCGATTACTTACAACTACATAAATTCAACTTTCTTTGGTGTCCCTAAGACAACTACTACGCTTACTGAACACAAATATCTTCTACATGTGCATCATTTCTTGGCCAATTAGCATAGATATTGCTGTTGTGTCCATAATATGAGCAGTTTGTCTCCTATATCTGGTATAATCCCCTTCTGGGCATGTGGTGATGGATGGATGTAACAAAGTGAGGAAGGCCCCTTAAAACTTTGCACTTTGATGTCCTTAGCAAGCTGTCTATCATCCATACTCGTGTCTGTTTTTGGTCAGAAGAGGCTTTACTTTTCTCTTTTCTGCCTTAACTACCATTTCCTGCACATGAAGCACACACATGAAAGCCTCAAAAAAAGCTCTTTATCTAAGGTCTTTGATAATTATATCAATACCATATGGGAGAAAAATAGTTGAAAGAAAGACATACAGTCTTCATGTAGATTTACACTCACACACCCAGCAGGCATTATTTTTCCTAGTTTAGCTAACCTGGCTCTTTTATGTCCTGTGAAAATTTGGGACTTTATGGCCAAACTACGAAGAGTTCACATATGTCCTTATATGATATTGCTTCTCACTAATACCACTACCATCTGGCATTGAATTGTTTGTCTTTATTTAAGGCAAATATAAAGCTTTGTCTATTTTTTAGTTATATTTTAAGCTCTTTTTCAATTAATTCAGTGCTTAACTATAATAGGTATAATCACACTTCAGTATCCTCACTATCTCACAGAGTATTGGTAGAGTTTGGGGCATAATTAATTGCAAGGTTGTTGCCCTTCTCCAAGTCAAACAAGTAGCTAACTTTTAAAATATCTATATTCCCTATATTCTTTAATAGTGCAATGCAACTATAATGATCTAAGTTCTTTTAGATCACTGTTTTATTATGTTTTTAGTTTTTTGATTTCTCCTCATATTAAAAAATTACATAAGGAGCAGCATAAATTTTATGTTAAAACTTTTATTTCATATTTTTTTGTTTCAGAATTAACCCCCAAATGATAATAAAAATAAAAGTGTTGCCTGATATTATAGTTGAGTTTCTTTATCTACATTTGATGTGTGATAGCTCTGAGAACTGCTTTTCTTAGCATCTAACAGTCTTATTTCAAATCTCATTATCAATTGTCTTTATGAATATTTTTACTATATTTTTTCAATGCTTTTAGTTGTAGATGGACACAATATGCTTATTTGTTTATTTATTGGATTTTTTTCATTTGTTCTAATTAGTTATACATGAAAGCAGAATGCATTTTGATTGATTGTACACAAATGGAGCACATCTTTTCATTTTTCTGGTTGTAAACCTTGTAGTGTTGCACATATGTTCAGTCATACATGTATCTAGGGTAATGATGATGTCTATCTCATACTACCATCATTCTTGTCCCCATGCCTCCTTCCCTCCACTTCCTCCCATTTTCCCAATCAAAGTCCCTCCATATTTACCATGCCCCACTTATTTATTTATTTTTTTGTGGTGCTAAGGATCAAACCCAGAGCCTCACACATGCTAAGCAAACGCTCCACCACTGAGCTACAAACCCAGCTTTCACTATTTTTTTCCCTAATACATTCCAGTGTGTATATGGAAAGCTTTATATGACCCAAACATATTTTTATACTTTCTGTGTTCTTCACATCCCTGCTGTGAGACTCCATATCATTCAATTTTTTAAAATATATTTTGTTCTTGATACTAATTTTTACCTTATCAATGACTATTTGAATAAAAAAACTCTATAATTTAGAGCCACTGTTATCTCTGTCTCTTCTTCTCTAATAAGGAGGAAACTTCACCTATAAAACATATAATTTTTATCTAATTGAAAGCTGTATGTATCTAACTAAGTTCAACTAACTTAGTTGAACAAGTCTTAATTTGCATGAACATTTATTTCTAGTCATCTTTCAACATGGCTATTAACATAATAGACACACAATTTTTAAAAGCCCCTTATTTACTTTAAAAATTTCACTTTTTAACAAATGTGGTGTATAATTTATAATGTAAAACTTAAGATATTCCTGAGTATATATTTCCTTCTTAAGTTGAATAGAACCATTGTTTCAAATTAAACCCCTATCCCTCATCCTGCACAAAACTCAACTCAAAGTGAATCAAGGACCTAGGCATTAGACCAGAGACTCTGTGCCTACTAGAATAAAAAGTAGGTCCAACTCTCCATCATTGCCCTCTTAGGAACCAATTTGCTTGACAAGACTTCTAAAGCCCAAGAAGTGATATCAAGAATTGATAAATGGAATAGTATCAAATGAAAAAGCTTCTTTCCAGCAAAGGAAACAATCAAGAATGTGAAGACAAAGCCTACAGAATGTGAGGAAATCTTTTCTGCCTGTACCTCAGAGCATTAATCTCCAGAATACATAAAGAACCCCAAAAAATTAACACCAGAAAAACCCAAATAACCCAATCAATAAGTGGGCAAAAGAACTGATCAGGAACTTCACAGAAGAAGAAATATGGATGGTCAAAAATATATGAAAAAAAAAGTTCAACATCTCTAGCAATTAGAGAAATGCAAATTACAACTATACTAGATTCCCCCTCACTCCAGTCAGAATGCCAATTTTCAAGAATACATGTAACAATAAATGTTGGGGAGGATGTGGGAGAAACGGGTACAATCATACATTACTGGTGGGACTGCAAATTTGTGCAACCCATCTGGAAATCATTATGAATATTCCTCAGAAAACATGGAAAGGAACCACCATTTGACTCAGTTGTCTCACTCCATGGTAGATACCCAGGGTTGACTTAAAATCAATATGCTGACATGATACAGCCATATCAATGTTTGCAGCAGCTCAAGGAACAATGCTATGAAAACAACCTAGGTGCCCTTCAAAAGATGAATAAAGAAACTATGGTATATATACACAGTAGAATACTACTTGCCATAAAGAAGAAAGAAATTATGGCATTTGCCAGTAAAGAGATGGAAGTGGAAACTATCATGCGAAGTGAATGAAATAAGTAAATCCCCCCAAAACAAAAGCCAAATGTTCTCTCTGATGTGTGGATACAAAAAAGGTGGGGGAGAATAGAAGTCCATTGGATTAGACAAAGGAGAACGAAAGGAAGGGAGGAATGATGGGAATAGGAAAGAGAGTAGAATGAATCAGACATAACTTTTCTATATTCGTAAGAATACATTACCAGTGAAACTCCACATCATGCACAAGCACAATAATAGAATCCTTATTAGAATAAGACTCCATGTATGTATAATATGTCAAAATACACTCTACTTTCATGTAGATCTCAAAGAATAGAGAAACAGAAAAAAACTTAATTATTTAATTTTAAAAATAAAATAAACTTTGGCTTGTTAAAAAGGAAATATGCTCAATAATATTATTTTATTTATTTATTATTTTATTTATTTATTTATATTATTTTATTTATTTCTAAGGAGTAAGAATGATTAAAAAATTTCTAAATTTTTAAAATATTTAAAGAATAATTGGTTACTTTTGTACTTTATTTTCAGTTAAATTCTTGTCAAAAACTTAAATATGGTAATCAATTTTTAACATTTGGAATATTTATTTCATACTTTGAAGTTTCTGTATTTTCAATTATAAAAAATAAATTAGCATAAACGTAGATTTAAAAATTATAATTTTTGTTATGTATATACTCAACTTCACATATAAAACACATAATTTTTATCTAATTGAAAGCTATATATATCTAAGTAAAATTGAGACTAGATAGCTATATCTAAACAAAGGAAAACTGGAGCTTAAATTCATTTAAAATTAAATTTCCTATATACCACAAAAATGAACATTAAGTGTCAATGCATAGATGACAGTAGCAAATTGAGATGAGTTAGGTTTTATATTGAATAACACCAGTATGAAATAAGTATAGGCAGGTGAGTAACTGAACTTTTGGTAGGAAAATAAAAGAGAACTGTTATAGGCAGCCATAGGTGCTTAAGGTACTTTCTATGAAATAAATGAATTTAAAAGAAATTTCTAAAATCTGATTAAAGGTTAAGATAACATAAATGAAGTAAAACCTTCATGTATTTTCATATAAGTGCACAGGAATGAGTATATGTGTTTCTGAACAATGAAGTTTAACTAAACTCTTTCACAAATTATTGATTGCCTTCTTTAAACTGCTATAAAGTCTCACTATATTTTATAAAATATTTGAATTTATTAATACCTATTGGTAAACTTATCTTTGTAGATAATTATGCCTTTGTATCTGCTGTTATTTGGGTAGAATTTTATGCCACTTTTATTTATAAAATAGTGAATTACTGCAACATATTGTTTCTAAATCCACAAATACATACCTGTATCTGTACAACCAGATGTTAATGTTGTCAGGAAAAATCAGTGAAATTATCCTATTTCACAAGTGGACTAGCAAGAGTGGCTTTCAGCAGATTGTAATTGTAACTTCATATTTTAACATGCCTGTGTCAAAAGTCTTTTAACCCTGACCTTGTTAAAAATCTTTTAAGCCTGACCTTTCAGTGGATGCTAAAACACCCGAAATAATCCCCAAAGAGAGGCATTTGTGCATTCTATGTTTTTTGTACACTATTGAAAACAAACCTGAAAGCTAACTTATTTTTCCTTGATTTCATGAGAAAACTCTATTGACACTGTAATGTCTGGATATTTCATAGTTTAAAAAAATCATGATACAGGGACAAACCTAAGTAATGACAAATGAAGTGTAATCATGAAAACAAAAATGGGAATGTACAAATCAGGCTTTTCCAAAAGGAGTAAGTGGATATTCTGTGTCTTTGGAATCTTTCAAGATGAGGCCAAGACAAAATCTTCTAAGAGATAAAATTTGGTTGAGCTTTTGATAAGTTTTTACAAAATTAAACCTAAACAGAATCTTGTATTTCCAATAACATGTTTGTCTGCTAATTAAAAAGCTAAATATTTAGCTTTGCAAATACTCACATTCCCAAAATAAGCTATAATTAGTTTTCAGAGACATAAGTAATACTAACTTTAATTTACTATTTCTATTAGGTATGCAAATATACACTAAAACTTAAGGAAATATTTAAATTAACTCATAGATATTGAAGCTATAAACATTAATGAATGAAACCACATGCAAAAGTATATCTAAAATGAACAAACTATTTTAAACATACATTTTAATATATCCAAATAATCTCCAGCATTCCCATGAGACACATGGAAAAACCGAAGCAAGTTTTCAGTCATTTGCTTAAAGAGATATAATAAATTGTAGACAGTACATAAGTAAAAATTTTAAAAATGAAAGACATTAGTAATGAAAGTAAGAGACAGGAACATATAAGAGAATATTTACCAAGTGTATGCATGAGCTTGTAAATTTTCATGAGATGAGAAAAATAATTTTGAATTTGTTTTAACTGTATTTGGAGTATAGTGGAAATATCAGATCAGCAATGGACACATTTCAGGGAGTATGGAAAAATGAGCATAGAATTTTTAGAAATCAAATTAGAAAGACTATGAGTGAGATATGAAAACATCATTCAAGAGTATTAAAATAAATAGCTCAAAAGCTATTTTCAGAAGAACCTTTACTAAAAATGTTTCTTAGCACTTGATTTTTTGCTTTTTTGATCATTATTTCTTAATATGTCATTTCATAAATAAATTTTTTCATCTAACTTTTTAACATGAAATCCAAAAATTGTAATAAAATACATTGTAATACAATGTATATATGTGTGTGTATACATTGTAATATATATGTAATGTATTTCAAAGTATACTAGGAAACTACATGATTTATTATATACTAGTAATTACTAAGAGTTGAATAAAAATAAAGAGAAAGGTTATTCCTATGATGGGACAGCATTGTTTGACTGAAATCAGATGTTTATTTATGAATTTTTGATATTTATTTAAAGGATTGTTATGCAGTCACATTACCTGAGGAGTGAAACATTCAGCTTTTCTAATTCCCATAGAATGAGTAAAATATACCCTGCTATATAAATTCATAATGAACCTTTAAAAGTCTTGATAAGGATTCATAAGAAGTCTTCAGCAATAACTCTACTTTGCCATAAAATGTTTATACCTTGTTTCAAGTTTGAAACGTAAAAGGAGATTGTTAAACTACGCTATGGAAATTAGTGTACAATACATTCAAAGTGCAATATTAACAAAAGAGTTTGATTGCTTATTCAGATGAGTTTTACCACCTTAAATTATATATTATTATAATGTTACATGTTGCCCACGTCCCTTGTGAGCGATGGATTCGGGGTCACTCTGTGTTAATTGGGGTGGCAACGAAAAGACCACACAACACAAAATACCTTTGTCAGGGGTGAGGGATAGCTCTACAACCTCAGGGATCAGCTCCCTTGCTGGAGGGCAAGAGCAGCAAGGGAGACAAGAGGCGAGAGAGAGAGAGAGAGAGAGAGAGAGAGAGAGAGAGAGAGCGCACCCTGAACCTCTGTTTTTATTAGGGGAAACACATTCCACAGAATACTTTACCCAAATAAATCAAGGGATTGTGTTACTACAAACAGGGGTATGTAGCCTAGTCCCATTGGGTGATGCCCAATCCCAGAGCTGCACTTTCTTGCTGAGTGAAGATAAGGCCCACTTGCTTCCAGTGCTTGTGATGCCAGTTCCACACCCCTATTACTCAGGAGGTGTGCTCAACTCCTCTTCAGGTCGCCCCCAGCCAACATGAACAAATCTTGCCATTTCAAATAATAAGTATTATATCCTCAGTGACCCATATATGTTTTGAAGACACTTTTTCTAAAATTAGCCTTTATGAATAATTTTTAATTGCAAAATGTGAACTCTATACCTCATTTTGTGGCAAAATTCCAATTGTCAGGACAAAAAAATTAATCTGATAATAGCACAAGCTCTCCAGAGTGTAAACTGGCTTAATGCTTTTAGTACAAAACAATAACATAGAACTAAGACCGATAAAATAATAAGTAAATTGAGCTAATGACAGAAATATCTTTTTAGAAGAATTTATTTTTAGTCGTTTCAGTCTTAATGAGGTAAGATTGACTGAAAAAAGATTCTATATATTTAAAGTGTACTAGCTTTTGATTTACTATACATATAAACTGTGACATGATCCCCACAAACAAGATGATTTACATTTCTATAACATTATATAATTATCTTTTGTGTGTGGGTGATAAGTACACTTAACATTTACTTTCTGAGCCAATTTCTAGCACCCATTATATTATTATTAACTATAATAGCCCTTCTATAGATTATATCTCCAGAACTTATTCCTGTTAATGCTTAAATTTGTAAGCCATGACAAAATTTTACCAATTAAAATGATTTATCAGTCCCTGTCAAACACCATTCTATACTCTAGTTTTTATGAATTAAGCTTTTGAGATATAACATGTACGTGATACTATACAGTATTCATCTTTCTGCATCTGACTAATTTAACTTAGTATAATTTTCTCCATGTTTATCCATGTAATTACAAATAGTAGCATTTCTTTCTTTTTAAATATGCATGAAATTCCATAGTGTGTGTGTGTGTGTGTATGTATTTTCTTTATCCATTCATCAACCGATTAAAACTTAAGTTGTTTCCACATGTGGCTATTGTGAACATAGGCATGCAGATACCTCTTCCAGACAGTGATTTCAGGACTAGGGGCGTAGGCGTAGCTCAGAGATGGAGCACTGGCCTTGAATGTGTTACTGTAATAACAACAAGTAAAGATAGGGACTTCATTTCCTTCACGTGTGCATGCGCAAGTCCACAAACACCCTAATGGGAATGTCAGATCATATCGTTGTTCCATTTTTCTTTTTCTTGCCAACAATTGTTGCTTTTTGACTTTTTAAAAAATACTAGTCATAAAATAAGAAATAAACATTTCTATTCCACCGTCCTAATGACATTACTCCCCAGAATAATTTATTTTAAAAGTGGTATATGTTGTTGTTTTTCTGATTCTGAAGAAATTCACTGGTAATTGCTTAGTATATGTGAATTTAATAATAATTCAAGATATTTAATCTAAATAAAAATGAGAATGGTGCATAGACGCATCATTTTTCCTGAGAATGTCTAAAATTCTCCAGAGACTTTTCTACTCTTTTAAACAATTCATTGTATTTTATTCAGAAAAAAAAAATTCTATTGCTGTTAATTTAGTTCCCAGAATGGCTTGTCATTGGAGTAGAAGGTGCATCCCTGTAGTTATTTTCATAAAAGTATGGTTGGGTTTTAGATACATTTACAAAAAGATATATCCCTGTTCAAAGATTTTTGGAATGCTAAACTCTGAATTGTAAGATATTCTAATTCCTAGCATTGAACAATTCTCTAAAAGTCTGACTCCTTATCTTTCTTCAGGTCTTAGTTTCAGTAATTCCTTCATTGTTTATAGACTTTCTTGATATATACATAAACCAGGTTACATATCCTGTCATTCCTTCACTCATATGTATTATTTTTCAATAGAATTCATAGCACATATTCTCATTATATTATATCTGTGTTTTACTATCACTTAATAAATTTCTGATGTATTATGGATTATATAAATTTACTTAATTATATAAATTGTGTTGGAATGTTATTTGTACCAATGATTTATCCAAATACATTTATGATAGTTGATTTTGCTATAAAACATCTCTAGTCCGAGAAGGGGAATAGCTGGGTCAAGTGGTGGTTCCATTCCCAGCTTTCCAAGAAATCTCCATACTTCTTTCCAAATTGGCTGTACCAATTTGCAGTCCCACCAGCAATGTACAAGTGTACCCTTTTCCCCACATCCTCGCCAGCACTTGTTGTTGTTTGACTTCTTAATGGCTGCCAATCTTACTGGAGTGAGATGGTATCTTAGGGTGGTTTTGATTTGCATTTCTCTGACTGCTAGAGATGGTGAGCATTTTTTCATGTACTTGTTGATTGATTGTATGTCCTCCTCTGAGAAGTGTCTGTTCAGGTCCTTGGCCCATTTGTTGATTGGGTTATTTGTTATCTTATTGACTAATTTTTTGAGTTCTTTGTATATTCTGGATATTAGGGCTCTATCTGAAGTGTGAGGAGTAAAGATTTGTTCCCAGGATGTAGGCTCCCTATTTACCTCTCTTATTGTTTCTTTTGATGAGAAAAAACTTTTTAGTTTGAGTAAGTCCCATTTGTTGATTCTAGTTATTAACTCTTGTGCTATGGGTGTCCTATTGAGGAATTTGGAGCCCGACCCCACAGTATGTAGATTGTAGCTAACTTTTTCTTCTATCAGACGGCGTGTCTCTGATTTGATATCAAGCTCCTTGATCCATTTTGAGTTAACTTTTGTGCATGGCGAGAGAAAGGGATTCAGTTTCATTTTGTTGCATATGGATTTCCAGTTTTCCCAGCACCATTTGTTGAAGATGCTATCCTTCCTCCATTGCATGCTTTTAGCCCCTTTATCAAATACAAGATACTTGTAGTTTTGTGGATTGGTTTCTGTGTCCTCTATTCTGTACCATTGGTCCACCCGCCTGTTTTGGTACCAGTACCATGCTGTTTTTGTTACTATTGCTCTGTAGTATAGTTTGAAGTCTGGTATCGCTATACCGCCTGATTCACACTTCCTGCTTAGCATTGTTTTTGCTATTCTGGGTCTTTTATTTTTCCATATGAAT
>NW_026000026.1:62693767-62720466 GCF_001458135.2 Marmota marmota marmota | reverse complement strand
AGATGCCCTTCAATCGAATGGATAAAAAAAAAAATGTGGCATTTATACACAATGGAATATTACTCTGCATTAAAAAATTACAAAATCATAGAATTTGCAGGGAAATGGATGGCATTAGAGCAGATTATGCTAAGTGAAGCTAGCCAATCCCTAAAAAACAAATGCCAAATGTCTTCTTTGATATAAGGAGAGTAACTAAGAACAGAGTAGGGAGGAAGAGCATAAGAAGAAGATTAACATTAAACAGGGATGAGAGATGGAAGGGAAAGGGAGAGAGAAGGGAAATTGCATGGAAATGGAAGGAGACCCTCAGGGTTATACAAAATTATATACAAGAGGAAGTGAGGGGAAAGGGAAAAATAATACAAGGGGGAGAAATGAATTACAGTAGAGGGGGTAGAGAGAGAAGAGGGGAGGGGAGGGGGGATAGTAGAGGATAGGAAAGGCAGCAGAATACAACAGACACTAGTATGGCAATATGTAAATCAATGGATGTGTAACTGATGTGATTCTGCAATCTGTATACGGGGTAAAAATGGGAGTTCATAACCCACTTGAATCAAAGTGTGAAATATGATATATCAAGAACTATGTAATGTTTTGAACAACCAACAATAAAAATTAAAAAAAACTAAAAAAATAAAATAAATAAAATAAAATGTTTTAATGGAAAAAAAAATCTCTAGTAAGTGAGGCTTTTACCCATCTGTATTTGAGCATCTCTCGTAATTAACCCTGCTTGAAACTCAGTTCATTGTTATAAAGCTCATAGTGCAGTCTTTCCCATTTCAACCTTAATCTGTCTACATGCACTCATCTGCCTTAACTTTAAGGCATTAACTATACTGTAAAATATATTCTATCTTCAGATAAAAACATTCAAATATTTGAAGACTTCTATCATATTTCCCCTGAGTATTATCATACCTAGAAATAACATTTACACTTCCTTCAACCATTTCTTTTTAGTTATTCCTACATATGATAATTCCCAGAGGAAATATGATAGAATTGGGTCCATGACCTTCTATATCCAGGTCCATTTCTATTGACCACTTTCACAGAATTCCTAATAAGAAAGATCTCTCCTAAAATGATATTTGGGTTTTTACTGAATTGTACAGAACAGTGAAGAAATAAAGCTGTATTAGACATTTGTGTATCAGCATTATCCTTTCAACCACTTAGTACAAATATGGTAAGATACCTGGTACCCTTATCAGTATCCCACACTAAATGAATGTAGAATGTGTTTACTGTTTTGATATCTCAGAGACTCAAGACTACCCAGCTTCATGAAAGCACAACTGGAAATTAGATGATGGCACAATAGTTGATGAATAGCAAGCATATTTCCTTTCTGCCTTTGCATACATCAGTTGCTCTAAGCATTGATATCATGTCTTTTATCAAGTTATTAAAGAAGATACTAAGTAAGTAAAAAACTAAGGACAAAAAAAATTATCTCTCAGCTGCTTTAGTTTTAATTCACTTAATTTCCAATTAATGTTTTCTGTAAAAAAAAAATAAGGTATCTCATTGATTCCTTATTTCAATTCTATAATACATGTTATCTTTATTTTGAAAAGCAGAATAATTCTTAGATGAAGTAAATCTAAGTGTACATCCAAGCCTATGTATTAACACATGGTGGAATCGATTTTTGTTTTCAGATCTGACTAAAAAAGCAGTGATTTTAAAGTATACTTTGTTAGAATAGTTAAATGCTGAAAAATATATTTGTGAGATCAAATAATTTTCTTTGATTCTTCACTCTGCTGAATGGAAAACAATTTACAATTTGTGAATTGGCTTCTGAAACATCCACTTGGGTGGATGTAGGACTGTAGGTTAAAGTTTCTTTTTTAAAAATTACATACATTTCTGTGCCCACAACCACAAAAATTAACTTTCAGAAATGAATTTTAAAAGGAATTCTTGTTTAAATCCAATCTTTCAACTAGTGGGTTAGGTCTAATTAAAAGGTCATTTATTCTATTCTATAACAATATTGCTAGTTAAAAGAATGAATGTTAATCTCTTCTCTCAAATTATTCTTATGCCTTGGAATTACTCTGGGGACTCCCTAGTCCCCCAGCCTGGTAGCATTATTTTAATGATATGTCACACATATAGTATAATTTTACCTTGAAGTGTGCTTAAAATTCTACAGTTGCCATTGGAGATTTATTTAAAAGTAGATTACTAAGGACAGAGTTTCTAAATTCTTATAATGTGGTGTGTGTGTGTGTGTGTGTGTGTACTTGGTTCTTATTAATGATATTGTGATTGTTACTCTAATGACTTCCTGTTTTAGTCCAGTTTAAAAGAAGGAAGTATGTCTTCTGAATATTTTCTTTAGAATGATTTACGAAACCTGTTTGTAAGCTCAATTCCTAACTTTTATTTTTATATTTCATTCTAGAAACTCAATCTGTTCTTTAACAGGCAATTAAACATTGAGCCTTAATTTTTCACTAAACAAGACTTTTTCTAGGTTCTTCCCAATGGTCTTAGGGAGCCCAACCATTGAAACTTTTTTCTAGTGCCTTAATCTTGATCTTTTTTTACTGTTTTTTTTTTCATTTCATATATAAGTGGACTTAATTTTCAGTCAAGCTACTTGTATTGTGATTCAGATTTTATATGTTAACAGTAAATTATAATAACATTTTATTTCTAACTTTTATTTGGACTGTTCTGTTTTGTCTTTTAAAAAATTCTTATTTTCCTTGAAACATTTTAGCCATAAAATTGCTTATTCATGTGGTCTCCCATCTATAGCAATGATTACATTTAAGATTTGCCTGAATAAATTACCATATGAAGTACTGTTAGACATTTATTTAATACATGATTCTGTAGACCTTTTAACATAATAATTTCTTTCTAATCTAAATACAAAATAAAGCAGGTAACACTAATAATTTTATATTTTTATTCACTTTTTTGCTATAATTTCACTTTGGACCTTTTAAATAAATTAATAGGAAAGAATAATATGTTTTCAAAGATTTTAATGAGTTTCATATCTTACTAATACACTATAAATTGTAAGATAATTCATGTCCGCTCTAAGATTTAATGATTTAAATTATTTTTATTTAAGTCATTACTTGTGACTATAAAGTGAACACACTTACACACCCACATCATTTCTCCTTTTACATAAATGATAACATTACATAAACACTATTTTAAAATTTGCCTTTGTTCACATAACAATACATCTCTGATATTATTTTATATTAAGACTTAACTCATATTCTCTTTCTTTTTAACATCTGCACAGATTTGTACAGAACAGCAATATTGTAGTGCTCCTTTATAGAGTATTTACATTATTGACCAGCATGAAGCAATTCAAGCCAAGATTAATGAATAATTAATCCTACTTGTGAGTATACCTTAGATTATATTAGCAGATCAAGAGATCAGAGAACATTCATGCATAGATTTATTGCCAGATAGTATCACAGGGCCTTCTGTTGAATTTTCCAAACTCAATATTTGATCATCAAGGCATACAGGTTTATGGGTTTCTTTATATTAATGTGTTTATTTCCCTGGGGCTCACAATTTTTGATTTACTATTTTGATTATTAATTTTGATTTACTATGGTATCAATTTACATGCCATACTTCACAACACAGATGACATTGACACATCTTCATTTTCATTTAATACTTTTCACTTCACACCAACCAGTCACACATTCGTGTTACAGTTCATTCTTCCAAATCCTAGCAGCAGTATTCTCTTTTCTGTTCATACCTTAATATCTTAAAACATATTATTTCATTTACATGTCCCTAACACTATGAAATATTGTTATGTTTTATACACAAAGCAGATATTTCACATTTTCTTTCTGCCTGTGAATTTGTATTTCCATTTTGGGTAAGTTTCCTTCAGCCAGAAGGAAATCTTGAAATTTCTTGAGAAGCAGGTTTGCTTAAAACAAATTATGGCAGCTTTTTTTTTCCTTTTTATCTTCAAAGGTCCTCATTCCACCCTCTTGTGAAGGAAATTTTCACTGGCTATAAGCTCATGGCTTAATATTCTACTTCGAAGATTCGATTCCATTGTCTTCTATTCTCTATTGTTTTTCATGAGAGAAGAGTGATAATTTGTAATGCTGCTTCTCTCTATATGAAGCATATTTTCTCTGATTGCATTCACTTTTTATTTTTTGTTTTTTTATGTTTAACTGAAATACTTAATTGTGACTCTTCACTGATGAGTGCTATTACTGATATTAAAAAAATTAACATTGATAAATTGTTAAAGTCACTCCTGAAAAAAAACATTTGCTTTTGTCCATATCCTGATAAAATAATCCTTATTGGAGTCCCGGTCTCCTTCATTTTAAAAAATTATTCTTTCTATTTGGTATTCTCCAAATGGATAATTGCTTATGGTTTATTTTAAAGATTATTGTTCTTCTTTATTATTTTGCTATTTCTAATCATCATTTTAAGGCCATTGAATAATTAAATTTTCAAACATATTGTTTTATTTTTCTATAAATTCCAGTTTATGCTCCTACAGGTCCCATTTCTCTGCAAAAATTTCAAGTCTGTTTATTCCTTATAATCACACAATTACTTTTTTATCTTTCATTTTGTCCTTTAATCTTTATTATATAAAGTTAATATTTTCATATGTTTGTAAATCTACATTTTTTTTTCAAAAAGACAAGTAAGCAGATACTTCTGTGACAATTTAATTCATAATTTAAACAAATAGTAAAAGTTTCACATGTCCAAAATTAATCACCTTCAGTTTCATCCTTCATATTTCTATGGCATCCTGTTCTGTCATTGCAGTCAATGGTAGAATGTTTTCATTCAGACCAATCCTACTATTTACATTTATACTGTATTTTTAATAATATTTAAATTTTGTTTTAACATGTATCTATTTCAATTAATTCTTGGCTTGCTTTCTTGTGGATTCAAGCTTCCCAGAAATCTTCATATGCCATTTATTCTCATCTCTCTTTCATTGCATTTTCCTTTTTCATTGGTGCATATTAATGTTTGGAACAGATATCCTTTTAATTCTTGAAACATGTTCATATTAACTGCTTTCAAATTGTTTGCCTGTTTGATATAAACTTCAGGTTATATCATGTTAAGTTTCATTTGAAATCCTTATAGTTTTTCAATTTTCAGATATACCTATTTTATATTTATTTCATAGCTACACTGATTAGTTCATTGTAAATTATGTCAATTCGTTTTATTCCTCTAAAGCTAGTTTTTGTCCTGGCAGTCATTACATTTCAATCTAATCACACTTGGATTTATCCTTTGCAGAGCAGATCTGGTAAGTTCAAGGAGTTCCCTAAGTGCTGCTAATGTGGTGGGACTTTAAACTCCAGACTGGTTTGGAGTTGATGTGGTCTTCCTTGTATCTCTACAAACTGTTAACAAGATAATAATAGTAAGAGTCCACACTGAATGAATTTGTTTCCTTGTGTGTCTAATACTGCTTGACTTCTAGTTTCCCTATTTTGTTTTCACATATGGAAGTTGATTACTGGTAAGCCTCAGGTGGTCATGCCCTAAAAATGTGTAGCCTTCCTTTTATCCAGTACTTCTACTCAGGGTCTCTACCAGCTATTGCTGCAAACTCAACACACACACACACACACACACACACACACACACTACTACATATACTCTCTGTGTACTGTTCCTACTGTTTTAGTCAGATTTTCTACTGCTGTCACTAAAAGACCCGAACAGCAGAATTATAGCGGAGGAAAGGTTTATTTGGGGTCTAACGGTTTCAGAGGTCTAAGTCTATGGACGGCCAAAACATTCCTTAGGGTTTAAGTGAGGACGGACATCATGGCAGAAAAGTGTGGCAGAGGGATGCAGCTTACATGATGATCATAAAGCAGAGAAAGAGAGAGATTTCGCTCTCCAGATACAAAATATATGTCCCATAACCACACCACCAATGAACCACTTCTTCCAGCCATACCCCACCTGACCCAAGTTACCACCTTGTTAAACCCATCAGGGATCAATTTGCTGATTAGGTTAAAACTATAGCCCAGTTACTTCTCCTCCAAAGATTTCTTGTATTTTCTCAAACATGAGCTTTGGGTGGACACATCACATCCAAACCATGACACCTACAGTAGACCACTGTGCACTAGTATGGCTCTAGCAAGATTCTTCATTTTTGGAAAATTGTCACTCGAAAGAGAAATAGGCATTCCTTTCATGAATTTCCATTATTTTCCCTGTGGTCAGTAATGTATTTTTTGAGGTCTAATTCCTGAAAGAGTTTACTTATTATATATACTGTTCTGTTATATTGTTTATTTTAGGACAGTAAAACAGTTATTTTAAAAATATAGCAACAACACTCATTCAAAAATACATATTGAAACAAACAAAAACATTATTAGTTCTAAGTTATTTTCTTTAACCATGATTAAATGAAATTAAAGACTAGCTTCACAAATACAGCATTATTTTAAAATTATAATTAAAATATATTAATTGATAGCAAATTTTATAACCTAGAACAGAGAATTCGCATTGTTTTCCCATACAAATGTAACATTCACAAAAATTGAATAGATGCTAACCTTAAGCCCAAGTTAGAACATACAAATTATATAGAAATTTTCAGATAACACTGACTGATAAGAATGTCTTAAATGTAAAAGTTTCTACAACATAGATATTGGTGTTTGCACAGACTGTGGAGAGCACATAGATATTGATGTTTGCACTTAATACCTTATTGAGGCAAAGTCCAAATCTAATCAGAAATGAAATATGGTGTTTTAAAAAAATATATATTGCAATAAACTTTATGTAATTACTCAGAAGCATGCATAATCCAGATATTTACTGATATAATGCTGCTCTCCACAGTGTAGCCTGCTTTGAGTTCCACCCATTCTGGGCTCCTTTCCCCTTATTAGTTCTGTTAGCAGTTCCTCCTCACTAGCTTTTGCACTTTATGTTGTTGCTGGACACACTGGCAAGTGAGTGGCTCTTGAAGCCTATGTTGCCCAAAGCTTTCACACTCCCCACACTGCTTTCCACAGCCTCATCACCCAGTGATATATTCCTGAGTCTCTCACAAACTGTGGAGAGCACTTAATTTCATTTTGGTCCTCTTGAGATCCTCTCTATTTTATATTTTCACTTAAAATGGTTTTTATAATACTCTTCTCTTTTTATTTCCCTTGAAGGATTTCCAGGACATGAAGGGGAGTTACAGATCTGAGTTTTCTTCATGTTTATTCAGAAAACCTCCTCTAGCAATAAAATAGTCTTAGACTCAATTATGTCTTAATTATTTTAATTAGATCATTCTTGCATCATCATTTTTAGGATATTTCTTACGTATGATTACTTTGATTTAGCTATGTACTATGCCAGATTACTTTTCCACTTAATAATTTAAAATGATTCACTGTGCCTATTTCATGTAATTTATTTTATCCTTTGTGTTCTTTGTGTTTCTATGTTTCTCTCCATTGTGTTTCTTTAAATGTTGCTGTCATGCGATGTAATCATTTTATGTTTTTTCTCTAATTTTTGACTGCTGTCAGTTCATTTCATCTCATGTTTTCTCATCATCTATTTCCTGAGTTGTATCTCTGATGATGTATCTGATTTTTCTAGGTAGATATAATAACTTTAATAATAAGTTTTATTTTTAACTATTGGAATAATAAGCCCCAGTTTTTTTTTTTTTGTTTGTTTTTTTTTTACAAATTCTTTAGTAACATTTTTCTGGTGAATTTTTACTTGCCATTTGATTTTTAATGGTAACTTTGATATACCCTGCAATTTCCTTTGATAACTCACCATTGCTGGGGTTTATTTTCTTGACAACTGTCTGAGCAGATCAGTGAAAAATAAGAACCAAGATCCTGTCCAAGGCTATCAGCAGTCTAGAATTTGATAAATCTATAAGTAAATTGAAATAGGTAAACATGGTTCAATTATTATTATTTCTTCTTTTCTGAGGGACAGAGATTTTCTGAAAATCCTCAACTGCGGGATTCCTCAACTGTGACATTCCTTGTTAAACCAGGACTTGTCTGTTCTTCATTTCCTGTCCTAGCTTGGGAAACCCTGTTGCTAGCTGGTGCATACTCCAACCATTGTAAATAAATTATTTTGGCTTTCTTTCTCTGCTTGTGTCCCTTTTCTTGGAGAAATTAAGTGTGTCGACTCTTTACTGAAATCTTCAATGGTGCTACCTTCTCTGCTCCTTTTCCTGAAACCTTCCAGATATAGAGTGGCATGCCCACTACTATGCTTTTGGTAGCATTTCTATGTGTTGTGCACTGTGTTTCATCTCAAGAGCCTTGTTGAAGGTAGCATTCCTGTCTCTCATTCTGTTCATTTACTGATTCTAGCAGAGAATTGTGTTCTGCTTCATCAAAATTAAGGAATGGTCAAGTGACTTTCAAATGAAAAGCAATAGATTATATTGTATTTAAGCATAGTAATTTTTTAAAATAAACAATGGAATTTTTATTATCCTAATGATGTAATTCTATGAAGAAATTTCAGCAGGTAAATCTTTTCATATAAGATGGGAACAGTAGACCTAATCTCTTTTCAACTTACGATTATATTTAAACTATTTGACTTTTAAAATTTATTTTAATGAATTGTTATTTACTATTCCCCTAATATTATAAAAGTGCTTAATGACACTTTCTTTATTTTTTCTAGCTCTAGTAACAACTAATTTGTAGCTTTACACGTGAATAACTGCAGTTTGGTTTTGCACATTTTTCCCAAATATTATTGAAGTTAAAATTAGTTGACAATAAAACAGACTTTGGTCTCTCTTTATTTTTTATAGTGTGTCATAAGCCCTCATTTAGAATACTAAAAATTTTGTTTAATTTTGGAGAGACTATTTCATTATAGGTTTTATATACACATTGTATTCAGCAAAAAAGAAGTCTACTAATGGTAAAAACCAAACAAAATAGCATTAAAAGAATTCATAACTTTTATCAGTTACAAGCCAAAATATTCAAAATTAAGACTTTGAATGTGAAAATTAAGGCAGCACTAAGTGGCCAAAAATTCACAAAATCGTAAAAAGTTATTAACATACACTGTCACCACGTTGACTGGATCACTTCTGCATATTTTCACGCTTGTCTGCTGGCAGAGTCCAAAGTTAACTGATAAAATGGGCAAGATAAAAGTTCTAGTTCTCTGCCTAGAAAGGAGCTGCATTTTTACTCGGGCTTACCAGTTTGTTTTCTCTTGCCTCAAGTGAAGAAACATTCTTTCCTGCTACACTCCAGTTGTTTGTGATGCTGCTTTAATTAGTTTAACCTACATATCCCTTTCTCTTTTAAGTCTTTTAATGCATGTTTTTATGATTTGCTTTGCTAATTCCTTCCTCTCTTCCAGGAACAATCATATTATAAATTGATTTATTTTACTTAAATATCATTCATAAAAGTATGATGTAGTATATTTTTGCATTCACAGATGTGAATATACTTTCTGGAATAGATAGGTCACTCAATAAACTGTTGATAAATCAATCACGTGATAAAAATTCCATTAATATAAGTTGCTGAACTAATGTACAGAACATAAAATCTTCAAGATGCACATACATAGAAACTAAATATATAAGTTATTCCCATTTCATCATTCTTTGATAATTTTTATCATTTGAATATGACATATATTCATATGATCTTTTAGAGCTGCAGAACTAAATTTTAAAAGTTAGTTTGTCTGTAAAATGGCCATACTCTGGACAAATTTATTGACATGTATTTTGCTGAAATGGCTAAGCAGAATTTTTCCATGGTGCTTTATATATTGTATTATATTATACAAAAGCATCAAAAGTAAATTATTTAAAATGGTATTAATTATTTAAAACATTGCTCTATCTACTTTCATGTATTTTCTTTTATTCCATCTGGTGTTCATTTTATCTGATAGAATTTAAATATTTTCATCATATAACCAACATAAGATAACTATTGAGAATGTGAGACGCCTACAAAGTGTAAAATGGAAAATTTAAAAATTCAATACATATAAATACCATTGTATTTGAACAACCACATTTTACATAGTCTTTCTGCTAGTTTTTTTCTAAAACAAACAAACAAACAAAAAACAAAACAAACAAAAACTCCAATTTAGTAATTGCAAAAGTAAGGTAATATAGTATTTAACATGTTTTTAATTTTTCCTAGTAAAATAATTACATTTCATGTCATAAAATATTGTATGAAACATAGGTTAATAATTTTTGTGCTATTTCATCTTTAATAAAATAATTAAAATTCTTATTTTTATTTAAAATAAATTATATTACTGAATATTTAAATAATGACACTTAGATGAACAAAATTATAAGACATACATTGTATTTTAAATATTTTTTAATTTTGCATCATATTTGCAGATTATATTTTTCCTAGCTCATCCTAAGAGAGTAAATACTTGCTCAGAGAACATAAAATTTTTGAGAAATTAGATAAAAATCACATTGAAAATATTTTTAAAGTTTAACTTAATATTTTACTAATTGAATACACTACAAAACCACAAACTCTAGACAGTGACATCCTTCATGAATGAAGCATTGGTTGCTATTGTATTTATTGTACAAAATAAACTTTTTTTTTTGAGGTGCCGAGTATTGAGCACAAGGTGCATCAGAGCTATATCCCCAAGCCTCCCCAAATCGTCTTTTCCACAACAGCATTACCAAAATTTGAGTTGACCCCAACACACGTGCTACCACGCAAGGTATTGCATTAAAAATAATAAGCTGAGAATTTCTTTACCATTTATTTTGGTTTTTAGCTATTTATAAATTATCCTGTCTCTACAAAATACCAAAAGTGTATAAAATCAAACAAGAATCAAGAAAATAGCAAAGAAAACAGTGTCTTTTATTTTACTTAAGAGAAACAATTTTTTATGCACCTTTGTCTTTTTGTCTACACTATGAATACCTTTAAATTAATAGTTGAGGATGGCTGGAAGAGGCCTTGTTTTGGTCAGATTTTTTGCTTCTCTTGGAATCAAAACATAGTCATTGCTAAAGTGAGAATGCAAAAGACCAATTATACATCTTGCACACTGTTGGTGGGATTGTAAATTAGCATTGGTCACTATAAAAATCAGTATGGATGCTCCTCAAAAGACTAGAAAATGAATCACAATATCACCCATACATACCATTCCATGGTATTTTTCCAAAAGAAAGTCAGCATATTATAGCAATCCATGTATATACATGTTACAGCAGTGCAATTCACAATAGGCAAGTTATGGAATTAGCCTAGGTGTCCAACAACAGATGAATGAATAAAGAAATTATATGCCAAATGGAGATTTACTCAGCTATAAAAATGAAGGAAATTATTTTATATTAAGGTAAATAAATAGAACTGAAGAACATCATGCTTAGTGAAATATGTCAGACTCAGGAAGAAAAGCGTTGTATGTTTTCTCTCACACGTGGAATCTAGGGAGATAAAAATGAATTAAAAAAAAAAGATGTATTAAAAATAAAAGGAACACCAGTAGAAGAAAAAGATAAGGATAAGGATGAGAGAAGGATTAAGAGAGCATTGTTATTGATATAATTCAAGTTTCACAAGCAGGACTGCACATAATACTATTTCATAGCCCATATGTGAGTGAATGCTTCCACTAAGCATCCTCATATAATTTCCGACTAAAAAGCAATAGTAAAGATATATATTGTTAGCTGGGTCATCTATGTTTATTATACTATTATGAAGTAAATTTTAATGGAAATTTTTAGTCTCCATTAAAACATTTTCTGGTAAAAATGAGACTTTTAATGCAGAAATTATTTATGTTCCATTTTATTATCCTGTTATTCTGTTAAAGAGGAAGATACTTTTAGAAGACATGTGTGTTTGAATTTGCATTTTTAGAGTTTTAGAGACTTAAATATCTCACACTTTGGAATGTCAGTAGTACAAGCCCATGACACATTTCTAGCGTATTGAAAGATGAAGTCCTGTGCAGTTTGTTTCCCACTCCATGGCTGGACCCTTGCCTGATTTTCCAAACTAAAACTGTCATAGCTGCCTGTGTAGAGTCATGGAGCCAAGTTACTGCTACCTTACAATGGCTCTGCTGCACATATTGGTGTCACCTGAAGAGAAGACTCCTGGCTTTTAGGTTACCTGTGAGCCTATATTAATAGTGCCTTGTTTCAGTTCAATGTGTCAAGTGCTCTTCTACCAGGATTCCTAATTGCCACTGAATCTTTATCATCCATAAGATCTGCTCACACCACAATAATGTGCAACCAAAAAAAAGTTGGGAGATGGGTAGAAGATAATGGTGGAAGTTTTTGAAGCAAACTTTAACCATTGGAAATCAAAGTCTACAGATACATGATTCTCCCTTCTTGTCTCTATGTGTTTTTGCTGTTGTTTGTTTTTTGTGTGCCTTCAGTAATAGTTTCATAAACCTGACCTTAAAAGTCCTTGATTCCTTACCCAGCCGGGTAACACACTTTCTCATGTTTATTCTTCCTCCTTGACTCTTTAGTCTTATTTTCCTATACCTATTTCCCTACATCTGCACTCCTGAATTTATTGTTATTACATTAACATTTCCTGTGCCTCTATGAGTAGCACAAATTAAGATAGGGACAGGGTGATAGAGTAAGACCAAATGTAGTTACTCTATATTATAAATCATATTAAAGGAAGAGTCATAGATTTTAGCAGATTTTATGCATGTATAATTATGAGATATTGGTGAGTTTTCAACAGAAAAAATAGTTCTACTAATTTTAATAAAATTCTGTTAAGAATGCTTCTCTGATTGATAGATGTTGGAAGTAGGATGTTAAGTAACAAACTAATTTGATCATCAAAGACTGCCAAATGTGCCTGACCTATAAAATACTACTTAGGTACACATATATCACATTATAATGTTTCTAAAATGTTTAGAAGTCAATTCCCAATTATAAATTCACTCATTCATATACCAGTATTTAATGAGTCCCTACTGTATTCCTACTGTGTTTAATATAGTCTAGTTACCCATGAACAACAGAGACAAATCTCTTTTCTCAATCATCGAACATTCCAAGCAGGAGCCAAGAAATCATGGAATATAGTAGGAGGGAAAGTGAGAAGACGGTGAATAACATAGGATAAGCCTGACTAGAGGAAAGCAAGGCAAGCCCAGCTGGTGAAAAAGAGGAAGATCCTCCTTGACTTGGAAATATTGTAAAGAACAACATAGCTACATATAGCACTGATGTTATTCCTCATTAGCTCCAAACAAACTTTTCATTGAATGCTTATAAAACATGTCAGGTCCTTGGCTAAGCACTCCATAGATATGTCTGTCTATACAGGGACCCTAGGGTAGGTAACATTACCATCATCCTTGTGCTTATGAGAAAATTGAAGTCAAGCCTGGGACAAACACTGTAGAGGAACCAGGATTCTGGGCTTTGGTGAGCTGAGCATAAACCCAGGACTGATCACAATCTTACACTGCATAACATTCTTCACGTTGAGAAAAGCTCAAGTTCAACCTCTGCTTAATTTTAAAGTTGTTTTTTTTTTTCTTTAAGAGGAGTGAAAATGTTAAATAAATTTTAAATAAAATGTCTAAATTTTATTCTGAGGAATTTTCAAAACATAAGAAAGGTAAAATAACTATATAGCAAAGAGTCTATAAAGTAAACATTAACTGATCACCAGAATAATTTTTTGGGAGAGAGGGGTTTATCACAGATTGAAATCAGAGGCTCTCAACCACCAAACCATATCCCCAGCCTTAATACCTTTTTTGTGTGTGTTTTATTTAGAGACACAGTCTCACTGAGTTGCTTAGCACCTTTCTTTTGCTGCAGCTGGTTTGAACTCACTATCCTTCAGTCTCGCTCTCTTGGACTGCTGGGATTACAGGTGTAATCATAAATATTCAACTCTAACCCTAACAGTGAACCTAACCCCCTAACCCTAACCCTAACGCTTCTGAACTTGGTTGAAAACGCATTAATTTTCAGAAGGTCCCCTTAGATATTTGATGTCATATGAATAACTGGAATTCTTCATCTTGACTCAATCTGTTAATCCACAGAGAATCAATCAACATATAATATTTTGTTTAATTTTTAAAAAATACTCCAGGATTGCTGTGGTTTAACATTAAATGAAATTATAAAAATACAGTAATACACTGCATCTGGCAAAACCATTGCATTTTAAAATTATTGTTTCCAAATCCTGATCAACTTATATTGTTCATTGTAGTTCAGATTTTTGCACAAGCAATAATTCTAAGGTGAAATATACTTAGAATTTTTAAAATGGATAATTCTTTACTTAATTGAGGCAAAATTTAATTAGGCAAACATCAAAAAGTTTTATCTGCATTTCACATATATTTTCTTGAATTTCAGAATATGAATTTTATATTTAAAATAATAAAAATTGACAACAAAGTGTTCTAAATAAAAATAAGTTTAGAAAGAGTTTTTTAAAAACATCAATTTACAAAGCAAAGTAAGTTGGTATTTCAAAATCTATTATCAGAAAACTATCCATGTCAACTTTAAAAGTGTTGATGGATATAAAGGACAACCAATTTCTTACATTTACATTAAGCTTTGTGCATTGAGAACATTTGTAAACTTTTTGAAAAACATAATTGAATTGAATAATTTGAAGACAATACTTATTTTTACCACTTTATAAACTGAATTGAGGAAGATATAACTTGATTAACCTCTGAATAAGTAGTTACTGATTTAATAGTTCATTTTAATTAAAATGGAATTTGAATTGAATACACTACTGAAAATATATTGTACATCAGACAGAATGGAAAGAATTCCATGATTTACTCTAAATATTTATTCTACTCAAAGTGATAATAAAATTTTTATTTTAGTTTTCTTTTTTCCTCACTCATCTTCACATGAAAAAGTGTATTATAGATAACACTAGATAATTTATTGTGGCATTACTGTAAATGATATTGCAAAAATTCTGCTTCATCATTATGTCAGAAACTGCTGATCTTTAGAGCTTTGTCATTTTCACAGGCTATAGAGTGTGTCAGGAAGAGTTAACTGGAAGTACTTCATTGTTACTGCATTCTTCCAGGTAATTTAAATAAAGACATTAAATAACCAACAATTCTATAATAGTTTATTTATTCTCAAAGTGAAGATATCAATTATCTAAAAGTCATAATTTAAGTGAGCCTAAAAATTATTCCAACTGAAAATAAATAACTTCCTCTTCATTTAAATTATATTCCAATAACTGAGTGACAGATTTTTTTTAGAAACCAAAATATTTAAAATATATTGTTGTTTTTTTTTTAAGTATAGGCATTCTACTTTTATTTATTTATTTATTTGTTTATTTATTTATTTATTTATTGCAGTGCTGGGGATCAAGCCAGCATTGCCTTGGCATTCTAGGCAACAGCTACTGAGCTAAAGTCCCAACACCAGTATCCTCTTTTAAAGCAACAGTTAACATTCAAATAGTTAACATCAAACCTCCCCAGAGAAATGAATTCTCCTATACCAGAAATACCTATGGCAAATGATGCAACCATTTTACAGAATTTTGATATTCTCCTTAATAGATGAATAATTCCAAATCACTGAAGGTGACAGAAGAAATTAAAAATTGCTGTTTATAATATAACATGCATTTATTTATTTATTTTTTCCTGTACTGGGATGGAACTCAGCACCTTGCACATAATAGACAAGTGCTTTACCTAAGAGCTACATACCCAGTCTTATTTATAATCTAACTTTAGTCAACTATAGAAATTTAAATTATGTTTAGAACACAAAATATTAACAAAATTATGTTTGGAAAAAGATCATATACAATGCACATTGCTGTTTGGAAATATCAGTGTATTTTTCAAGTGGTTCCAGATAACTAAAATATCTCCACATACTTGAGGATGTATTCTAGACAAGATATTCATTAATATTTGTTAGTTTATATCATTTATATTGAATTTGGTGACATGAATTTGGCTTTTTATTGCCCTATGAACTGTATGATAAAGAGTGCTCATTACTTTTAGTTTATTATTAACACTTTTCTGAACTTGATGAAAATGCATTAATTTTCAGAAGCTCCCCTTAGATATTTAAAGTCATATGAAAAACTGGAATTCTCCATCTCGACTCAATCTGTTAATCCACATAGAATCAATCAATGTATAATATTTTGTTTAATTTAATAAAAATACTCCAGCATTGCTGTGGTTTAACAGTAAATGAAATTATAAAAATACAGTGATATGTGAGGTAATTCAATTTAAAATTTAGACCTTTGTGATATAGAGACAAACAAGTTGTCAGTAAGTTTCATATGTATTTCCTTTCCCTAGAATTATGTATGATTTATAATTCATAAAAATTGTTTTAAGGAAGAATAAGAATGCCTATGATGTGATCTCCATGTCTCTCTGGGATAGTTATAAGAGCACTATACATTTTATTTACTAGAGTTGTACAGCAAGAGGGTACTTAGAAATCTCATCTCTCCTTGAAGCTGAAGGAATAGTGTATGTACATAAAACAATATTTACTACAGTGCTGGGAGGTATATAAATATTACTGCTAGGATGGCTGATTAGATTGTCTCACTGCACTTTCTGTGGCTTTATGTATTTGTGTTTGATGCTGTTTTTTACTCGCTTTATTTTGGCTTTTGATTCTACCTACCTCAGAGGCTTTCCATGTCATGACTGCTGGGCACTCAAGGTTACCTTAGTGATGTGAAAGAGTTAATGGGATTGTATCTATGTTTAAATTACTTCCAGGAAATAACTCCAGCTTTGGAGTGGATAAATGCAACTTTGTGTACACTAGAACTCAAGGTTAAAGTTTAAACTCTTAAAAAATAATAATTATGGGCTGGGGCTGGGGCTCAGTGGCATGCATGAAGCACTGGGTTCAATCCTCAGCACCACATAAAAATAAAATAAAGGTGTTGTGTCCACCTACAACTAAAAAAGAAAAATAATAATAAGCAATGGAATATGACCTTGAGAAAAATGAACAAGGAATATTTCCTACTTCCAAGTTCCTCTTACACTGTCCTATTACTCTCCTTTGAAATTACACTATTATAGAACTCATTCCCCATGAATGAAAGAATTATCCCCTATTAAAATGTAAATGCCCCGGAAAAGACAGAACAAGAATCAATCTATCATTTATACCTTAATGAGAAGAAGTCACTCAAACCCTCCCAATATTATAGCTATTTGAAATTGAACACTGATAGGATGGAGATGAGTCACAAGTACTTTGGGAAACAGGAGAAGTGAGGAGAAAAAAGAAAAATGGAACTTGAAAGTTCTGAGAATAAACACTGCACAACTTACAATATTACAAATATGTTGAATCATAGGTGATGAACATTTTTGAATTTTTTGAATCTTAGCTGAAATATAGCTATTATGAAACCTTACAATGACATACTGGCATTTGAGGAAAATAAACTACAATTATTTATTATTCTTTCCATTTTCCTTGTCAGAGGACTAACATTAAAGCTGAAGAGTGCTGAGGTCTCTGAGGTGTCCCTATCACAATATGCATAGGGCTATATTTTATGCAGTGTAGTTAGACCTGTTTTGAGAATATTAACAAAATTATTAACACATATATTCTGAATTCATAACAATAACTCAAGAGAAAATAAATAAATATAATAGTCACTTTTTGAAAGTGTTCTGCACATGATCTATAATGATTCTCTAGGTCATGTCACATCTCCATGACTTATCAGTTTGGCTCAAACATAAGTTTTTGAAAAAAATAATTATTTTGCAAGGCAACATAACTTCTAATTCTGCATTCACACTCTTTCTTGTGTAAATTGAATAAGATAATGTGCTGTGGATAGCACTTTATGTATTTTATATTTATTTTCATGTTTGTCATTATCGTTATTTTTTGTTTTTGTGCATGCACATGTGTTTTTGTATTTGTCCTGAGTTATACAAAACAGAGACACACTAGCAAACACATGGTTCTCTGAATTTGAGAGCAATTTTTACAGGACTTTTTAGATGGGTCTGTGTCCACAATAATATGCTGTCTTCCCATATAAATTTAAAAGGTAGATTAAGGTTATATTTTGGTTAAAAAATTTACATATAATATTATATGAAACATATTTTGCATTATATATTTATATGAATTTACACAACATATATTGTACATATATTATTAAATTATTACCAGCCATAACAAATCACACATTTAAATGAATTATATCTGAAAATATTTAATGCACTGTTAAGAAATCTATCTTGGGTCTGAGGCATCTATAATATGAATTTTATTTATGGGCATGATAAAATTAATCCTATGATTTAATTTGAAGGAATTTTATTTGTTTTTTCAAAAAAAATACATTTAAAAATATATGGTTATTGTGAATTTTAGGGTGGCAATATGTAATATCTCACTTGTAACCCAGAATGATCAACAATAAAATCTTACATACGTCTTATTATAAAAGACTATTTTTCTATACATTTTCAGAGTAAATATGATCCCTTGTTAACTATATCTAGCATTACTTTCATGTGTTTTTTTTTATATTATAATCTCTTTATTGGTCATCTGTTGCATTCGTTGTATCATTAAACATCTTCAATACTGTCTATACTTTTGTTTTGGGACTTCTTTGTCTTATTTTCATTCATTTTGTTTCATTGTAAAATATTAAATAATGATATAGAACTTGTGGAATAAATTTACCTTTACTTATTGGTGAGAAATCAATTATATAACTCATGTTACTTTTTTTTTCTTTTTTGTGGTGCTGGGGATTGAACCCAGGGCCTGTGTATGGAATTCTACCAACTGAGCTATAACCCCGGCTATAACCCCAACTATAAGTATATAAATTAAAAATATATTGGTTAGGTTGACAATATCAAACCTGGTTGAAAATAAAAATATAAACGGTGATACAGTATAGTTTTATATTCTTCTTTTTCTATTTTTAAGTCATCATCTTTCAGTTTACTCTTTTACTCTGAAACACAGAAACAAAATAATTAATTTATACTTTTATTAAAGTTGACACTTCATTTTTCTGTAAATCTAAAGAATTCCACTCTAAAATGTTCTGAATTACTAATGTGAATTTTATTTTTTATGTTCAACAAAAGTTATAATTTTATTACTGAAAAGAAAATAACAAAGGATAAACTGAAAAGACAGATTGCAATTGTCCAAATTTCATAGAATTTTTCTCTTTTCAACACTCAGCATCAAAACTGTAGAAAATTGCTTTTGAATACCTCTGTACCAGATGTCAGCCACCTTGCTTATCACTGAACAAGCCACATTTGAACTGAACAGCTCAGTATCGCATTGAGGGATGTGGCTGCTGATTGAACACAGGTGTAATGGTTGATATACTGTCACACAGTCTGACGTTAACCTAAGATCTTTGTTGAAATAGTTATTACTGATGGCACGAAATGTAATTGCTAATTTTCTGCCTGAGTGGTTACATATTTTCTCTAAATCTTAAGAGTTATTCATCCTTTTCCCACTGCCCATTCCTCAGAGTTTAAGGCAGATGTGTCAGTGGTCCATGGACCAGTAATTGAACCTGTCACTTGCAATCTACCAACTTCATTCTTCAGAAATGTGACTACTGCTTTATTCACTCTCCTGCTTATTTTTCTCCAGGTATCAAATGTCTTACTTGAACCTAAGCTAACCAGTATTCATTGTTTACCTTGAAGGGATTCTTTGGTCACAGAGCAAAGGAACTGGGGGTGACTCAAGTCTGACTCGATTTTTTTTTTTTAGTATTTTTCATGGATTGCAGTTTTTAAATGAACTTAGTTTATGAGCTTATTCATAATAAATCAGTCAATTGCACTCTGGGCAAGAAGGTGTGGAGGTGTAATGGAGAAAGGAGTGGGAGGTTGGGAAAGATTTGCTCTTCTCATTTGAATGAAAACCTTAAGAATGACTTAGCATAACTGAAGCTGCTGATATGACTCTCCAGAATTTCACTGAATAGCACTAAGCACTAGTGTTTTATACTCCAGTGCCATAGTTTTGACAATAAATATGTTGCCATAAACTCAGTACCAATACATTTTTCTGATTTATATTTTTATTTCTACTAAAACAATTTAAGTTATGCTACACAGGAAAACAAAAATATATGCTAAATTTAGAGGATTTTCCAGAAAATTCTTTTAAACGTGTTATTCTTTCAAATTTTTTTCAAAGTTAAGTTAGGCTCAAAAGACCACTTATTTATTTTGCCTGATTTAATTATCAAAAAATGAGAAAATTCTCTCTGCATCTATACCTGGTTGATAGCCAGAATTGCTACAAATAATTTCTTGAAATTTAAGATAGTGGTGCTTGTTTTTCAAAAAAAATTATAAAAAAGATAAAATAATAATTTTGGTTTATTGAAAAAACAAAAGCTCTTGCTTGAAATTCTGCTCATCTGCATCTCAGTGTCTTAAATTTAAAATAGACACAATAATCCCTTCATAATAGTTGATGTCAGTGTCAGATATATGGAGAAAAATCACCTTGGGTAAAATCTGACATATAATAGAGACTTAATGCATCGTATTTACTGCCAGGGGACCCTTTAAATATCCTGAAGTCCAAGTAATAATGAGACAATTTACTGATAGAAAAGCAGCTATCATCCACTGAAGGGCATCTAGGTTGGCTCCACAGTCTAACTATTGTGAATTGCGCTGCTATAAACATTGATGTGGCTGTGTTCCTGTAGTATGCCATTTTTAGGTCTTTTGAGTATAGTCCAAGAAGAGGAATAGCTGGGTCAAATGGTGGTTCCATTCCAGTTTTCCAAGGAATCTCCATACTGCTTTCCAAATTGGCTGCACCAGTTTGCAGTCCCACCAGCAATGTATGAGTGCACCATTTTCCACACATCCTCGCCAGCACTTGTTGTTGTTTGACTTCATAATGGCTGCCAATATTACTGGAGTGAGATGATATCTTAGAGTAGTGTTCATTTGCATTTCTCTGATTGCTAGCAATGGTGAGCAATTTTTCCTGTATTTGTTGATTGATTGTATATCCTCTTCTGTGAAGTGTCTGTTCAGGTCCTTGGCCCATTTGTTGATTGGGCTATTTGTTTTGTTGTTGCTGTTGTTGTTGTTTAACTTTTTGAGTTCTTTGTATATCCTAAAGATTAGAGCTCTGTCTGATGTGTGAGGGGTAAAAATTTGTTCCCAGGATGTAGGCTCCCTATTCATTTCAAATATTATTTCTCTTGCTGAGGAAAAACTTTTTAGTTTGAATTTGTCCCATTTATTGATTCTTGGTTTTAATTTTTGTGCTATAGGTGTCTTATTAAGGAACTTGGGGCCTAACCCCACGTGATGGAGATTAGGGTCTACTTTGTCTTCTATTAGACACAGAGTCTCTGGTTTGATTCCTAGATCCTTGATCCATTTTGTGTTAACTTTTGTGCATGGTGAGAGGTAGGGATTCAATTTCATTTTGTTGCATATGGATTTCCAGTTCTCCCAGCACCATTTGTTGGAGATGCTATCCTTTCTCCATTGCATGCTTTTAACATCTTTGTCTAATATAAGGTAGTTGTAATTTTGTGGGTTGGTCTCTGTGTCCTCTATTCTGTACCATTGGTCTACCAGCCTGTTTTGGTCCCATTGAGTTCTTTATATACCCTAGAGATTAGTGCTCTATCTGATGTGTGAGGGATAAAGATTTGCTCCTAAGATATAGGCTTTCTATTCATCTCACAGATTGCCCTTCAATAGATGAATGGATAAAAAAAATGTGGCATGTATGCACAATGGAATATTACTAAAAAATAAAAGAGAATAAAATCATGGCATTTTCTGGTAAATGAATGGAGCTAGAGAAGATAATGCTAAGTTAAGTTACCCAATCCCCAAAAAACAAATACCAAATGTTTTCTTTGATATAAGGAGGCTGATTCATAGTGGGATAGGGAGCAGAAGCATAGGAGGAATAGATGAACTCTAGATAGAGCAGAGGGGTTGGAGGGGAATGGAGGGGGCCTGGGGTGGGAATGATGGTGGAATGTGATGGACATCATTATCCAAAGTACATGTACAAAGACACAAATTGGTGTGAATATATTATGTATACAATCAGAGATATAAAAAAATGTGCTCTATATATGTAATAAGAATTGTAATGCATTTTGCTGTCATATATAAATAAAAAATTACATAAAAAAGAAGAACAGCTATCAACATTAGGAACTGGAGGGAGTATTTTCAAAGTTAGATAAAATCATAAATGCAGATATCTGAGGTTTAATTCTAATTGCGGAAAAAGGAAAAGTCAGATATGCTTCTTCTGGGATTGCAGTTGTCTGAGGTACATAAAAATTGGAGTGCAGTACTGTGCATATACATCAGAATTGTACTTAAATATCAAGACTGTTTTATATTTTTATAAATAGATTTTACTTAATAACCTAGAGTTAGTATTTAGTGGTACAATAAAGAGGAAAGTGTCATATCTTAAGTTATATTCTACTTTTTGTTTTTTAAAGTTTGCCAGTGGAATTTCTAATTTTAAAACTATAACTAATTTGTTTGACTTCAGTTATCTTTAGGTATAATTTAAAAGCACTTTGATTTGGTTTCTAGATGTTCCCTTCTGGATTGTAGAATTAAAGGACATACAATGGATGAAAAAACTTGGAAAAATTATTGACATAAGGAAATTAAATCTGAGGAATAGAGAATCTGTTTGAAACTGAAATTAAGAAATAGCATGAACATTTAGGATTTAGGAAAGATAAGTCACAAGGGCAAACTGTGGGACCAAGGATCTAAGAAAGATTTTTTGTTTTTTGTTTAGATGTTGTCTTGACCTAGTTCTAAGGCCATTTGTTTCTCTTGATATAACTATACATGTTTAAACAATGTACAAATCATAGATATAATTTTTCATTGTAAACCTAAAATATCATTCCTGTTTATTACTTGCAATTAAATTTTTCTCAGTCTATAATTGCTCTGACCAATATTGTTATTTTTCAACTTGTATTAAAATAAATGCACTAGTAAGATATTGCAAAATGTTCAGGTGATTTTCTTAAATTACCATATTAATTCTAATTTATATATATATATATATATATATATATATTATAATACATAAATATATTATAAATCATATTATAATTTTAGTATATAATGTATGATAATTTTTGTGTCCAAAAATTCTGCAATACAATATGCTATTTCTAAGAATTCCAAACAATATAGGTTTATATAGAAAAAAAATTTATCTTTTCCATTATTTTTCCCAACTACAGAAACTACAAAATGCTACAAAAGATATAATTTTTCTATTAATTTTTTCAATGGTTATATAAGTGCACAACCACTTAATTAAGTTTTGTTTCTTTTAATTTTTAATGAAACTAGTTATATAGTATGAATTATTATGGTACATTTCTTTCACTGCTTCTTCATGGATAACTTCTCAAGATTTACATTTAAATCTTATTTTTCTCTACTTTGCATAGTTTAGATAAAATTATTTAGTAAAAAATTACCTTATTTATTAAATCTCCAGATGATTTGTTATTTTTCTTTTGCAACTAACATTGTAATAAAATTATTTGAAAAAACATGTAATTAAAATATTATAAAGTGTATTTTTTCTGAATTACACTTTTGATTTTGTCTTTAGACAAATGGATTTTCTGAAGATTAATATAAAAATTAAAGTAAGTCTAATATTTTTATTTTTATTTTTATTTTTTAGTTATAGGTGGACACAATACCTTTATTTTATGTATTTATATGTGGTGCTGAAGATTGAACTCAGGGCCTCACATATACTAGGCGAGCACTCTACCACTGATCCACAGCCACAGCCCATAAAGTAAGCCTAATACTGAATAGATTTTTAAAATTAGGTGAAATTACCTGAAGCTAAAATAACTCCATCAAGTATGCACACTATAATTTCTGATTGTCTTTTGTGTTGCTCCTGATGAGAACAAATACAAACTAGGATAAAAAATATTTTAAAACAACACATGTTGTAAATATAACAGCATATAAATTATCTGAAAATTTCTCTGCTATTACAGAAATGTATCCTACAGAAAAAGTAAGTTTGCTTTATCCAGCAAAGCTTTAAATATCTCCAGTAAACGAGTAAATGAGATTAAATTCCAGTAGAATATTATTGTACAGCTAAATTGTTCATCTAATTAGAGATTGTTTCCTTATTATCAGTTATCTGAGCTTATTTAGGATTAATATTGGCTTATGACATTAGTTAATATGTTCTAATTTTATATAGAAACCATCTTTACTAAATATATAACAGAGGAGATAAATTCTGCTTTCAGCAGATGAGGGAAATTGATGCTCAAGGAGATAGTGTGCATTCATCAAGATTATTTAATCAAAGAACTCTGAGTTCAAACCAGGAATTTGAGTCCCTGGCTCTTCTTTCCACTAGATTATGTGTTTTTTAATAGTATACTTGCTCATACAGTAAATGTTTGTTTAATAGAATTTTCTTTCATATGTCACATGTATTTGTAAGTCAAATAATATAACAGATAATTCAATTCTTTAGTGAATTAAGTGCAGAAACCTCCCAAATGAGACAAGAGAATAAGTTACTAAAAAACAGAAGCTCATAAGAGTCCATTCCTATTGAGAATCATATGCCTAGATTATCTGTTCAATTGCAAGCCATACTAAATTCATACTTTGGAGTCTTCTCATTTCAAACTAAGAGTGACTAAAGAAAGTAGGCTGTTTAGTAAAACAGTTTGCTTATTATGTTCTCCATTTTTCCCTCCAAATTTTTAAGACACATTACTAACAATGCTCTGTGTCCTAAGAGGCTATGCCATCTATCAAATTCTTTTGCCCTTTGGCTTCCAACTAGATTTTATAGGAAAAAGGAGACTAGGAAACACAAATTGCCTGAGTCCTTTTTTCTTGTTCAAGCTCTATCTCTCCCTGCATGCAGATAAGTGCTTCCTTCCTGAAACCCCTAGCTTGAGTTCAGTAAAGGCCCAGGATAGCTCCATACAGTTTGCTTCTCTTCATAATGCTGACAACTTTTGAATGTATCATCTATTTTCTCTTAGACCTTGGCTGACATGAGACTTTTCAGTAAGTAGAATACAAAGAATCTTCATTTAACTTCCAGGTATGATGAAAGGGTAGTTTTAAGATTCTCAGTAAACACAAAGAAGGGATTTTAAAATATGTTAATTATTTCCACAATTGATTAAAGAATACTTAACCAGATTCCTTCCTTCCATGTTTTCTTTCATTTTCTTTCTTTCTTTCTTTCTTTTTTTTTTTTTTTTGATACGGGGTATTGAACCCAGGGTTGCTTAACCAGAGAACCACATTCCCAGACCTTTTTTATTTGTTATTTTGAGAAAGGTTCTTGTTAAGTTGGTTATGGCCTCACTAAATTGCTGAAGCTGGCCTCCAACTTGCCATCCTACAATCTCAGCCTCCTGGGCTACTGTGATTACAGGCATACACCACTATGCATGGCTCTTTTTTTTTAAATTTTTTATTTTTTTTACTGTTGGACTTTTATTTCATATATTTCCCAAATGAATGACAGAATTGTGGGCTACAGGACATCCATGAAGTGCAATTCACTAGGCACCTATTCTTAAAAGTAGATCTGTATGCTATTTAAGACTGATGTGCCAATGGTTCTTGTTAATATAATAGTGAGGATAGAAAAGAAATGGATAAGTGGTATCTGATTCCTTCTCTAGAATATCATCTCACCTGAAGTCAGAAAAGCTAACGGTCTGAAGAACACTGATTTATAATATGATAGGATATGTGGGCAATTTTTTAAACTAGCATATTTTTTATGTCCATCCCTTAATATGTTTATAGAACATTCATTTCATAATAACTCAGAAAATAAAAGTAATATATCATAAATGGAATAACTTATAAATAAAAATAATACAAACAGTGCACAAGTTATTGTCATTCCTTTTCCACACATACAAAAAACTGAAAATAAAAAGAGGAAACAGTTGAAGGATATACATCATGGATATCAATTTTACACTGCCACAAATATATTTCAAAAATTTATAAATTCTCAAATAAGTAATACACAATTTATAAGAAAACTATAGCAGAATAAAATCACATAAAGAGGTGAACTTTGTAAATTGAAAGAATTTCAGAGAAAATTGAATACTCCTGTAAACTATTTATAGTTAAGCAATAACCATTAAGAACAATGTAATGTAGACTAGATAATGGTAAAACAAAATTAGAGACAAGAAGATCATATCAAGGAAAAACATTAAGCATCTCAAGAAAAAGTAAAGAATAGAAAAACGTAAATATTAAAAAGATAACTAAGAACATGTGTCAGGAAAATAATCAGTGTTCTTTGGAAAGAAAATAAGATCTAGGAAGCAATGAAAAATTATCTAAGATGAAATAGAAAAGGTTTAAAAAAAGATTTAAAGAAACAATAAATGATTTTTTTTTGTGATGACCTAAATCAACACACCTAAATCTTTTATGGTGTGTAAATACAGAATTGTTATATATATATATATATATATATATATATATATATATATATAAAA
>NW_026000026.1:62666778-62687415 GCF_001458135.2 Marmota marmota marmota | reverse complement strand
GAAGGAAGGAAGGAAGGAAGGAAGGAAGGAAGGAAGGAAGGAAGGAAACTGAAATGTAGCTCAGTGATACAATAAAGTGCCCTGGGTTCATTCTCCAGTACCAAGAAAAAAACAAACAAGAATACAGGAATTTCTATTCTCCACATCCTTTCCAGAATTTGTTTTTATTTGTCCTCTCATTGATTGCCATGCTGACTGGAGTAAAATGAAATCTCAATGTAATATTGATTTGCAATTAGCTGTTGCTTTTGTCATTAACCATCATTGTTCCTTTTGTAGCTACATAGCCCAAACCTGTGTTTCCATGTAGCATTTTTCCCCCTGTGTCTTCACACTGTTTTCCTGTAAGGACACTGTCTATATTGGAGAAGGATCTACCCTATCCCAGCATAATCTTATTTCAGGAAATTATATTTACGAGAACCCTATTAAAAAAAAAAAAAAAAGACCACGTGTAATATTGAAGATACTAATTGACCCATAACAATTACTGATGTGTGCTACAACAAAGGTGGACATCAAAAACATGGACATAGAAAAGATGGACACAAAATATCACATATGACATATTATATGACACACCCAGAATAACTAAAGTACATAGACAAGAAACCAGTTTGAAGTTGGCAAGGAATAAAGAGAAAGAGAAAATGGTGAGTAGCTATTTAATAGATTAAGGTGCTACTTAATCAGAGTGACTCCTTGTGGTACAATTAAAATATTGTAATTTTTACTATTCTGCTAAGGCTTTCCCAACAAATTGCCTCAAAATGAATGGCTAAGACAACCGGTACTTATTTTATCACAGTTTTAGAAGCTGGAAGTCAAGATGAAGTAATAACAGGGCTGAGTTTTTCATAATCTTCTCTTCATTTAGATAGCTGCCTTCTGACTATATTTTAATTCTACAAGTTGTATACAATTATCCATGTGTATAACTTCTATTCATTGAAAATAAATACAATATATTTTTTAAAGCATAAACCAGTTTATGTAAATTTTTTTCAGTATTGGAGACTGAACCCAGGAATGCTCTACCACTGAGCTACATCCCCATCTCTAAGTTGCTAAGACTGGATTGAAACTTGTGCTTCTGTTGCTTTTACCTCTGAATTGGTGGTATTATAGGTATGCCCCATTACACTCGGCTTGTAAAATGAAATATCACCTGAGACCTCATTTTAGAAACTATGAAGAAAATTTATCCTCAAATTGAAATACTAATCTATGAATGCTAAATCTCTTCTTTTGATTTAAAAAACTATGTGGAGATAATTATTCAAAAATAAATATACCCTCATTATTTATGTGGAAAACTACCACCATTGCCTTTCATTAGCTGTACATTTTTTATGTTAGACTAGGGTCAACGATAAAATCTCAAACAATGCAAGTTAATAGTGCTTTCAATATTTGATGTAGTTCAAGGTTAGTATTGGAAAATGAGTCCAATTTTAAATAGCAATAATTACACTCTCAGTGTTTTACTATAATTAAGAAGTAGAAAATTTAATTGATATCTTGCTAGGCATATTACCATCTCTGCTATTTCACATTTTCCCCTATATCCTCCTATAATCCATAACCTTGTAGCACTTAGAGTTATAGCTGATAACCATCCTGCTATTTTTCAGCACTTATCACTATAACTCAAAGAAAGTTTATATTCTTTTTGTGTTAAGAACTTTTTTTCTTAATTTACTGTAGAATTGTGCTGAAAGTAATAAATTATTTCCAACAGGGATAATTCAAACTAAGTTGTCGAATTGATCAATAGCCCTACCTAAATTTACTATCATTCTCTCATACTTGGAAATATATAATACAAGCAGATTTTCACCTTCTTTCTTTACTTGCAACACTAACTCAAGGTTATGAGAATATGTATATATATATTTGTGGAAAACATTAAGTTCTAGGTCATCCATTGACACTAGACATCTACATACTATACATACTATACCTAATTTTTTAAAAAAATCTAGTTTATTTATAATAGCCAAGGATAAAATAGGAATGCACAATTCCTCAACCCCCCACAGCCTTTTCTGTGTTTTAAAGCCCAGGTTTGATGTGCAGTAGTTGGCTTGCCTTGAAAGTGCTACTTCTAATACTTTCTTATGCCTGTAAGGCACAATCTCAATGTCAATTCCTGAAATCAGTCTGGCATACAGGAAACATCAGGGTTAACTAGTGTAAAAATGTATAGATACAAGAAAAGAAAAACAAGAATGGGGGAGAGAAAGAAAGAAAAAAGGAGGGAGAAAGATTTAAAGGAGAAATTAAGGAATGGTAAAAAATAGTAAACTGATTTATTAAACTCATCCATAGAATACTTGATAGGTCTTTGGTGACAACTTATTTTATCTTCTATCATTGCTCGCCTGCCAAACTATGCAAATTATGCACACTATTTCAATAATTAGGGTATCACTTTCTGTAAATGTAAAGAAATTAATCCTGTAACATTTATCTTATTTTAAAGACAGTTTGAGCATAAAGTGATCACAAATATACGTAGTTTCATTAATATTACTACATCTTGATTCAATGAGAGATTATTATACTTTCAGCTTCTTTGGATGTCTACATTTCTTTTTCTTCCCTCTTTTCGAGCTCTTAGATATGATATATCTTTCAGTCAATATCTTCAGAATTCTCTAAGACGCATGTCCAAATCATAAGAAAGAATAAAGTTCCAGCTCAAGCATCCAAATTTCATGTTCGAGAACTCAGATCTCAAGAACCTTAAGTAGCACAGGTAACTCCAGGTACTTGTGACCATGTATAATTTACCACTACCCTCTGAAACCAAGTGGAAACTATGTACCCGGATTTAGCAGAGGCTTCTTCACAAAAAAAAAAAAAAAAAAAAAACTGAGCAATTGTCTTGGACCCCTGATGTGGAATCACCCATCACTGCACAATGTTTTATAGTAACCTACTATGGCATTCAAGCATCTTTGATTTTATAATCAAAAAGGTGTGGCTTTATAGTCTAGGCAAAATGAATGCATATCAGACTCAGAACATTTCAAAATTTCTAATTTAAAAAAACTGAAACTTTATGGATTTAAAGACCATTACTATTTTTCAAAGTATATCAGGAATTATCTTTTGTACTATTTCAAAATTTGTGTGCTGTGAAATATTTGATTACCTGAGATTGTTAAATTATAGAAGTAGTAACTACAATTGATTGCCATGCAGATAACATGAGTGAGTGAGTCTGGATAGTATTATGTGATTAGGAGTTTTATGAATCTTGTTGAACAAGAAAGTTTATTTTCCTAATTCTGTCCCTAAAAAAATTGTCAAGAGGATTATTGTTATGCTGAATTTGAAACAATATTGTACATGAATCTTTTTCAAGAGAAAATGAAGATTTTATGTTTATGTCAAATCTTCTAATATTTTAACTTTATAAAATATATTACTAAAAGAGAAAATACTAGAGGCAGATCCAAAGAATGAGCGATCACTTTATCAACTCCATTTGTTATGGCTGATTAAAAATCATTCTATGGTTAAATTTGCTTTGGAAATTTTGGCATAAACAATTTAAAAATTATTTTTCTAGGACTTTTTTAGCCTGCATTTTTAAAATTGAATTGTAAATTCTGAAAGTTAATGTGATATGCAGAAGAATTCAGAAAACAAATATAAAATATGAGCCTATTTTATAACCATAAAGTATAATTCAACATTTTTTCATTAGCTACTGAAGTAGAATCATTAATATTTTCCTGTTTTGCAAAGATGGCTTTTAAAAAGTGCCTGAGGAGATTACAGGCACATTGACAAGACTTCTTACCTGTTAATGAAAAATTCATTATACTCTAATGAAGATTAAAAAACAGTTATATAATCATCTAAGAAAGCAACATATTTCTCTCTGGAGGCCCCATTTCCTTATTTTGTGTATTAATCCTTAAGTATCATGGCCTATTTATATTATTTGACATTCAGCTTCTATATTCTACATATTCATTTTCAAATTCAATACATACAATTCTCATGAAATTTCTTTGTCTAGAGAGGCAACTACACAAACCAGACAGTTTATTTACCAGGAATGATTCTCATTATAAGTTAATAAGTGAAAGTGGTGGTTTGGATGGATGTTAGTCTTCTGTGACTTTATTAGCATATGTTAACATGTTCAATTCTGACCAAATCTGTAATAATGACAAGATTAAATTTATGGACCCTTGTTGGAAACTTAAACTTAAATTATAATAAATAGATTGTGTTAAAATTTCATATTATGGGGAACTATCTGAGTAGTTAGGTATCCAGAAATATCCAAGTTTTCATGTATTCTCTGCATTGACCACTTTTTTACATATATATTAAAGTACTAGGAAAAAGTAAGAGAGGACATTTAAAATATTCTTAACAAACAATTGTATGTTGCACCAACATGCATAATAGTGTGTAAATTCTCAGAAGATTTATAGTAAGTTTTGGAACACAAATAATAAATTGAGAATAGTTGTGAAATAAAACAAATCAACAAATTTTACTTTATTGAATAGCCAAGCAATTAATGTTCTACCACAATAAGACATTATCAACATTAATTAAAAAGAAAATACAGAAAATACTATTACAGTATTTCAGCTTGATGATATAAATCAAAATAAAATTTTATGTAATTATGCTATTAATGTAATTTTCTTCTAAATATTTATTTGTTCTTAAATAGAAAATATGAATTTTATTAACACAAAGTGCTAACATAGTGAATGAGTAAATGCCAAATTTCTTCTTAATCATAATAAATTTTTCAGAAGCATGAAAAATTGTTTTAAATATTATGACAATGTATTTTTGTACAAAAATGCATACACTGATTTATGTATAATAACCAAAACTTATATATGTCTCTAGAACCTTGACTTTCATTATCATCCTTAACTAACTGCAAGGTAGATATTATAGCCTAAGTTCAGGTACATTGTGTTAGTTTATTAAATTGTACAAACTCCTGTGAATGTTATTGCAACAAAAGCATGGCTATTTTTTTTTTTCAAATTTGCCTCATTTGCTGGGAGCGGTGGCTCATGCCTATAATCCCAGCAGCTCAGGAGGCTGAGGCAGGCAGATCCCCAGTTCAAAGCCAGCCTCAGCAAAAACAAGTCATTAAGCAAAACAGTGAGTTCCTGTCTCTAAATACAACACAAAATAGGCATGGCAATATGGCTCAGGGGTCAAGTGCCTCTGAGTTCAATTCCTGGTATTAAAAAAAAAAAAAAAAACATTGCTATTTGAGATAGATAAAAAAATATATCTATATATTTGATATAGAGAAATATGCAGGGTTGAAAATCAGAATTGATCTCAGAAGTGTTCTTAACTTAAAATGGGAAATGGAAAAGAAGACTAGAATTGAGAGTTGAAAAAATGTTGAACGTGTAGCAAGAACAATGGAAGGCAAGGATCTATCATGACTTTTACAGAGATGGTCCATAGGGTAGGCTACTGCCAAAGTTCAAGTGAAGTATGTGTGGAGAGCTAGAAAAGAGTTCCCAGTGTCTGGATAAGAGTAGTTTCTTTGCACTGAGAAAGTAGAAGTAAATATGTATGAGGAATGAAAGGAAGTTGGAGAAAAAAAAGAAAGAAAGAAAAACTTGTGAAAATATCTTTATTTGAGGATTAGGTTAGGATGATACAATGTTTTTGTAAAATTTATTTTAATGCCAGAAAATAACTACAAGGAAATGAGGGGCAGGGGGAGGGAAGGAGGGAAAGGGAAAGAATTGAAGACTTTAATTTTATAGTCTTTTAAATATATGAAGAAATATTAACCAGAGCAAAGTAAGGAGCCACTACTTCACAGTACACGAGGAAGGGAAGAGGAACACTGGATGGAAATGTTAATGTTTTAGTTTTTCTGTGAGGCACTTGATGTCCCCCTTGATACTTTTTATTAGTGCTAGAAGGAAGATTTTTTATACAAGTCTGAGGGATAATACACAAAAAGTAAAAGAGGTATGGGAACAAGGCCTAGTATACTGTAGAGGTCAATGTGACCAATATCATTACATGAACATGAAGACACATCAGTTAGCAACATGTAGCAAGAAATGAAGCTAGTCTGATTTCACAGACTTTGGTTTCCTTTCTTCTATACAGTTCTCACTAGTGTTGTGAATATAGGCCACAGAGCTTGGTTAATTCTACAGTGTCATATAGTCTGCTTTAGAGATAGACATATCTAGGGAATAGGTCAAAATTTGTAAGGTAAATGTCTGTGGAAAGAGCCACATTCTTCAAATCTGCAAATGAGTTTTAGGATATTTTTCCTGGATAAACAAAGCATATTTATTCCTGGGGAGAGAACATGAGTCAGTGCCATGCTTCCTCTGTGTACTTGCTGGGTCTCAACAAGAGTATGAATGACAGAGTGCATATGTTTTATGTCAGATGTTTAAAAGACATAAATTAATCTAATGTTCTTAAAGGAAAAGTACACTGGTCTTGGACCTTCCTTAAATGTAAAAACATAAAATTATAATGTTTAGAATTCAACTGAGCAAAAAGTCAGATATCTGATCAAAACAATGAATATGAAAATTTTTTTTTCTGATTAAGACCAACACTCAAGGTTAATGTTTTTATCAGTGATTATTCTTTGTGATGACTTATTTTTATATTATATTCACAAATTTGATCAGGGAAATCTTTTACATGTATGTGATTATTTTTACTTTTTAAAATGTTGTGAGTACCTCAATGATTATCTACTTTTCTCAGATTTCAATAGCTCCACCTTTGCAGACTTTGTCTATTATATTCTCAGTGTGTATTTATCTTTACTGATCAGGAGAATAAATAAAAAGTAAAGCTGAGCACAATGGCACATACCTGTAGCTATAGTGATCCTGGAAACTGAGGTAGGAGGATTGCAAGTTCCAGATCAGCCTTAGCAATTTAGCAACATCCTCTTTCAAAATTGCAAAAAAAAAAAAAAAAAAAAAAATTATAAAAGGTCTAGGATAAGTCTCAGTGGTAAAATGTCCTTGGGTATAATCTCTCTCTCTCTCTCTTTCACACACACACACACACACACACACACAAAAGGGAAAAATAAAATGTTACTGCATTATAATATTTGGCTGTATTTTATTGGTAATGCAACTCATGTAAATATGAAAATATCTAAATTGGATTCTTTTTAAATAGAAAAAAATATAAATTTTATTAACACATGGAATGTTACAGTTAATATTATTTAAAAAATATGTGTGTGTGTTAGTGTACAAGTGTACATGCACGTGTACTACAGTTTGAACATAGGAGTTCATGATGCACGCTAGAAGCACTCTACCACGAAGCTACATTACTAGCCCTCAGTTAATATTATTAAGTGAAGCTGAAATTTAAATTTTACCAATTATTTTCAAAATTTTATTTTTTTATTAAATATCTTCATTAAAATAAAACTACTCAACATATAATTTCTTTATCCATGGAGCAACAATGTAACAATCAATTGATGCTTCATACACATTTTTACTTTATCTAAATATGAGCAAATTTTAGAAAAAAAATGTTAATTGCTTAATTAATGGTTATATGCAAGTGTTGCAAATGCTGTCCAATTTGCAAGCAACCCTGGATTCAGGAAAAGCAAACAAATTGATATTCAACTCACTAGAAAACAGCATTTTATTATATCAATTTCAGGCTATCTGAAAAAAGAATTTGACCATGTAATTGATTTATCTTTTATCTCAACTAAGTATTTCTGCTTCAAAAATCTTCCTTGCACACTGAAATATCAACAGTATTCAACACTAGAAACAATATAACTAACATTTAGATGCAATTACATTTGTGTGTGTGAAAATATAAAAGAGGAAAGGAAGAGAAGAATTTCCCTGTACCCTGATGATGACAATGAGAAGAGTATGATTTGTGTTGCTGTGGTCCACACACTTAAGGTAGGCAGATGCAGAGACAGAGGTAGGCCTGTGAGGAGAGCCATGCAGGGTGGAGAGAGGGATAGGGGTGATGGGGGAGAGAAAGAGGAGAGAATTTCAAGTCCTCCCCAGATTTCATGACTCAAGAAATGATCCATTCTTCAACATGACTGAAAACTGTACTAAGTGTGAATACAGTTTTTGGTGGGGAATAAGGAATTTGATGTTAGGATCTAGACAATATGGGTTTTGTACCAGTTGTTAACAAAATTGAGGTGCCCAGGACATGGGATCTTGAGCCTAATGAAGAGTTTTCATCAATCTGCTCATAGAAGGCAGCCATCAATCTATGAGGAGCTAATGAGATTTAGCCCTTCATGTTGAGAGCAGGGAATATATAGCACAAAGCCTATCAATGCACAGGCAATAAAATCAGGTTTTCAGAGTCCTGTTCAGATAATCCTGCTCTTCCCACCACAGCCAGGAAAAGAGGTTAGCCTATAAAAAGTACAAGGGGGGTGGGGTGGGATTGTAGCTCAGTGGTGGAGCACTTGCCTAGCATGGGTGAGGCACTGGGTTTTCTCCTTCGCACCACATGAAAATAAATAAAATAAAGGTATTCTGTCCATCTACATCTTTAAAAAAATAAATAATAATAAAAAATTACAAGGGGAAAGGAAAAAAGAGAAAATACGTCAAAAGATAACAACAACAAAAAGATATGTATGATGAGGAGTGATTGATGAGTGTACAAGATGAGACTGATGGAAAGGGAATGGTAAGGAGAGGAGAGGAGCATTCAAGAATAAAGATGAACACATTTAGTGTTCCTGTGAAAGATCTGAGGAAATTAATAAATCCATGAAGAGATTAGGTGTTACTTATTATGTCAGAAAAACCAGAGTTTGAAAAAAAAATAAAAGATTACAAGACTACTTTAGGTTTATGGAAAGAAGCAGGGAAAAAGCAAAACTCACTTGAAACAAAGATTTTTTGATATCCAAAACCTGAAATTATGGATCACTAAGCAAATTTTTCAGAGTCACTGAATCAAACATGATGAGGGCAACACTTGGAGTGATAGAAAGTATGATGCTAAAAGTGAAGGATAATGAATAACTATGAACGAGTATAGTGCACATAAAGAGTTAAGAGTATTGAGAATGCACAGCTTCCTTTTAATAAGGTTGCTATAGAAATGGCCTTCTCAGGAAAGGGTCATACAATAATTCTTTATTTCCATTGGTTTTCTTAATGTCTTTAATTATTTCTTGATTCAAGTTATAGATAAAACAAAGAGAAGAAATATGTCACAAATAAATAAATAGCCGTAATGAAATTGTAGGAAGTGCACAGAGGATAGGGTGGAAATAGTGTATGATTGATAAAAGAGATATTTAAATGTTAGACAGTGATCAAGGATAGCACAGTCTTGAACTTTGGTGAGTTTAGCAAAGGATTATTACTAAAAATTTTCCCCCAGTAGAATTTGTGTAAAAAGATATTCAGGGTAGGAGAGGCAGAGTACTTAGGTTAGAATATGGATGTACTCTTGGACAGATTGTATCAGAATCATCATTCTATTTATTAAATATGCAGAATTTTAGGTAAAAAATCCTAGATTACTGAAGCAGGATAAATGTTATTGGTGCCAGAAAATGAACATTTAAAAATATAAAAATGGACACAGCATGTATATATAAAATACAAAAATATATATTTTATAATATATAATGGACCTATAATGAAGTACCCTTTTTTTCATATATCAGGATTTGAAAATGACCCTTCTTCGAAGCTTTATGGTTCAGACAGAGACTCTCAAAACAAGACTTAATCTCTGAGGTTAGAACACATAATATGCTGACACTGAGAGCCATAGCCAAGTAGGAATGATGCATGGCATTTTGGGTTGAAAGGTGATGCCAGCAAGCCATTGAGATGATAATGATTATGTTAAGATGTGCATTCAATTGGAGATTAGACCCCTGCTGTTCGCCTTGGCCTGCTACTTTGGAGCTCTCCTGGGACTCTCAGAGAGTTCCCATTGGTTGGGGAAGTGCGGTAGGAGGGAATTCCGGAGGAGGGATTTCCTGTTGGTGTAGTGTGTCCTGGGAGAAGGCCACATGCATGACATTCGCGGGAGTTTTGGAAATAAAGTTTGTTCCTGCTTGAGTGGCTCGTGATTTTGTGCCCAGCCAGACTGCAGCATGCTGAGACTGGCTTTTTCCTTTTGTATGAGACTTATGCTTTTTAATTCAATAAAATACAAAAATAACTAGGATTTATGTGGTCTGGAGTGCTTCTGATGCTTTGAGGAGAAACAAAGCATTTGAGAAAGGGAGGAGATAAATTTATTTATTATATTTTGCTAGTTAAGACAAGTTAGATCACTCATGAAAAACTTTAAAACAGTATCATGGTTGCTGTTTGAGCTATGCTACTTGGCATGCAGTCACAGTTTTATAGACTTTAGATATATGAAATTTTAAAGACAATGATATGCCTATACTATTAATTTTAGCCAGATTTGCTCTCCCTAATTATGATTTTTAATGAAAATGAGCCAAGGGGTTAGAATGCCTAGAGTTAGTGTTAAGTGGTGGTCACAGGGTCTGGAGTTATTTTTATAATTGATCATCAACAATAAATTCAATATAAAAATATACTTAGAACTTTGAGATAAAATTGAAGCAGAACACAAAAGCAAAGGAATGGTCTATACAAGTTTAGACTTAAACATATACTTTGGCTTGATATAGACTAAATATCTTGTGTACCTCCTCTAAGCTCACATTTTGAAATTTGACTCCCAATAGGATGGCATTAGTATTTGGTATATTTGGGAGATGATTAGCTCATGAGACCAGAGCCCTCATGAGTGAGGCCATTGCCCTTTTTATAATGGATCTCAAAAATCTCCTGCTCCCTCTCTACTATGTGACAAAGAATACCATAGTACTGATAGGGAAGATGGCACACGCCTGTAATCACAGCTACGAGGGAGGCTGTGGCAGGAGGATGTAGTTTGAGTTCAGATTCAAGAATTTAACAAGACTTTGTCTCAAAATAATGGCAAAGTGCTCCTGGTTTTAATTCCCAGTAGAAAACAAAACAACAACAACAACAAAAAACAGTCAATTCACCAAAAATAAGGGTCCTCTACAAATTCTTATCTGCTGGTTTTGATACAGGATGTCCCAGCATCCATAACTATGAAAAAGAGATATCTGTTGTGTATGATTCATTCAGCTTATGGTATTTTATTATTATAACCTAAGTGGTATAGGATAATACTTTTTCAAACTTTTATCTAGATGGGTTACTCCAAATTTATGTTTATTTTAAGATAAATGTTCTATGAAATTTTGATATTAAATATACAGTTTTAATGTGTGTGGGTAATATTAACTCTTGTATATTTATCACATTGATCCTGATATTAAGAAAGATGTAAGGTTAAATTGATAGTTCACTATAAATGGAAAAATTCTATTCCTGGATCCTATATATATCATGCTTTCCTCTATATGGATACTCTCTGGTAAATAGATACTGAGTTAATTTATTTTAAATCACTCTATTTAAAGGATGGTGAAATACCAATAGTTTCATAATTCATCAGAGAACATAAATACAGAATAAAGCACATAGCATCTTAAAGCATCCTGATTTTGAAAAAAAAATATTATAATATATAATAAATTTCAAAGACTAAAAACGTTTCATAAAACAAACATTTTATTTTAAAATATATATGTAATTCAGTGGTAAAACACAGAAAACTCAAAGGAAATGGAATTTTCAATTGAATAAAAAACATCTACATGACTTCCAATTTTGCATAATACAAGACAGACAACATAAAAGATCCTATAATCATATTAACATGTACTCTGTATTTAAATTTTAAATGAAAAGTTAAGAAGCTATTATAAACTGATATTTCAATTATGATTTTATTGAATCATTTGCAAAACAACTGTATAATGGAACAAGTTCACACTGAATGGATCATAATGACCCCTCTACTCATACTAGTGTCTGCAAAAGGAACCTCTGGATGAAATCCAGTCCAAAGATATGACCTCAGTTGATCATATTTCTATCCCTTTCACATCACCCATGACTTTTTGTATAAATCTTAGCAGCAAGTCTCCCACAGAGGCAGACATTCCATATCAGTGTGGGTCTTGCTCCATGCTGCAATGATCTCAGAGATTTCTGGGCTCAGGGGTGACCTAGCATTGTAGTGATAGTGATCATGGAGGGCCTATTTCATCTTACCCTCAATCCCAAGAAGCATGAAACAGAGTAATTGTCTGCTGGAGGAGAAAATTAGTCAGGCACCATCTCATTTCATAGGAAACAAAGGACTGGTCCTCTATGGTGAGATACAAAGCCAGTTGTAAAGCTTTGGTGCCTGAATGCAGGCAAGTGACAGTGACTGAGCACCTTGGCATACCCTGGGGACAAAGGGAGGCTTGGAGGGAAATAGTAGACATGATAGCAGATCATTCTGAGCAATATACCAATTACAGAATTGGGACAAACTTGTGTTATATCACCCCCTATTGCTGAAATAGTGAAAAGACATCAAAGACTTCATGACAAGCCCAGACTTAGGTTATTGTGTAGTGGGATCCTAGCAGAAGAGTCCAGAAGCTCCGAGAAGTTAAAAAGAGTGGCTTAGAATTTCTGACACAGGCACCAACAAAGCTAGATTAAGAAGTCTAAATGAATACCTAATCTTTCAATGAGGCGATGATACTATTGAGGTTCAAGAGAGACTTGGAATTGCCAAGGTGTAGGAAGCACATTGAAACAGATAATAAGATATAAGATGAAATTCTCAAGCCTAGAGAGACATGCAAATACCCAGCTACAGAAAGGTCAAAAGTCACCAACAGAAGCAACTCAAACAAGTTTACCCTAAGATATTAAAATCTCACTCTCAAGTGTTTCAAATACAGAGAGAATAATTCTGAAAGCAGCAAGAGAAAAGGAAAATATTACTAGTAAAGGTGTCCTAATTTACCAGACAGAAGACTTCTTGGAACAAAACTTACAGGACAGGAGGGAGTAGCATGAGATTTGTATATTATGGAAGGAAAAAAAAAGATTGCAAATCAAGAATACTGTACCTAGCAAAGCCACCCTATTGTAATGAAGGAGAGATAAGACATCCCCCAAAACAAAAGCTGAGACATACATCTGCCCAACATATCTATCTTACAACAAATGGTAAAGAGAGTTTTTCAACCTGAAAGAACAAAATGATAATTAGTAAGAAAAAAAAATGGAAGGTGTAAAACTTACTGGTGAGAGGAATTATGTAGACAAATTTAGAATGTTCTAATAATACAAATATGGCTCATAAGCAATTCATAACTTTAGTATGAGGGGTAAAAAGAAACACCACTGTAAATAACCACAGCTAAATTAGTATGTTAAGAGATAGTCAATATTGAGAGATGCAAATAGGACATAAGATATTTAAAATGTGAAGAGTAATGAAGTTTATGCATAAGGTCTTTGGTGGTTTTTTTTATCTTTTACTGTTTTTCTTATTTCTTTTTGTATATTTAGGGTCAATGTTAAGTTGCTGTCATTTCAAAATAGCTTCTTATAAATTAAAAAATTGTTTTGTAAGTTTCATGTTAACTACACAGCAAAAACAAAAACAAAAACAACAAAAAGTTTAATATGAAACCAAAAATAATGAGCAAATATCAAGTCAAATTACTAAAGAAAACCATTTAACCACAAAGGAGGGCCCTGAGAGAAGGAGAGAAAAAGAAACATTAATAAAAATAGAAAAAAGGTTACAAAATGTCTGTAGAAAGATCTTACCTCTTGACAATTACCTTAAATATAAATAGATAATATCCTACAATAAAAAGACAAAGAGTGACTGAAAGAATGAAAAAATAAAAACATGAAATATGTATGTGGTTTACAAAAAACATTACTTCACCTCTAAGGATGCACATAGTCCAAAAATAAAGTGATGGAATAAAATAGTCCTGCAAATGCAATAAAAAAGAAAGCACAAGTAGCAAAAATTATATCAGAAAAATAGGATTTAAATCAAAGTCAGTAAAAGGAGCCAAGATAGGTTACTATATAACGAAAAGGGGACCAATTAAGCAAGAGGAAATAGCAAATGTAAAAGTATATACATTCAATATTGGAACATCTAAACATATAAAGCAAATGATAATAGACTTAAAAAGATAGACACCAATATAATATAATAATAGTTGGGGACTTTAATACTCCACTTGGGGCAATGGACAAATCACTCCAAAAATCAACAAAGAAATAGCAGAGTTAAATTGTACCTTGGACTAAATAGACTTAACAAACTTCTATAGCTCATTCCATATGACAGCTACAAAATTCATATTCATGGACATTCCCAGGGTAGATCCTATAATAGGCTAAAAAATAGGTCATTGCAAATCTTTTTTAAAAATGAAATTATATCAAGCATCTTTTCTAACTATAATGCAATAAAATTAGAAATTAATACCAAGAAAAACTTTGGAGACTACAAAAATACATGGAAATTTAACTGCTTATCTTTAACCAACCAAAAGATAGAGGAAGAAGCAAAAGAGAAAATTTAAAAATTTCTTGAATCAAATGAAAATGGAGGCACAACCTATCAAACCCTATTGGATATAGCAAGAGCTATACTAAGAGGGATATTCATATCAAGCAATATCTATTTCCCCAAAGTAGAAACCTCCAAAGCAAAAACGAAAAACAAGAAATAGATCACTGCACCTCAAGGAATAAGAATAATAAGAACAAGTAATATCCAAAATTTATTTAATATGAAGAAAGAAAGAACAAAATAGGACCAGAAATAAATGAATTAGAGACTAAGTATACATAAAATATAAGCAAACCCTGGCGAACTCTTACCTAGACTAACTAATCAAAAAATAGAGAGAACTTAAGTAAATACAATCAGAATTGATTGAAAAGACATAAATACTAATATCTCAAATACAAAGGATTATTACAGATTATTATGAGCATCTATTCACCAACACATTTGACAACCTGGAGAAAGTGGACAAATTAATGGATATATGTACTTCATCAGGATTGAATCTGTCAAAAATAGAAAACCTGAACAGGCTAATAATGACAAAGGAGACAATGAGCAATAAAAGTCACTCATTAAAGAAAAGCCAATAAAAAAAATAAAAAAAAGAAAAGCCAAATATATTTGTTTTCAGAAAATACTAAAAATATTTCTTAAATTGATTCAAAAAAGTTGAGAAGGAAATTCTTCCAAACTAATTTTATAATACCCACCTTACCCTGATACCAAAAGTAAACAATGAAATAATATTAAAACAAAATAAAAACGAACAAAAAATAAATAAAAGCAAACCAAACAGAAACTATATTCCAAAGCTGGGTGCAGGGTCACACACCTGTAAATCCAGCTACACAGGAGGGAGAGGCAAGAGGATTGCAAGTTTGAAGCCAGCTTCAGCAATTTATGAGAATGTGTCTCAAAATAAAAAATAAAAAGGGCTGTAGATGTATCTCAGTGGTAGAACATCATGGAGATCAATCTCCAGTACTAGGGCGGGGGTGAGGGGGACCTGTAGTTCTTTTCTCCTGTGGAACAATAACCTTGACGAATGTAGATTAAAAAACAATAATAATAAAAATAAAAATAAATTCTAGCAAACAGAATCTAATAGCACATTTAATAAGATTATTAACTATGGTTAAGTGAATTTGATTATATTGAGAAAATACAGGTAAAATATGCAAATTTACAAATCTGATACTACACATCACCAGTATAAAATACAAAAAATACATAATTACCTCAAAAGATGTAGAAAAGATATTTAAGAAAATTTTGCACCCTTTGTGATAAAAGGACTTAATAAATTAGTTATAGAAGGAACATTGTTTAAAATAATAAGTCTCAATAAGTCAACTTTTATATAATAAGTCAATAGCTGACATTATTTTGAATGTGGAACAATGGAAGGCTTTCTTTCTAAAATCTGGAATAAGATCAATAGGGTCACTTTCACCACTTTCAGAACATGGTATTAGAAGTCTTACCCAGTATAATCTGGGAAAAGAAAAAAAAGCAAGGGAGGGAGGGAGGGAGGAAGAACATCCAATTGGAGAGGAGTTAGTTACAGTAGGTAGTCAATTTATAATTGAAGATCACATGTTCCTAAAAAATGAAAAACCTCAGACTCCACAAAAACCTAGCAAAACTAATAAACAAGTTCAGTAAAGTTTAACATACAAAATCAACTTATAATTCAGTTTCATCCCTATACACCAATTACAAATTATTGGAAAAATAATTTTAAAAGCCAACCTATTTCCAATAGCTGTTTTTAAAAACCAAATGAATAAATTTAAACAATGAGTTGAAAATATCCTACAGTCTTATCTAATATGATACAGTCTTATCTAATATCTAATATGAAACCTATAAAACATTGATGAGAGAAATAAGATGAGAGGACAAATGAGTGGAAAAACTTCTCATATTTAGGATTTGGAAGTCAATATGTCTTTACTGCTCAGTTATCTACAGATTAAATGCAATCTCTGTCAAAATACCATTGAATTTCTTCACGGATCTTGAAAAAACTGTCCTAAAATTCATGTGGAACCACAAAGCCTTCCAAATAACCAAAGCCACTTTGAGTAAAAGGTAAAAGCAGAAAACATTGCACTATTAGAAACAAAAGCAAAAATGGAAAAAAAAGGATTATCTAAAACTCATATGCTTCTTTACAGAAAATAATCAAGACAGTGAAAAGATAGCATACAAAATAGGTGCAAATATTTGCAAATTATACATCAGGCATGGGGTTAGTATTTAGAATACAAAGAAGCTCATCATCTTAGTAGCTAAATACATAAACAAGTAAATAAATCATCTGGTTAAAATGGGTAATAAGCTTAAATAGATATTTTTCAAAGGAAGATACACAAATAATCAATATGTTTATGATAAAATATTCAACATCACTAAGCATTAGGAGAACATAAATGAAAACCACAAGAAGATGTTACCTCGCTCCAGTTATAATGACTATTAGAGAAAAGATAAAAGATAACAAATGTTAGCAAGTATATAGTGATAAGATAAAACTTGCATGTTCTATGTGGTAATGTAAAATAATTATTGCATAAAATCATATTAAAATTCCTCAAAAATCTGAAATGGAACTGCCATATTATATATGTTATTCAATGCCACACAATATTTCCAATATACTTGCTAAATTGAAAGGAAATAAAATCAGTTTATCGGAGACATCTGTACTTCCCTATTTATTAGTCTATTCATAATAGACAAAATACAGAGTCAAACTAACTGTGCATCAACAGATCAATAAAGAATATATGGTTTATTAATATAATGAAATATTACTCTGCCTAGAAAATGATGAAATCCTGTCACTTGTGCCAACATGGATTGAAATGAAGATCACTTTTAGGTGAAATAAGCGAGGCACAGAAATATAAATGCCACACAATCTCATTCATCAGTGAAATCTAAAAGAGTTAATACAAATTTAGAGGACAATGGTATTACCAGAAAGTGGTACAAGTGGAGGTGAGTGAAGGATGATGTAGATCTGATTAACATTTACTAAGTTATATTTAAATAAAGAAAGAAATTCCTTGTGTTGTATTGCACAGTGTGGTGACAACAAATAAGGATGATGCCCTGTACAATAAAAAATTTGAAAGATTATGAGTATTTTCACAATAAACAAATTATTAATCCTTGAGGATACAGAAATTTTTACCATAATTTGAGAATTAGTAATGTAGACATGTATCAAACATCACACGGTATTCCATAAATAATGTTTAGCATCGGTTAGGTTAATATTGACAAAATGTAAACAAAAAATTCTCAGTTCTAATGTGAAAATGCTCATGAGAATAATTTTTTTCAAAGATCTAGATATAGATTTAATATAAATTATAATTTCAATTATAACTATCTGAATGATTAATTGAGCAGAAAATATTAAAAAGTTAAGAATAAAAAAATTGAAAGAAAAATTAAAAAATAGCATATGCTCATTGCTAAAACTTTGGCAAACAAAATTTAAAAGTAAAATGACAACTTTTACACTAGCATATTTCTTTATTCCAATTTGAAGTATGTTAACAGAGCCTGATTGTAATTTTGCAGTTTTCCCCTTTTAAGACATGTGATTAGTTATTCCACAAAACATTCCCTAAATTTAATTTTTCTTAGACAGACTTAATTTAAACTCTTGATATAAACTTTCACTTTTTTTTTAATCTTTAAATTTTATATAGTTAGGTAGGAAGAGGAAACAACTAATCTGATGGCATCTTAATATAAGGAATTTTTCTATTTGAATTTATTTTACTAACAATATATTTGTTCTTATTTCTTTTTGGGGGGAGGCGTACTGAGGATTGAAGTCAGGGGCACTCAACCATGGAACCACATCCCAGCCCTATTTTGTATTTTTTTTTTTACTTTTTTAAAATTTATATATGCTAGCAGAATGTATTACAATTCTTATTACACATGATTTTTCATATCTCTGGATATATACAAAGTATATTCACACCAATTCATGTCTTTCTACATGTACTTTATATAATAATGATCATCACATCCCACCATCATTTATAACCCCATGCCCCCTCTCCCTTCCCCTTCAACCCTTCTGCCCTATCTAGAGTTGTTTATTTCTCCCATGCTCCCTCTCCCTATCCCACTATGAATCAGCCTCCCTATATCAGAGAAAATATTTGGCACTTGGTTTTTTGGGATTGGCTAACTTTACTTAACATTATCTTCCCTAACTCCACCCATTTACCTGCAAATGCCATGATTTTATTCTCTCTTATTGCTGAGTAAAATTCCATTGTGTATGTATGCCACATTTTTTTTAATCCATTAATCTATTGAAAGGCATCTAGGTTGGTTCAACAGTTTAGTTATTGTGAATTGTGCTGCTATAAACATCAATGTGGCTGTGTCCCTGTAGTATGCTGTTTTTTAAGTCCATTGGGTATAGGCCTAGGAGAGGGATAGCTGGGTCAAATGGTTATTTAGAGACAGGGTCTAACTGAGTTGCTTAGTGTCTTGCCATTCCTGAGGCTAGCTTTCAATGCCTTGATCCTCCTGTCTCAGCCACTAGGATTAAAAAAGTGTGCCACCACCCATGCCCATTCTTATTTCTGAAGTATAGTTTTTGACTTCTTTTTCTTATGCTTCCATTATTTTCTCATGTTATTTTCATGATCAGGATGCTAATCAGTTATGCCAAATTCCTAATTTGCACATTTCCTGTTATTATTTGCTGTTATCTCTTTTCCTCTCATTTGTTGGTTTTCATCTTTTCAGGGATTTGGAAAGTAAAAGTCTACTGGATATTTTGCATAAAATAATGTTTTAATATTTTAAAAATAACAATGTTTAGGATGAAAGTATATTTGAACTCTGTATAAAAAAGGTAATATCATACATACCTTCACTTTGTACCAAATGTGTTTCAAGTTGTGTTTATATTATTAATCATGCAAAATAATTTATTCTCATTAAAATTATTTGTACATAACTTCTATCAATTATATTTATAAAATAATGTCTTTGAAATGTATTATGATTAACTTACTTTAATATTCATGGCCTTTTCAATTGTTTATATAACTCATGCTCTGTTAATTGTATTTCATTTTATACTAAAATATATAAGCAATTATTCAACTCAATTTAATAAATGTAAGAATAAAATTAATTATAAATTAAAATTGCCTACAATTCTTTAAGTAGAAACGTAACATTATTCTTTTACATGAGTATTTCATAAAGAAATGTTGGATTTTAAAGAATTTATTATCCAGTACGAAATACTGTCCTGTCTCTTCTTCATATACACACACACACACACACACACTAAAGCTAACAAAAATTATTTGAAAGTACTGGTTTTACTAATGGGTCACAACAATTTGACCATTCTTTCTTTATTTGTTTTTGGTGCATCTACCTTCACCCAAAGCAATAGGAGAATTCTGACATATAATATTTTAGAATTATATCACCAGCAGGGAAGAGTATTTGCTTTATCATGATTTTCGTACAAATAGGATTTTCATAAGTATATGTCACTAAAATAATTACATTTGTTTTGTGAATTTTGAATTATTTTAATATTAACTGAATATGTCATGTTTGTTGGCAATTTGCATTTCTATTCAAATTATTAACTGACTATTCTTTGCCTGGTTTTTGTTTTCCATTTTAAGTTTTTATATTACTTTTTGAGCTTTAAAAATGGAAATCAATTATAAAACTACTTTATTCAGAGAAAATACACGACATTTAAAATCTCTATGCCTGAGAGGATCCAACATGGCGGCTGGCAAGGAAGCAGCACTTTCAGTATCTCCACATTAACTGGATCAGAAACACCCATTAAAACAGCTACATTCTACCTACTGAGGAACTTCTAGCAAAATTCCGCTGAAAGGAGACCTGTCAGGAAGTAGTAAGTTATATTAGAGGTGACAGTTGGCCCCAGACAAGTGAATCTTGGCCGGCCACGCAGGCGCAGAGGTCCAATCCCGCAGCCACCGCCCAACCGGCTCTGCAGGCGGCCCCAGCGGCCCGCGCAGCGAGAAGGGTCCCCGCCTGGCC
>NW_026000026.1:62451646-62664024 GCF_001458135.2 Marmota marmota marmota | reverse complement strand
CAATCTACACATTGTGGGGTCGGGCTCCAAATTCCTTAATAGGACGCCCATAGCACAAAAGTTAATAACTAGAATCAACAAATGGGACTTACTCAAACTAAAAAGTTTTTTCTCAGCAAGAGAAACAATAAGAGAGGTAAATAGGGAACCTACATCCTGGGAACAAATCTTTACTCCTCACACTTCAGATAGAGCCCTAATATCCAGAATATACAAAGAACTCAAAAAATTAAACAACAAGATAACAAACAACCCTATCAACAAATGGGCGAAGGACCTGAACAGACACTTCTCAGAGGAGGACATACAATCTATCAATAAGTACATGAAAAAATGCTCACCATCTCTAGCAGTCAGAGAAATGCAAATCAAAACCACCCTAAGATACCATCTCACTCCAGTAAGATTGGCAGCCATTATGAAGTCAAGCAACAATAAGTGCTGGCGAGGATGTGGGGAAAAGGGTACACTTGTACATTGCTGGTGGAACTGCAAACTGGTGCGGCCAATATGGAAAGCAGTATGGAGATTCCTAGGAAAGCTGGGAATGGAACCACCATTTGACCCAGCTATCGCCCTTCTCGGTCTATTCCCTGAGGACCTTAAAAGAGCATACTATAGGGATACTGCCACATCAATGATCATGGCAGCACAATTCACAATAGCTAGACTTTGGAAACAACCCAGATGCCCTTCAATAGATGAATGGATTAAAAAACTGTGGCATTTATACACAATGGAGTATTACGCAGCACTAAAAAATGACAAAATCATGGATTTTGCAGGGAAATGGATGGCATTAGAGCAGATTATGCTAAGTGAAGCTAGCCAATCCTTAAAAAACAAATGCCAAATGTCTTCTTTGATATAAAGAGAGCAACTAAGATCAGAACAGGGAAGAAGAGCATGAGGAAAAGATTAACATTAAACAGAGATGAGTGGGGGGAGAGAAAGGGAGAGAGAAGGGAAACTATGGAAATGGAAGGAGACCCTCATTGTTACACAAAATTACATATAAGAGTTTGTGAAGGGAAAGGGGAAAAAAAAAAACAAGGGAGAGAATTAAACAACAGCAGATGGGGTAGAGAGGGAAGATGAGAGGGAAGGGGACGGGGGATAGTAGGGGATAGGAAAGGTAGCAGAATACAACAGTCACTAATATGGTATTATGTAAAAATGTGGATGTGTAACCGATGTGATTCTGCAACTTGTATTTGGGGTAAAAAATGGGAGTTCATAACCCACTTGAATCAAATGTATGGAAGATGATATGTCATGAGCTTTGTAATGTTTTGAACAACCAATTAAAAAAAAATCTCTATGCCCTCCCAATGTAAGAATTTATAGTGTTCACACTGCAGTAAATTGGGTTCAAAAATAAATTTTCATAGTAGTAGTTTTTACATTGTTATTTTCATGATCAGGATGCTAATCAGTTATGCCAAATTCCTAGTTTGCACATTTCCTGTTATTATTTGCTGTTATCTCTAAATCCTAGTTTTTTTTTTCTCCACATATCATCATGAATTTTAGGATATGATTTGATTGATGGCATACAGAAGATTCATCTTGCCCTTTAATTCATTTCCTTGAATTTCTATGTTTATTTCTTCCTTTAGGACAAATGAATTTCACATTCAATCCATGTCTTATCAAAAGCATGACTCAGCTGTACCCTTCAATACCAGTGATCCAGAAAATAAGAAATTACTTAAGTTACTATAAAATTTATTTCCTGGATTTTCTTTGAATGGTGACATATTGTGAGTTTTAAATCATGTTAGTTTTTTCCTTATGAACCGAACTTCTAGGTAACTTAACTGAATAACAATTTCATTTTCATTTTAGATACATCACTTTCTCTCCAAAACTAAAGTCTGGACTTACTTGATAATATTATTTTCTGGTTCATGGATTTGTCATTTTTTATAATTTAGCTGATTAATTTACTGGTAAAATCATCTTTACTATGAATTCAAAGAGTCCAGGTGTGAACTTCACTCTTATACAAATTATGCACATCATATCAAGCCCTAATTTCCTTAACTAGGAAACCATGATCATAAAGAAAACCTACTATTGTGCCATTATATAAATAAAATAAGTGAAAAAATTGTGGTTTATGATAATGCTCACTAAAGACTAACTTTCATATTAATAACAAATATTTATGAAGATAAAAATATTTCAGTTTTTAAATCATTTCTGTGTTTAATCTTACTATCAAATGTAAGGGAAGTTTTAATTCTTAGAACACAAGAAATTGTTTTCATACAAATGTCATTAATCTAGTGAGACATATGTATTAATGATATGTTAGTAGTGGCAGCTTAAATCATGATTTAAAAAAAAAATAATTTGCACCAATAGTTTTCTGTGATTTTGTTTGAAGTTTCCGTGTGTTATTTTGCAAAGGAAATTAAAAATTCTACTAACAAAGCCCCATTTTGTATTTAGTTCCAGAAAGAACTTAAGATAATCAGGTTTAGGAATGATTTGGTTACTGACAAAAATGATAATAAATAAATGTAAAAATACAATGGAGGAAAAGAAAACTGCATTAAAGTATATGATTAGTGTTTGCAGCAATACTGAAGGCTGTTCTGGAGTAAATATTAATTTCAATAGTTCATTTAGAGTTATGAAGATTTATGTATTTATATATGTAGGTATTATGTAGTGCAGATTGAACACAGGGCCCACTCAGCCACATCCCCAGCCCTTTTTTAAAATTTTATTTTGAGACAGGGTCTCGCTAAGTTGCTTAGGCCCTCACTAGGTTGCTGAGGCTGGTTTTGAACTAGTGATCCTCCTGCCTCATGGTCCTAAGCCATTGTGATTATGAAGATATTTTTAAAGACGAAAATTTTAGGATCCAAATTTTCTAAACATTTGCTGCAAAAAAGAAACTCTGGTTTAAGACAGCATTGTATCATTAGTCACCACACAAGTTTTTCCTTTTCTTTTTTCCTTTTTTGTATAGGATGTCACTGGTTTGAAATGGTGTGGGGGAAAACAAAACAAAACAAAACATTGATACAAACTGCCTCTGTTATATTCTAAACTACATTGTCATCATTATTTTTATATATGTATTATTTCTGTAATTATCAGGCATGGCAATAACTTCTTAGTTATCTTATGGAATGCTTTATATTCTTTTTTATTTATTATGATTATAATTATTAACACATATTGTATGTAAAAATTGGTGGCTTTCACTGTAGTGTTTCCATAATGCATATATTAAATTTTGATTTGTCCACCTCCCTTTCCTTATTCCCCTAACTTCCCCCCCTCTCTTCCTTCCCTAGTATCTCTCCTAATCCTTATTTGCTTCCCTTATACTTCCTTAGGTTTTTAGGGTTTGTTTGTTTGTTTGTTTTAGTTTTCACATATGTCACTATGTTTTTCTGTGTCTGGCTTATTTCACTTAAAATGAAGTCTTCCACTGCTGTGCATTTTACTATAAATGACAAGTTTAATCTTCTTTAAGCCTGAATAATAGTGTACTGTGTCTATATACCATATTTTCTTTAACCAGCAAGTGAGTACTTAGGCTGATTGCACATTTTGGCTATTGTGGATAGTGATCTTCCACATCCTTACTCAGGCTTATTCGAAGGTATCTTATAGTAATTATTTGTGTGTGTGTGTGTGTGTGTGTGTTTGTGTGTCTAATATAAGTGGAATTACTTTCCTGATTTCTTTCTTCATAAATTCATTATTATTGTTCAGGAAATAAAATGATTGTTGTATATGGATTTTGTATCTTTCTACTTTACTGAACTTATCATTTGTAAAATCTGTTAGATTTTTATGGATACTTTTATGTTATCTGCACATTGGATTCTCACTTTTTTTTTTTTTTTTGCTTTATTTCTTGCCTAATTACTATGTCTGGAATTTCTAATAGCATATTCAGTAAGAGTGGTGATACTGGACAGTTACATAATTCCTGCTCTTTGAGAAAATGCTTTCATTTTTACCACTTTAGTATGATTATGGCTATGAGTTTATCATTTATACTCGTTATTATGTGGAAGTATAATTCTTCTATACCTTACTTATTCAGGGATGTCATTAATGTTGACATTTGCAATCCTCCTGTTTTGTCTCAGGAACTCCAATTACACATATATTATGCCAACAAAAGTTGTCTCAGAAGTTATTAATTGATGTTCCCATTTAAAAATATTTCTTTTTCTTCTGAGTGTCATTTATATATTTTTAATGTTTTTTTAATTTGTTGATGGGGCTTTATTTTATTCATTTATTTATATGCAGTGCTGAGAATCTAATCCAGTGCCTCACACATGCTAGGCAAGTGCTCTACCACTGAGCACAACCCTAGCCCTCATTTGTATATTTTAATATTTGTATAATTTTCATGTATTAATTTTATGTAGCAGCCCTTAATCATTTAAGAACTCTGAGACGGCATTATTTTCTTCTCTGAGAATTTGATATGGATCATGATTTTTGAGGTATCTAGATCCTGTGAATTATGGATCTTTGAAATATGAGTGCTGATTTCCAATATGGTAGTCAGGAAGATAAATTAATACTTATTCTGTGTTAGACTTAAAATTATTGCCTCTAATCATTTAGGTATTTCTGATTGACTCTGAATGGATAAACAAAATTTTCTTCCTAAGAAATTGAGATGTAAAAATATGTAAAAGAAATATTTGAATGAAATCCTCAATACTTAACACAAAATTAATAATAGAAAAGTTTACATTGACTCTTCCTGCAGCTTTGCATAATATTTTATGGGGAGTAAAGGAAAGCATTTAATGTTTACTCCTAGATTTTTAGTCCTTATTCATCCATCAGAATGTAAAAACAGTAGGATTCATAGAGATTTGCATATATTTTTCATATTTTTGGTTAATAAATTTCTGAAAATCAAGTGACTTTCATCATACACAAGAAATACAGTGAGTAAATATTTTACTTGCATATAAATTGCAACATTTACATTTTAAACATTATGTAAAATGGAAATGGATCTGAAGTCATTAAAAAGTGTGTTATACATACCAGTTTTTGAAACTTGTGCCTAATTACTCTTCTGGTTTTATACATTTAAAGGAACTCCATTAGCAAGATTATAGCTAGTTAAACACATGGGCTTTGAGTATAAACAGTAGTTGTGACAAGTTTTTAGAAAACATGTAGATTCGAATAACAGGAAAAATCTAATTTCAAGGGTATACTTTAAGCAATTCACTTTATCATTCATCTTTGTTCATTACAATTCCTTGTGATTACATATTTACATAAAACATATTCTACTTATATCTGTCTATAAAAATAACTATAATATGTGAAAAGAATAAAAGATTATAAAGATTATTAGTTCAGAATAGATAGTATCTCCATATCCCTTTTTTCTTTGTGTTTTCCATAATGCAGGTAAATAATCTAATACAAATAACTACAGATCAACTCTAATTTCAAGTCCAGGACAGACAAGATGGGTATATAGGAGTGATGATGCATAGCATCATCAATTCCATTCCCATGGCAAAATATGCTCAAAAGAACAGTTCAGTTGATAAAAATTGACAGGAACCCTATCCGTTTTTACTACATTCTCTGTCCATCATCAATCACCTTTTCTAGAAACAATAAACTTTAAAAAAATTATTAACTGGGGATTGAACAAAGAATGCTTTACCACTAAGCTACATATTCAGTCATTTTATTTTATTTTATTTTATTTTTATAATTTAGAGACAGGGTCACACTAAGTTGCTTAGGGTCTCATTAAATTGCTGGGAGCAGGTCTCAAACTGTGAACCCTTTTGCCTCAGACTCCCAAGTCTGATATTTTGATCAATCTCAGCATTGATGTTTAATTATTTTAAGTAATATAGTATCTGTACTTTAATCCATGATATTACTTGAAGTAATGATATTACTTGAAATATCACCATTGCTGAGATTGATTGAATCAGAGAGAAGTTGTTGGTATAAGACATAAAACTATTCTGTAGTTGTTATTTTCTATATCACAAAATTTGAAGTAGTTATTTTCTAGAGGTCTATAATCTTATTTTTTAATGTGAACATCAAATTTTAAAATGGTATTATTATAATTAATCATATGAGTCAACTCTTATGACTCACCACACCCTAATGCTCCTGGTTATCCAAAATAGTTTTTCTGTTCCTGTGAAATATGAATATATTGGTGTATTTATTTCTCCATCTGAAGTATAGCTTGTGATGAATCTTTTATTAAATCCCCCTTTCAACAACTTTTTTTATTTGTACTTTTTAGTTATGCATGATAGTAGAATATATTTTGACATACAAACATGGAATATATCTTATCCTAACTAGGATTTCAGTAGTGTGGATGTACATCATGTAGATTCACTGTGGTACATTTATGTATGCAATAGGAAAGTTAAGTCAGACTAATTCTATTATCTTTCCTATTCCTGTCCCCCTCCTTTCCCTTCATTCCCCTTTGTCTAATTCACTGAACTTCTATTCTTCCTCTCCCCATTCCCTTGCTGTATATTAGCATCCACATATCAGAGAGAACATTCGACCTTTGGTTGTTCCAGATTGGCTTATTTCGCTACGCATAATAGTGTCCAGATTTATTTATTTTCCAACAAATGTAATTCTTTTTTATGACTGAGTAATATTCCATGGTGTATGTATACCATATTTTCTTTATCCATTCAACTGTTGAAGGACACATAAAGTTATTTTGAATTAAGCTGCTGTAAATATTGAAGTAGCTGCATCACTGTAGAATGTCGTTTTTAAATTGGTTTTGAGTATATACCAAGGAGTGGGATAACTGAATCAAATTATCATTTCATTCTACGTTTTCTGAGCAATCTCCATACTGCTTTCCAAAATGGTTGCACAAATTTGCAGGCCCACCAGTAGTGTATGACTGTACATTTTTCCCCACATCCTCACCAACATTCATTACTTGTAGTGTTGATTGTTGCCATTGTGACTGAAGTGAGATGAAATCTCATGTAGTTTTCATTTTCATTTCTCTAATTGCTAGAGATGTTGAACATTTTTCCATATATTTGTTGGCCATACTTGTGTCTTCTTTAGGGAAGTGTCTGTTCATTTATCCATTTATTGATTAAGTTATTAGTTTGTGTTTTTTTTTTGATTGTTGTTTTTTTTTTAATTTATTTTTATATCCTGGGGGCTATTGCTCTATCTGAGGTACAGGTGGAAAAGATTTCTTCCTATTCTGTAGGCCTTCTCTTCAAGCTCTTGATTGTTTCCTTTACTGTGAAGAAGCTTTTAGTTTGATACTCTCCTATTTATTGACTTTTGATTTTACTTCTTATGCTTCAGTCATTTTGTTGAGGAAGTGAGTTCCTAAGGCAACATGATGGAGTATAGGGCCTACATTTTCTTCTAGTAGATACAGAGATTCTGGTATAATTATTTGTAAAATCTCAATAAGTTAACAAAATAGATTATTAAAAAGAAAAGGAATCTGGACTGGGTGATGACAACAAAATACAGGGAAGAAAGATGGACATATAATGTATTGTCCAAATAGCAGATTATAAAGTGGCTGAAATCAGAATTTTTAATGTATTTTTATTCTTGTTGTTTTGTTTTGTTTGAGAAAAAGTAAAACAAACAACAACAAAAAAAAAAAAGAAAAGAAAAGAAAAAAAAAAAAACAGGCTCATTGCTTTGTTGGCAAAGGAGAAACACAAAAGACTCCTGCCCAAAGGCTGTAATTCTAACCAATACAGGCAGGAACAGGGGGCTTTTAAAGAAGTGACTCAAAGGCTATATTCCACTGTGTTCTCTGTCTAAAGTTGTAATTCACTTGTTAATTTGGGAGATAGTTACTTCTGAGATCTTCTAGTACCATCTCCAGAGTCAGGATTACTTCCTTCCTATGGTGGGTGTGTACTCAGGGACAGATAACTCCTCCACAAGTTATGGGGAAGAAAGCTAATCCTGTTTTCCTGGAGATTTGGGAGGAGGAGAGATAACAGAGGAGCAGGGAGTGAGAAAGAGAAAGAAACAAGTCTATTTAAAAAGTAAGTTGCAGTGGTAAAGCAGCAAGCCTTATATACAATGCATAAAGTGGACCACTGTCAATTTCCTTTTTTAAAAAAGAATAATCTACAATTTTATGCAACATGAATAAATCTCAAGAACAGATTGTTGAGAAAAATATGCTAGGCATTATTTCATTCTGTGAAGCTTTAGTACCTTATTCTTAATAGTATATCACTTGAGCCAAATAATTGGTAAATTATGTATAACATGAACCTATTTTACTCCCTTTGTGTAATAAGAATTGTAATGCATTCCACTATTATATATAAATAATAATAAAAAAAAGACCACTGTCATTTTCTACATCCCATTTCTATGGAAATATGTGTAACAGCATCTCCAAACTGCTTCCTGCTGAAAGGGTGCAAAGTTGGAGGAAGTAACCCAAAGTCCTTGTTCTCTATCAGTTGGGGTGTGGACAGTTAAGGGCATTCAGCATCAAGGTAGTTTAGAGGTCCACTGTGGCAGATGGCAGGTGACTGGACAAGGCATATGTAGGGCAGGGATCATGATAAGATAACAATAAAGACAGCAAAGCATTACTTTTTTTTTTTTTTTTTTTAAACAATTAGTACAAAAGCAATGAGTNGCTTTCTTTTTTTTTTTTTTTTTTGTAAACAATTAGCACAAAAATGGTCACTATTTCAGCCAGTCTCTGAAAACCATGGGGACAGTAACTCATAATTTTTTTCAGTGAAAAATCAAGTTCATCAATGTAGGAAGTTAGGAAGATTTGTAGACTACAAAATCAGACTCCAATTAACTCAGGACAAATTTGAGACTCTTGTGATCATTATTAATAGGCACTCTCACACAAGAACCTTCCTTTGTAGCCTCCAGCTTTACTTACTATTGGTAGGGGTGACACAGGCAATACACCTTATGTTACATTTAAAAAAAGGTTGTTTTTACTTTTAAATATTCATGTAGGACTATGTACTAAATCCAGATTTTAAGGAGCATGTAATCTCCAACTACAATGATTTAAATAATTTGATTCATGAGTAAGAGTACTTAAGATTTTTTTTTAATATCTACTCAAGAACATATGGACTAGGATGACCAGTTAATTTTTATTTTAGAAAAAGAATGTTAATATTCAAACCAGGAGAAAAAAAGCATCATGTGAAAATACATGTATGTACAGGTAACTTACAAAAAAGAAACTACACTTAATTCATCATGGTTAAAGCACAAGGCAAATCAGATGATTGTGGTAGGGAGGAAGAGACAGATGAAGGAGAATTTTTTTTTCTATTTTTTTAAATTATTTTTATTCTAATTTGTTATATATGATAGCAGAATACATTACAATTTGTATTATACATATAGAGCACAATTTTTCATGTCTTTGGTTATACACAAAGTAGAATCACACCATTTGTGTCTTCATACATATACTTAGAGTAACAATGTTCACCTCATTCCACTGACTTTCGTATAGTATACCCATGTCCCTTCCCTTTCCCTCCCTCCCCTTTGCACTATCTGGAGTTCATATAATCCCCCCATGCTCCCCCATCCCCTAACCTCACTATGAATCAGCCTCCTTATATCAGAGAAAACATTCAGCATTTGTTTGTTTGGTATTGGTTATCTTCAATTAGCATTATATTCTCCAACTCTATCCATTTACATGCAAATGCCATGATTTTATTATCTTTTAATGCTGTATAGTATCTCATTGTGTATATATACCACATTTTCTTTATCCATTTCATCTACTAAAAGGCATCTAGGTTGGTCCACAGTTTAGCTATTGTGGATTGTGCTGCTATAAATATTGATGTGGCTGTGTCCCTGAAGTATGCTGTTTTTAAGTCTTTTGGGTATAGACCAGGGAGTGGGATAGCTGTATCAAATGGTGGTTCCATTCCAAGTTTTCCAAGAATTCTCCATATTGATTTCCATATAGGCTGCACCAACTTGCAGTCCTACCTGCAATGTATGAGTGTGCCCTTTTCCCCACATCCTTGCCAACAATTATTGTTGTTTTTAATCTTAATAACTGCCATTCTGACTGGAGTGAGATGAAATCATAAAACAGTTTTGATTTGGATTTCTCTAATTGCTAGAGATGTTGGACACTTTTTTATATATTTGTAGATTGATTGTACATCAACTTCTGAGAAGTGTCTGTTCAGTTCCTTGACCCATTGATTTGAGTTCTTTATATAAGATTAAGATTTTTGAGTTCTTTATATATCCTAGAAATAAGTGCTCTATCTGATGTGCATGTGGTAAAAATTTGCTCCCAAAATTTAGGCTCTCTATTCACCTCACTGATTGTTTCTTTTGCTGAGAAGAAGCTTTTTAGTTTGAATCCATCCCATTTAATGATCCTTGATTTTAATTTTTGTGCTATAGGAGTCTTCTTAAGGAAGTTGGGGTCTAATCCCACATGATGGAGATGTGGGCCTACGTTTTATTCTAATAGGCTCACTGTCTCTGGTCTAATTCCTAGGTTCATAATTCACTTTGAGTTGAGTTTTATGCATGGTGAGAGATAGGGGTTTAATTTCATTTTGTTGCATATAGATTTTCAGTTTCCCAGCACCATTTGTTGAAGAGGCTATCTTTTCTTCAATGTATGTTTTTGGTGCCTTTTGTCTAATATAAGATAACTGTAGTTATATGGGTTTGTCTCTGTGTCCTGTATTCTGTTCCATTGGTCTACAAGTCTATTTTGTTGCCAATATTTCTCTGTAGCATAGTTTAAGGTCTGGTATAGTGATGCCACCCATTTCAATCTTCTTGCTAAGAATTTCTTTAGCTATTCTGGGTCTCTTATATTTCCAGATAAATTTCATGACTTCTTTTTTTTATTTCTATGAGAAATGTCATTGGGATTTTGATTGTAATTGCATTAAATCTGTGTATTGCTTTTGGTAGTATGGTCATTTTGACAATATTAATTATACCTATCCAATAACAAGGTAGTAGACCAAGGAGAATTTTTGTGGCATGGGTGTAAATTAGTTTTACAAGCACAATACAAAATTTTTACAACATTTGTTAGCAAAAGAACTAGAAAAGATTATTTTCCTTAGACAAAAAGAAAAATATTGTTCCATTCTGATTTTTTTTACTTATTTGAAACCATTTTCTAATTATTATATTTTGTTTCACAATATTTCCAATTAAATTATTTTACTATTTCTTAAGTATCAGGAACAATGAACTGCAAAATTTACTATACTGAATTGCAAATAGACACCATTTGTTTATATATAATAGTTTACAATTGAATTTACTGTGAGAACAGTTATAAAAGGTTAAAATAATATTTAGTAACGTTTAATTTTATTTTAAGCATTCTATGTGAATTATAATGTGAAAATGTGTCTCTTGGGATCATTATACCCTGACCCTGCACATCTGCTATTCTGTAATTGTTGTTATTTTCTAGGAATAGGTCCACTACATCAAATGTGATAGAATTTCAGCCTAAAGGCCAGGGCAGAGGATAATCAGATTTGAAGAATGCAAATAAAGAAAGTTTATTCTGGCTTCATTAGAAAGAACAATTTGCAAACAAGTCTTAAAAATACTAATTGGTTAGGATTTTGCCACAGAAGATGATGATGGTGGCCTGTCAGCCAATTTATTGCCAGTGGCAAAAAGATAACTAAATTTATATGAGAGACATTAAATATTTCTGTCTTATAGGTATTTAATTTATGAATGGATTGTAGTGGATTGAATATTGGAGGGTGATGGTATCAAAAGAAATATTGAAATTTCAGGGAAGACTGCTATTTTTTTTTTCAAGAATAGGTCAATGGGGCTTTATGAATCAATGGAGGGATGTGGACATAACATGTGGGTCAATACAGGGTTGAAAATCTTTTAGCTGTTTAAATTGAGAAGCATATAGGATATCTAAAGACAGAAAGTTGTTAGAGTCTGTAAACAAGTCTGGATGGCGCCTGGCATTTTGCCAAAGGGAGTGGTTTGTGAAGTAACTCCAGCGAGCCATTAAGTGTGGAGATTCCTTATTGGTTGACTGCTGTATCTAGTTTATGTTAATTAAGATAAGCTGTGTGGAATGTATAAATACCTCTGTTGTCCTACAATAAACGGCTCCCACTCCTGCTGTATCAATCTACACAAGTTGCTCGTCACCCCCTCGGTTATTTTGCTGCAGCCGGACTGTGGCAGAAAGTCAACAAGCAATGAGATAAATAGCCTTGTCAGACAACAACTTGTGATAAAAATGTTGAAAAAGTATCTTGATAAGTCAGAAATTATAAAGAAGAATGTCACCATAAATATAGGCACAGAAAGTTTTCCATAATTTTATATTTTGTAATTAAATAAGATTGAAGAATACTCTTTTAGGATAATCCTGTTAACATAAAGTCAGAATTCTATTAAAATAAAAAGCCAAAACAAAAAAAGTATGCTGGGCATGGTGGTGCACACCTGTAATCCAAAGTGCTGGGGAGGCTGAGACAGGAGGATTGAGGGATCAAAGCCAGCCTTAGCAAAAGTTGAGATGATAAGCAAATCAGTGATACACTGTCTGTAAATAAAGTACAAAAAAATAAAAAAAGAAAGGGCTAGGATGTGGCTTAGTGGTTGAGTGCTTCTGAGTTCAATCCCTGGTACCAGTAAATAAATAAATAACCTAAAATACCTACTCCTATAAAAGGAAAAACAGTTTGATAAAACATTCATATTAGTGAATAGATTTTTAAAGAAGTGAAACACATCATCAGTCTTCATTTCCTCTAAAATATTTTTTAATTAAAAGGCTAAAAAGTACCTTCACTTTTAATTCAATAAATACTTTTTGTCTTAAAAATAAAAGAATACAATGTTTTCATTTTTGAAAGAATACAATGTTAAAAAATAGTAATGCGAACTTTGGGAAATGCACAAATATATTTCAAAAAATGAGATTTTGGAGAAAAAAATATTTCAAAGATACTTTATACTCTTCATTATAATAAATGACCAAGCTTTTGAAATCCTTACCACTTTTCTTTCAGTTTTTATCTGCTACTTCTTTCTTTTCCAGTTTTACTACTTCTTCATCATGTTCCCCCTAACTCTGCTCCAAATGGAATGGAAAATGAATAGAAATACTCAGAGCCCACCTTGTTGGAAGGACAGAATCATCAATTCTGAATAAGCCAATGTTATTTTCATCTACATTCCATCTACCAAACAATAGAACTCATTTACAAATTTTCTCCTAAAAATAATGTTGTTTTTAATGTTATCATTTCTTGAAATGGGTCTTGCTTGGTATTATTATAAACATAACAAATCTCCCATTTACAGCTGTCAATCTGGCTAATTAAGATGCAACAAGCCAAAAGTGTTGAAATATTGACTGATGTCAGATATTTACAATTCATTCTCAACTTGTTTTCTTTGTAGTAGAGATAAGTGAATAGCTACACAATAGAGATAAGTAAATAGAAAAAGTGCACTGATGAACACAAAGGGAGCAAATTTCATATTACTTTATTCACTTCTCTAACATTTTTAATGTGAGTAAAGTATAAGTTTCTAAGAAGCATACCCAAAGACTTAAAATAAGTACTTCAAAGACATTGTTACTTTTTTAAAAATTCCTACCATTAAAAGAGCAAATGTGTGTGATTGGTATCAACTTGTTTTTTTCCCAAATCTATAAAGCAATACTGTCAATCTTTCAACATTTACTGAAAATAACCTTTTATAAGAGCACCTAAATTCATATACAATACAATTTTACCATTAAGCTTGAAGAATTGATTCATGTGCCTGTGTACCTCCAAAATTATCTACTATTTTCCTACATTTTTGTGATTTAGGAGAGAAAAAAGAAAGTACAGCAGTGACTGAAAAGTCACAATCAAAATGAACACTTTTTCCTTTAAGAAATCACAACAATTTTACTATGTTTTAAAAAAATGAAAAGCACTGTTTTTTATATATTCCTTAGTTTTACTTATTTATTTTTATGTGGTGCCGAGTATTGAACCCTGGGCCTGCACATGCTAGGTGAGTGCTCTACCGCTGAAGCATAATTCCAGTCCCACACCTTCCTTCTTAACTCCAAGATGATAGCAGTGAACCAATGGAACTTCTGATAGGAATGTGTTACAAGATCACCTGGAACAATAAATTGCTAGTATGATTTTTAAATGATCTTAAGAAAATGAAACTGTATAAGTATGGGCAGATTTGTCTTCATATAGATACGTCTTGAATATTGCTCTTTGGAAAATGTAAAAATGTCCTTGCAGAAAGGCTCATCTTTACTTTATGATATATACTTTGCAATTTCCCAACAGAGCTTAAACTCAGGTTTAGAATAATTCTTTCTTTATAGAATATGACAAGAGGGCTGCAAACATGCTAATCTATAAAAATTATTTTGAAATTTACATATAAAAATTGTAGTTAGCATAAGAAAGTATACATAATGAACAAGTACTAAAACCCAAACATTTTAATTACACTAGAAAATTAGAGTATCTTTAAACATAAAAAAAATCTATAAGTAGGATCTGATCCAAGTCTAATATTATTCACCTGAGATTTTTAATAAGTAAAAAAAAAAAGACATCCTAAATTTGTTTTCTAAAAATGGAAATCAAAATGGCATGTTTGGGGGATTTATAAATTTAAAAACCTACTTAATGATAAATGCATATGAGGAATCACTGTTCAGCAAGTTAAAAATCAGTCTTTTTGTTTCTAACAACATAAATTTTTCAATTGTTTAGCATTTTCAAGTGGTATTCCAGTTCTATTTTGGGAGATAATCACTTCTGAGAGCTTCCTTGGAAACACACATTTTGCTCCTGTCTCCTCCTCTTTCCCCATTCTAAACCTCCCAAAAACAATTTCATCTTTGTGATCTCTTGTGCTTCTTTATAATGTTCTGTTTCTACTTCACTGATGCAACTTGCCAGCACCATAATATCAAATAGATATACAGGCTAGAAATTACATTTTTTAGGCATTAAACATCAAAGATTATAAAAACAATAATAAATTAAATAAAGATAATGTTAGAACATAGCAGTCCTTTTCCGAAGTCACTCCTGCCTCCTTGCCAAGAAGTGAGACTTCTTTATCACGTTCTGGTTCTTCTCACTCTCTTCCTCTCGTTCTCTTATGCAATGTATATTTTGTATATACCTTCTAAAGATATATTTATTTTGTTCTCTCAGAGGAATTTATTGTGTTTCTAAGTGCGTACATCAAGAACTGAACATGGACCATACCTGCATCTGGCTCTTCCTAGACCTTTATTTTTTCTCATATGAATGTTTAATCTCCTTGTGATTCTCCAGAAATTTTTTCCTGCTAAGTCAACTTAATTTTAGTTTCTTTTGCTTAAATATCTTCTCTGGTGAAGTACAGGAGACAAAGGCTTCCACTCACTTATTATCTGTCACAGTATTTCTTAGTTCCATTAGATGTTAGTGTGCATAATGTCGCTGAATGTACACAGGATAAACCCTTGGCAGGTAAGAATATAGAAAACATGATTTGAATTTGATGTGAGATGTGTTATGTATAACATCCTATTACATTGGGAAAATATAAAGTAGTATAATCTTTTATTTCTTAACATGTATTAATTACAGACTAATAAATAAGACTCTCACATCTAAAAGTAGTTTACAAGTAGGCCACTTATTTTTAATGCTGTACATTCCCCTACTAAACTTTATCATATGAATTTAAGACATGCACCCTGAGTGTTATACTCCTACAAATTTTTACAGGGAAATAGAAACACATGATGCTAATTAAAAATGTAAAGAGGATTAAACAGAACTAAGAAATAACCTTTGCCTCAATCAGTAGTAAATTCATTTGAAATGTTAAAGAAATGGAAGCAAATGATAAAATCATTTTTGCTAAAGGGGGAATTAAGAAACATGTTTTGATTCTTTAAATTCTATGCAGACTATGCTTGCTGGTGGTCATTTAATTATTAGAAAGACATCTAAGAAAGGGCCCCTAGCAGGAGTGAAGATTTTCAATATACATATAGAATACAAAAATTATCTTGGGGTTTCAAGATGTATTTATGTATGAAGAGAAAAGATGGAGTGAAACTATGTAACAGAAGCTGAAATTGCACAAGCAGTTTTATAAATGCTGAACAAAAACTTTATATATTGCACACATAGGAATTGTGTTGAAGAGGAGACAGCATCTACAGCTGCCCTTGAAAGGAACTGTCTGGAACACTTCATAAGTGACAAAACTGAGTTGGATAATTATCCACATTTATATTGGCGAAGGCAAAAGATTCATTGGTAAATACTCTCTATTTTGAAAGAAACATTATCTTGCTAAAGGACATGTTCCACTTATATTTTGTTTGGACAATATGTGGGAACAGCACCACAAACTGAGGTAACTTCTAAAATAAAAAGTGTAATAACATAACCATGGTCCATCTGGATGTATGAGTCAGTGTTAAGTTTCCTTACGCTTTTAGTGGAATTAGGACAACTGTACCAGTCTATTCTCAAGAGCTTGTCTGTCTAGTCCCTCATTGTGGTGAGCCGCTTCTGCCGTTTATGCAAATTATGGTCGCCATTACAAGATGGCGCTGGCTCCGCTGTGGTCTGTGACAAACAACTCCTTATTTGGGAGAGTTGGCGCATGACTTTTCATCACCCTATGAGAAAGCTCCACGTGGCTGCTTTGCATTGGGGCTTGAGATGCTATACTAAGGCTGGGAGGGGCATCCGAGAGAGAGAAGAAGAACTATCAAGGGCCTGAAATAAACTACTGAAAGAAGATTCCTGAGTGTTGCGTCTTCCTTGCGGGCAAGGGGGCGCAACACCTCATTAATTTTATAACAACAAAAAAGTGCTAATAATGTTCAAAATGACCAAAGGCTATAATTTTCTAGAAGACTGTAGATACCAAAGTGACAATTTTCCACCATGCCCATGCAGCTAAATTTTATTATCTTTTTCCAATGGATCCAATGGAATACAATATGTTTTATATTTCATTACATCTCATTTAAAACATTTACTTAATTTTTAAATTATTCTTATTGTTCTTAGAATGTGCTACCCATCCAAAAAACAAAAGAGGAACACCCACATATTAACTTCCCTATACTCATCTCATAATACTTAATAAAATTTTGACCCTAAAACTCATCAATACAAACATTCTTAGACTTAGTAAAATTTTATTATCAAGCACCATAGAAATGTTTCTACACATTTAAACTGAAATAGTGGCTTTGTTTTTGTGGTGAAGATATAGTTCAGAACTTAATCTTCAATATAGAATCAAGAACAAAATTCAATGTGGATAATTATTTAATATTTCTTCTTTAATTTCTTCATATTAAACATTAGAAAAACTATTGTAGATTAATGAGTGGTGTTCTGTCTTCCCTTCAGCATGTTGGCACCAAGTATGTACTGATCTTGTTGTTTTTCATTTGTGTTTTCAAAATCTGCCCAGTTCTTTCTTTCTATTACACTTGATAATATGAAGAACGAATATTTTTTATTTATTTTTTATTCTTTTGTATTGGGGATGGATCCCAAGAGTGCTTTACAACTGAGTTAGTGTACATCCCTAGTCATTTTTATTTTACATTAAAAAATTCTCTTTTCATTTTTAATTTTGAGACAAATTAATTTGCTGAGGCTTACTTGTCTCAGTCTCCCGAGTTGCTGGGATTATAGGTGTTGCACCACCATGCCAGGCAGAAGGAAAATATTTTAAATTATCTTTGAATCTCATGCTGTTTTCTGTACTTAATGAACATTTTGAAAGTTGTGTGAAAAAAATGAAGAAACAAAGCAGTAAATCATGGAATATGTAAATAAGAAAGGATAAAATTTGTTTTCATTATGTTTCTACTGTGATAAACCCCAACTAGCCAGTGAGTTAAGGGCTAAATTGAATAAAATCTGAAAGCATCTAGAAATATCTGCTTTACCAATGTACTGGCCATCAGAAGTGAACATGCCAGCTTTGGGTACTGGTATGTTATGGAGCACATTGAAAACTTTCTTTAGTTTCTTTAGTACTTTCTTTAGTTTCAGGTTAGGGACAATCATCATGGAAGAAGAAGTGTGGAAGAACAGTAAAGGAGAGTTTTCTGACTAGAAACATTGTAAATACCCTGTTTTCAGAAAGAACATTTTCATGATCAGGTATTGTAAAACCTTAATTTTCTGAAGTTTATTTTCCTCTACTTAAATATTTAATCATGAAAATAACATTGTTGCTTTGAGTCTTGACAAGGTTTTCGAATAATTTATCAAAATTTACTAAGACTTAGACCTTAGGTTGTCAAGATTCAAATGCAAAGTTAACAAAATATTCAGTTGGAAAAAAATTACAGAAGGGGCTGGGATTAGTAGCTCAGTATTAGAACACTTGCTTAGCACATGTGAGGCACTGGATTCAATTCTTTGTACCACAAAAAAATAAAATAAATAAATAAAATAAGGGTATTTTGTCCATCTACAACTAAAAATATTTTTGAAAGAAGTTTTTCTTTTTTAAAAGAAGAAAAAAATGAAGAATTATCAAGTCTTTCGTAGAATAAAAACAAAGTTCATTTTACTAGGATGAATGCAGTGCTGTGATTTGGGGCTAAAATTGAATTCTATTGGATGGGAATCATAATTACATTAGCAGCATTAGCTACTGGCAAAACAGTAAAACAGAAGCAAATACTACAATACTACAGCATTTTACATTAGCACTCTATAAAACTTTGGTAATCACTTGATATTTTAGTAGACATTCTAATATTCTGTTATTGAATTGCTTTAATAGCATCACAGTCTGTGTCCTATTACTGACTTCCATGAACAGCATGAAACAATTGGGTTTTGTAATGCAGTTGTAGATCAAAGAGGTTTATCATATAAATGGCTATCCATAGGGGTAGATAACTCTGATGAGATTTACCTCATTTATTTTTAAGAAATAAAAAAGTATCACTAGATTTCACAAAGCATAATTAAAATACTAATTGAAAATACTGTGCTGCATGTGGACTGATTGTCCTCTCACTTTTTTTCAGAGTTTTGTCAGTATTTTAAATACAAATAAAGACAACACCGTTATGACCTTTAATGCAATGTCGTTGATCAGATGTGTGGAAATTCCTCTCCTTATATTATAGAAATAATTAATGACAAGTTAATGTAGATTTTATTCATTGTAAAAATTGATAAAGTGAAGAATAACTTATTGAAATAATTGAATTTTTGTAACTTTTGCTTTAAACCTTAGTTTTTTCCTCAGGTGGAAAAAAAAACAAAGAAAATAAATCTAAGATATGTTTGTACTTAAGGAAATTGAAACTAGTTACAATTGGTAGGCTGTTTTAAAGATATAAATTAATTTTTAAGTAAACATGATGCTCCTACTTCCTATACACCTTAATTCAGTAATATCACTTTAAATTCACATATTATAATAAAACGGCATTGTAATTTAGTATTGGTGTCATAAATCAAAGGAAAATGTTCTGCTTAGAGCTCCAAGAGAATAACAGATTTGTTTTGGCAGGCAAAATCATCTCTTGAATTTTCTACCAACAAAATATGTGCTATTTTATTGTAAATGTCATCAAATTAAAGGGAAGATAAAGTTACTAATCCAGTAAAGAAGAAAGTGTTCCATCCTTACTTAAAAATCACTACATTCATCACTATACCATGCATTGCTTAATGTATACTCAATTTTCAGGTTTATGATTATAAGAAGAAAACAAAAACTTCACAGAGTGTAAGTTATGCAAACAAATTATGGATAAAATATGTCCTTACTAGCATTTCCCATATCATATTTTTATTTGTTTTACTTTGTTTCATTGCATGCTATAAAATTGGCATATGACTGTATTCTCAAAGCTGATACCAGCTCTTATCCCACTTAAAATTTTTCTTAAAATAAAGAATCTCTGTTCTTTAATAGTCTGATTGTGGGCTTGCATTTTCACAATAATTAGATGAATATTGATATGGATTTCTTTGTCTTTGTAATTTAAAAGTGAGGATTTAGTATTATCGTATATGTATGCACATAATATATAAAACATATGTTTTTATATACCATTGAAATAACAGGTACTACAATCACTAAACTGTAATATTTTCCCTTAGTATATTCTACCATTACATTTAAATTCATTCTTTGATGGTTTATCTAACAGCAAATGTTAAAGCTCTGTTGGGGGATATTATTATCAGCCTTTACTCAGTTCTTTCTCACAACACATTACAAGACAGGAAGGGGAAATAAGTCGAATCTGACATAGGCTGAACTTTTCTTTACTAAATCTTATGCATAACAACATCAAAAACATTTCCCCTCTCAAACTTAAAGACTTTATAATGCTAACAGAATAAACAATAAGGCATTGGGTTTTACTGAATGAATATGAAAGACAATGAAATACAAATGCCTCTTATTCATAGATAATTAAATACATTAAATATTTAAAACGTGTTTTATTAAAATCTTTCATTAATATGTTTTTTGTTTGTTTTAAGATAAAATGAAGGGATCTGAGGTTGTAGCTGAGTGGTAGAGTGCTCCCTAGCATGTGTGAGGCTTTGGGTTCGAACCTCAGCACAATATAGAATAAATAAAGAAAGAAAGAAAAAAGATGAAGGACACCTCCAAAACTCTTTAAAGGATGAGTGTTTACTTTACCTTACTTTACCTTTATACAACTTTTATAATAAATTGCATTAAATATATGAGCCACTGGTTTTACTTCATGGAATCAACAAGAATCCCAGTGTTTCTTAATTATGTGATGATCACTGTCAACCAAAAGTGAGATGAAGGCAAAGACTGAAGAACAAGTAAAGGGATACAAAGTGTGATGTATCCAGAAGCCAATAAATAGAAACATTTTATATAAATTTCAATGTCAGAGAATCACAAAATAATTATGCTGAATAAAAGAAAGTTAGACAAATGTAAATTTACTGTATGATCTTCAAATTAATGATTCCTTGCACATGGATTTGGAGGAAAATATTTCACAATAGGAATTAGGATACCTTTGATATTGTGGAGAGACTAATTATACTGATAGTGAAGTCAATTTCATGAAGGTATATGTATATCTATAATACATATATATCTATAATATGTTATATATATGTATCTATATATCATATATATATAATCACAATTAAAATGTTCAAAATTTGACTTAATATTTGCTAGGAATTTTGCATATAATATTGTAAGATTTTTATCTGTAGTTCTCTTTATTTGTAATACGTTTGGTTTTGGTATTACAATATTTCTGACTTCATAAGAGTATTAGAAAGTGTTTTGAATTGGCATTGTTTCTCTATAACTGCTTCATGAAATTACTGTTAGAAATTATCTGTGCTTGGGACAGCCTTTATACAAGATTTTCAACAGTGGACTCTATTTCTGTTACAGATTCATGACTAGAAATTATCCCTCTCTCTTTTTGTGCAAACTTTTGATTATGTCTTCAATATTTTATATTTTAAATTTGTCTTTTTAAATGGGTTGGGGTTATGGATCAGTGGTAGAATGCTTGCCCATTGTGAAGCTCGGTTTGATCCTCAGAAACATGTAAAAATAAATAAAATAAAGATAAAATAAAGGTATTGTGTCTATCTACAACCAAAATAATAAATTTTTTTCTGTTAAATAATTTGTACTATATTAACTGTAGGATTCCTAATAGTATTTTTAAAAATCATAGCTTAATGTCTTTAGAATTCTTAGTAATATTTCCCTCAGTCATTTTGTAATATATTGCCATGTTAGTCTTTATATTTCTTTTCCTGATTAGTCTGGCAGGAAATTTACACACACACACTTGTATATGTCTTTTTAAATCTGTATCTGTAGATCTATCTATCTATCTGCTTGTTTCAGGAGCGGGTTACTGAATATTGAATAATCTAGGGATGCGCTTCCTCTAAGTTTCACCCCCAGTTCTTTATAATTTTGAAACATGGTCTCTCACTAATTTTCCTGGATTAAACTTATTATCCTCTTGTCTCAGCCTTGCAAATACCTGGATTTATAGGCATGAGCCCAGCTATACTGATGTTTTCAAATCAGTGTTTGGTTTTATTAATTCTCCTATGAATCTGTTTTCTATTTTAGGAGTTTTGAATATTAAAAATTATTTCCTTTCTCCTGCTTCTATAGGATTTATATGCTGTTTTTATTAATTTTGGGAAATTTTGATTATAAATTTGGCATTGTTGTTTTGACACATGTAAATATTTAGAAGCTTTAGATACATCACACAACTTTGAGCACATCACATTTTATTTTCATTTTATTCAGAATACTTTATAATTTCTCTTGTGATTTTGTCTTTGGGCTATGAGTGATTCATAAATATGTTGTTTAATTTTCAGATTAATATTTTCTTGATGTCTTTCTCTTACTGCTTTCTAATTCATGTCTTTCATCAGTGGGCATGCTTTGTACTATTTTAGGAATAACAAAGTCACTGTGACATGTTTTATGGGAAAAAATTGGTCAACTTTGGTAAATGTTCTATATGCACTTGAAAAGTTCACCTTTATGGTTGCTTACAGTACTCCATAATTATAATTAGTTTATGGAGCTTGATAGTATTTAAATTTTCCCTATTTTTACTGACATATTTTCTATAATTTTCTGCCTTGCTCTATCAATTAACAAATAATATTAGACTCTTCAACTATTGCTGTGAATTTGTCTATTCTTTTAATACATTTTGTAAAATATCTTTTAGTTGTAGTTGGACACATACCTTTATTTTATTTATTTATTTTTATGTGGTGCTAAGGGTTGAACCCAGAGACTTGCACGTGCTAGGCGAGCACTCTACAGCTAAGCCACATCTCCAGCCCCATTTATTATTTATTTAAATTTCCTTTTTCCCCATTGGAGATGGATGCAATACCTTTATTGTATTCACTTATTTTCATGTGGTGCTGAGGATCAAACCCAGTGCCTCACGAATGCTCTACCACTGAGCCACAACTCTAGCCCATCAGTTCTACTATTTCCATGTAAAAAAAAAATACTAAAGTTTCATGTTAGATTTCTGCACACACTAAAAAATTAGTTTTTTTTTTTTTAAAAAAAAACTTTATCAATTAGGTGACCCTTTAATTATATGAAATGACTCTTTTATCCCTGGCAATATTTTGTTCACCTGTTGTATATTGTTTCAATATATTATTTAAGTTATCTCTTGAGCATTGTTAACAAGGCAGTTTTTCCATTCCCTTGTATTTATCTTGATATGTAATTATACATATGGATAAATATATAAAAATAAGTGTATATCTCATGGAACTGGGGAGGTGTCAGACTCTATTCATTGAGCTCCTTCTCTCTGTGCTCTAGCCTAGAACTCTCTCTAGATTTTAACCTGACTTAATCACAGGAATCTGCTTATTGTGTGCCTACCCATCGACCCATGCTTAAATACTTAATTTTTTTTTTTTTAATGTTGAGTCTAGCATTTTGGTTGCTTAGGGTGGAAAGCTACATGTTTGTTCTTCCTGTGGAGTGAGGAAGAATATAATTTATGCTATATTTTACTTTTGAGATATCCCTGTGGTGAGCCGCTTCTGCCGTTTCTGCAGACTATGGTCGCCATTACAAGATGGCGCTGGCTCCGCTGTGGTCTGTGACAAACAACTCCTTATTTGGGAGAGTTGGCACATGATTTTTCACCACCCTATGAGAAAGCTCCACGTGGCAGCTTTGCATTGGGGCTTGAGATGCTTTATTAAGGCTGGGAGGGGCATCCGAGGGGGAGAAGAAGAAATATCAAGGGCCTGAATAAACTGCTGAAAGAAGATTCCTGAGTTGCGTCTTCCTTGCGGGCAAGGGGTCGTGACATATCCCAATTATTCAGACAAACCACACAGACTAGAGATCTTTCCCTGTGCCAAGTCGTACTTGCTAATTGTTTCAAGGATGTAAATGCACGCAAGAGAGAAGGTCCAGGATACCAACATGCACACCATTTTATTTTGGGCTACAGTTAAAACACATTTTTCCTCCTATAAATATTCTATCTAATGTATACAGATGCCTATTTTGGACATGACACTTTTTTTTTGTCATAGTTTGTATTGAGGGTTGCCTAATCACTACAGATTGGCCATATCTGCCCTGAATCATGCTACTGTGCCACAGTCTGGCTGCAGCAAAATAACCGGGGGGTGACGAACAACTTGTGTACATTGATACAGCAGTAGTGGGAGCCATTTATTGTAGGACAGTACGGGTATATATACATTCCACACAGCTTATCTTAATTAACAAACTAGATACAGCAGTCAACCAATAAGGAATTTCCACACTTAATGGCTCGCTGGCGTTACTTCGCAAACCACTCCCTCTGGCATTTTGCCAGGCACCATCTTGACTTGTTTACAGACCCTAACACTACTATATGTCTCATGAGCAAAGAATGATTTTTACAGCTTCAAATTACTTAGTGTGTATGTGTTTACATATAATAGAGACAAAGAAGAATGCAGAAGAAAGATTAAATGTGTTTTGATAAGCTTAAAATGTTTCCTATTTGGGTAACTGACTTAGAAATCTTGGTTTATGGAATATCCATATGTTCCATAAACAGCTATGGACAGCAAGACATATGCACCCTCCCTCTAGAAACCAACATATATTATCACAACATTGATGCTCTGCCCATTTTTTTAAAATGTTTTCTTATTTTGGATTCATATTTCTATTATATTCAATTTCACTAATCATTTCTTGTTCAAAGGTTTATCTGCACAATATCACCTAGATTTCCTTGTAGTTTGCTTTTTATCAATGCTATCTTTTTCATTATTAGGCTTTCCAATGTGGGTCTTGTTTTTGTTAAATTTTTTACACTTCACCATATTTACATGTATTTATGCATAAAGAAAAAATATACAATTTCTTTTATTTTTTTATACGGATTTCACCGCCTCTCTCTGTTTTCTTTTTATTACTTATTATTCTCCTGTTATTTGTTTTTCTTCATATATGTCATAATTATGATTATATTTTAGGTATTGAGTGCGATAATTTGCTTAATACCTTTAATGAATGTTTTATAATCAGTTCGGTCCCTTTGAGGTTTGGATCTAAGCTCTTTTTGTGTAGGTCTATAGTTGCTTTACCTTAGGGCTAATTGAGTTCTACCGCTAAGGTATACCACTTTTAGTTTTCTGTTAAAGGCACTCATTATTTCTTAACATCTTTCTACTCTGGCTGTTGGAAACTGGGACAATTTCCAGCCCCATGTGAGGTCCAGGAATTGTTATCCTTACAGCTACTAGGTAATTGTTTCCTTTTCTGAACTTTCTCCTTTATACTTTGGTTGATTTCCCCCACGTGTGCACACAGATTGATTTTTAAGCCAGAATCTTACACAGATTTCTGGAATTCTTCCTTTGTTTAGCTTTCTCTCCTTGGCTATTCTGCCTCCAAAATTCTACTGATACTGTACTCCCTGAAAATTCTACTGATATTGTACTCCCTGAACTCTATTCTCGGCTTTCTCTTTTCAAGAGAGATTTCTGTATTCTATTTGTGGTTTTCCTCATATGCTACTGAGTATTGCATGATGTAAAAAGTCTGCATAACAACAGGGCTCCTAGAATTTGTTCTCTTTCCTCAGAGATCACATTATTTCATTGTCTATGGTCTATGTTGTTTCCTATAATTTGTATGAACAATTTCATTTCTCAAGGGCTGGACATCCAATGGGGTATTTAAAATCACTTTCTTTACTTTCCAAAGGATGTTAGTCTCCTAGGATTACCATAACAAGATACCACAGACTGAGTGGTTTAAAACATATAAATTTGTTTTTTCACAGTTCGAGAGCTGGAAGCCCAAGTTAGAGATGTTGGCAGGGCAGCTGTCTCATGAAGCCTCTCCTTGACACGCAGATGGCTGCCTTCTCATTGGTCTCACAGGGCTTTGTGTCTAGCTGCACAAGCTCCTGGTGAATCTTCCTCCTTTTGTAAAGACACTAATCCTTTTGGATTAGGACATCACCCTGAAGAACTAATTTAACCTTCGTGGCCTTCTGTAAGATTTATCTTTAACACAACCAAATTATGTGTTTGTCTTTAATATATAACTTTAATGAGGGAACACAATTCAGTCTATACCAAAAACATAATAATTTTATAATTGTTTTCTATTATACTAAATTCTAGCTTAACAGTCATAATCTGTATATAAATTTTGAAAAGTTTTAGGAATTACCTCATGGCTCAGAGCATCATCCTTTTAAATATATTTCTTTTATTTCTGCACAAAAATATAGTTTATCATGTTGATATTGTGTGTGCTTCTCAGGCTTACCTGATTTTCAAGGAGTTGACAAAAGTCCCCGGCCCTCAGAAGACCACAGAGGATGAGGTGAGCAGCCCAGAGTTCTTTTCTCCGTCGTCTTGGTCTGGTGGTTCCTTACTTCATTCTTAGCTTAATGGTCCCTTAAATGCCAACCCCCAGCTTTTCTAATTGCCTTTAGTGGAAGAAGAGGTCTGAATTATAGGGTCCACTGTTTAACACATGCATTAAAAAAAAGCATTCTACCAATTCTTTGTTGGTTAGAGATTCTCATGAAAGAAGTTCAAGTGAAGTTCAAATTCTTTCCCTAAGTATCTACTAGAGAAGATTTTACACTAAAATATATGTGTCTAAATTACCTGAGTAAATCTACACTAAAGAAAGGGAAATGCTAAAAATATTGAAAGGACCTATTGGTTATGGGATAACATTTATTTGTAAAGGTGCCTAAAACCATTACCATTTAATCCAGCAGCTGGTGAGAAGACATATAAGACAGTCAATTAATTAATTGCTTCATATTTCCCCGATGTTTCTCATGTAACTCTGGATGCTCTGGATGTGTGGTGTGCCCTGTATCTCAGGCTTGCATTGTTTGTCTTTCATATACTATCATTAATAAACAAATTATTTCAAAACATGGTACTACAAATTATTTTAATTTCCTCACGGGTTTTTTAAATTAGTAATTTGAATGTATTTCACAAGGATAACTTTTCTCAGCTCCGTCATGTTTGGAATTTCAACTGTAAATAATCATTGGCCTACTTACTTTATGTATCTCTATAAGCCGAAGCCCTGGGTTTATGAAACCCAGGATACCAATCGTCCCAGAGAAAGTGGGACAAATACATATGAATGAACATTGGCCAATTCAAATAAATTTAGTAATCAGACAGTTATTTTCAAATGGATAATCTTGTGATTCATTGTGTTAAGGACTTCTCTTAAAAGGTACCAAAATAATATGTTTTAAGGTTTATACCATGGTTTAATTGTCTTTCTCTTCAGAGAAATGAGATATGTCTAAGACACTTTACTATAAGCTTCTCCCATAAACTCCATTACATAGCACTGTGAACAAGGAGGAAAATTTAAGCACTACTGCTTTTACCATCTCACTTTTGCTAGGAAGACTTTGAGCCTTCTATTACAAAAGCAGTTTACATATTTTCAATGTAGTCTTAAAGGATTTCTATGATCTGAATGTTTTCCCTAAAATTTATTCATTGAAACTTACTTGCCAGTGTAAGAAGTGAGGACTTTAGGAGGTGATCAATGGAGGAGGATGGAGCCTTCAGGAATGGGACTTACAATTCTATCAAACAGCAGGAACGAATGAGCAAGGCCCTTTTAGACCTAGCATCTCTCCTTCCACATGGACACAATGCACATTCCTCTTTCCCTTCTACTACTTCTACCATGTGGGGACACAGAGTTCAAGGTGCCATCTTGAAAGCAAAAACTGGGCCCTCATGAGACTTTGAATATGCTTGATCTGAGACATCCCATCTTCCATAACTGTAAGCAATAAACTTATACTTTCTGTAATTTTCCATTCTGAGATGTTTTATTTGCAGCTGGAAAAGACTAAGGCAAAGACTAAATGTTGGAAGTTTCTAGCTAAAAAGTCTTAAAATAACTTGACTACTTAGCAGGAAACTATTTCAGAATTACAGAGCCTTTGATAATTTATCAAGTACTACATTATTCATATTATACTTTATCTGAATGTATTATTAAGATTTGTTAGTGTGATACTATTTATTATTGGTGTAAGTATAGATCTATTGTCAATCCAAGAGAAAAGTATTATAGCTATACTTGGTGACAAATATATCTATTTCCAATTTGTGCTTTTTTTTTTTAATAATAGGGGTAGAACTCAGGGGTACTTAACCATGGAGTCATATCCCCACCTATTTTTATATTTTATTTTGAAATGAGGTCACATTAAGTTGCTTAGGACCTCATTTAGTTATCGAGGCAGGTTTTGAACTTGTATTTCTCCTGCCTAAGCCTCTCAAGTTGCTGGTACTATGGATGTGCACCACTATGTCTGGCACTTTCTCTGCTGTTTGAAAACCAAACACAGAATGATTTTCTGGAAAATATCTTGCTTTTGTTTATAAAACTTTATTGGGTCTATACCTTACAGGTGCAAGTTTTTAGTAGATTTCTAAATCTTCATGGACAAGTTTCAATCTCCTCTATAGATGAATTTCCTATTAAAATATGTATCTATGCATTCTATACATATAGACATTTTCAGATAACATAAAGTCAAATTTTCATTTACAATGTTTCTCAAAGTACTAAGATACTGAGGCAAGATAATTCTTTTTTAGAATATTGAAGAAGTCATCTGAATTAGTGATGGTTTAAGATGCAACTATTGAGGAAACCCACACTCCTAATTAAAACTTTACTTATTTTGTCCATGCAAAATAAAAAGGGAAGTTTTTTTAATGTGTGTATGATCAATTTCTTTTTTAATTTTTTTTCTATTTTTAAATATAACAATAGAGTGTGTTTTGACATATTATACATACATGAAATATAACTTATTCTAGTAAAAATCCCATTTTTCTAGTTATACATGATGTGGAGTTTAATAGGTGGAGAAAATTTAAAGGAGATTTACAGATTTGAAAGAGAGTTCAGTCATGGCACTGTATTCTCAATACATAATGACATTTCAATAAAATGACAGTTCTTAATAATGGTTCAATAGAAGAGACTATATATAAAATTATTTCTCAAAAGATTATAATGAAACAAAAATTTTTGTCTCCTACTGAGGTAGTACTTGTACCATGATACCTTCCAAAGTTACTCACATATTTTGTAGCAATATTCGTGTAAATAAACCTATTGCACAGCCAGTCATATAAGAATAGAGCATATACATTTATGTATAATACATTATACTTGATAATGAACTTGATAATGATAATAAATGACGATGTTATTGGTTTATGTGTTTACTGGAATATATTTTAATCGTTAGAGTAGGCTTCTACTTATTAAAAATGTACTGTAAAACAGTTTGCCATTATACACATGTAGCAGCTTTCTTTTCATGTTTTCTCTCTTTTGATTGCATCAAGAGATCATATCAAGCAGTTGACCTCTATCATCTTTATTTATGTAAGAACCCTCTCTGTTCACACAATGATGAAATCACCTAACAAATCATTTCTCAGAACATATCCCTGTCACTAGGTGACACATAATAGTATTTCATTTTGCATATTTAAATACTGTGTGGAAGCTTGATATTGTTCAAGATTTTAGTCATTTTTTCAATTTCTGACATTATATTCATTTAATAAAGCTCTTTAGTGAACTTCAATGAATAATATGGTTGGCTATAATTTGAGACAAATAGTAAATTAGGGTAATTATGTATTTTTATTTCTTGCAGTCAGGTTATGGATTCAATTTAAATGCTTGTAGAGACAATATTTCAAGTCTTTGGCTCAAAGTTTCCAAACTGATAGTAACAAGTGCCATGAAAACTGCAAACTCTAGCTGTGGGCTGGCCTCCCCTATACAATTTATCTTCTGTCTCATAAAAGACTTTTGGGGCCACTTGTAGACTAAAACATTAAACTTCAATTATTAATATGAAAAAGAATAAAATAAATAAAAATATAACATATAGAGCACTATATGCTATATCATAACAGTTATTGTTATTCAGAGCCTCTTCAAAAATCTGATTTTCAGATTTCAACACAGAATCATAATTTTAAAAGGAGAATTTATAACATGAATCCTAATCCAGTTTTTATCAATGGTCAGGCTGTCCAATGCCAGTTTCCTCAACCTGTCACTTCTCCTCCTAGCACTACTTTTATGTAGCCCAAAAGAAGTAAGATAAAAAATTTAGGTGTAGGAATTAGGTTACTAGGGAGAAAGGTGTTAGAGTGTCTAGCTATGGAGTTTAGCTGAATTACATTAGGAAATCTAGGGCCTTTAAATATCTACTCTCATTCAGTGGAGATTTCAGCTGTATGCTGTGAAGTCACAACTGAATTACAATAATTTTATTTTGATTTTACCTGTTGTTATTCTTTGTGAATATTTATATTCCTTAAGAACCTTGAATTGGAGGGCAGCAGATATAATTAGAGTGAAGACATGGGTATTTCAGATTCTCAACATGTTAATTATATCTAATCTAACACTTGTGCACATTTCTGTATGTTCTAAATTATTTCTTCACTTCCTAAGAGGTGAGATGACATAAACATTGAATTGGTTCTCTCAACTTCTAATTTCTTTCACAAGCTGGATGAAACGTAGCTTATATCTAGACTTGTACTATTAAAAACCCAGAAAATTAAAGAAAAGTGATGGGAGGGGAGGGGAGGGAGAGGGGGGAAAGGAAGGACAGCAGAATAAAATAGACATTATTATTGCTGTATGTATATACGTGACTGCAATACCAATGTGATTCTGCAACCTGTACACTCAGAAAAATGAGAAATTATATTCCATCTGATTCAAATGTATGATATGTCAAGACTGTTGTACTGTCATGTGTAACTAATTAAAAGAAATTAAAAAAATATTTAAAAAAGGTAAAGAAAAAAAGGATCAGAAACATACAATTAAAAAGAAAGCTAAAAGTCATGGAATTATACAACCAAAAGGTCCAAGTTCTCTACCTAACAGGTTAAATGGACATAATCTGAAACCATGATTTTTTGTTATTGCTTATATGTTCGCTGAAATGAAGTTGGCAATATTGTCTTTAAGGGTAGTAGATGGTTATGATATTCACCTTTTCTCTGGTAATAACTTTACACTGAGATGTTTATGTATCCTTCATGAATTTTAAAAAACTACATATTAAATATAAATGTGCAAGAAATCTATTGTAATAAAGATAATGATGGAGACATACTCTATGCTTTAATTCTCACCCGTTTTACTTCATTTAATTTATTTTTACAGCTGGAATGCATTCATTCCTGTTTGTCTCACTCCATTTTTAATAATTTTCAACTTAACATTAGCAACTCAAGTGTTTTTGTCTTCTTTTCTTCGTGGATTTTTCTGATTAAATTATACATCCCTGTTTTAGATGGCTGAGTTTTCCACTGAGGCTGTATCCCTGAAGTGTAGAAGAATACACCTGCGCATAAAAGCTATTAAACTGTAAAACCTGCTCAACACATGACACTCATGAATACCATTCATGCCATTACTTAATAAACTATTTAATATTTTCGCTGTCTGAAAATCACCATAAATGGAGCTTAATTTATTATTTGGCCTTATATTTTTATAGAAAATGTAAATAAGTGTTAAAATACCTTAAATATGAGATATAAAATGGTTTGTTTATAGACATTATGTAGTCCTCAGATTTCCCATGCTTTTGGCTAAGATGTGATGTTTCTAGCAAAAATAAACATAGCAAATTAATGTACATTTATTCATTGTGAGATGACAAATCAGCAGAGTGCAACTTTCCAGCTTTCTCAAGTATAATTAGGAATTCTCACATCTATGAATAATCTAAGGAACTAGTACAAAGAAATCAGGAGTTCACCTTTTTAATAATTTCAATTAAAATAAAATAATACTATATTTTGTATTTACCTTTCATATCATATATTTTGGGTGCAAATATATTTACAAATTTTAGTTACAAAGGTTTTTCATGATGCTTCCACTTGAATAATTTTCTGCTCAGATAAGCTCATTGATGGGCTTTTTAAAATTCAAATCTAAGCTTAATTGTCACTTGTTCAAGAGTGACAACCTAACCCCTTATTGTCTATGTAGTTTACAAATATTTCCTCCGGATCTCTATATTCCTTTCAGTTTGTTGTTCCTTTTCTTTAATGTTGAACACATATATTCAATAAAATATTAATATCCAAAATATGTAGGAATAAACAACTTAATGGGAAGAAAGCAAATAAGATAATTAAAAATAGGCAAAAAACTAAGCAGACATTTTTCCAAAAAATAAAATATAAATTGTCAACAGATGTTTGAAAAGATACTGAATATCACAGAAATCAAACCATAATGAGATTATCACCTCACACCTGTTAGGATGGTATTTTTTAAAAAAACAAAGCATAAAATATACCTAGTGGAAACAAGAGTGAGACTAAAGGGGAGAAACCTCAGATTTTTTTTTTTTTTTGGAGGGGTGGTACTGGAGCACTGAGCCACATCCCCATTCCTATTTTGTATTTTATTTGGAGACAGTATCTCACTGAGTTACTTAGCAACTAGCTTTTGCTGAGACTAGCTTTGAACTCATGATCCTCCTGCCTCAGCCTTCTGAGCTGCTGGGATTACAGGCATGCACCACCACGCCCAGAGAAAAACCTCCAAAATTTAAAAATCAAACTACTACAGGATTTGGCAATCCTTCTTCTGGGCACATGTCTAAAAGAGGTAAAACCCTTACTTCCATTTTCATTACAACATTATTCACAGTAGCTAAGATATGGAAACAACTCAAGTGTCATCGATAGGTGATGGTATGAATAAATTGTGGTATATATTTCTGATGGAATATTTCCTTAATAAAAGATACAATCTGTGACAATATGAATGGACCTGGAAGGCATTTATGCTAAGAAAAATATGCATGATACAGAATGACAGATCCTAAATGAACTCACATTTATGTAACCTCTAGAAATTTCAATGCATAGAAGTAGAATATAGGACAGTATTTGGCAAGTACTTGCGAGTGGAGAAAATAGGTATTTTTTAAAGGCCACAGGCTTGTAGTTATACCATGAGTAACTTCTGGAAAACTAATGTAAAATATGGTGACTGTACTTAACTGTAACATATTTACAGTTAAAATTCATTAAAGGAACAGATTTGGAGTGGGCATGTAGCTTGGTGATAGAGCACGTGTCTGGCATGCACCAAGCCTGGGTTTGATTTCCAGCAGAACACACACACACACACACACACACACAAAGAAAAAGAGTAGATTTCAGTATAATCACTATGAAAAAGGTAACAGAGTAAAGTGATCATCTACTAATTCACATAATTTGATAATCATTTCATAATGTATTTGTATATCAAAGCACCTTTATATATATATACAAAGATTCAGAAGAATAGATAATAATTTTTGAAAACCACATAAATAAATGACATTGTAAAGCTCAAAAATAAGACTCTCATCTTCTTAATGTGAGTCTTGTTTTTTTCACAAAATTTCAAACTAATAAAATGATATATATAATTTTATCAACTATATATCAATGTTACTGGGGAAAAATAACAATGGAAAACCTTTCTCCTTTCATCCTCTCTAATACAAGATACTCTTTATTATTATATTTTAAGTGTTTAAAAATGATACTCTGTTCCATTATTTCCCTGAAATATTTATTTATTTGTATGTTTCTACCACTGAAATGAACACTTAAGTTCTGTAATAGTTAAAAAAGTAACTCTACCTTGTTCATTTCTGTTTGCCATTATCTAAACATTGTCCAATATCAAGTAGTTACCTTGTAAATAATTTTGACTTACCATATTACAATTTATGAATAATGAACACAGTGTGGGTGACAAGTCCAAGATCACTCTGAGCTCTGGCCCTCACTTCTACAACAGCTTATTTATCAGAATTAAAGGAGTGGGCTTTTTTCAATGATGCTGATACAATCCATGCTGTATCCCTCCCTCACTGAGGTTGTTTGGGAAGTATTGGGCTTCCTCAGTCTTTGAGGTGCTACTGCTTTATGCTTTACTGAAAATTTCCTCATCTTATTTTCTATCTGCTCTGTTACAATCCTTCCTGGAGGACATTTCTGCATCCACTTCTCATACAATGATGAAAATAAAAACAACATGTAAGACAATTTTAGTATCTCACATAGCCACTATTCATTAAAGCAATGTAATTGCAAGTTTTTAAACTCGAGGTGCAAATCACATTTTCTGTTATAAAGGTTAGTAGCCACAACACATATTCTTTTACATTCTCTGTCAGACAAAGATACTGGACCCATGGATTTTATAATCCCTTTATATTTTTACTCAGTTTCTTTCCATCAGGTAAGGAAACATGGTGATGCCTACTCTTCTCTAAATAAATCCAGAAAGAAGAGAGGTAGGTAAATACATCAATAAACACATAAATATGGATTCAGAAGAATAGATAATAATTTTTGAAAACCACATAAATAAATTACATTGTAAAGCTCAAAAATAAGACTCTCATCTTCTTAATGAGAATCTTGTTTTTGTCACAAAATTTCAAACTAATAAATATAGTATTCTTTTAGCCTGGGTGTTGCATTAGGCAATGGAAGCTGAAGTTACAGAAATGTTCCAATTAAAAAGGGAGACCGAATCTAATCTCACTGCTTCAACCCAGCATTCAATGAGGGTCTAAATCAATGAGTGAAAAATGACAAGTGATTTTATTTTAATTAAATGTTTTAGCATTTTTTAGATAATTGTATATATATATACACACTTCTAAGAAATAATACAGAGCAATTCTCTGCACTTGCCATGAAGTTCTTGAAATACAATATCATAAATAAGATATTTACATTAATATGTCAATATAAAAACTATTTTCATCACCCCAAGTTTCCCTCTCTAATAGCCACATGGAGGCAATTGCTATTTTGTTCTCCATCTCTATGAAAATGTGACACTTCGAGAATTTTATGTATAAGGAGTCATGCAGAGTTGAAGTTTTATATCCATTGGTTCCCCATCTGCAAATTCAATGGATTCAGATCTAAGATATTCAGATCTAAGATATTAAAAAAATAAAAAATAAACTGTTTCTGTTATGACTTTTCCCAGATATTTTCTAGTTATTATTTCTTAGATAATGCAATATAACAACTATTTATAGTAATTACATTATATTCTGTATTACAAATAATCTAGTGTTGATTTAAAATATAAAGGAGAATATGCATAGGTTAAATGCAAATAATCTGCCATTTAATATAAGTGAATTGTGCTTCCACAGGTTTTAGTATCTGCTTGGTTTTCTGTAACAAATACCCAATAGATACGAAGAGACAACTGAACTCTAAATAAATTTTTCTATTTCAGCATAGTTATTTGGTTATTCACCCAAATTATTGTGTTACTTAATAAAAAAATTCCTTTTTTTTACTGAAATATTTCAGGGTATGGGTGTACCAAATTTTGTTTTATCATTCACCCATTGTACATACTACATCTATTTTTTAATAATTTACATATAATTAATAAGCTTACTAATATATTTGGATACACTTTTACACTCCTTAGAAAATTAAGCAATTCTTCCATAATTTAATTAATGATGGGTACAAGCAATAATTTGTATAAGAAACATTTAATAATTTTTCTTTAATAAATATCTGAGTTCAACTGGTATTTGTATTATAGAAAGTTTATATTTTTCAAGAAAATGGTCAGACTTGTTTCCAGAGGGGCTTTACTGTTTTCTCTTCCCACTAGTGCTATAGTAATCCAGTTTGTTTGTCACTCTTGCAGCATTTGGTATTATCACCTTGTTTAAGAATTAACTAACATTTCAATTCTAACCAATTCAGTTGATTTATATTGATATTTCATCATTTTAGTAATTTGTATTTCCATAATCATTATGGATGTGAAATGTGTTTTCATGTGCTTATGTGTGAAGTGTATTTTCATATATTTTTCCTATTTCCCAATTGAATTATTTTTGTTTTTCTGTTATTGAACTTTGAAACTTCTTTACATATTTCATCTATGAAATTCAAATTGCTAGAGCATCATTTCTAAAAAGGCTATTGTTTTAGTCAAAATCAGTTGGTCAAGTTTTTGGGTGTATTTGAAAATGTTCCCCATTCTACATGTCAATCCCCTACCAAGGCTAATTATCGAACAGTCTGAACATTGTAGTAACACTTTAAGTATCAAATTTGGATAACCATATATGAGCTACTCTAATTCTTTAGGTTATGCCATATAATATTATAATAATCTTGTCTGTCTCTGAAAAAAAAATTGATTTTGATAACTGTTGATATCATTATATCTTTGTGTCAATAAAAAGTTTTCATGTATTTATATCTTTGTATTCTTTCACTGGTAGTGTTTTTTTTCTGGCATGCATTACTTGTATGACTATATTTAAACTTAAATATTTGATTTCTTGAGCAACTTTAAATAGTATTTTAACTTTAAATTGTGTGACCATTTTAGTTATTACTACTATAAAAAATATAATTTTGTTTGTGATGTTTCCTGTGACCTTACTGAGGTGCTAATTGTATGTGTGTGTGTGTGTGTGTGTGCACACACAAATTAATTATATGAAATTCTTTGGTATTTTCTATATTGACATTCATGTCAATTACAAATAGGGACAGGTTTATTTCTTCTTTTAAAATATATATGCCTTTTATTTCCTTTAATTATATTAATACTCTGACTAGACTCTTCAGCACCATAGTAAATGAAAATGCTACCACTGGTCATATTTCATTTGTTCCTAATATCAGGGGAAAAGCATTTAGTATTTCATGATGGAGTATTCAACTTTGATTTGTGTGTGTGTTTACCATGTATTTATCTCTTTACCATGTTGATGATAATCTCATCTATATTTTTAGAATATTTATGTTTATGCTTGATGTTAAAATTTACTGATTGTTCTCTAAATTGATTGATAGATTCATGATTTTTCCTTTTTACTTTGTTAATATGTCAAATTACACTGATTTTACAATGTTGAACCAGCCAAATATTCCCTGTGGAAGCTCCATTTGATCACAATGTATAATTTTTAAAATTTATTGTTTATATTGTTTTTAATTTTATAGTAGCTTATGTATGTATTTATTTACAGCATTATTGAGGAATAATTGACATACAAGTTTGTAGATATATAATGTCAATAGTCGTCATGTTTGAAGATAAGTAGACACTCATGAAAACATCATTAGCATTATCAGTGCCATAAGCTTATCCAATCCCTCAAAAAGTTTCCTTCCATACCCTTTGCATTTTTTTGTTTTCTTTTTTGCTGAGAACATGTAAGGATGAAACATGGTCCTTTAAGTACAAAACAGATTAACATATGGCTGAGGAAAGCATTGATAATTTTAGGAGATATGTGTTAAAACTGAAATTGAGTCGTATGTTCATATAAAATTTTTCCCAAAAGAAGAACATGCGTTTTACAAGATTCTGAAAATAAATTGTATGAACTCAAAAGATTAAAGACTACATCTCTTGAAAGGATACAATACAGAAGTAAAATTGGTTTGTATAAAATATGTCTTTTGTGACAGCTTCCAAAGACATTAAAATTGAATTATATTATATGTAATATTCTGGCTATCCAACTAAACGTTGTGAACTTTCTATCCAAAATATTGAACTCTATTAAAAATATTAAGGTAATTGGCATGCACAAAACAGTTTTTAATGAAAGCAAAAGAACCACTGAATAACTGAAATCATATATTTTTAAAGTGAGTTTCTTTTAACATGCAAATATATTTTTATTTATTTTTATGTATATCTGATAGGAGAATGTATTACAATTCATATTACACATATAGAGAACAATTTTTCATACCTCTGGTTGTACACATAGTATATTTACACCAATTCATGTCTTCATACCTGTACTTTGGATAATAATGATCATCACATTCCACCATTATTAATAACCCCATACCCCCTCCCTTCCCCTCCAACCCCTCTGCCCTATCTAGAGTTTGTCTATTCTTCCTTATCCCAACATGAATCAGCCTCATTATATCAAAGAAACATTAAACATTTCTTTTTTTAGAATTGGCTAACTTCACTTATCATTATCTTCTCTAACTCTATCCGTTTACCTGTAAATGCCATGATTTTATTATCAGCAAAGTAGCAGAATATAAAATCAATACCCATAAGTCAAAGGCATTTCTGTATATCAGTGACAAATCCTCAGAAAGAGAAACAAGAAAAACTACCCCATTTTCATTAGCTTAAAAAAAATACTTGGGAGTCAACTTAATGAAAGAAGTGAAAGAGCTATACAATGAAAATTACAGGACCCTAAAGAAAGAAATCAAAGAAGACCTCAGAAGAGGAAAATATCTACCTTGCTCTTATATCTACCTTGCTCTTGGATAGACAGAATTAATATTATCAAAATGACCATAAATCCAAAAGCACTATACAGATTTAATGCAATTCCGAACAAAATTCCAATGGCATTCCTCATAGAAATAGAAAAAACAATCATGAAATTCATCTGGAAAAATGAGAGACCCAGAATAACTAAAGCAATACTTAACAGGAAGAATGAATCAGGTTACATCACTATACCAGATCTTAACATGCAAATACTTTCTATTTTATTATTTAGATTTTAACATGCAAATACTTTCTATTTTATCATTTAGACTTTCTAAATGATGAGAAAACGTTTCTTTAACATTACATTCAAATGTTTGCCCAGTTGGCACTTTGTTACCTGTTGTTTTTTCATAACTTTCAGATATTTTGGGAAGTTTTATTGGATTTGGGAACAGAGGCCATAAAGTTCTAGCATAGTGCCAACAGGAAGAAAAAAAATAACTTTTCAAATATATTTTCCTTCTAACTTTAGTGACACAGTGGCCCTCTGAGCAAGCTCTTCATATCTGATATTTTTCTGCAATTCAACTTTTGCTCTAGGTTCCCGTTGTAGTATGTTCAACTGTTTTCTGGTGTGATTTCATATGATGTAAGAAATAGTTTACTGCTTCAGGTAGAATCCACATGGGGAATAACCCATGATACATGGTTACTTTCTGTTTTGTGTAGGAGTATATTTCTTGAGTTCCTCACTTGAGCTGATTTTAAATTGTGTGACCAAAATATTAAAGATTTTAGATAGCATGACCTATTGTAATTTCAAACATCACCTCTCATAATTAGAACATCTTCAAGAATTATGCTAATATCTTTCTCAATTTTTTTAAAAATACTTATATTCAAATACATAATACGATTTTGTTTTCTCTGTCTTAAGAAAAATATATCCAATATCTAGTTGATATAGCAGAACGTGTTTAAATTGTGTATATATAATAATTCCTCTGATTCCTGCACTGGAGCACATTTTTTAATACTTTGTATCTTGTTATTCATCATAAATTGAGAAATTTTTGGTAGGAGAGGGAAGGGAGAATTGATTCAATAAGCTGTTATTAGTTTTGATGGAAGTTACATAAATAAAACACTGACGTGTTTTAATTTAATACAGTGTTTTGATGCAATTGAAAACTTTTATTTTTGATGGTATTAATTACTACTTTTTAAATACATTTTCAAATTAGACATATTATAATAGTAACATTATTATTACTCATATATTTAATATACTTTTTGGCCAATATGTTAGCCCACAAATCAGGAAACTCAAACAAATATAAAGTCTCAATAAAGGTTTAGAATAAGAAAATTTAAATTTGAATTTAAATTTTGCTTCAGTATATTCAGTGTCATAATTTTATATTGTCTCCATTGTCAGAGATGTTTGACAATAACATATTTTCCCATTTCAATAATCAAAATTTCTTTTGCTCAGGATTGAAAAAATAATTAATACTAGACTAGAACAATTTGCAGTTTAAATTTGGGTATGTTATTCATTGAAATGCAACATTATTTTCTTCATTCCTGTAAATTTAATATCATTTGTCATATATTGTATAGAGCAACATGAAGCTATGTAATCTGCAGAACTATGTTAGTTCCCGAGGTGGAACTCATGATAAAAGTATTTTTTTAATATTCACTGTTTGGCAAGCTATAAAAAATGAAATTATTAGACATATATATTAGGTAATTATATTATAGGTGTAATATGAAAAAATTATATAGGTGTAATATGAAAGAATTTCAAGAGCAAGCACTATTGATAAAAAAGGACAGAGGTCATGTTTGAATTGGTTATGTTTAGTTATACATAAGGGTAGAATCCATTTTAAAATTCCATTATAAAAGCATGGAATTTTAACCATATATTATAGTTTGTGACTTACAAGTCATTGTAAGATTCACCAAGCATTATTTTTGTAGGTAAAAAATAAAGTAAATATTTATAAATTAATGTTTAGCAAAGGTAGATAAACTAATGAACAGCCACTAGCAATGGTGGTCATTCTGATCCTGGCTGTGTGACCAATGCAGTCCAAAATATTATACTAAGATAACAAGGTCTCAAAAAGAACATTTTTAACTTAGCTAATCATAATTTCTCTTGTTGTGCATCCATAATTTTTTAAATGATTGTTTTTAAATATAAAAAGGGGAATACATCACATATATTTTTTTATATTTAGATTTGATGGCAAAATGTATGTGTGCATATTTCTCCCTTTTAGAGGTCAGGCATTTTCAAGGTTAGCTACTCTCATGCTTTTTAATATTTTTTCTTTATTATCCTTCTTTAGAAGCAGCATGCATTAGTGCTTATGCAGCTAATGATCTCAAAGTCATTTTGAGGAATTTGAAAACATAAAATGAAGCCCATTAGAACTCAGTAGCTGTTCATTTAACACAACAATATAAGTACTGACGTTCCTAGGTCTATAGCCTACAACCTGGTACAGAACACTTCATCAAATCACAAGAAATACATGCATAATTATAGTGCATAATTGAAATTGTTTTCCTTTCTTCCTAAAATTGGAGTTTCTGTAGTCTCTTTCAGTTGTATAAGTGTAACTGATGTTTTAGAAAAAAAAACAAATAAAATAATAACGTCTTGGTAGGACTTTTTTTTTTTCCATTAATAAATATTAGTTGAGTGGTGGTGAAAAAAAACTCTTAAATGGAACCATCAGTTGATTTTTATGACAGAGGTTATGAGATAAAGAAAAACATTTTAATCTTTCAGTGGAAAGCTTGCTATGAAAAGGAATTTTCATGTTCGTCATATTTGATTACAATGAACTATTAATTGTATCTCCTCATCTGTCTTCAAGTGCCAATTGGCTTATTATACACTAAATTAGTAACTTACTGACATTCACATGTTCTATTTCTCACTTCAAAGTAGACATTAACAGAGTCAATTTTCTTTATCATTTTTTAAACAAAAATGTACAGTGACTAAAATATATTGATTTCCTTATGTATTTAACAAGAGTGTGTTTTTTAAAACTCATGTGAAATAGATACATCATCTATATTAAAGTCTCACAATAACAAAAAATTTCTTTTACTAAATTTAAAGAATTGAAATTGGCATTTATTTTAAATTATTTTGGATCTTTGATATTAGTCTGCTAAGTTATATTTAGTGGAATTTAGTTAATATCTTTATTAGAAATGTTAAATTTAATACCTTTAAAATGTAATAAAGGGAGTCATTTGGATAAACCTGAAAAATCGTTGTATATAATCTGCTCTCTTTTCTGAATAAAATTAGATGAAATTGTGTTTTATATTTCCTAAGATATAAACCTCTCTTTTTTGGTGTCATTGAAGGACATTCATTTTCAGTTTTTGCAGTACAGTTCTACGGTGTGTATTCTCAATGAGATACTAATCTATAGTTTTTTAAAAGATATATCAGGTAGTTTTATTATGCTGTACTTGGTTTATCTTGAAAAATAACATATATTTATTCCTTTTTAATTTGTTTCCATTTGTTCTAATTAGTTATATATGATAGCAAAATGCATTTTAATTCATTGTATAAAAATGGAGCATAGCTTTTCCTTTCTCTAGTTGTACACTGTTGAGAGCCACAGCCGAAGGGGCCCCAGCAAACTTCCAGCTGCCGGCTGATGATTGGCTCACAGCGGCCCCAGCAACATCTAGCTGATTGGCTCCTCTGCTGTGATGCTCATTGGGCTGTTTCCCTGCCCTTTCAGACCAGGGAGCTGCTCATTGGGGGACTTTTTTTTTTTTCAAAAGAAACTAACTTTATTTTTAGAACCACACACGCCAAACAAAACAGCCTCTCAGGAAAAACCCTCAGAGCCTCAACTGCCACCACCGGCTTTCCACAAGCCTCTCTCTCCCACACAAGCTTCTCCCCACCTCCCACAATCCTCCTGCTCTTGAGGCCGATTGGCTGGGTCACGTGGGCGGAGCCAAAAAAGTCCCCCAATGAGCAGCTCCGTGGTCTGAAAGGGCAGGGAAACAGCCCAATGAGCATCACCGCAGAGGAGCCAATCAGCTAGATGTTGCTGGGGCCGCTGTGAGACAATCATCAGCCGGCAGCTGGAAGTTTGCTGGCAGCTGGAAGTTTGCTGGGGCCCCTTCGGCTGTGGCTCTCAACAGTACACGATGTAGAGTTGCAACATATGTGCAGTCATACATGTACCTAGGTTAATGATATCAATCTTCTTTCACCATCTTTTCTGCCCCCTTCCTCCACTTTGCCCAATCAAAGTTCCTCCAATCTTTCCACACCCTGATTCCATTAAGGATCAACAACCACTTATCAGGAAGAACATTGGGTTTTTGGTTTTGGGGGATTGGCTTATTTCATTTAGCATGATATTCTCCAACTCCACCTATTTACCTGGAAATGCCATAATTTTATTCTCTTTTTAAATTGAGTAATATCCCATTGTGTGTATATACCACAGTTTCTTTACCCATTCATTTATTGAAGGGCATTTAGGTTGGTTCCACAGTTTAGCTAATGTGAATTGAGCTTCTATGAACACTGATGTGGCTAAATCACTATAGTATGCCGTTTTAAGTCCTTTGAGTATGGACCGAGAAATTGGATAGCTGGGCCAAATGGTGGTTCCATTACAAGTTTTTTAAGAACTCTTCATACTCTTTCCAGAGTGGTTAAACAAATTTACAGTCCAACCAGCAATGTATGAGTGTTCCTTTCTCCCCACATCCTCATCAACACTTATTGTTACTTACATTCTTGATAAATGACATTCTGATTGGAGTGAGATAAAAATCTGAGTTTTGATATTACATTTTTCTAATTGCTAGAGACATTGAAATTTTTTTCATACATTTGTTGATTGATTGTATAGCTTCTTCTGAGAAGTGTCTGTTCAGTTCCTTAGTCCAATTATTTATTGGGTTATTTATTTTTGGGGGGGGTTAAATTTTTTGAGTTTTTAATATATCCTGAAGATTAGTGTTCTATCTGATGTGCATGTAGTAAAAATGTTCTCCCACTCTGTGGGCTGTTTCTTTAAATTATTGATTATTTCCTTTCTTGAGAAGAGGCTTTTTTACTTCAAATCCATTTCATTTATTAATTCTTGATTTTATTTCTTGTGCTTTAGGAGTCTGGGTAAGGAAGTCAGGACCTAATTTGACATGAAGAAGATTTGGACCTACTTTTTCTTCTATTAGGTGCAGTGTCTCTGGTCTAATTCATAGGTTCTTGATGCACTCTGAGTTGAGTTTTGTGCAAGTGAGAGATGGCTATTTAATTTCAATTTGCCACATATGGATTTCCAGTTTTTCTAGGACCATTTGTTGAAGAGGCTATCTTTCTACCAATATTTTCAGCACCTTTGTCTACTATGAGCTAACTGTATTTATGTGTATTTATCTGTGTGTCTTCTATAATGTGCCATTGGTCTATGCCATGCCATTTTTGTCACTATAGCTCTGTAGTATAGTTTAAGGTCTGGTACAGTGATGCAACCCTCTTCAATCTTCTTGGTAAGGATTGCTTTAGCTATTCTGGGTCTCTAATTTTTTCCAGATGAATTTCATGACTTCTTTTTCTATTTCTATGAAGAATGTCTTTGGGATTTTTATTGTAAATGCATTAAATCTGTATAATGCTTTTGGTAGTCAACTATATTGGCAATATTAATTCTTCTATCCAAGAACATGGGTGATCTTTCCATCTTCTAAGGTCTTCTTCAATGTTTTTCTTTAGTGTTCTGCAGTTTTCATTATATAGGACATTTAACTCTCTTTTTTTTAGATTGATTCCCAAGTATTTTATATATATTTTTGAGGCTATTGTGAATAGAGTAGTTTTTCTAATTTTGCTTTCTGAATATTAATCACTAAAATATAAAAATGCATTTTATTTATGGGTATTGATTTTATATCCTGCTACTTTGCTGAATACATTTATGAATTCTAGAAGTTTTCTGGTGGAGTTTTTTGGATCCTCTAATCCTCTATTGTCAGCAAATAATGATAGTTTGAGTTATTCTTTTCCTATTTGTGTCCCTTTAATTTCTTTTATCTGTCTAATTGCTCTGGCTAATTTCAAGGACTGTGTTGAATAGGAGTGGTGACAATGGGCACCCCTGTCTTGTTCCAGTTCTTGGGCGGAATGCTTCTGATTTTTTTCTCCATTTAGAATAAACCTAGTCTTGGGCTTAGCATAGATAGCTTTTATAAAGTTGAGATATGTTCCTACTATCCCTAGATCTTCTTCTGTTCTGAACATGAAAAGGTGTTGTATTTAATCAAATGCTTTTTCTGCATCTAATGAAATGATCATATGATTTTTATCTTTAAGTCAATTGGTGTGATGAATTACATTTATTGATTTTCATATGTTGAACATTCCTTGAATCCTTGGATTGAACCTTATTTCTTCATGATACACTATTTTAAAATATTATTTTTGTATGCAATTTGCTAAAACTTTACTGAGAATTTTTGCATTTATGTTCATCAGGGGTATTAGTCTGAAGTTTTCTTTCCTTGATGTGTCTTTGTCTGGCTTAGGTTATCAGAGTAATACTAACCTCATAGGATGAGTTTGGAAGTGTTCCTTACTTTTCTATTTCATTAAATAATTTGATGAGTACTAGTATTAATTCTTCATTGAAGGTCTTTTAGAACCTGGCTGAGAATCTGTCTATTCATGGGCTTTTATTGGTTGGTAGGCTTTTTATGGCATCTTCTACTGTATTGCTTTCAATTTATCTGTTTATATTGTGTATGACCTCCCATTTCAGTTTGTACAGATCATATTTCTCTAGAAATTTGTCAGTGTCATCAATATTTTCTATTTTATTGGAGTATAAATTTCATTTTTCATTATGGATTTTAGTGATTACAATTTTCTTTCTCCTTCTCTTCATTAGCATGGCTAAGGGTTTATCAATTTAATTAATTTTTTTAAATGTACCAACTTTTGTCAATTTTTTCTATTGTTCTTTTGTTTCAATTTAATTAATTTTAGCTCTGATTTTATTATTTTCTCTCTACTACTACTTTTTGGTGTTGATTTGTTCTTCATTTTCTAAGGTTTTGAAATGGAATGTCAGATCATTTATATGTTGACATTTTTTTTTAAATTTTAATGAATGAGCTCAATGCAATGAACTTTCCTCTCAGCACTCCCTTCATTGTGTTCCAGAGATTTTGATAAGTTTTGTCAGAGTTCTCATTTCCCTCTTAGATTTTTTTTCATCTCGTCACTGTTGTCTTCTGCTATCCATGTGTCATTCAATAGAATATTATTTAGTCTCCAGGTGTTGGAGGAGCTTCTATATTTTTACTTTTTTATTGATTTTTAATTTTATTCCATTGCAATCTAATAGCATGCATAGTAGTATATCTATTTTATTTTTTATTTGCTAAGAGTTGCTCTGTGATATAACATATGGTCTAGTTTTACAGAAAGGATCCATAGGCTGCTGAGAAAAAAAAAATGTATTCACTAGTTGAAGGTTGAAATATCCTATATTTGTCTGTTAAGTCTAAATTATTGACTATGTTATTGAGTTCTATAGTTTCTTTTTTTCTTCTTCTTTTTTTTTTTTTTTAGTTTTTGTTTGGAAGATATGTCCAGTGGTGAGAGAGATGTGTTAAAATCACCCAGTATTTGTAAGGATCCTGGCTGTGTAAATGTACAGGACAGCATTCCATTGGTGAGCAAACTCCTGGAGGGTAGCAAGCATCCTGTCTTCCACACTTGGAATATTCTGCAGTTTCTCCCAGGAACTAGGAAGATAACTAATACATGTGCAATGGCTAGCTACTGTGGCAATATCCCACATGAGGAAGCTCTCTACTAGAGTCTTATCAGCCTTTGACCTTGATTTCAGGCACTCAGATCCTGGGACTTAGACAACCGCAATGTTTCACCAAGCTCAGCTGTGCTTGAACCTGACCACAGAATAGTAACTTTAAATAATGGACTTTCTTGAGAGCTACACAAAGCTCCTAACATTGTACATTGAAACTAGAGTATGTAACTGAGAAATAAGCTGCATCATGTTGCTAACTCTGTAACCTGCCTAATGACATAAAGAACAATAATCTACCATTGATGCCAGTGTCCTCCTGTAACCTATTGATATAAATAAAGCTAGCAACTTGAACAAGGAGCTTTTCTGCCTTTCTGCCATTCTGCCATTTTGCTTTTCTGCTACTTTGCCTCTGCACCTTGCTTCTGTCTCCTTTTTATTTTCATTACAAGTATTATTGTGTTGTGGTCCATTTTATTCTTGAAATTGAGAAGGGTTTGCTTGATATATGTAGATGCTCCATTGTTTGGGACATAAATATTTATGACTGTTATGTCTTGTTGATGTATTATTCCCTTAAGCAGTATGAAATGTCCTTCATTATCCCTTCTGACTATTTTTGGTTTGAAGTCCACTTTATCTGATATGAGGATGGAAACCTCTGCTTATTTAAGTGATCCATGTGAGTGTTGTGCTTCCTCCCCCCCCATCCTTTCACCTTCGGTCTGTGGATGTCTTTTCCAGAAAATTGAGTGTCTTGAAGACAGCATATTTTGGGGACTTTTTGATATCCTATCTACCAGTCTATATCTTTTAATTGATGAATCTAGGCCATTCACATTCAAGATTATTGAGACATGGTTTGTATTCTTGGTCATTTTAATTTGTTTTGGATTTTCACTTGACTTGGTTACTTCTTTGAATTTTTTTCCTGTAGTGTAGTTCCTTCCTTTGCTTATTTTCATAATTGTTTTTCATTTCCCCTTCATGGAATATTTTGCTGAGAATGTTCTGTAGTTCAGGCTTTCTCACTGTAAATTCTTTTAACTTTTGTATATCATTAGAGGTTTTTATTTCATCATCAAATATAAAGCTTAATTTTGCTGGATATAAAATTCTTAGTTGGCATTCATTTTCTTTCAGTTCTTGGTATATGTTCAAGGATCTCCTAGCTTTGAGGTTCTTAGTGGAGGAATCTGTTGAGATACGAACTGATTTCCCTCTTTACGCAATTTGAAACTTTTCTCTTGCAGTTTTTAAAATTGTATTCTTATCCTGTACGGTAGGCCTTTTTTTTATCATAATGTGCCTTGGTGTAAGTCTGTTGTAATTTTGTACATTTGTTGTCCTGTAAGCCTCTTGTATTTGATTTTCCAATTTATTCTTTATGTCTGGGAAATTTTCTGATATTATTTCTTTGAAGAGATCATGAATTGCTTCGGTTTATATCTCTGTGCCTTCCTCTATCCCAATAAATCTTAAAATTGGTCTTTTCATGCTATCCCATAATTTTTGGATGTACTGTTCATGGTTTCTTACCATCTTCAATGTGTGGTCAACTTTTTTATCAAGAGTGTATATTTTGTATTCATTGTCTGAAGTTCTGTCTTCCAAGTTATCTAGTCTGTTACTGTTGCTTTCTATTTAGTTTTTTATTTGGTTTATTGTTTCCTTTATTTAATGGATTTCTGGTGTTTTTTTTTCCCCCCAGAACCTCCATGTCTTTCTTGAAATAAACTTTTGTTCTCCTATCTCTGTTGGAATGATAAATTGTTGCATGTATGTGCTCTCTTATGTCCCTGTTTGGTTGGAAGATCATTTTAATTATGTAAAATTCTGAACTACTCCTCTGATGTTTCATCAACAGTGATATCAATGTGTTCTATTACTGTATCCTCTTGGATTGTTTGGGGCACTTTCTTCCCTTCTATTTTCATGCTTCTCATTTATCTTTCCCTCTACGTATTACAGTTTTTACCCTATAATCTTATAGTGTCCTGGTAGGTTTCCCATGTCTTATCTTTAAGGGGGAGATCAATATTAAAAACATACAATATAAACAATAAAAGTTGAACCATATAGTTCCTGTTTAGACAATTACAATTTTATCACAATAAACAAAAATGATGTGTTCAATTATTATCTCAATGTAAACAGTAGGATTACAAAATGGTCTACAGATTCTAAGGGTATAGGGTCTAATGTTTATGAAGTTGAAAGTGAGAATATAGAGTTATTATGTCATAGGAAGAATGAAAGGTGAATCAAAAAATGTTGGCTATTAATAGGAGAAAAGATAAAAAGGCTCTTTTCTGCCTCTGCAACAAGATAGTGGCTTTTAACACACTTAGCAGGGTTAAAAAAGAGTGATAGAACAGAGTTATAAGTGAATCAGTAAGCAATTGTAATAATAGCAACAATATTTGTAGTATTAGTAAACTAATAAAGTTATAGGCTCTATATTAACAATTTCCTAACTTGAAATCAATACAAATAGAAATATTTCCTCAATCAGGGACTTAGGATTTAAATCAAAAAGTGTGAACAAAATATGTTTATTATTATTATTGTCATATATTTGATGTAAAAATAACTGTGAAGATTAATATTCAGTTACTTTTGCTATACTGCATTTCATCAAATCCAATGTTTTTAACTGTTATATTATGTACCATTTCTGTATGTCCCTTCAAAATAAAAGAGTATAACTGTCAATAAAATTATGACATTGCCATCTTAGCACATGAATGGTACTGTGAAACCATATTTCATAGAAAAAAATAGAAAAATGAACATCTTATAATCAATTGATTTAAAATTAACCTAAAACAGTGAAGGAAGGGAATTTTAATTTTTTTTTCAAAGATAAAATGCTAGGTATATTACTTTTATTTGGAAAGAAATATCCGATATTTGTATCATGCCTCTGACATATATGGACAAGGAGACCACATGTTTAGAAGCACTGTGAATGTTTCCTTTTTACTCTTTACCTGTGTGTTCAAACTCATTTTGCCTTCTCTCTGCTTTCCCTTGTCTGTAAGGGTTTTGCCTACTCTGTCTTTGCAAGAAGTCTAAAACAATTGTAAAACTCCTTTAAAAGATAAATACAAGCATTTTTTCTTCTAACATCATTCACTTATTTGTTCCTTGTGATGTCCTTCCTTCCTTCCCGTGTATTTTGAGACAGGATGTTACTGGGTCCCTACGGGATTCTCTGATTTTCTTTTTCAGTCATTCTGACATATTATAATATTTATTGGATTGTTTTATTCTCTTCTTAATTACTTTTTATACTCTCACAACATCAACAAAAATCTACATTGGACATGCCCAACTCTGCATTTCATTCCCAGATTCTGTTTCAAAATCTCCATCCAGATATTCAATAAATAGAGCATCCAAAGGAAAAAAAAAAAAAGCATAATTTACCTCTATGTAATCATTCAAGCCAGAAATCTTGGACTGATACTCAACTGCTTCTTCTCTGCTACTACTTTGATTCAGTTGTAGTTAATTCAATTTCATAATTTAAAAAAGAACTATCCCTCTAAATCTCTAATGAAATTTAGAAGAGATCAATTTATAATGTTCCTTTATCTTTCCCTATAAAACAACAACAAAAACTTTACTATTTTCATTTTATTCCACTTTTCAGGTTATCATCTGCCTTGTCAGTCTTTCTCTCACTCCCAATACATACTTTTTTTTTGTAATTGGTTCTTTATAGTTATACATGATAGTAGAATCCATTCTGAAATAATTATACAAGCATAGACTATATTTTATGGTAATTTAGACTCTATTAAATTCTTAGGAATATTTTCTGATATTTTTTCAGACCACTAATCTTCTCCCCACCTTCTCCTTCCCTAATTCTTCTTCACTGAAACCTAATGATTAAGTTGTATTTGATTATATTTTTGTATTTTATATATTTTATTATTACAATTGCTTACTAATTCACTTATAACTCTGTTCTATCACTCTTTTTTAAGAGAGAGGGAGAGAGAAAGAGAGAATTTATATATATATATATATATATATATATATATATATATATATGTATGTATATATATATATATACATATATATATAATATAAGTGTATATATATATATATATACATATATATATAATATAAGTGTATATATATATATTTATGTGTTATAATATGCATATTAAATGTATTGTATATAGGAAATAATCACATATACATAATATATACTATTTTAATGTACGTAACTGTTATATATTTATAATATTATAATATTAACTATATTATATATTTTTATTTTATAAATTATGTGTTCTAGAATAAGGTGTTCTCATATAATTTATACTTATTTATATTGTTTATAATTTCTCTTACTATATAAAAACATATGTATTTGTATATAAAACTATATATGACGTATATATTAATGGTATGAAATATGTAACTATGTAGGTATTTATGTAAAATGTGCAGCAATAAGGAGAGGTTACAATAATAAAAAATATAATTAGGGAAAATGACCTAAGAAAATTCCTAGAAAGCTGTAAGAAAATATTTAATAAAATATCCCAGAATATAAATTTAAATAAAAACTATGAAGGAATGATAAGATTAAGGACTAGGAGAAAGATGAAAAATGATAAATATCTTGTATGTACTATATCAGTCCACAAAGAGGAAAGCATATGGTCTATAAGAATACTAAAAAGGGAGAGGTAAATTAAAAAGTGGTACAAAGTGCGATTGAGGCAGAGATTTCTATACAGCAGAGTAAAAAAGAAGCAAGAATCTGTCTCACTACTTAAACAATTGTACAGGCAAATATTCTATTATAATTATTTTGAAACTCTCGAGTGCACAGAAAGCTTATAACAATCAGGGAAAAGATATTAGTTGCAGTAAATTTTGGTCAATTTCAGATGTTAACACAGCAGAAGCAAAGGAATTCTCTACCTGGGCTCTGAGACAGACAGCTGGCTGAAGCAACATGCACATAGTTTGAGGGAACCAGAGTTGGTGAAATGGACTCCATACTACAAATAGTGTGAATGTGTGATTTGATCCTCACCTCTTACTTCTGATCATAGAGGCACAGGGATGGAGAAAAAGTGGCAGTGACCACTGTTGTTGCATCTCCCTCATTGTTGAAAGCTCCTCCATATTAAGGTGAAGTAATTTCAAGAGGTTTTAAAGGGCAGCTTCCATTTTTTCACCTTCATTTTTGTTCTTCTCTTTTGAGGATCCAAACAGTAAAGATTAAGACATTGAAAATAACAGCATATACAGGGGAAAGTAGAAAGTAAACTGACTACCCAAGGAAAAATATGGATTTAGAAGGAACAAAGATCTTAAGTTTTTTACATTAAATGTATTCTTATCATAGACAAAGCCTAAAAAAACAAAGATAAATTAAAAAATAAAAACAGGAAAATTGGCTCAAAGGAAAAAAAAATAGAAACTCTCCCTCAAAAAGATTGATGACTAATATACCACAAAACAAATGTCATAAAATATATTTAAAAACTAAGGAACAAAGGGAGAAAGTCAAGAAAATGTTGTACAAATAAAATAGAGATTGTTGAGAGCCATGGCCAGGTCAAGATGGTTACTGGCATTTTGCCAGAAGGAGTGGTTCCTGCTCTTGGAGTTCATAGAGAGTTCGCGTGGGTGGAGTTCCCGGGTTGAGTTCCAGTTGAGTGCTCACAAAGTTCCTGAAGTTTGGGTGGAGCTCTTGGGGAGTTCCTGGAGAGTTCTCGGCATGTGGTGTGGGTTCTAAAAATAAAGTTCATTCCTGCTTGAATCTTCAAGTGGCTCCTGATTTGTGCCCAGCCAGACTGCCGCAGAGATATCACAAAGAGATAAAAAGCCTAAAATGAAACTGAAATGAAATTATGGAACTGAAAATTACAATGACTATGATGAAAAATTACCTAGAACTATTCAAGGGAATATTTTAGTAGGCTAAACAATGCATCAGCAAATTTTAAGACAATGGAAATGGTAAGTCTGAGTAACAAAAATATATCTTTATATATATTGAAAACGTGAGCAAAGGCTAAGGAACCTATAACATATACCATATATCAGATCTACATATCCTTTGTTATCCACTGCAAAATAACAAAACAAACAAATAAACAAACAAAAAAAAACCGTAGACAAGCAGGATATTTGAAAAAAATAAGAGCTGAAAACTTTCTAAGTTAGATAAAAATTAATAAATACAGACATTTAAGGAGCTAAACAAATTATGAGACAAACTCAGAGACCTATAATCAAGAAATATTTTATCTTAGTCTCATCTATGATTCCTATACTTTGGTTCCAACGACCCACAGTCAACTATAGTCAATAATATGAAATGGAAAGTTTTAGAAATAAGCAATTTGTAAGTTTTAAACTGTGTGGTGTTCTGAGTAGCTTGATGAAACCTCCCATCACCTCCCTTCATCCCATCCCAAATATTAAATGTCACTTTTCCAAGGTATCAATGTTTTATACCTTATTCCCTTTTACAACTTAGTATCTGTCTCAGGTACCACCAGATTTACTATCATGATATTACAGTGTTTGTATCAAGTAACATTTATTTTACTTGATAATGAATCCTGCCGCAGTCTGGCTGGGCACAAATCACGAGCCACTGAAGCAGGAACAAACTCTGAACTCCACCAGCACACTCCACACAGGCTCCCCGGGAACTCTCCCGAATGCCACGCGGCTCCTCCAGGAACCACCAACCAGAAATCCCTCATCCAGCACTTCCCCAACCAATGCAAACTCTTCATGAATCCCCGCAAGAGCTCAACTGGAACTCAACATGAACTCCGAGATAACTCAAAAGTCATCATCTTAATGGCTCCCTGGCGTCACCTCTCAACCATTACTTCTGGTAAAAATGCCATGCGTCATCCAGACTTGGCTGTGGCCCTCAACAGAATCCAAAGATAAGAGGAATTATGTTAGTAATTTGCCTGCACCAAAGAGGAGCTGTAAAGTGATTCTTTTAAGTGAAAATGTGAACAGTCTTGAGTTCCTTAGAAGAGAATAAATAAATATGCTTAGGCTGCTAAGATCTATAGTAAGAACAAGTCATCTGTGAATTTTTGAAGAAGGAAATTAAATTGTTTTTTGTTATCATACTTAAAATTGGAAAGTGTATCACCATAGTTCATGCTACTTAGTTAAGGTAGAAAAGGCAGTAAATTTGGGGGTGGGTGACATAAATAGAAGAACGTGTTGTGAATGATGGCAATATGACCACAAAAATCTCAAGACTTCTGTAACAGTTCCTCTGAAAAAAAATGACAAGATATTTTCTCTAAGTATGGGAAAGTTTCATAAGTTTATGAAATAGATATAGACCAAAATATACAAAAATTATAAAAGAAGCTGAATATGCTGATAAAGAAACTGCAGCCACACTTCTGGCAGTGAAGAAGTCTATTTAGGAGAAGATCTACCATCTGTATCAAGACTTAAGTTGTGAAAAAGAGTTTAGTAGAACTCAATAGAACCTATATTTATAAAGATGCAAAGGAGTCATCACTGCATAAAACATAGGAGGACAGAAGAATGCTGATACCCTGTGGCAATAGGTTTAGGGTATAGTGCACAGAGTGAAGAACTCATGCACTTTCTAAACTATAATGAAATATGATCTGTTCATGTTCTGGCCATGTAATTAGAAAACATGAGTCACTGTGTCTTATATAAAGAAAAGTTCCATCAATATGTTTAAGAAGTAAAAGTTAAAAAAAAATTGTCAGGGGAAGAGCTTGGCTGTTAATACTAACACAATGTCTTTGGTAATCCAGAATGCTTCCCCTTAAATGAAAATGTAAAGTTTGTACTTTTACCACCAATTATAGTCTCATTGCTTCAGCCTGTTGACTAAGACATTATTCAATTTGTCAAGGCCATATGCATTCACCTGGTATTTGATTATGCTTAATTAGCAATTTATGCATAACCTAAAGTTGATGTGATACAGGGCTAGAAATCACTCTTGCTAATGAAATGGCATTCATCAAAGCTCCAATGTGTAAATTCAGATTTTTAAAACCAGAAACTTGAAAGTCATCTGTTAAGAACTTGTGAAGTAAAATTATGAATGATTTTCAAGCCTCCCTTGGATTCAATAAAGAAGTAAGGGAAATCATTCATATGATAACATCACTTTCTGGAGAGGTCTTTAACACCATTCATGATGAAGAAATAGAAGAAAATATTGAAGAACATGAAGGAGTGCGAACAAAGGGGAATTGGATGAACCTGTTAAATCATCTACCAACAAAAAGAAAGAAAATCTTGAAGTAGAACCAATAAATGAACATTACCAAAATTAGTGAAAATTTTTCAAATTGCATAGATGGTAAAGGACAAAATTATGGAACATGATCGTCAGATGGAACACAACAATGAAGTCATTTCTGCAGCAATACTTTGATTAATAAATAAGATGCAACGAATTGGTAACAATGTTCTTACAAACATTTTTTTTTTTTTTTTGTAAAAATTCAATTGATACTATTAGTATCACCAACCATTGGTACTGTCTATTCCTGACATAACCATTGGTTTCTTCCTAGTTTAATGATCCGGGATCACTCAGAACAAATTATCCTCCTTTTGAAGGATTATCAGAAAGTTATTTGAAGCTTAAGAGTACATTGTAATGCTTATATCATTCATTTCACTGTATCTCTTTTTATAGGCATTATATCATTTCACAAAAAAACAAGAAACTTGAGTTCAGTACAAAGAGACATAGAGAACAAACTCATAAGACTTTTATTTGGGGTTACTGATGTAACTGTTCCAATTTTATTATTTTTGTTAAGCTTATATTGTGCCTAATATATCATAGGTATGTACGTATAGGGAAAAAAAAAAACAGTGTTTTTTTTTTTTTACTGAAGGTTTTACTGAAGGTCTTGGAACATAATAACCCAGAAAATAAAGGAGAACCATTGCCATCAAATTTAAAAAAAAAGAAAGAGAATTCTGAAAGTAACATGACAGAAGTGAATCATCACATACAAGGGATTCTCCTTCAGATAATGTGTAGAGTTTTCATTAGGAATTTTCAGTTTAAGAGGCAGTATGCAAATATATTCAAACTGCTAAAAAATAAAACAAAACCCCTTCAGTCAAGAACAGTATATGGGGTAATTCTGTTTTTGAAAAAAAAAAAATGAGTGAGAAATTAAAATGGTTCCAAATAAACCAAAGTTGAAAGAAATCAACTCACATACATATGGTCAAATGATTATGGACAAGGATGCCAAGACAATTTGTTGGGGAAAAGCAACTCTTCTCAATAGATTGTGGTGGCAAAACAATATCCACTTGCAAAAATAATTAAATATAACCCTTATGTAATACTGTATATAAAAAATAATCTAAAATAGACCATAATTGTAAATATAGGACTTAAATTCAATTCTTAGAAGAAAACAAACACAATGTTATTCCAGATTGGATCTGGAAATAATTTCTTGGATATAAAACCAAAGGCACAGGCAACAAATGGAAAAAGAAATGGATGAACTATACTGCATGAAAATTTAAAGAATGTGCATTGAAAGAGATCATCTATACAATTAAAAAGCAAGCCAAGTAATGGGAAATAACATATCTTATGAGGCATTATTATGAAGAATATAAAGAAAAATCCTAAAACTCAAAAACAAAAACCAAGACTGGCAAAATAATTGAATAGACATTTAGCTAAAAGAGATATGTACATGATCAATAAACACACAAATATACACCAATTAGCAATCTATAGGGAAATGCAAATTGAAATATCAATGATATATCACTTTATATCCACTAGGATATATAGCCACTATTAGTATATATGACTTTATACATATTTATAAAATCAAATTAGTGAGGAGGTGATGAAATAAATTGAAACCTTTTTTGTACAGTTGTTTTGTTCATTTAGTGCGGCAGTCTGGCTGGGCACAAAATCACGAGCCACCACACAGCTTGTAGATTCACAACAGCCGTCTACAATCACGTTCTGGGGAAATCCACGTTCTCTGCCCAAATCCACCCCCACTGGGCTTCTGTCTCCCCCAAAATACTGTCTGAATCCTGTGAGAACTCAAGGGGAACTCAGGCAGCAGGATACGCCCTATTCCCAGCAGGAATAACCTTAAACTTGGAACCACCCTAAACCCGGATAGTCCTAAACCGGGAACACCCTAAACCCGGATTATTCTAAACCGGGAACACCCTAAACCTGGATCCGCCTTGGTCCTTGAGCAAGGTCACCTACATGCAATGTCACTGCAAAATGTCCTATTTCCACGAGTCCTTCCACTAAGCAACATGGGGTACGCTGGCAAGGAAATTGTCATACTTACTTGGCTAATGGCTCCCAGCAATTTAGTTGCTGAGAATATAAGATGGTATAGCTGCTTCGGAAAACAATGGGTTGGTTCCTAAAAAGTTTTTATAGTAGAGTTGTTGCAGGGCACAGAGGAGCATGTCTATCATCCCAGCAACTCAGGAAGCTGAGGTAAGAAGATCACAAGTTCAAGACCAGCCTCAGGAATTTAGTGAGGCCTTGAACAACTTAGTGAAAACCTGTCTAAAAAATAATAATATAATAATAATAATTAATTAGTTAAAGGGGCTGGGGATGTGGCTCAGTGATAAAGCATCCTGGGTTCAATCTCTAGTACCACTCACAGAAACATACAAGATATCATCTGATCCTGCAATTCCACATGTGGGCATATATCCAAAATAACTAAAAGCAGGATGTCAAAGAGATATAAACATTCATGTTTATAACTGCATCATTAACAATAGCTAAAAGAGTAAGCTACCTTAGTGTCCCCCAGTGGATGAATGGATAAGCAAATGTGATGTATTCACACATGGAATATTACCCAGCCTTAAAAGAAAATTATGTAACATGTGACAATCTATATTAAATTTGAAGACATCATTCTCTATGAAATAAGCTACTCATGAAAAAAATACTGTATGAATACACTCTATGAGACATTGAAACTACTCAAAATTAGAGACAAAATGTAGAATAGGGGGTGATGGGGACTTATAAATAGTTTACTCCATGTAGAGTCTCAGCTTTACAAGGTGAAAAGTGTATGGAAATGTACAATGATGATTGCATAGCATTCTGAATTCATTTAATGCCAACAAGTTGCACACTTTAAATGATTAAGATGGAAAATTGTATGTTATGCTTATTTTCCACAATAAAAGATTAATGAAAGAAGTACGATTTGAGTACTGGGAAAATTATTAAACACACAATTGATGACATGCAAAAAAATTGTCAACAAGGTTTAGTAAAGTCTGCTAAAACTTTTTAGGGAGAATATGTTTTTTAGTAATTAAAAAAAGTGAAAAACTAATACCAGCCATCTCATCAATGAGACTAGTACTGGATAACTGTACAATAAAAGTTTTAATTTTCAAATACCATTTAAACTAAGAATATGTAACAAGTCAATGATTAAGAAAATGTGAGAGGGCTGGGATTGTGGCTCAGTGGTTGAGTGGTTGCCTCACACGTATAAGGCACTGAGTTCAATCCTCAGCATAAAAATAAAGAAAGAAATAAAATAAAGGTATCGTGTACATCTACTACAGCAACAACAACAACAACAACAAATATTAAGGAAAAGAAAATATGAGAGCTGGAGTTAGACCAAAGGTATTTTAAAAACATCAATGATTCAGATATTCTTCAACAAATAATTTATTAAATGAAATAAACACTTAAGACATGAGATCTAAGAAAATTGATAGTGAAGTAAAAATACACTTCAACATAACAACCTTATAGAAAACATAGTAGAAATTATCATGAATTAAAATATTTAACAGTGATTACGATAGCCATAAGTTTGATATTATACTGTCATCAAGGAAAAAAAAAAAGGCAGCTTAAAATGTATTTTAAAAACCAAGATCTTAGAAAAAGTATATCACCCAAATTTGAAAACAACTTAAATTTGGCATGAACAGTTGATGTAGAAAAAAATCAAACAGGGAATGTTTGCATCCTTTCATTGATTACTAAAACTATAATACAATTACAGGAATTAATAATAATTTAATGTTACAATATAAAGTACCAACTGTGAGAATACAAGTTATTCTATTAATTAATAACATAAAGTCAGGTGATTAATTTAGTAAATATAAATGTTTCAAATTTTGCTCCAGGAACATAAAATTCATCCAGTACTTTAAAGCTTGTGTTTAGTTTTATTGAGACACTATAAGCAAATTAAAAGATTATGTATTTAAAGTATACAACATTATATTTTGATATATGTATGCAACAGAGTATGTTTATATACTACAATCAAGATAATTAATATATTACTTCAATATTTACTTAATTTAAAAATTTTATTGTGAAACGACTTAAGATCTACTCTTTTAGAAAACTTAAGTTAACAATTCAATAGCATTAGTTACAGTCACCATACTGTCTATTAAGTCTATAGAACTTATTCGTTTTATAACTGAAGTTTTATATCTCTTGACCAGTATCTCTCCATCTCCCCACCTGTTACCACACATTAAAAATCCTTATATTTTCTATGAGTTCAACTTCTAAAAGTTCCAAATGTAAATGAGATAATGCAGTATTTGTCTTTCTGTGTCAAGTTTATTTCATTCAGCATAATGACCTGTGGTCTAATCTATGTTGTCACAAATGTCAGCATTTCCTTTTTTAAAGACTGAAGTGTGTGTGTGTGTGTGTGTGTGAGAGAGAGAGAGAGAGAGAGAGAGAGAGAGAGAGAGACTTAAATGTTGTTTATCTAGTCATCCATAGGTGGACACTGGTCATTTCCAGATGTTAATTACTGCTGCTATGAACATAGTAGTGCAGATGTATCTTTGAGACAGTGATTTATTTTCTTTTGAATACATATCCAGAAATAGAGTTTCTGAATCATATAATAACTTTATTTCTAATTTTACACTGTTTATTAATGATCTTATTGATTTGTATATCATTAGTAGTGTACAAGGCTTCCACAGTACTTTTGTGTCCCCTTGGTAAGTATTATTATTCGTTTTTACTTTTCTTTTTTTTTTGATTTGTCTGTCTATGTTCCTAGAAGTATTGAGTTCTGTTTTTAAATTTGAAAAAAAAATCTCCACCTTCTCCTTTCTTTAGAAATGAAATGACTTCACTAGTGAATTCATTTAGGGATTCTGAGGCCTCTCCAGTGTTTTATTTGGACATGTCTACTTCATGCCTCTTTTTCTAGGGGAATTCTAAATATTTTATGCCTTTTCTTAATCCTAGTTTTAAAATGAGGCTACAAGCCAAAAGTCTCCCATTTGTTTTTCTTCAGCCAGTGCCTTAAAATGCTAAAATCTGATTTTTCTCAATCCCACAGAAATGAATCAATTCTCTGCATGAGTTTCTTACCTTACTCTTTCTGTGGGCATGCTGGGAAAGTGGCTGGAGGATGCTGATGAAGCCCGTTACATGTATCTAAAGCACATTTGCTGGTTTGCATTGGTCTACAGGTAAGACGTCCTAAGCAGCTCATGAGCAGTTTTCCTAATGCACTCTGTGGGTGGATACTAAAGTTCATGGCCCACCTTCAGTGTTCACAGACTCTCCCAATCAGGCAGCTGTCCTGGTCAGCTACCTTTCTAATTTGAACAAGAAAGAAGTTGGCTTCTTGGGCAATGCCCCATATATTAAGGGAGTTAAAGGTTCATCCACTAATATCTCACTTTATTTACTCTGAAAAGTCTCAGACCTATGGGACTCTCTTTCACTGAGCTGTGCTTAAACTTCTCTGAAGACTTCTGGTCTCTCTCAGATATAATCTCATATATGGATAGTTGTTAAAACTGTTTCTTCTACACAGGGTTGATAATATAAAACTTCTATGATATTACTACATTATATCAACACAGTAATTTAAAAGTTGATACATAAGGCTGGGGGTGTAGCTCAGTGTTGTGTGAAAGGCCTTGGTTTAATCTCCAGACTTCAAAAAGACAAAAACAAAGAAACAAACAAATAAGCAAACAAACAAAAACCTAAAACTAAAACTTTAAAGTTGATATGCATTTAAAATTGATAGCAAACATTAGAGTGATGTTTGTCTAATACACAATGGCAGCACAGACATTATTTCTATTTAGAACCTATGATGTACAAATTGTTGAATCTTGTCAATGTTACTGATTGGTATAAACATGGTACTTAGAGCTCTGGTGTTAAGCACTAGAATTAAAATTTAAAGGAATAGTCTAAAATAGATAGGTGAGGAAGGAGACCTGAAGAGAGCAGGTCTAAGTAAAGTTAGCAAAATCTCTCAGATTACCTGATTATCTTGTGTATTGCAATAATATCCACTTAAATTTGGCATTTGTTGTTTTGTAACTATATGACCATATTGATGAGCAGGAGGAAACTATCACAATGAGTTTGCATGCACAGATTAAGACAAGTGATTTTTAAAAGGCTAAACTGCTTTTTCAGAATCCCAAATACCTGATGATTTCTGTACATTATTTCTCTTATTTTTAGATTTAATAGGGGCATCTATGCTCATTGACATGTAAATTATTATATTTTGGTGAATGTTAAGTATTGCCTTGGTCAAATCCATTGCATTCAATAACCTAAGAGGCTTTTGTATTAGAGAGAACCAAAATGAAATACATAGGATTCTGTTAAGTCTGTATAATATAAGTTCACGATTCATTATAAATTATCACCATCAACACAATTAGAAAAGGGTACACATTGTCTATGATGTTATTTTTAACTACACAACTAACTCTGGAGTAAAAATAAATTTTTACTTCCTCATGTTATTGCATTCAGTCCATGAAAAACTTAATTAGTCCAACTGTCAAAAACAATGTAACAACAAAGTATGCTTCTAAGTGAAAAGTTCTTTTTATGGAGTGGAATAGGAAAACAGGCAGATTTTTGGATAAATTATCAGTGGCATACATTAAAATATGCAAGACTAACAAAATTAATAGTGGATAGGTTCCTAAGTTTGGAAGAGATCAAGTTAGACTTCTTAAAGAAAATTGTATGTGAAAGAGGTTTGAAGGTAAAGAAAATTCCAATAAATTATTTATGAACTTATTCATCTTGGACTTGATCCATTTGAAAATGATGCAGGTAAGCAAAAATATAATTTCCATTATTGGATAAATAATGAAACAATAAATTACCTAATGTAAAAAAATGTATGAAAATTCAAATTAAACAAATAAGAAAAAACAAATGTGATGATTATTTGAGTAATCTCAAATGGGGTTTTGACAAGAGGTAGCTAGAGTCTCTTACTTATGAGACAGAACATTTAAGTCATCAGTGGGTGAAAAGTTCTTTTCACTACCAGCTAATATTCACATATTTACAAAGTACTATGTGATGTTTTGATTCATGTATTCATTTGATAATGACAAACTCAGGGTAATTATAATGCCTTTCACTTAAAAATTTTATCATTTTTTATAGTGAATATGTTTAAAATCTTCTTTTCAAACATTTTGAAATACATAAAATTATTATTAACCAAATTAATCCTACTGTACAATAAAAATTCAAAAATTATTCTTCCTATCTAACTGCATTTTATCCATTAACCAAATTCTCCCCCTCTCTCTCCCTCTTCCTCTTCCCAGTTTCTGGTAAAGACCACTCTATTCTCTACTTCCATGAAGCCAGCTTTTTAGATTCCACATATTGTGAGATCATATGATATATGGGATTTTGGGAGCCTGGTTTATTTAACTTGACAAAGTATCCACAAAATCTATCATGTTGTGTTATATTACAATTATTTCATATTTTTATCTAAATAGTATTCTATTGTGTATATATAGTATATCCTTTATCCCTTTTTCTGCTGAAAGACATTTAGGTGGATTCTATAACGTGACTACTGTATATAGTGTTGAGGTAAACATGGCAGTGCACATGTGTCTTTGACATGCTAATTTATCTCCTGTGGTGTGTACCCAGTAGTAAGATTGTTTGATGCTATCCACCAAATGTGTACAATAGTTCTCCTTTCTTCTACTCACCAACATTTGTTATTTTTGTCTTTTAATTTTAGTTGTAGATGAACACACTACCTTTACTTTATTTATTTATTTTTATTTGATGCTGATGTTTGAACCTAGTGCCTCACATGTGCCAGGCAAGTACTCTGCCACTGAGCCACAATCCCAGCCCATGTTATTTTTTGTCTTTTTAATAAAGCCTTTCTAACCAGAGTGAAGTGGTTTTGATTTGTATATCCCTGATGGTTAGTAATGTTGGGCATATTTTCACATATCTATTGATCATTTGTATATCTTCTTTTGAGAAATGTCTATTCAAATCTTTAGCCTATTTTAAAAGTACCATTGTTAATTTTATGATAGTTTCAGCTTTTTCTATATTCTGGATATGATCTTCCTGTCATCTTCTCCAGTGCTGTAGGTCACGCCTTTATATCTCTATTGTTTCCTTTGCTGTGTAAAAACCTTTTAGTTTGGTGGAGTCTCACTGGTCAATTTTTGGTTTTATTGCCTGTAATTTTGTGGTGATATTAAAAAATTCCTAGGGCTGGGGTTGTGGCTCCGTAGTAGAGCGCTTGCCTTGCATGTGTGAGACACTGGGTTTGATCTATCCTATGTTGTCTGTTTTATGTCACTACCAATCTGTTTTAGCTTACAGAATTTTGTGGTATATTTTGAAGTCAGTGTGATTCCTCAAGCTGTGCATTTTTTCCTCAAGATTAATTGAACTATTTAGATTTTTTTTTTGCAGTTGCATATGAATTTCAGGATTATTCTTTTAATTTCTGTGAAAAATGACTTTACATTTTATTGGGGATTGCATTGTAACTGTAGACTGCTTTGAATTGTATGGATATTTAAATCATATTTATTTTTCCATTCCATGAATACAGAACATCTTTCCATTTATTTGTGTACTTTTTATTTCTTTTTTTTTCTTTTTTGACTGTGGATTGAATCCAGGGATACTTAACCACTGCACAACATCTCTAGTCCTTTTATTTTATTTTATTTTTAGACAGGGCCTCTCTAAATTGCCAAGGCTGCCTTGAACTTGCAATCCTCCTGCCTCCTGACTCTCTGGAATTAAACGTATATGCCATCATGGCTAATTTTTAATTAGTCTTTTAAGTTTTGATTATTGAAAACGTTTACCTTCTTGGATAAATTTATTTGTATTTACTTTTTTGTTCCTATTATAAAGGGATTTTCTTTTTGATTTCTTTTTAAAAATGCTACTGGTGTGTGTGCATGTGTGTGTCTGTGTCTGTGTGTGTGATGAATTTTATCTTGCAAATTTAATGAATTCATTTATTAGTTCCAGCTGTTTTCTGGGGTCTTTAGAGTTTTCAATAAACAATTATCATGTAAAATTCAAAGAAGGACAATTTTCCTTTATGCTTTCCAATTACTTGCCTAATTGCTATAGCTAGGTCTTCCATTTGCATGTTTAATAAACATGGCAAAAGTTACAGGCATGGTGGCACATGCCTGTAATCTCAGTAGCTTGGGAGGTTGAGGCAGGAGGATCACAAGTTCAAAGCCAGCCTCAGCAATTTAGCAAGGTCCTAACTAACTTAGCAAGATCCTTTCTCACACCAAAAAAAAAAAAAAGGCTGAAGGGCAGTGTGGTATCCCAGTGCTCTGGAGGCAGATGCAGGAGGCTCAAGAGTTCAAGGGTAGACTCAGCAAAAGGCAAGAGCTAAGCAATTCAGTGAGACCCTGTCTCCAATTAAAATTCAAAATAGGGCTGAGGATGTGGCTCAGTGGTTAAGCACCCCTAAGTTCCATCTATGGTACCCAAAACAAACAAACAAATAAATAGATAGCAAAAGTTGGCATCCTTGTCTTGTTCTGAATCTTAGAGGAAAATCTTTCATCTTTCCTGCTTCCTCTATGATTTTAGCTGTGAATCTATAATCTTTGATCTTTATTGTGTTGAGTTACATTTCTTTTACATCTTACTTTTTTAGAGATTTATCATGAAGTATAATTTTATCAAACACTTTTTTTTGTTTCCACTATAATGATTTATGATTTTTGTCCTTTTTTTTTACTTGAGATGTTGTACCACATTTATTAACTTACATATTAGGAACTGTGAAACTATGTTTATAACTCTGGGATGTTTTTCACTTGATCATAATAAATGTTTTTACAATGTGATGTTAAATTTGTTCCTTAGTATTCTGTTGAGGATGTTTTGTATCAGTGCTTATCTGGAATATCAGCCTATAGTTTAACTTCTTTTGTTGTGCTCTTGACAGTTTTCATATCAAGGTAATGCCAGCCTCATAGATAAATCAGGAAGGATTCCCTCCTCTTCATTTCATTTTTTTTTTTCTTTTCTTTTTTTTTTTTAGTATTTGAAGAAGAATTGGTACTAGCTCTTCTCCTCTTCAATTGTTTGGTGACATTCCTCTGTGAAGCCTTTAGACACCATGAGAATCTTCTCACTTCCCTTCTTTGGCAGCTACAGGTTATGGGGTAAGGATGTTTAGGCTGGCTGTCTAACAAAGCTCAGTAGCACTGGCTACTTCTTCTGGAACTGAGAAGATGGGCTACATTATTAGCTGGCATTGCTTTCCTATTCATCTTCTGGAAAGTATGCTCTGCTTCTAATTAAAATCTGCATGCTGCTGTCTGTGGGCTCTGCTTCCTCCATTTTTTTTTTAGACCCTGGCCCCTAATTCTAAAGTGTCTTAGAATGCTAAGAAAGCTAGAAAGCTGGGTGTCTGCTCACCCTGTTGTCTATTTCCTCTAAGGAGCTGCAGACCCTGGAGATTTGTTTGCAGTTTGCCAGCTAGAAGGAGAGGGAGTGGTGACTCAGTCCAAGCAAGAATGTTTCTCTTACCATTTCAATGAGGAATTTTCTTTCAGTCCACTGATTATTCACATGACAGCCTTTTTGCAACATATCTGGATTTTACCAAAGTGTTGTTGCTTATAGGTGCTTTCTAGTTGGTCAGTCTGTGAAGGGTAAAAAAAAAAAAAGACTGGGATATTTTTCTTATCCTAATGACAACATCACTCTTGAATTAAGTATTGAACTCTCATTTTTAGGAATACTACCTTTAATAACCTATTTTATTCACTGTATTTCTTTAAATTTCATTATAACTTCTTGATAATTTTCTTCATTGACATTATGAATTTCTATTAATTATTGTCTCCTATCAGTTTTTAAAGAGTTTCTGGGTTCAGATTAAAGAAATAAGCAGGCAAACATTTTAGAATGTCACAGTCTCCGTTTTTAAAATTTTGAAGCATCTATAATTCAATTGCATATTCTCTTGCTGTTATCAACTAAACGAATCAAATAAGGTATTGATTTGCAGAGGGAAGTGAAGAATAGTATTCGAAGAATAATAGATTCAGAAAAATTGGCATTTCTCCCCAGTTCGTTTGGTCATTGTTTGCACTAAGAAGCAGGCAAAAAGATATTTTTAAATTTGAGTACATATTTTGAAGATATGGATGACATTTGCTTGTAAATACAACTTTGTAAAAACTGCTGCATAAAATTAAAATATTGGTATCATGAATGTATTTCATACTGAATTTTAAAAGAATTAAAATCTACTTTTGCTTTCTATTTTTTTTTCTCAATCCCTTTATTTAATAATCCACCAAAGACTTTGTCGTATTGTCTGGTCCACCACGCTCCTCTGCCCTTTATTTTCCACTCCACTGTCCTCAGGCAGTCTTGCCTGTTCCACTGTGGTGAACATGTCTCCTAGACAGTTTCTCTCACAATGCGTAATCCAGACTGTGTCATGTCAGGGATGGAAGAATGGTTTAACCACAGTTAACACTTGATTCCCTGCTGACAGTTAATGAAACTTATTTTGATGAATCTTATCCTTGTTTTTCAGATTACTACTTTGATAGATGCATTGACAGGTTTCATAATTTACTGAAAAAAAGTTTCAGATATAAAGTGGATGGGAATGAGTTTATGCATTTTATATTAGAAATATTACAGAGAAAATATGAACTTTCCAAAATTACTTATTTCAATTAAAACATTCCTTTCTACAGCGAATACTATGGTAAATGCAGCTAAGATGTAGAAGTATTGTAATTTCACTATCGGTAAAATGAAGACGCAAAAATATCTTTTAATGCCAATTTGTTCATTAACCGGAGAGAAAGAAAAATTATAGATATAACACAAGTCTCAAATCCCATCAAGTAGCAGCCAGGTCCAGAAAGAGTTCTTTCTCTTGACTGCCTTCATTATCCACTGTCCAGAACCCCAGCAACTTGTGAGGTGAAGGACTCTGCAAGGAAATGTTAAATATGAGCAGCCTCAAGTGAAAAAAGATCTCTCATTGACCAGTAGATTTTAAAAAATATTTTAAATATCTTCCTCATAAGAAAATCATTGTTCCATTACATACAAAAGTATCTCATATATATGTGTGCATTTATATATGTGTGTGTGTATGTGTGTGTGTGTGTGTGTGTATCATGGCTAGTTGATTTGTTGTTTTATTCTCTATCTGTTATAATATCTTCAAAATGCATGCAAATTCCTGCTTCAGTAATCTATATTAAAGTAAGTGTTAAAATTGTTTAAAGTTTGAAAGATTTTTTTACAAAAATATGGGAATACAATTACATCTATCACTCACACACACATTCATTTGTAATATATTCAGAACAAGAATGTCAGAGACAGTTGAGAGAGGGAATAGAGACAGATGGAATTTAATACTGATAGCAATATATTGATATATGAAAATAGTTTGTTTTCTCTGTTGTTTTACTTATGTTCATTGTTCCAACTAAACTATGAAATACTTAATCACATAGACGTTTTTTACAACAATACATTTGAGCTTACCCTAAGTATTTATGGAATGATGATATAATTTTACCACATACATATAGGAAAACAACACTGTGAATCCCACAATCATGCACATCCATGCTATAGAGAATATGATATATTCCATGCTTGTATAGTTATATCAAAATGGACTCTGCTGTCATGTATAACTAAAAAAATATATATATATTTTTTAAAAAATAGTTGCTTTCTAGACCCAAATTTCTGGCTAATTTGTAGTATAACTAAACACAAGCAACATAGATAAATTACTATTTTTAAAAATATAAACTCTAGGGATTTTTCCATAACATGGTTAGAACTTAGGTTTTATTTTATTTTCAAATTACCTGAACTTGTACTAGTTATTTTAAGATATAATATGGAATATATTTTGAGGCTCTTTTCAACCTGAAAGCATCATGATCAATGGATGTTGACTGACTCTATGACTGTTGGAAGGAGGAAAGGTGACAAACATATCAAGTTTTGATTGATTCTAAGTAGGTATTTACTTTAATCCCTATTCATTTATAAGCATAAAGCACACATCTAAATGCAACAAATAATAAAATTTAAATTGTATTTCAAAAGCCCATTTTACCAATAGATTTATTCATTTATATTTAAATTGTTCATCAAACATTGTTCTCTTGTTTTTTCCAATTTTAGGGTTTTCTATTTTCACTCCTGTATGTATGTCATAGTTTTCTTAATTAATTACATCTCAATTTACAAATATTAAGCTATGGAAGCAACCTCAATGCCCTTCAACAGATGAATGGATAAAAACAATATGGTGCATATACACAATGGAATATTACTCAGCCTTAAAGAGAGAATGAAATTGTAGCATTTGCAGGTAAATGGATGGAACTAGAGAATGTCATGCTAAGGGAAATAAGCCAATCCCCACAAAACAGAAGCTGAATGTTTTCTCTGATAAGTGGACACTCATCCCTAGGGAAGAATGAAGTAACTTTGGATTGTGAAGAGGGGAGTGAGGGGAGAGGTGAGGTTGTGAGGATGGGAAGAATGGTAGAATGAGACAGACATTATTACCCCCTATGTATGTATAATTACATTACTGGTGTGACTCAGCACCATGTATAGACAGAGGAATGAGAAGTTATGCTTCAATTGTGTACAAAATGTCAAAATGCATTTCTACTGTCATGTATAACTAATTAGAACAAATTTTAAAAAAAGAAAAGGCAGAAAAATATTTATATTTAAAAAGAGATAGAGGAGATAGTCAAGCATCCCAACCAGATTTTAAAATCATAAAACTCTTGACCCTTTCTTTAGATGAAGAGCAGAATTTCATTCTGCCATCTTAATTATCCCGGTGGCAAGAGATGAGGTTTCTAAAGAGAAAAGAATAAATAATGCAAAAGAAAATCTTGCATACTTTTGTGTCCAAATATTTTAAGTGCAATTACAAAGAAATTATACCCCTAACAGATGCTTTGATTCATACTATTGATTTTGAGTTTGATAACATTCCTTTCATTCTTTTGTCTCCTTTCCAGTTTAATTCTTCAATTTAAAGTATAAAAAAAATACCTTGTCTTGAAAATCACTTTGTGTTTCTGAAAGGTTTTGAAAATCTTTTAGAATTTCCCATTGTTCTTAATTGTTTGAAATGTAAGGAAATGGATAAAAGAAATCTTTCTTATGTGCCTTTAAGATGGTTTCCTTTACATTTAGAGGTCCTTGAATAATATGTGGCCTTATTTCTATCTATTTATATGATTGTATTTATTTTCATCTAACACTCATGTGGCCTCTTAAACAATATTGAACTAAGAAAATGCAATCTAAAAAACATATCTGGATTGCTTTAGAACAAAATTTACATGTATATATCTACATGAAGTACATAAGTATATGCATATTATAGACAAAAACATACACATGATTTAATTCAGAATTTTTAGTGTTTCTTTAGTTTTTTTTCACAATGCAATGACTTTGCATTATTCTTTCATATAGAATCAATGCTAGATACCTTTGCAAAAATTTCTCTATTACTTTGAAGGAATAGACAGCTATTGGATTAAAATTAAATTTAGGTAGAAATAGAAAGATGATATTTCAGGTTCTCAATATCAGAGTGTAGAGTCTAAATATGATAATCAAACCCTGAATTAGATTTTATGTTAGATTGGAAGATATATTAGAGAGTAGAAAATCAGGTTGGCATTTTATCTGTAGCTGCCCTTCTCATCAGAACTATCTCACTTTACATTGTTCACATTCATCTTGCTCTTCTACCAAAGGAGGTCAAGTTATAGGAAAAGAATGTTTGTGTTACAATGGGCAGAATCCTTATGATGAATAAAACTTCATCCTCAAAAATTCATTGTTTAGTCTCTACCATATAACAATAGAGAAATTCACTGTTAATTTTAGATATCTGTGACAGATTTTCTTATAGTCCCTACTTATCTGAACTCTTATCTCAGCACAATTTTTTCTTTACTTAATTATAAGGAAGCCACGTATTTAGTCTCTGAATATAAAGAAAAATATAAAAGTCTCCTCTCTGTGAAGTTCAATTAGAAAGATCTTAGTGGATCTATCTGCTTGGAAAGATGCCACCTTCAGGTTTCTTAATCCATTTAGAAAGCTTAAAAGTAGTCAAAAAAATTCATCCTCTTTGATCTAATGTCTTCCACCAAGGTTGATCTTTAGTTGATACTTGTCTACTCTAGGCTTCTCACTTAATTTTTACAAGTCAATGATATCAAACAACTGCTTTTTTTTCTTTGCATCACGTTCCTAAATTTGTGGACTCTCCCTTTTTATTCTGCAGTTGTTCATTGAGATGGAAGTTTTCTTTCTACTTTTGTAGATGCTACCAAACACAGATGAACACAGTTTACTTGATTTATATTAATATTCTATGTTCTCCCTTTGAATCTAGGGTAATTAGGCATATGACCTGTTTTCAAAGTTATCACATACAACATTTCAACAAAATTGATCCTTCTATAATGTGGATTGCCAATTTTTAAAGATCCATCACCTGGTTCTCTGAGGCTTGTCTGCCATCCCATGGCAAATATCACATTCTTTAAGTTTGGGTTATGAAAGCTTCCTTTAGTAAGCAACATTATTCATTAAAGGCTGGATTATAAGACAACATTACACAACAGTAATATCTTAAGGCCATGATGGAACACCGTTTTAACTCTCTCTCATGCTGCCATTATCATGGAGCAGGGGACCTATGCTTGCTGTAGAAACTCAAGAACCAGTTGGAAGCTAGTTCTTTCTTGTCATCTGTTTCCACAGCACCAGACCAGAGGAAAGAGATCAGGTTAGATTTTAAGACTGACTTTAAAATTTAAGCTTGAAAGCAATACCCCTCATTTCTAGGAACATATTATTGGCTCATGAAAGTTTAAAAATGACTTTTAAAACTTTAGGAAAGGACTGGGGACATAGCTTAGTTGGTTATTTGCCTCACAGGCACAAGGCCCTGGGTTTAATCCCTAGCACCACAGGAAAAAACGAAAAAAAAAAAAAAAAAAAAGAAAGAAAAATAAAGAAAAAAACACTTCAGGCAAGCACAATCCTTTTTTAAATAATTCTAATTAAGTTGTTGGATTTCATAATATCATTCAAAATATCAGAGTTTTCTCATTATTTTTCTAATACTGATACTAGTATTTCTTTCATTATTGCTTTTTTATAAAATAAATGACAGTGAAATACATTACAATTCTTATTACATATATACAGTATAATTTTTCATATCTCTGTTTGTATATAAAGTATGTTGATACAAATTCCTGTCTTCATACATGTACTTTGGATAATGATGTCTATCACATTCTACTATTCTTGATAATCGCTGTCCCCTCCTTTTTCCTCCCATATCAGAGTAATTTAAATGCAATTTTTCATTATTACCACAGTAACCAACTTTTGAAAATTTCTATGTCTTTGGTATATATCTAACATCTATTCACCTCAAATATACAAAGTTTACCAGTATTTGTTGATAATTTTTATAATCAGAGACTGGTATGAGCACATGAAAATTTCTTTAATAGAAAGTATGACACAATTAATGAGGAATAAATATTTTTAGCAGTTTATGTTGCTTCCATCAATTGTCAGTTCTTTGTAAACACTAGTTTTATTACAAGAGTTAAAAGGAGTTACCTATTGACTAGATGTTCACCTGAAATTCATTCTGAATGTTAATTAAATGAGATTAAAATATAAATATTTAAAATATTATTGTAATATAAATTTGAGCCTGTCATTAGACTAATTTTCTTTTCCTAAAGTTTAAAAATTTTAGTATTAGTAACTCAAATTGAAAGTATCAAAGCTTCTACCTTTAGAAAAATACTTATATCATTATGGGACTTGACATTAAAATGTGATAGTCTATATTATATTTAAATCAGAAAATTCTGTATATTAAATAGCAGGTGCTAAAAAACCAAAATATTGTTTTGTAATTTTTCAACTAAAAAGTGATATTTTTAATAGTGCTCAAATTTGTCTAAATACCAGATGTCTGAATGCAATTCTGTGCTTCACATGGCTGGGAAATATATATTCTGGTAATGAAATAGTGATTTATGAATATGTTCAAGATATATATGTATATATATATATATATATATATATATATATATATATGTGTGTGTGTGTGTGTGTGTGTGTTAGTGTGAAAGAAAATAGAGAAAATAGACTTTAGAATTTCATTATGATTTAATTTAATAGGGAATCTGAGTTGAACTTTATATCTTAATTCAATGAAAACATCAGCTTTTGTAGGTTAACCCATAGTAATGAAAGATTCTTAAAGAACATAATTTTCTGAATTTTGATTCTAACAGACAATCAAATTATTGTTTTTCCATAGCTGAGAAAAAAAATATTTTAAAAACCTGTGTAAATTAATTTGTGACATTTCTTTTAAGGCTCACGGTATGCAAATTCCCATGCAAGAAACTAGTTTGGGATCAAATATTATAAGGTCATATTTAAAGAAGTCCCACTAAAGTGACCAGACACTGTTTGTGTAATTAAACTGAGGAATCTTAATGTGTTAAACCTAAATTTTTTTTCACATAATCCTGTGATACTTGATTTGTTTTGTCATATGTCAGTAGTTTGAACCACAACAATGAAAAAAAAATCTTCTTGGCTGGGGATATAGTTCAGTAGGTAGAGTGCTTGTCCACTGTGCACAAGACTTTGGGTTCAATAAAAGCACCACAAAAACAAAAGCGACAAAAAAAAAATCTTCTTAAGAGTTCTTGGTATAATTTCATCATCATTCACTCTTGCTTTGAAGTCAATCGAATTCCATAAATTGCGCATTCCATACGTATTGAGCATTAAAAATATATAATGATTAATACTAATGGCCTCCCATCTAATGATTTTCTAAAACTTACCTTCTATGTTGCCCTAAGAGCTGTGGTCATGAGTGATACAAGAACATACATCAAACTAAGGTTAAATTTCTACATTAAAAATATATTTTCTTGGGAGGAGTACAGTTTACCAGTGTTTCATCTGCTATACAGAGAATTTCTAACAAACCTACCAAGATACATTACATTCTGGATTCCACATTAGTGAGTCTGAATGAACTAAAAAACAAACAAACAAACAAAAAAAAACTAAAAAAAAAAAAAACTAAGCAAAAAACAAAACAAAACAAAAAAACACTGGTTGAACTTTTCCTAAATGTTTCTTTAAAATCATAATGTATAACGAAAAATTAACAGAAGAAAAGCAGTTAATTTAAATTATATATTGACAACTAACTATATAGTAAATAATATTTTTTTACATTTTAAAAAATCAATAATATTTCTCAAAAACACTTTAAAAGGAAATTTACTTTTAAGCCAAAACACTGGTAAGTGAAATTTAATTTATATTTTTTGTAGATATATTCTTTACTTACATGTAAAAAAGAATGATTTTACTTCATTTTAGGATAATTATTAACATTCACTCTAGTCTTGAGAGAAGTAGTTTTTAAAATCAAACTACAAATTGATTTATGCATTTATTCCCTTGAGATTAAATATCAGAGAAATTAAACAACAAGAGCTATTTAATTTTTATATGATTTTCATGTATGACAAATTCTTTTAAAAGCAATACTTTAGGTAATAGAGAATAAAACGTAAAGTACAATAAAATATTTTATGCTTTCTTCAAGTTTAAGAAAAAGCAAATCAGGGTTTCTGGAGTGATAATATTTGAACTTTAGTTCCCCTCACTTAAGTATGAAGAGAGTGGGCCCACCTTCCATTAGCGAAGGTCATTGAATTTATATAGAAGAGATGAAAAAATGGATAAATTTCAATTAGCTAACGGTGACATTGGCTATGGATGCTTCATAATCATTCTTTACTATTAAGCTGCCATCAGCACTTCAGAAAATATGGACTAGCATTATCAGAATTGGCTTGATGAAGACTACACTAAAATTAAGCAATAGAGTTAAAATTATGTTTAAAAATAGAAGTGCTCATAGCTATAAGTGCAGGTAATAAGAAGGAGAAAAGTATTCACTACTGTATTATGGCATCAGAAAACAAATTTCAAATTTCAAATAATAATTATAATAATGGTAGTAATCTATTAGTGAACTCTCCTAGCACTCATAATAATTATTTGGGAAGCTTGTGAGTATTTATGTAGGTTAAATTAAAAAATGAAAAACTAAAAAATATTATTACAGCTACCCTATTATTTTATTTCTATATTGAGTCATATTATTAGTACAATATCAAATTCCACACCGTCTTGACCACCACTTATACTACTAATTCAGAGTTTCAATCCTGTGAAGGATGGGAAGTTCTGAAGCTGTCCATCAGCATGCACTTATTTAACATTAAATCAAGATGAGGCTTATTAGTTGTGAAGAAAAGAGAACAACCATCATTTTGAGTATGTACTGAAGGTCTACACTTAGCTGATTTTGCAATGAAGACATTGAATGCAAAGTGGCCCAGCTGCTAATAAGTTAATTCGTTGAGAATGTATATTGTGGGTAAAAGCATTCCAACTTCATGATGAAGTTTCACTGAATTCAGCTATCTTGGGTTCAATTCCCAGCTCTGTCACTAAGGAACTGCATGGTTTAGGTTGTCTAGCTAACCTCTCTATGGACAAAACAGAAATAATAGCAACACCTATATCATGAAGTCGTTAAGTGGATTAATTGAGTCAATACTTGTGAAACAGTAAATCCATGACACACATGTATGAATAACTATTAAATCAAAATAGAAAGAGATCTATCTCAGATATGAAGGTGTGGACAGAACAATGTGTAATATGAGTGTCATCAGGAGATGAATACAGGAAAATCCAAAGCCCATTATATTTAACAAAGCATAATGAAATAGCTAGAAGCTATAGCATTCCTAGGCATTGTCCCTTGATCTGCCAGTGAGGAGCTGAAGCACTTTTTAATGAGTTGATATGTCTTCATATGATAAGTGAAAATGCTCTCTTGCCTTTCTTTTGCATAAATGTGGTCAAAAGGGTTTGTGGGCTTTGCTTGCTAATTTGCTTAGGGCACCTTCTTTGGAAAAATTAGGAACCAACTGACATCCATCACCAGAGGGAACAGAGACTTTGAGACCACCTGCTACTTACTTTGACACATCAATGCCAACCTTTTGGAAAGTGTCTAAGCCACAGGGGGTAATGACCAGGTGTGTTGGCATATTTTGCCACTTCATTTCTGTGTTTGATCTGATTAAAGTGCAAGTAGGTTATTTTAAGAATTTTTAGTTTTTGCAAAATGCATCTCTAACATTATGTTTCACTCGTTATTCTTGGAGAAAAGTTTTTAAAAACTCTTTCACTGGAGAACACATTATGAGAAATTCCTTTTGTTTCAATTGTTAAAGTTTTGCATTCAAATAATAACTTTCATTGATTATTTTTGCACTTATCTCTATTATCATATTTACTACATATTATTTAATTGTTTGTCTCTGTCATTTAAAACCCAAATCCTTAAAGACAAGGGCCCCATTATTCTTTACATTGACTTTAGAATAACCCATACATGTGTCACAGTTGGGGTTTATATACCTCACAGAGAAAAAGAAAATTAATTGCTGTACCCACATAGAAAATTCTGTTTATTGAGGACTGTTCTGCTAACAGAAGTCTACTTCTTAATGACATAATAACAATAAGAATTTCTAATACTCTAATAGAATGCCTTTAGTCTGACAAGCAAGAATACATTATAATGCTTCTTTGTATCCAAATTAAAAACAACTACGTTTTTAAAGACCAAATGGACACCATGATTTATGAATATAAATCTTAATGATTCTCTGTGAATTAAGATTCAAAGTGAATTTTTTATTGCTTTTCACAGATAGTTGAGTCAAGGTATAAATATAATCAAACAGAGCTCTGTCTTCCAAGTGGAACAAAGTTTCTCAAGTAGATACTCAATAACAAGGCCCGATATGAATCTCCATTACTTATATTTTATTTGTTCATGTTGCACTCAATTTATTAAAAATGCAACCATAAAATAACTTTATGTTTTGCATATTCCATTATAATTAATATGAGCAGTTTCATATAATATGAAAAATAATAACATTATTAAAATCACCCTTTTTTTAAATATAGTAGGCTGTAAGCAGGAAAACCTGAGCTGAAGAAGGGACCTAGATCCATTGTCTCTTTTTCTTATACATCAATAGCTCAAGTTTCAAGGAAAGTATAGTTTATACATAACAGGGCAGGGGGTGGGGAGGTGAACAGGTCTCATTTGGTTGGTGTCTTTTTGTTGCAGCAGATATTTAAAGCTTATTCTTACTTTTTCTCATTGGGCATATTATTCCTGGTAAGCAACAAATATTGTGAACCCTTGGAACCAGTAAAACACACAATAGGCCTCAATCACACTGTAAAGTCATCTGACATTCATTCCTAAAACAAGATCTTCTTAAGAACTTGATACAGTGAGACAAAAACAGAATCACCATGTTTTGGCAAAATCAGCAACGACTGCTCTTTTATAAATTACATTTTTTTCCTCAATTTAATTTTCTTTTAACACAAACAAGATTTATTCAGGTAAACACAGATTTACACTTTCCAATAGCACCCAGTGCAGTCTGGATTTCTACTTCCTTAGAAATTATGCAACCAAATCCAAGATTAAGTAGCAAGATCTAATACTCTTGCTGAGACAATTCATGCGTCTTCACAGTAATTATCTTCACTTCGGTCAAAGAGTCATATACTCAAATTGGTCAACTACATATGTTTATCTTGAGTGAAGAATGTTGATATTGTTTTTCCAAAAATTCCTCATGATTAGGTATCTCCCATGTGTAATAATTTTAGCATGCTTAAAAGTTTCTTTATGTCAGCTTTTTTTTTTTTTTGCAATTACCTCCAAACCCAACATGCCTGTATTCTTAATGTTTGATTCCATTATCCACTAAGCACTCTACTAAACATTTATGGATAGAAGAGTGCTCTAATATCTGCTCTTCCAAATCTGTCTCTTCCATAATTTTCTCTATTTCAATAAATAGTACTTCCACATTCTGCTAGTGTCTCAGGCCAAAACCTAAGGGAATCCTTTAGTCCTCTTTCCTCTCAAACTCATTAGTAGTATATGAGGACATTAGTTGACTTTGTATTACCAGATTGAAAAGAAGTGAACTGAGAGGATGGTAAAGATTAAAGCATTCTACACAGGAAGCCCACTAAAGAATAATATTATTAGAAAAAAATGACTCTATTAAATATATATTATATATATATATATATATATATATATATATATATTCAATTGAAAGAAGTTTGAATAGCAAATTATAAATGTAAGAAAAGGAAACAGTCACAATATACAGAGTGTGATGCTTATTCCTATGAATGAAGACTGTAGATTGAAGTTTCAAAAAGCAATATAGATGAAATGAATAAAAATAAAATGATGGTCTAAGTATTTATGACAATAATCACTAAATAAGAATACAGACATATACAGGGCTTCTGCTCAGAGCACTCTGTATATCTGTCCAGTGATGAAGAATTTCTTCTATGAAATCATTGATGTATGGTTTGTATATGTGCTTCTCAAAGCACATTTTAAGGTTTGTAAACAAAGAACCACAGACCTGAACTTGCATAATGTATATTCTATTAATCTAAGTACTATCTGATCTTATTAGCAAAAGATTGAATGATCAAGTATTTTAGGGGAAATTTACATATAATTAACAACAAATATTGATAAAGAACAAATAAAATATTTTTAAATTGCATATATTTTTATCCAGTTTTAGTTTTCATACTAATTCCAACATAATGTTTGGTTTACAGATAATAAATATAATGTGATTTTGCAAATTTTATTTTACTTTAAAGCTAAATAAAAAACAATAGATTGATTATAACTTATGGGATTTCAAAGAGAAAGAAATGAATAAGTTAAAATCAAATATCAGAATTAGAAAAATGGAGCTTCTTATCAGACATATAATTGAGAACAAATTAATTCCTCTTTAATCATACATTTTTACATTGATTAATAAATTTGTATTATGGAGATGATATTCTTTTGGTGCAATTTTTAAAATGAGTTAATATTTTCATGAATAAAAACTCTTCAAAGACATTTTTCTCCTTCTACCTGTACTACTTGAGCTAATGTAAAAACCAAGAATCTCATAATTAATTTTCAAACATTATGTGTAAGACCTGTTCAAGATACAAATCAATCTCTATTCAGATACATTATAATATGGCTCAAAATTAACTTTTATTATTGTCAGAAAGAAATGAATTGTGCTAAGATTGATCTGTAGCAAACTTTATATTGTTAAGAAAGTGCTGTAGCAAATTTCATTTTTATCTAGTTGAATCTTTTCATATTTCTTTGGTTAAATAAATGCAAACAGTTTATCAGTTTTATTGAAATAATTAATCTCATTTAGTTGTGTCTTTTTCTCAAGTAAAATTTTGAGAAATCTTAATTATCACTCTTAAAATAAATTTATAATACTGATTCCTGTAAATATATTCTGCACAATAAGCAAGACATTTCACAAATGTGTTTATATTTTCTCTCACTAGCAATAGGTAGTGGATAGTATAGGTCTTAATTTTTTAAAATATTTGCATAAAACAATTTGAAATCCTATAAAAATATGTATAAGGGGTGGGTAAAAAGAGAGTAAAATTTTCATGAACTAGTTGAGAAACAACTTTGTATTCAGTTCCTTAATTTTACTACAAACACATTAAGTCAATATTTTTTGGGGTGATGAGGCTATATCTTTTTTACTAGTTGTTCATCATAAGAAATTCAACAGGTATCATTATAACTTTTTAGAGAGGTATTAAGATGCATATAAGATTTATTTTTCATCCAGTGACTAGTTTTATGGAAACTATAACTGAAATATAATATTTGCATTTTTATGTGCAATAACTCTAAGAAAATATTTTGGGAATATGCTGTTTTTAGACTTAATATGCTTTTCAAAAATGTACAAGATGTCAAGAAAAATGTTGGCACTTCTGAAGTTTGATACTTTTTAATCAAAAAACATTTTATCCAAAGAGATTGCATTTAAAGTAGTTGAAAATTATTTTTATAACTTTCAAATAGATGTTTTTAACAAATACTTTGTGATTAAAACATCCATCAAATACCCCAATTAAAATAATTAGTTGATTTAATCAATGGATTCACAAACTAAGCAAAGTTCTTAGAAATAGTATCATCCAATGAAATGCATTTATTTAAATATTTGATTAGTGTTTAACACAGTTCATTATGTGCTTTAGCAATATTGGAATAATGTGGTTAATAGTCCTAGAATATAGCCTTAGGGCATAGTATACTATATTAAAGTCTCAGTGCTCTTGGAGATAAACTTAGGATTGTACTCTACTCTAAATTAGAAACTTAAGGAAAATTAATGAAGGAGTTGGAGATATAAAGAGGAGAATACATAAATAAGGGACTCTGTAGATAAAAAGCCATCTCTTGGGTGAGCTCTGGATTAATTTCTGGTCTTTCTGGTACCCACTGTATAATTAAAGTATCTTTGTATGATATAGAAATCTATTGATACACATATTTCATCTATTTCAATGCAGTTTAAAAGGTATGAAAATATTTTCTGAATAATTTAGCAATAACAGTTTTGTTTTTAAGAAGATAACATCAAGTTATTTCCCTCTTCAATATATCTTGCCTACATTTCATGTATCTCTTTTGGTGATTCAGATGATCCCATTTTGGCTTTCACCAGTGAAATATGATTAATTCATTTCTCTTTGTATTCTCTGTGCTTGGGATCGTTTGTATACATACACAGACATGTAAATGTGTTTTAGATAAGCAAATTTAAGACTTATTATATCAAGTTGATGTGGTTGTCTGAAATATGTTTCATAATCTTTAGTGATAAGAAACATGGATGGAAACTATTGAAATCTTACAATTATACTATAAACTTCTTTTATTTTGTATGCTGTAAACCCCAAGAGAGAAACTTGTTCACTTTCAACTATTCAAAACCTTCATGAGGGGGGAGGAAGGTATACAAATAAAGAAATAAAAACAAATAAACAAACAAAAGAAAACTAGATAGAAACTCAAAATATATTGCCTTTCAATCCAGAGCTACTGAAAATTTTGGTCAACTAAAACAACTTATCATTATTATTTTTACTTTAAAGGACAAAATACATAGTAAGAATTCAGATTCAAATGCTATAAGGAAAATACTAGTGTCTGTGTAGTATGTACCATATGGTACAAGGTGAATGCTAATCAGTAAAGAAAACCACCACCTGAAAGTAGTTTTGATTACAAGTTTGTATTGGCCTTTTGTGTAGACATTTCTCTCATTATTTAGTTGCTACACATATTTGTGTTAAGCAAATTCATATTTTCTTATTTTTTTTCTTTGAAAAAGTTCATATGACCATTTTTTTAAAAAAAATTAAGTAGCTCTGAGCAATGTAATTTCTAAATAGATCAGGTGCTCTTAGCTCTATCCTTTCACATTTTCTCTTATACTCATTTTTAGATGGGCTACTTTAAGTACTTTACATCATTTTTATGGCCTTTACACCTCTGCATATTGATAAATGATATGCAAATTCACTACTCTCTTCTGATTCACTAGTTTCGTATATTACATATTGACTTGTTATTATGGCATATCAAGATATGAAAATAGTGGGTTAGCCAATCTTAAAAGTACAGTCTTGCAAATACATTTTATTGAGTAAAACCACATAACTATGTAACTATGATGTTGAATTTTAAATTTTAAACATTTTATATTTTAAAAGAGAGACTCACAAGAAATGCAAAGATAGTACAGAGAGGTTCCCCACACTCTTCCCTCAGTTTCCCCAATGTTTACATTCTATGTGGTAAGCAGTATTAAACCCAGAAAAATGACACTGAAAAGATGTGTGTATCATTTTGCAAGTCATTTTATCAGAATGAACAGCTTTCTGCAATCACCATTATAATCAACATACAGAACTTATCCCTTATCATGGAGAGCTCTCTTAACAGTCATACCAACTACTCTATGAAATTTAGCTCCTGGCAACTACTAATTAGTCTTGCATTTCTATGATTATACAGTCTTGAGAATGTTATAAAAATGAAAACATACTATACATGAACTTTTCAGATGGACTTTTGTATAGCTTCAGGGCTGTTCCAGCTATTGTTTCTATCATTTCATTCTTTTTTTTTATTGAGTAGCATTCCATGTATGCATGAGCCACTGTTTGTTTAACTGTTAGTTTATTGAGGGATGTTTTGGTTGTTCCAAGAGAAGGGTTATTATTAATCATATTTTTATAAACAATCACATGCAGATTTTTGTTCAGAAATGAACCCTAAGCTCTACTGCAGTCCAAAAGTGCAATACTGGACATTTCTTGTGATTATCCTTTCAGTTAAAGAATCTACCAAATTATCCTTAAAAATGGATATGCCAATATACATACCTCTAGGGATTCTGACCTTGGGAATATACAGGACAGTTTTTCACTGGTAAACAAACTCTCAGGAAATAACAGGTGCCCTGTTTCCCATGGCTAGAATATTTTGCAGTATTTTCTAGGCACTCTTAAGCACATACTTAACCATAAACAAATCATCTTACATTGTAACCTACTGTAACCTGCTTAGTGATATAATAAACAATAATGTACTACTGATGCCAGTGACCAAATGATAACTTATTGGTATAAATAAAGCCAGAAGCTTGGATCAGCAGCCATTTTGCCATTAAGCCATTTTGCCTCTACACCTGGCTTCTGTCTCCTTTTGATTTCTTTACAAATACCTACAAACATGTGAGATATCTAGTGTTTCCATATCCTTGCCAACATTTGTTACTGTCACTATTTTTAGATTTTAGTTTTTGTATTGGATGTGTTGTGTTATCCCATCATGATTTTAATCTGTTTTTCTCATGATGCTGAACATATTTTTTATGTACTCATATGCTACCAACAATTCCTCATCAGTGCACTGTCTATGCATGTCCTTTGGTCATTTGTTAATGCTTTGTTTGTCATGTTTGTGGGTCATTAATACAATTTACATGTAACTCATTTGTGGGATTATTAATTTGCAAGTAGTTTCTTGCAGCTTGCAACTTGTCTTTTAATCCTCTTAATGGAATATTTCAAAAATTTTCATTGAAACGATGGCCAATTTATCAATTTGTCCTCATATGGTGTCATGACAAATAAGTCTTCACTATGTTCTAGGTCCCAAAGATTTTCAGGTTATTATCCTCTAAAATGTTGTACTTTTATATTAAAATCTTTATTCCATCTGGACTCAATTTTTGGATAGGAAATTTACATTGATATTTATATTTTTCCTGTAGATAACCAATTGTTCTAATGCTCTTTTTGTTGAAAAAAAATATCTTTTCTCCACTTGTACTTTTGTCAAAAAATAATTGATCATATTTTCAAGGATCTACTTTAGTGTTTTCTATCATGTTTTATGTTCTATTGCTCTTTCAGTGCTACCCAGTAATTTTATCTCATATTTGAAGCCAGGTAAATTTATCTCTTCTACCCTATTTTTCTTTTTTCAAAAATATTTTAGTGCATGTATATTTCTATGTCAATTTTATAATAATCTTTCTGTGAACAATTTTAATTTTTAATATGAATTTCCTTGAACCAGTAGACCAATTTGAAATGAAATGATATCTTACTTATATTTAATATTTCAATTGAAATATAGTCATGTTTCTTATTAATTTAGGACTTTGATTTCTTTTGTTAGTGTTCTTTAGTTTTCAGCATAGAAGGGATATGATAGGTTTACACCCAGGAAGTTCATTGTTATTGACTGGTTGTAAACATTACTGTATTTCAAATTTTGATTTTCTCATGAATTTTTAGTATTTAGAAAAGTAATTAATTTTTGAATGTCAATTTTGTATTTTGCAACCTTGCTCTGAACTCACACATTCATTTTGCTTGTGTTTTGTATGTTTGATTTTGTTTGGTTTGCTTGTTTTATATATATATATATATATTTTTTTTTTTTTACACAAACCATCTTATCCTCTACAAGAAAAAGGAAATTTCAATTATATCTTTCCAAACTTTGTTATAACTCATGTTTCCTTTTCTTTTCTTCCTTACTGTGCTTTCATAATGACCAATCATATTTTGAATGGGCAGATATCTTAATATTACAGGTAAATCAGTCAATCTTTCAGTTTTTCACCATTAAGTATGATCAGAATTATAAAGTTATTTTTTAAATTTTTAAATAGAATTTAAAATGTGTCTATTTCTAATTTTTAAAAAAATTAATCATAAATTTGTGTTGAGTTTATTAATATTTTGTAGATTAATTTATTTTATGTGGTTTTTATTTTAGATATAACATTATGAAATTATGAAATACAGTGATTTAAATCCATCTTTCATTCCTTATACTGTATGAAAACATTATGTAAGTGGTTTCTTTACAATGATTTGCTAAGGTTGTTTGTGTCTATTTCATGACAGATATCAGTCTATAGTTTTTCAATTTTTAATTACTCCATAAAATCAGTTCAGAAGTATTTTCTCCTCTGTTTTCTAGGAATAAAAATAATATTATTCCTTAAATGTTTTTGGAAATTTTTAGAGAAACCCCTTGAGCCTAGAGATTTCATTTTATTAGTTTTGAGAGTGTTTGTGTTATAGTCTTCACTAAAGTATTATATATTCTCTAATGCTGATCAAATATTAGTTTATACAAGCCTTCTTATACTTATGTGAAGTTAAAACTCATAATGAACTACTACCTCAGTGGAAAAAAAACAAACAAAACCATAAAACTTCAGAGTTTGATGAGATCTCTCATCAGTGTGTGTAATGATCATCAATCATCAAAGTATCTTTCCAACAATATTATCCTCCATCTTCCAGCATAAATATATCCTTAATTACAAAATGCAACTAACTTTTTTTATAAACAATATTTTAAAGCAGGTTTTGGTTCACAGGAAAGTTAGATAGAAAGTAGGAAGTGTTCCTGTGTGCCTTCCTCACTACTCCTTACAGTCATAAGTTTTGACCAATTGTCATCATCTTGCATTAGAGTCTTAAATTTGTTCCAACTTATGAAGCACTGTGGATATGAGTAAATGAAATATATAGACTACACTAGATGTCACTCATTGTGTCATATAGGACTACTGGCTTGGCACTTGCAAAGTATCATATATTATTATAATATCCTATTATATAATTTTACTTTCCATAATATTCTCTTTACTCCATGTTTTTGTTCCACCCTTCCACTATCTGATTCCCTAGAAACCACTGATCTTACATTATTTCTTTTAATGATTAAATCTTCACAAGCACTGTACAAAATTATTATTGTTTTGATTATTATATCCATTATCCCCATATAACAGATGAGTAAACTGGCTAAAATTAATGCACCTAATAAGTAGTAAAGGCAGGGTTTTAAAAAAGAAAATCTACAGAGACAGCAAACTTTTAATCTTTGTGTTATACATATATACTATATGTCTATCCAAAGTGACAAGCAAAAAATTGTTCTGAAAAAATTAATAAAAGAGTTTTTTATTTATGGTTTTTAACAATGAAAGCTCATGAAAAAGTGAATTAATGGAATGGGGTATTTACAACACAAACAAAAATCTGCAATCTGTGCAAATTATATGTATATTTACAACCCAGAATCATAGACTTACTGCAATACTGATACCTAGCCAAGAAAATCACAGAATGCTTCCCCCTGCCCACCTATCTACAGCTCATGTAAACAGTGATAGGTATCAGAGGATGATGTTTTATATTGTGTTCTTGTTTCTATTTCCCCCATTGTCTTTTGTTTACAGTGCAGCTGTACTCCATTCCAGTTATTATTTCATACATCAGTTACTCAGGTGATGCCACACAAACATTACCATGGTTTGACTCATACCTCTTTGCTTTAGCCAAATAGAATTGGTTGAATTCCTAGTGTCACAAGGGTTAACATTTTGACTGTGGTAAATCATCAATTTAATATTACAAAAATAAGCTGTCCTTCATTACAGCAGATTTAGATTACATTATTTTTTAAAAATATATTTTTTGTACTTGTACACAATAACTTTATTTTATTTATTTATTTATTTTTATGTGGTGCTGAGGATCAAACCCAGGGCCTTGCACGTGCAAGGCGAGCATTCTACAGCTGAGCCATAATCCTAGCTCCATAGATTACATTATTTTTTTAAATTAAAGTATTTTTCTTCAGTTAGATCAAATTAATCTCCTCAATAAAAATTTATAGATGTTCTTTGTTATTTCAAATTTGTCGAGATGCCTCTATTACCAGTTACTTTTCTACGTATTTTCCTACCTCCACTTTACCCTGGAATACTTTTTGTAAACCTTTTTACACCCTTTCACTCCTATCTTATTTTGGATATATTGGAGAAATCTTGGACTATATGATGTGATTTTTTAATTCTGGTTCCCCATATATCAGTCTCATATGTAATATGATCCATGAAGTTTATTTTTTTTATTTTATATTATAAATATAGCCTATATTTTCTTCATATTCATCTTACTTAAGCTTTCAACCTAATTACTGAGCAATGTGATAATATAGGAAGCACCAAGTTATTCAACCCAGTGATGTATGTATCTGAAGGAAACATGGATTTTGTTAATAAGAAAATGCCAAAGTATTCCTGATTTAAATTTTACAGATTGCCAACTCTTGACTTGGATTGATTTTAAGATATGAGAGAGAGGCAATAAATAAAAACCAGCATACACAACATATAAATATGTGCACAAACAGAATTCCCAGGCCAGATCAGACATTTATTTTTTGATTGACTCATTTTCTAATGTGGTCAATAACATTTTTTACTTGTTATCATTTAATTTATATTGAATTTATTCTGCACAAACAGGCTATATCCTCAGATTCCATCTTGAATTTTAGCTCCACAAAAAAAGTCACAAAAATATTTAACACATCATATGCACAATAAATACAACATACAGTAGTAGTCTCAACAGCTCAGAATATTAAACAGTTTGAAGGAATTACAATGTATGTATTATTGACTTACATTTACAAGAAGAAGAAGAAGAAGAAGAAGAAGAAGAAGAAGAAGAAGAGAAGAAGAAATAATTGACGCTTCAAATCCCAAGAGAAATTGCTGTTCATAAGCATTTTTTTCAAATATTGGAGCTCATTGAAATATAAGTATGAATTCATAATTGAAAATTGTAGAAATAAATTAGAGTTTCTAGTTTATCACAAAAAATGAAGGCTTGAGGAAAAAGATGGAGTAAGCAAGGGTCAAATGACATTGGGTGATATATATTCTACTTTCCAGCTTCATGGAGATAATCTGGGGAAAGAAGATTGTGCAATAAAGGAACCACTTGAATACAAATGGATTTTGAAATTGACTGCTTGTCCACTTCTCTATAAATATTCTATATTGCAGGAAACTGGTTGCCTCGGGCAATGAAAATAAAGAATAAAATGTGGCCCTGGGGAACTGCCTGGAGCTCTCTTCACTCCATAACTGAAGGCTTTGCAGAAACAAGTTTTCTGCCCCCTAGGACAAACAAGAGGGGAACATATGGCTTCTTTCTAGTCATATCCAAAGTCCTTTATAGTGAATCTAGGAATGTAGGCCATGCTGTTTATCAAGGCTATTTGTTGAAAAAGCGAACTTGATTATTTTTGGACAGTTATAGAGGAAATAATATGAACCACATGCAAACTTTCTAACAAATTAAAAATGAAGTATCCATTACAAATTCATTTAATATGTTCATTATAACTTCAATAATATTGGGAGTAAGGATATTGAAAAACATGAAAATTATAGACACTAATCTCTGAAAAAAATAGATTTAAAACTTCTAAAGAGCTGTCTGTTGATTTTTTCTGTCCATCTAACTACCTGAGGAAATGTATCTCAAATTAGGGAGCTGGGTTTGTGGCTCAGTGGTAGAGTTCTCACCTAGCACCTGTGAGGCCCTGGGTTTAAACCTAAGCACCACATAAAAATAAGTAAATTAAATAAAGATATTGTGTCCATATACAACTAAAAAAAATTAAAGGACTAAAAAAGGGCTGGGGATGTGGCTCAAGTGGTAAAGCGCTTGCCTGGCATGCGCGAGGCCCTGGGTTCGATCCTCAGCAACACATAAAACAAAGATATTGTGTCCACCAAAAACTGAAAAATAAATATTAAAAAATTTTCTCTCTCTCTCTCTCTCTCTCTCTCTCTCTCTCTCTCTCTCTTCTATCTCTCACTCTCAAAAAACAAAAAAGACAAAAAAAAATTTCCTTAAATGTTTATAAGTAGATGCAGGAATATTATTTATTGTTGCTAAGTTCACATTTAAAAATGTTTTCATAGCTGGGAAGATGTAATTTAATATCTCACACAGCATATATTTGAAATCAAAAATCAAAAACCAAAAATAATAATAGTAACCATATGTTCAGTAATGACTAAAGTATTGAAATTATTTCTTCTGAGATATGAAATAGGACAGGGATGCTCAATTAAAACAAAACAAATAAACCAACCAACCAACCAAACAAACAACAACAACAACAACAACAAACCTAAGAAAGAACTCCATTCATGACTCTCCTGGAGGAATTATCATTGAAATAAAACAAGAAGAAAATGACAACCTTCTACTCATTAATGAAAAATATTTGTTAAAACAACTGTAAGTAAACAAGATTTAAGTTCATACTACAATAATTATTTAGCATGTTAGCTTATCAAAAGTTTATATGCACACTAATTTATCTGTATTATAGGGCTAGTTATTTGTCCAGATATGCTTACATTTCCATATACACACAAAAATTTTGGGAATAAAATCTTAATATTATTCCATTAAACAAATAAAAAATGAAGTAACCATTACAGTTGCAAGGGAAAAGTTGCAAGGGAAACTTCCAAAGCAAACTAAAAACTTGATTGATGTGCTAAATAGAAAAAGAAAAGAACATCATTATATCTTACTGAAAATGGAACTAAATAAATGGAGAGATACTGCATGTTAATGGATCAGAAAATTCAACATTATGGAGTATTTCTTAATATATAGAGTCTAATGATTAAAACCAAACTAATATGTTTTTATAAGAAAAGAATTAGAAAGTTAATTCATAAATTATATATGGAATTTTGATAATTTGGGAAAGCAAAAAAAAATGTTACAAAGAACAACAACAACAAAAAATAAACATGGGAAAGCAAAAAAAATGTTACAAAGAACAACAACAACAAAAAATAAACATGGTACACTGCAGCTTGTTGATCTCTATTAAAAAGTTGTAAGAGAGAGCCACCTCACAGCACAGGGATACTGCATGGTGGGCTCCCAATCTACCAACAGAGCTGCCCACCATCACTGAGCCATCTGCAGCTGCTGCCTCATCTTCCAATTCACCTGCCTACATCTAGGGAGAGGGTAGCCTCAGCCATAGTCACTCTGATATGGCAGCCTCCATCTTGGGACACCAGACAGGGCCTGGGGGCAGCTGCCTGCCCCAGCACCACATCACACCCCAACACAGCACTGCATATCTGAATGTGGCCACCCACCATCACTGCACACCTTGCCCTTACTGCCCTATTCCAGAAAGCAGTCACCTCAATCTTGGGACACCTCCGCCACCATCTTGTTACCTCTGCTACTGCCATGGGACATTAGTCAGGACTTGGAAGCCCAACATCAAGGTTTGCTGCCACTGCCATCACTATCTAGTGACATGGCCACTTCCATGTAGTGATACAAGCTAAGACATGGAATACCATCATCAAGTGCCTGTGGGTTTGATTTCACCAGAGGTCTCCCTGCTAGGTGTGCTAATAGCCACCATCTTGCAGCAGAGGCAGGAGAGAGCCTTTTATGGGATTGGTAAATTGGAAAAAGGTATGAGGCCATGTTGCTCTCAGCTTGCCAGGCCAACAAGTCTGTCACTCACCAGGTTTCCAGGGCCAAATCAGGAAGGCTCTTGCTGGGACCCTACACCAGCCCGTTCCCCGACTCCCTCACCAGGCCAGTATCCACTGATACTCTGATTCCTCTTGGGATTGGCTACCCAGTCCAAAGTCTCCCAGCCCATTCTTAGCTACCAACTCAGCCCAGTGCTTATAGCTAGTGACCAACCAGCAGCTCTTAATGCCTAGTCCTGATCCACCAAATATAGAAAATCTCTTTACCACAGAAGCACAGGTACAAGTGCTCAGCTCTCAGGACCTCTGAAGAAAGAGGTGCCTGATTTGGAATCCAAAAGGGTGGGGGTGGGAGAGATACAGTTTATAGACTGAATTAGAGACCAGAAATTGTGGGGTCTTTAAGTGACATAAAGGGCTAACATCAGCCTCCTACTCCAAAGGAAATTCCTGGGGTGCAGTCTTCCATCAGGCACTGGAAATTGTTATATCTCAACTCCAGGAGTTCCACTTCCAAGACTAATCCTCCTACTCTAGTAACACCTTCCTGAAGGTGGAGATACCAGTAAACTCCAAACAACCCCACCTAGTAGATGTAAAGGGAAGCAGAGAAACTATTGAACTCCAATAGAAACAATTGTTCAATTTTCCTTTGAAATATTTTTTTTTCTTTTCTTTTCCCACTCTCATATCCCCACCATTTTTGAAACCAAGTACTTTTTATAAATCAGGCTATTGAGGACTGTGAGATCTAATTAATATACTATAGTTTTGTTGTGTATTATTTTGTTTTACATTTCTTTTACTTTTTATTTTTTCCCTTTTTTTCTTATTTTCTTTTTTTAACTATCCTTTTATTCATTCTCTATATTTTTCTCTCTTATCTGTTTCCCCAGATTATTTTTCTCCTTTTTTCCTATTGATTCCTCTTCACTCTTCCTATGATCTAATACTTCTATCTTCTTCCCCCTGCCTCATAAACATCACATCTTACACCACTCCTGTTTTCTTTCTCTATCATTAGAAATTGTAGACCTTTGCAAATCTACTGTTTATATTGTTGACAATAATTGAACACATCATTTATGTTTATTGTGACAAAACTATAAATGTCTTAATAGGAGCTATTTGGTTTAAGGCTGAATATTGTTTGCATTGGGAGCTATTAATATTGATCTCCCCCTTAAGGGTGAGGTTTTGGAAACCTGTAGGGGCACTATAAGTCTATAAGATAGAAACTGCAATGCTTCATATCTGCACTGTTAGGTGGGAAGACACATAGTGAACATGAAACATCAAGGGAAGAAAGGATTCTAAACAAACCAACATGCTACATGAATAGAATCTATTGACAATACAATAGAAGAAATGTCAGAAAAGGAGCCCAGTATGTACATAGTTAAACTGATCTGAAATAAAGGATGATGTAAGGGAACAAATACAGATAGTAAAAATCACTTCAATAAGGAGAAAAAAAACACAAATTCTGGAAAAAAAATCTTGAAATGAAAGAAACAATAAACCAAATTAAAAATTTAATATACAGCATCACCAACAGACTAAACCATCAGAAAGAGAGAAACTTGGGCAATGAAAAAAAATCTTGAAAATAAATTTTACTACACAGTGAACATGGTAAAAAACCCATGTACAGAAACTTCAAAAATTATGGGATAACATGAAAAGAACAAATTTAAGATTTACCAGAATAGAGGAGGTTGTGGAAACACAAACCAAAGGAACAAACAATCTCTTCAATGAAATAATATCAGAGAAATTCCCAAACCTTGAGAATGAAATGGAAAATCAAATACAAGACTCTTACAGGAACCCAAATATACAAAATTACACTAGACTCACACCAAGGCACATTATAATGAAAATGGTTAGCATACAGAATAAGAATAGAATTTTAAAGGCCTCAAGAAAAAAGTATCATATAACATAATGGGGGGGAACCAATTCAGATCTCAGCAGATTTCCCAAGCCAGACCCTCAACGCTGGAAGGTGCTTGAAGTACATATACCGAGCTCTGAAAGAAAATGGATGCCAATTAAGAATCTTATGTACAGCAAAATTAAGCTTCAGATTTGATAATGAAATAAAACCTTCCATGATAAACATAAGTTAAAAAAATTTACTACTCAAAAGCCTGTGCTACAGAACATTATTACAAAATATTCCATAAGGAGGAAATAAAAATTTAAAAAAATTAAAAATAAAAATCAGCAAAGAAAGGAACTACACTAAAGAAAAAGCCAATAAATGGAGAAACCAAGGCAAGTTAAAAAACAAACCAAAATGACCAGGAATACAAATCACATTTTAATAATAACCCTACATGTTAATGACAAACACTCATCAATCAAGAGATACAGACTGACACATTAAATTTTTTAAAAAGACCCAACAAAACAATGTCTTCAAGAGACTCCACTTATAAGACTGAAGGTGAAAGGATGGGAGAAAACCTATCACTCACATGAACTGGATAAACAAGCAGGAGTTTCCATCCTTTTTTCAAACACAGAGGACTTTAAGCCAAAGTTGGTCAGAAGGGATAAAGAAGGACATTTCATGCTGCTTATGGGAATCATACATGAATAAGACATAACAATTGTAAATATTTATGCCCCAAACATTGGAGCATTTACACATATCAAGAAAACCCTTCTCAATTTCAAGAATCAAATACATCACAACACAATAATACTAGGTGACTTTAACACACCTCTTTCATTACCAGATAGATCTTCCAAACTAAAGCTAAACAAAGAAACTATAGAACTCAATAATACAATCAATAATTTAGATTTAACAGACATGTATAGAATATTTCATCCATCAAAAACGGAATATAATGTTTTTCTCAGCAGCACATGGACTCTTCTCTAAAGTAGACTATATGTTATGCAACAAAGCAACTCTTAGCCAAAAAAAAAAAAGAAAAAAGAAAAATAAGTCCTACTCTGCATTCTATTAGACCATAATATAAAGATATTAAAAGTAAATGATAAAATAAAAAACAGAAGCTACTCCAACACCTGCAAACTAAATAATACACAGCTGAATTACCAATGAATAGCAAAAGAAATCAGGGAGAAAATAAAAAATTCTTAGAGATAAATGAGAGAACACTGATACAACATGTCAAAATCTCTGGGACTCTATGAAGGTGCTGCTAAGAGCTCATTCATTAAAAGAATAAAAATTAAACACATAAATGACCTAACATTACATCTCAAAGCTCTAGAAGAAGAAGAACAAATAAATACCAAAAGCAGTGTAAGACAAGAAATAATTAAAATCAGAGCTGAAATTGATATAATTAAAACAAAAGAAACAATTGAAAATTTGAAAGAATGAAAATCTGCTTGTTTGACAAATTAATAAAATTGATAAACCCTTAGCTATGCTAATAAAGAGAAAAAGAGAGAAAACTCAAATTAATAAAATTTGTGATGAAGAGAGAATTATCATGAAGGACACTACTAAAATACAGAAGATAATTGGGAACTATTTTGAAAATTTATACTCCAATAAAATAGAAAATATTGAATGCATCAACAAATGTCTATATAAATATGATCTACCTAAACTGAATCAAGAATACATGCACAGTTTAAACAGATCAATTTTAAGCAATGAAATAAAAGAAACCATTAAAAACCTACCAACAAAGAAAAGCCTAGTACCACACAGGTTCTCAGCCAAGTTCTAGAGACCTTCAAAGAACAACTAACACCAATACTTCTCAAAGAATTGCATGAAGTAGAAAAAGAGGGAGCCTTACAAACTCATTACATGAATAGTATAAAATTATACCAAAACCAGACAAAGACACATCAAGGAAAGAAAACTTCACACCAATATCCCTGATTAATATAGACACAAAAATTATCATTAAAATTCTGGCCAACTGCATGCAATAACATGTTAAAATGATAGTGCACCACAATCAAGTGTGATTCATCTCAGGGATTCATGGTTGATTCAACATATGGAAATCAATAAACATAATTCATCACACACTGATAGACTTAAAGACAAGAATCATAGGTATTTCCTCAAAAGATACAGAAAAGCATTTGAGAAAATAAAACACCACTTCATGTTCAAAACACTAGAAAACCTAGGGATAGTAGAAGTATATGTCAACATTGTAAAAGCTATCTATGCTAAATCCAAAGCCAACATCATCCTAAATGGAGAAAATTGAAAGCATTCCCTCTAAAAACTGGAACAAGACAGAGATGCTTTCTTTTACAGCCTCCATTCAGCATAGTCCTGGAAACTCTAGTCAGAGCAATAAGACACACAAAAGAAATAAAGGAGATAAAAATAGAAAGAAAAAAAAAGAACTCATACTATCACTAGTTGCCTAGGACCTGATTCTGTATTAGGAAAATCCAAAAAAAAAAAAATTCCACCAGAAAACATCTAGAACTAATAAATGAATTCAGCAAAGTAGCAGGATATAAAATCCACACCCATAAAATTAAATGGATTTCTATACATCCAATGATATATCTTCTTAAAAAGTAATTAGAAAAACTATCCCAGTTTGCTAGAGCTTCAAAAAATAAAATAAAATACTTGAGAATAAATCTAACAAAAGAGATGAAAGACCTCTACAATGAAAACTACATAACACTAAAGAAAGTAATTAAATAAGACCTTAGAAGATGTAAAATTTCCCCTATTCTTGGATATACAGAATTAATATTGTAAAATAGCTGTACCACCAAAAGCATTACACAGATTTAATGCAATCCCTATCAAAATTCTAGTGTCATTCTTCATAGAACTAGAAAAAGCAATCATGAAATTAATTTGGAAAAGTAAAAAACCCAGGAAAACCAAAGCAATCCTTAGTGAAAAGAGTGAAGCAGGAGGCATCAAAACACTAGTACTTAGACTATACTACAGAGCCATAGTAACAAGAACAGCATGGTATTTTTACCAAATTAGACATGTAAACCAATGGTACAGAACATAAGACACAGAGAGAAATTCACATACATATGGTTATCACATACTAAATAAACAAAACATCAAAACCTGCATTGGAGAAAAGATAGTTCTTCGACAAATGGTTATGGGAAAACTGGAAATCTACATATAGCAAAATGAAATTAAATTCCTATTTCTCACCTTGCACAAAACTCAACTCAAAGTGGATCAAGGACCTAGGAATTAGACCAGAGACCCAGTGCCTACTCAAAGAAAGAGTAGGCCCAAATCTTCATCCTGTTGGCTTAGGACCATACTTCTTTAACAAGACTCCTAAAGCACAAGAAATAAAATCAAGAATCAATAGGTGTGGTAGATTCAAACTAAAAAATTTCTTCACAGTGAAGAAAATAGTCAAGAATGTGAAGGAAATCTTCACCACATGCACATCAGATAGAGCACTAATCTCCAGTATATATAAAGAATTTTAAAAATGTAACACCAAAAATACAAATAACACAATCAATAAATGGGCTAAGGAACTGAACAGACACTTCACAGAAGATATACAATTGATCAACAAAAGTATTTAAAAATGTTCAATGTCTCTAGCAATTAGAGAAATACAAATCAAAACTACTCTTTTTATCTCACTCTAGTCAGAATGGCAATTATCAAGAATATATAAAACAATAAGTGTTGGCGAGGATGTGGGGGGAAGGCACAGTCATACATTTCTAGTTGAACTGCAAATTGTTGCAACCACTATTGAAAGCAGTATGGAGACTACTTAGAATGCTTGGAATGAAACCACCATTTGACCCAGCTATCCCACTCCTGGGTTTATACCCAGTCTTAAAATCAGCATACTATATTGAAGCAGCCACATCATTGTAAATCCAGCTCAATGTACAATAGCTAAACTATGGAACCAACCTTGATCTCCTTCACAAGATGAGTGGTTAAAGAAGATGTGGTATATATACATGCAAAGAAATATTACTCAGCCTTAAAGAAGAATGAAAATATGGCATTTGCAGGTAAATGGATGGAGTTGGAGAATATCATGCTAAGTGAAATAAGCCAATCCTGGAAAACCAAAGACCAAATATTTTCTCTAGTATGTGGATGCTGATAAGGAGGGGGCAGGGTGTAGATAGGGAAGAATGGGGAAATTAATCTTTGGTAAAGAGGAGTGAGGGATGGGGAGTGGGTGGGAAGGTGGTAAGGATGGATTAAGACAGACATTATTACTCTATAAACATGTATAATTGAATGAATGGAGTGACTCTGCATCTTGTTCATCCAGAGAAATGAAAAATTATGCTCCATTTGTGCACAATGAGTTGAAATGCGTTCTGCTGCCTTGTATAACCAATTGGAACAAATAAAAAATAGTAAAATAAAATAGCCAAAAATGTTATAAGAAATTATATTAATTGAGATATTATGTAAAGGAAATTGAACAGGCTCACAGAAAAAAATAAAGAGTCCAGAGTGAGGCTCACAGATGTTCCATCACTGAATTTATGAATTAATGACTTCTGTGCTATGTAGAATCAATGGGCTTTATAATAAATATTCCAGGGAAATTTTGTTATTCATATGGGAAACTTGCCTTTATTTAGTAACATGCAACAATCAATTCCAGATGAAGTATAGAAACAAATTTCAAATGTAAAACACAATATCTTGCAGAAGAAAACATAAAATAGTATATTCACAATCTTTGGCCAGCAAAATATTTTGTTGACAAGTCACAGAAGATATTAACTTTAAAAAGATGACGTGATACTGGTGTTCTGGTAATCTGTGAGGTCAAATATCTCCCCTCAAATGTTTTTGGTCTGTACATAGAGTCAAGCCAAGCTGTCTACCCAGTTATACCAGATGAAGCCCTCAGCAAACAAACTTCTACTGATGTTTACCAAGGGAGTTTTGGACTTGAAGCAGTACATCATCATTTCTAGTACCCTTATGTTAGCCAAGAGCTAAAACCATGTATTTTCACATCCCCAAAACAAGGATGAAGCTTTCCAAGTCAAGTTGCAAACTGTCTCTATCTTACACAATCCACCATCTGACTCTTGGTTCTGTTCTTTTAATTATAAATTGTTCACTATAATTTCTTCTCTGGAAATTTTGCATCAATTATAGAACATAAAAAAGCAAATGAAAAACTGTCAAACTGTTGTTTGTGTCATTAAATGAGTTGTTTGCTGTATTTTAAGACACCTTTGCAGTTCACTGAATACTCCAAAACAAACTTTTTTCATAATTTTGCACAATCTGAGCAACTCTCTTAGCTTTTTTTTTTTTTTTTTGTCTCTGAAACTAGAACTTTGCAAAAGGGTAGGTGATATTCCCTTAACTTATAACTGTAATCTCATGGGAGGTTCCCCTTGAGTAGCTAAGTGCATAATAAAAAGCTTGCACTTGGTTCATGGATAAATGAACTTGATGTATGTGTAAAAACTGAAAGTTTACAGCCTGGACATTGCTGTCTATGCAGGTGTATCCCAAAAAGATCCTGTTACGGGAAAATTGCACCAGTTGGCATTCTCAAGTAGTAACCTTGATAATTTCCTTTAGGAGAGGGAGATATAACCAGGGATAAATATACAGTATAATCTTGGGGAAGCACCAAGTGGCATTGCTTCCAACGTGGAGTTTTAGATAAAAAAAGATTTGAAGATTAGAAACAAAGATGCTCAGCATAGACTCATCCGACTGTAGGCACATAGTAAGAATGGTATTTTCTTCTTTTTCTCTTTTTTGCTACTTCTTATACTATGGGGAATAAACGTTTGCTATTTTACATCATACAGGTTTTGATTTTTTGCAGCAACCACAAGAAACTTATACACACTATAACATGTGTTATGATGAACAATAAAACAATACTCTAAAATTCAAACAAACATGAAGATGTGTATTTGTAGTGCAGTTGATCACACCTTTTTTATTTATAATGGCATTATTAAAGTCAATATAACCTAGTACAACATATTAGCTCTTTCCAAAAAATACTGTAAAAGTTTGGATTCATCTGATTAGAAATAATAAAATAGATGTGTCAAGTACAAGAGAAAGAAAACGTCTATTGCAACTTCAGTTGCCAATGAGTGTTTTTGAAATATAATTTGTATATATTTTCTCCATGACAATGAGCTTTTAAAGAACTGTCTACAGTATTAAATAAGTACATCATTCATTTTTTTTTCCACCAAACCATTGTTTATATGCTAAAAAAAAAGATGCAAAATAGCCCAAACAGATGGAACTGTAATAGGTCCTTTGCGTAGAATAAATTATTGACAAGAAAAGATCTTTTATTGTATATGCCTCCAATTTTGGACTATTAGAATGGGCACATTTGTAAAACACTTTGGGTGAGGTCATTTAATAGAAAATGTGATGTTTTAGAAATCTAAGAACTATATTAGGTTTTCTCACATAATTGTAATCCAAAATTCTTATTTTTTGAATGTGCATTGTAGTGATTATGAATTGTGAAGAAATATTATACTTTCTTACATAAGTGTAAAAAGGAGATTAATAATAGTCAAATATCACTGTACATGCAATACAGCATTACAATATACCTTTGAATTTCACATAAATAAATATTGACAAGTTCTTTGTTAAAATTCTATGTATGTAGACTTTGGTTTCTTTCTGTTTCCTTAGAAATATTGTGTCCTCAATATTTCCCTCAAGTTTTCTTTTTTCCCAAAGTTTTCTTTCATATTTTATATATATATATAATATGGAAATATCATATATATGATATGGAAATATCATATATATGATATGGAAATATCATATATATGATATGGAAATATCATATATATGATATGGAAATATCATATATATATGATATGGAAATATCATATATATATGATATGGAATATCATATATATATATGATATGGAATATCATATGTATATATGTGTATATGGTTTAGTTAATAAGAATATATAAATGAAAATAGAAATTAATCAATGAGGAAGGATTTGTCAGACCATTTCAGGTCTTCATTAAACATCAATTGGTCATCCTGCTCTGTAGGTATTTGGAAAACAGGACATCTCACTTTTCCTTATGATTTCAATTTACCATTTAGCTTTGGCATTCCTTCCTTGGCAACCTGCCTATAAATAGTCAATCTGAGTAATCATGTGGATAAGAAGCACTCTTAAGTTAGTATATTTAGTTTCCTCTTAAGGAGTTTTAAAATCACTTTATGATGGTAATAACAGTAATAATTGCTTCATTCTGAAGTGATTATATTGACTTTGAAATGTTTTATATATCAGAAGAAAATGCCTGTTTCCTAGAGGATAGAGAGGAAGTATGTCATCTTTGGTTTGTTTGCATGCAAAGTTATGGGAGAATGTCAAGATCACTGTCCAAAGTAATTACCATAATTCTGTATTTCTAACAATATTTTATAAGGAAAATGAAATGAATTTTCTGTGTTTTACACAAATGAACACTTAATATCAATAGTTTGTGCGAATTTTAAAAAGTGCTTTAGCAAAGCCTAAAGCAACCCTGCTGGTAAAATATATGAGTAAGAAAGTAAATTATTTTATAGATGTAAAATGAAAATATTATTTAGTCATCTTATCATTCAGTTATGTTTATGGAACTAAATGACAATTTACTATAGATGCTCTTTTGCCAGATATGATTAAATCATAGATGATGTAAGCTAGCAACAAAGAATTCATTAACACCTTCAGGAAATCACATTACCATTAATGGGGATACAAGTTTAGATGATTATATGTTTTCTTCCAGGGAACTCAGGGACACTCGATGACTGAGCCACATCCACGTCCTTTTTTGTATTTTATTTAGAGACAGAGTCTCACTGAGTTGCTTAGGGCCTTGCTAAGTCACTAATTCTGGCTTCCTATACTCCTGCCTCAGCCTCCTGAGCTGCTGGGATTTCAGGCATGCACTACAAGTACCTATCTATTTGTCTTCACTCTTGAATTATCACTGTTGCATATAAATACAGGACTGTATAATTATGTGTTCTCTATTGGATACAGTTTTAGACTGATCTCTGTCCCGGTGTTTCATTATTAATGTGATGTTTTCGTGGACTTACTTCCATCTGTCCCTGATACACAGACCTCGAGGGCATATTATTTAGGATGTTATTGAGCATATATGTACATTGAAACCACATAAAACAATGTCAGGTTATATTCTAAAGATGATATCACGGTATAATTTCCTACAACAATTAAACTTGATGCTCTACCTGTACAATAAAACTTGAAATAGTCAGCCTTATATATTATTGTAATTCTATTAGATATGATAGAGTGCCTATAATATTATTTTTCATTTTCCTGATGACTCATGAAATTATACTTCTTCTCCTGTTTGTAAGTGTATTTAGTAGTGTTTTATGCTGAATTGAGAGTTAAATGGTGTTTGTTCTATTACTGTGTCATTGTATTCTCTCCAAACCACTTTTTAATTATTCAACATTCACATTAAGAATCTTTGTTGTTTAATTTAACTAAATACTGAAGAATGTTTTTTTTTAAATTAAATTTATCTATTATTACTACACATTGATATTTCATTATATGTATAAGATTGTAAAACTGCCAATATAATAAAGATACAAAATAATTTAATATCCCCACAAAATCACCCTTGTGATCCATCTTGTGGAATGCTGCTCTTGATAGAGTTGAGATTACAACAGACCATATAATGTGCTTTAATACACATCCCAATGATACAAATTAGGATTTTTAATTTAATACAATGATATTAAATACTATTTCTAATTTAATAGAATGGTATTAGAAATAAGTACAGAAGTTTATCTAAATAGTTCACAAATATTTAACAATTATGTTGCATACCTAAATGTTTTCTGAGGGTGCAAATAAACATTGTAAAGCAAACAAAAAATATATTGACCCTTAGGTCCTCACTATAGTTTGAATATTTGCTCTCCTCCACAATTCATGTGGAAACTTAATTCTAATGTGACAATATTTTTTTTTAGAATAAGCATTTCTCTTTTTAGTAAAAGAATCATCTGTTTAATAAATATTCTTTTTTATTCTTTTTTTTATTATTAGTTGTTCAAAACATTACAAAGCTCTTGACATATCATATTTCATACATTTGATTCAAGCAGATTATGAACTCCCTTTTTTTACCCCGTATACATATTTAAGAATACAGTCTTTAGGAGGTGTTCAGATCATGAGGGCTCTTCCCTCATGCATGTATTGGTATTGTCATAAAATGGCTGAGGGAGTCTGAGAGTCCTTTTTTTTTAACCTTCTGCTATGAGAAGACATATAGAAAGCATGATCCATGAGGACCAGAATTTATTGAACTCCGAATATGCTGTCCTTTTGATACTGAACTTTCAGTCTCTGGATATGTGAGGAATACAATTCTATTATTTATAAATTACCAGACCTTAAGATATTTGTTATAATAGCCCAATTTAAGTGATCAAAACACTTTAAAATATATCTATTTTATTCTGTGAGGTATTGTTCCACAAATGTCAACTAGGTCAAATTTGTTCCTGTTAAAGTCTTGTTGACCCAAAGTAATTTTCTATCTATTATATAGTTATTTACAAAAAAAAATCTATTTCTTCTTTCATTTCTGTTACATTTTCTGTCACTTATTATGAATTTAGTTGGTGAATAGACAAATATATAAAATTTTAGGTCTTCTGGATTATTCAAATCCATTTGTCCTAAACTTTCCCAAGAATATTCCTTGTCATAAAGATCAATTTTCCTGATATAGTGATATCAATTGAAGTTTTATTATGCTTAGTATTTATAGGAAATATGCATTTCTATTTTACTTTAAACCAACTATGCCTTTCAAATTTTTAAATTGGTTTTTAGGTTTTTTTTTTTTTTAATTTGAAAACTGATTTTCTTGTTGTTATATCACAATTCCTACATTTTTAACTGGAGTGCTAATGGTTAATTGGACCATTGAGCATCAATGTAGAATTTCATTCACGTTTTAAAACTGCTCTATTACTATAAGTTTTCTATTTATACCATCTCTTATTTTCTTTTTAAATTATTTAGTTTGAATGTTTTTATCAACCAATTTTTCTTATTTCATATTCAAAGTCTTTTAAAATCTTTGATGTAACATTATCATATTTCATATGAAATAAGAAAGTTAACAGTAGCATCAGTCTATTTATCTCCCTTTATTTTATGATTGCCAAAATTTATGTGCTTTTACTAATAATACTATACAAACTTTAGAACTTTTATAATTCATCATTAATATATTTGCTTTAAACAACAAATTAGATTTGAATTATTTTAAAATTAAATTATTTTACATATGTTTATAAATTAGATTATTATTTATTGTTTCATATATCCTAACATTTTATTTGCAGCCTTTCTCAACTCCATAGTTTATAGTTTCATGATAAATATGGCTGATTTAGTATGGGCACAGATTCAAAGCAACTCTAATGCTTTCAGCATTTCTCCTCTGGAACTCCTTCTCCTTATGTAACATGTCTCAAAACTTCCTCAACCTCTACAACCTTGAACTCTACTTCCTCACATCACCCTGGCTGCCAGGATTTTTATTGCCATTTCTTCTCAAGTCACAAAATTACCTCAGTGCAGAATTCCAGGTTTATCATAGAGTTGCTTAATTCATTTCATTTCCCACAGATATCACAGTCTTTCACTGCATTCGGGCCACTGTTGAAAGTGAGTATTTCCTCTTCCTCCAGTTAATAGTTGTTTACAGTCTGAGGTTTCATTTATTTCTTATTGCTCCATCATTGCCAGTGTGTAAAACTGTGTACATTAATTTTACTTTATACCATTACATAGGTCATTGAAGTTCATCTCATTAAATATGCACAAAAAGGAATGGAGGTATTAGTGTAAAAGATACTCTAACCATGGGTCCAAATAGCAGATTTAAGTATGTCAGAAGCATTGCTGCATAGCACATCTGTTTGTTACAATAAAGATTATTAATTTTATTTTTACTTTTAATTTATTTGTGTTCAAAATACACCCATTTTAAAGGTACATTTACACTTAAAATGGGTTTGAGTTCTTTGTGGCTGAAAAATTAACACTTTTGAGTGGTATTTTGTGTCCAGTGCTCTTTTGATCCTATGTTCCCCAATAAAATACAAAGGTAAGAATTTTATAGCATTCTCAAACTCCTAATTTTGTCAGTCATGGTGCTGATATATTGTTGTTTCTGATTTCTATGTGCCTTTCTTGCAGAGTGCATAACTGGTAGACAGATTATCTGTCATTGACTATATAGAGTATAGATTGCTTTTGTCATGTCAGGAAATGGCTGGATGTGTGGTAGAATCATATGTTGGAAATATTTGATTGAAAAGAGTTCCTGGTAGCAAGAAAACTACAATTTACAAACATTTCTAAATTTTGTTTTTTTAAAAATTCTCTCAGAATTGTTCATTTAACAATACCTTTACAATAAGCTGGAAGATCAGTTGATAGATGATAGTGATACAGACATTAATGTATCTGTTGATCTGGAGTGTTATATGTAAAAGCAATATGTATTTAAAATATAATGTAATAAAGTAGGATGGACATATCTCACTGCTAGAATTGCCAATTCTCTGGAGGAGCACACACATTTGTAGGTTCTAAATCTTTTCCCGTGGTTCTTAAACATACCAAGGACTGAAGAGAACAGATTTTCAAGAGACCAAACAGAATATGATTTGACTCCTATAAAAATAGGAGTCAAATTCATTAAAAATAACATATGAATTAAAACAAAAATTTTAAGTCAGTCAGTTAATGTCATGTTTGGTTTCTAAGAGATTCTAGTACATTCAATTTTCTCTTACATCATACTATTTTAATCCTTGTAATTTGGAATTATTACTAGTATATGGATTACATATGATGTTTAACTGTATGCGCATTTATTTCTGCATGCATGTAGCTTCCCTTTTGAAACCAGTGTTAGTGTCCACATCATTTTCATCAGTTATTATTTTACCTGCAAATTAAAAGAAACAGAAAGCAGGAGGAAATACCTTAGATATACATGACATTTTTAAAAGAAATGATTTTAGTTCTCATTCCTCATTGTCAGTTTGAATATCAAGGACACATGAATTTATTGTGTGGCTCATTGTCATGTAAATATATGATGAGTTTACAGATTTAAATATTTTTTTAGATAACTGACCCATTGTGAAAGAGTTTTTCTCATGGTAAACTCAGTACTTCTCACTTCATAGCATTATATTTTTTACATATTATGATAATTTTTTAGAAAAAAAATTGCATACTGTATATTGTTAAGTAGTATATTGTTGAAACTTAAGATCAATAATTTAGTCAAACTCTAATTCTAGCCCCCAAATTTACTGAAGTCAAACATATTATCAAAGTTCTAGATTCCTGAAATGTGATTAAAAAGAAAACATTGGTGGGTCAGGAGTATAGCTCAATTGCAGAGTGCTTGCCAAGCATGACAAAGGGAATGAATTCCATCCATCATTTAAAAAAAAATAGATAGATAAATAGACAGAAAAATTTGTCAAGAACAATAACCCTGAATTCCAAAACAAAAGAATCAGGAAACATAGTGTTTTGTTTTCCATTGTTTTTTGTTTTTTTTTTTTTTTTGTTTGTTTGTTTGTTTTTGAGGGGGGAGGGTACTGGGATTGAACTCAGGGATACTCAACCACTGAGCCACATCCCCAGCCCTATTTTGTATTTTATTTATAGACAGGGTCTCACTGAGTTGCTTAGCCCCTCACTTTTGCTGAGGCTGGCTTTGAAGTTGTGATCCTCCAGCCTCAGCCTCCCGAGCTGCTGGGATTACAGGTGTGTGCAATATACCAGCTCTTTTGCTTTGTTGTAACACATAAAATCAGATTTAGGGAAATGCATTTACTATTTGCCTTCCAATTTTATATTATTATTAATTTTTTTTTTTTGGTAGCGAGTATTGAACCCAGCGGTGCTTAACCACTGTATTACATCCCTGAAACTTTTTTTGTTTGTTTGTTTGTTTTTTTAACACAGGCTCTTTCTAAGTTGCTCAGGGCCTCACTAAGTTGCTGAGACTGGTCTGGAACTTGCAATCCTCCTGCCTCAACCTTCCAAGTTGCTGAGACTACAGGGCCTTGCCACTATGCCTAACCTGTCAACTTTAAATTATAGGAAAAAAAAAACTTCATATTAATTCATATCATATCAAATTCTGAAAATATTTTAAGTGTGCTGAAGGTGTTGACAAACAGATGGTCATTCTGGATAATTTAGTGAATTTTCTTGACTAAGGATTTTCTTCAAGGTTCAGAGAATAACATTATTTTAAAAAGTCAACATCAACATTAAAAAACATAAAGGCTGTGATTGACATCCAGGGAAACATAGACTCATATAACCTAAGTTTTGTACTATTAAAGTCCAGATCAATAATATAATGAAAGTAAATGAATGCATTTGAAAAATTTAAGATTGAAAATTTTGGTTGCAATTGAGATTTTATCAATATTTCATTACTCCTTAGAAATGTTTTGAAACATATGTACTAGTTTTTTTTTTTAATTTTTAGTTGTAGTTTGACAAAATAACTTTATTTTATTTATTTATTTTTATGTGGTGCTGAGGATTGAACCCAGGGCCTTGCACATGCAAGGTGAGCACTCTACCACTGAGCCACAACCCAAGCCCCAGGTTTTTTTTTTTTTTTTTAATTTCACTTTATATTGTGATAAAATGAAGAACAAAAGGTAGACCACAAGTATATATCTTTATGTTCATAAAATGAATTCACCCAAAGGGCCCATTAATAAAACATTACCTGTAAAACTAAAGCCTCTCATTGCCTTATAGTTTCAGTCAGATTTCTAAGAGACTAACAATCCAAATTAGTTTTGGTTTTCATAAGTGGGTCACAGAAAGTGAGGTTGATAAAGTAGAAGATGGGGTCAACAGGAGGAAAGAAGAAAAGGAGACATATTGAAGAAGAAATTGTCAAAATCATGTTATGTGCATCTCTGGATATGTCCCAGTGACACCATTATTATGTATAATTATACTGTAGACTCACACACAAACATAAAAAAAAAAAAAAAAACTTTCTCAATATTCATTTCTTCTACCCAGTTTTTATTTTTAGGTCGGCCTGAATCTTTTATCTACGATAGTGTATTTATTTACAGTTTTCTTTCATTGTGGGTGAAATTAATTAAAAATATTGTATCAGAGAGCATGTTTCTTGCATGCATGAACATCATATGGTTTTAGACTTACTTATACTTTTGTGTGTACTGTAGTATATTCACTGGCTTCAGCTTTCTTTTTTAATCATCTAAAACAAAAGTTATTAGTGAGAATATTTATTCGAATAATTGACTCATAATTAAAACCCCAAAAAATGAAGAACACAAAGCAAATGTGAATATGAAATATTATTATCACTTGGTAGATAAAGGTCAAACTTTAAAAGTAAACTTTAAAGAATTTGAATGTATATTACTATATATGTTCAGAAATTATCCTCACTTAATAACATGTTTTTAAATTTTTGTTCTTTTTAGTTATATATGGCAGTAGAATCTATTTTGACATATTATACAAGCATGGAACATATCTTATTCTAATTAGGATCAAAGTCTTGTGGATGTCCATGACACTGAGATTCACACTGTGGTGTAACTGCATATGTACTTAGGGAAGTTATGTCAGATTCTATCCACTGTCTTTCCTCTTCCTATGCCCCTCCTCCCTTCACTGCATTCCCTTTTCTAATCCAGTGAACTTTTCTCCCACTTTCTTGTTGTGGGTTAGCATCCACATATTATAAAGAACATTTGACTTTTGGTTTTGGGGGACTGCTTTATTTCACTTAGCATGATAGTCTCCCTATTCATTCATTTATCATCAAACGTCATAAAGTCATTTTCTTTATGGCTTAACAATATTCCACTGTGTATATATACCAAAGTTTCTTTATCCATTCATCTGTGGATGGGCATCTAGGTAAAAATTGATGTTTTATTTAAAAATCATGCTTTAACTATAAAACAGAGTAACTCTAGAAAAATCATATAGTTCTTAAAATTTGAAACAGTTACTTTTCATTTCATAAATACATCTACATGATTATCATTATAATTTAAATAATACATAATTTAGTCAACACTGCTTTCTTTATTTTTCTGAAAGTATATATTTTGCTACACAAAATAGTTGATAAACATGTTTCCTTATCATTATTTGGTAATTAACTTTCCATTTTTTCTTAAATTACTTGCCCTATGTGAATAAAATATCATGAATTTATTTTTTATTGTTGTGACGGAACTCTGTTTAGATTTTCTTCTACCAGTAGCAATGAGCCTTTCATGAGGTTAGCATTTCCACCAGAGAATGATATAGACAAGATTTTACTGGTTGCATGCATTCCTTCACAGAAACTCCCAAAGTACACATACTTGTAAATTATGGCCTACTATTTGTTAAATAAAATGCAAATTTGTGACTTTTTACTTTGTATCAGCAAAAAGCTTTTAACTATTCAGAATATTAGATTTCAAGTATCTGATTACTTGAAGTAAAACATTTTGTAAATTTCCATAGAATAGTTTGGTTTTATATAAAAGTATTCTACTCCATTAAAGATAGATGACAGTATGTGGAATCTATAAAATGTTGACAACATAAAAGTTTAGAGTAGATGGTGATTACCAGACACTAAGAGGAACACTGTAGGAAAAGAAGTAATGGGAAAAATTGATCAATGGTGCTATGGTAGAATTATGGGTAGGAAGTTCTAGTGTGCTATTGTTCAGGAGGTTGACTGTAGATAACAGAAATATGCTTTACATTGCAAAAACCTAGAAAGGTTTTGAAAGGTTTGCCATAAAGAAATGCGAAATGTTTGAGGAGATATATTTAACCTGATTTAAATAATACACAATGTACATGTGGATAAAAACAGTATGTTACCCCACTACTATGCACATTCTACATTTCTATTTATCTGTTAAGAAAAAAAACTTATGAGCATTTAACATAGGAAAAAAAGATGATGTTACCTTTGTTTTTAGTCATAGTCTTGGTTCCTGCTTTGAATATCTCTAGTAGAGGTAACTGCCCTATTATCGAAAAGTTGCAACACATTTTTCTGCACTTTTTATATAATAGATGTTTAAAAATATATTTGTCCTACAGCTGAGTATATTTATCATCTTTGACAAGCAACATTTTACTTTGTTGTTAGGATGATTTTAAAAGAATTCCAAAATAGATCAGGAAGCACTATTGTTTACCACAACAAATTTCAACAATAGCTTGCTCATATTTTAAGCCATTCTTAACTTCTTATTAGTAATTTTCACTACTTAAATTCTGAATATTTTTAAGCTTACTGATATGTGTTATTTTAAATCTTCAATGAAATTTTAACAGAAAATATATCAATACTATATCCTTGATAACATCAAAATTCACCAATGTATGAAATATATGTAATAGTTTACCAAGGTTAACAAAAATCTGAAGTCATTGTATATGCAAACAATGTTGAAGGAAACACTTTTTTTAAAAACTTGAAATTAAATTTAAAAGGTACTTGAATTATAATCTTTGCTATGAGTTTGGCCTTCTGCCCACATTATATTTAGGATTAATTTATTGATATTCCTGCCATTCTTATTGAAATGCATATCTTACTTGTGTCTATTTTTAAAAGATTATTTTTATCAGTTTTCTTTAATATAAATATCTTAAGAAATGAATAATTCACACCTCTTGTATTTAATATACATAGCCTCTTACTATAGAAAATGAACTCATGGGGACAGAGTTCCAGTGCAGCTGCCTGTGTTGAGTAAAGAACACTCCTGGCAGGTCAGCCCAGAATCCAGGGCAAACTAGCTTTAAATTAGGTAGAGGAGATTCTTCTGAATTATGTAGTTATTTTTAAGTCACTTTTTTAAAATGAAAATGGTGCCTGTTCTGTCTCTGAAACAGGAATTACAAGGACTAAAATACCACCCTATATTTTCACTTTCTTGAAAATATCACAACTCTCAAAACAAAAAATAATTCTATATCTCCTAAATTCTTGTTTCCCACAATTTTTTATTTCTCCTTTTTCTTCTTTTCTCTAATAAAATATTCACTTGTTATGTATACATATAGTCATTACCTACTGATTCTCTTATTCAACACAATTATTCCAATGAGCATTGAATATCTTTGTAGAGAATCATGAGGCCATTTCTTTCTTGAGGGGATGAGAGACAAAACTAATAAATGTCTACATAACATTGATTGATCTTAACTGATTTTACCCCAACAAACTGTGAGGTCTGACAAAGAGGCAACAAACACATTGCTTAGTTTTGTTCATAAACTCAACTATTTTCTGGTACAGGGCACATGACAAAGGAATTGGATTCTGTGTAAAGACATAAGCAATTGGTCTCAACAGGGAAAACTAGAACATACATGCTCCACCCCATTGAAGATAGGGACATTCAATTTTAGAAACTGTACCTGAAATGGATTTGTGAGTTGGGCCAACACTTTGACCTCTCATAGCATATTTACAGAGCCAGTTTGGATTCAGGCAGTATTCTAGATTGTCCTGCAATTTAAATTAACCCCCAGAATATACATTTCTTTATTTGAGAAGGGGAGTCAAATAGCATCAAATTAATATGTGTTTTGGAAAGAACTGTGCCCTTCAAAAATTCATATATTGAAGTTCTAAAATCCAATGTTTCTATGTTTGAAGATTTGCCTTTTAAGAAGAAAACAAAGTCTAAATGAGATCATAAATATGCAGCCCTAATTCAGTAGGGCTTCTTATAAGGAAGACACAAGAGTGTACATTCACAGAAGAAAGGTCCTGTTAATATAGTGATAAGGAAAACATGCAATCCAAGGAGAGGCTTCATTCAGAAATGAACCCTTCCAGCATCCTGATTTTGAATGTATGGCTTCTGGATTTGTTAGAAAATAAATTTCTGTTGGTTAAGTTAGCCAGTCTGTGGCATTCTGTGATGACATCTTCAACAGACAAACAGAATATAGTTTTATTTAAATTAAGTAAAATAATCGACCTAAATCAAGAAAAAATGACTATTAAATAATCAATATATATCATTGACAATAATCAAGATTATTTTAGCTACATCATAGCCTCACTCCTCACACTTTTGTCTTGACTTGGGTATAACAGTCTTGACCCTCTTATCTCTGTAGAAAAGTTTTTTATTATATTTTTCTGTATTTATTGAAAATACTAATATTGAGAGTTACTATTTCACTCATGTCTGCTTTGATAAACTGTGTTTTCCTTAATTTTTAAATATTGTCTCTGAACTATACAATTATTCAGATTATTTTGCCATAATTATGTATTTTATCTTTAAAAATAAATATTGAAAAATTCTCTCTCTAAAAAAAAAGTGCTAACTTGCTTTTCAGAAGTGCTTTAATTTATGTTTGATTTTTATTTCATTAAACAGTGTGATGTTACCTTTTTAAGTTTATAGTTCTATATTACATTTGTTTGTTATTTCTTATCTAACCTTAACAAGAAAACTTAAATTACTATCTTTTATTTCTCTACTGTGTATATTTAAATCTGTTAATTTCCAATAATCAGTTAAATTGTACCCCACATATTTTGATACATTATGTTTGGATTGTCATTCAGTTAAAATCATTTTCATATTTTAATTATGCTTTGGATCTAAAAAATTGTTATAAAATTAATTCAAGATTGTGTGATATGTCAGCCAAAAATAAATAGAAATACTACCCCATAAGTAATAGGTGTTAAATGTAAATATTATAAATTACAAAGATCTCTAGTATATTTTATTTAAATGAGACATTTAGTGTCTTCATTTGGGTTAGTTAAAGTATATTAATTTTCTTTCTTTTTTTTAAAGAGTGAGAGAGAGAGAGAGAGAGAGAGAGAGAGAGAGAGAGAGAATTTTTTAATATTTATTTTTTAGTTTTCGGCAGACGCAACATGTTTGTTTGTATGTGATACTGAGGATCGAACCCGGGCCGCACGCATGCCAGGCGAGCACACTACCGCTTGAACCACATCCCCAGCCCAAGATTAATTTTCTTAAATATTTAAATGTTATTGAAAATTTCATGTTTTTTTAAGTTGAGCTATTATAATTTTTTTTATAACATGACACTCTTTTGTTTAATTAAATATTAACAGAGTATAGCAACCATCATTTCCTTATTAATTAGATAAATTTATCCATGAAGTGAAAATAGTTAAATAATTTTTGATATTATGGCATTTACTGACAATGCCTATATATATATATACATAATTTGTTGATATATATTTATTTATTTATATGCGGTGTTGAGAATTGAACCTAGGGCCTCATGCCAGCAAGTGCGCTACAACTGAGCCACAGCTCCAGCCCCCCATATATTTAATATAACATATTTTACAGAATGTGTCAAAATTGAAGAGTTATATTTTCATCCTACACTTTTTTGGTGTATTTATTTCTTCATAATGGTGGGATTTGTTTTTATGTGAAAGTATGAATATAAAAATAAAATAGAAGTATTTTAATGAAAGATTTTTCCATAAAAAATTAATCTTTTAAATGTGACCGGAAAACTAATTGCACAAAATAAACTCTGCTGTGATAAACTGTTATGTTAAATTAGCTTTGTAACATTTTATCTTAATTTAGAAATGGTCCACATTTCACCCTTATTTCACATTTACCTCATATTTAATAGGTCTATATGTTAAATTTTTTTTGCATTAATCCTTAACTAAATTTTTTATTAGAACACAATTAGCCACAATAATAAAAGTATTTTATAAAATTTCACAAATAATTATTAAATATTGAGTGTTGATTTTTTAAAATTTGAAATCCATCTAATGATATGGATTAAGCTTACTTTAAAAATAGCTTATCTATCTTTACAGCAATTTTATCATTGCTAGAATGAGATAGGTTTGTTTCAGTATCAAATCTGATAAAATGTTCCTTTATACTCATAAATGTAAGTAATCATTGAAAATTTGTTCACATAAACAAATTCTAGATCTTCAGGCTATCATATAAATTGAGATGATTTGTATTACCCATCTATTGGTAATCTCTGGATGACTCACTTCACTTTGTCTGTTTCCTTACCTGGAATCATATGATCAATTTCATGACCCTTCGTGTTTGTTAACTTTTGTTATACTTGAATAAGCTGTGAATCCTTATTCCACTCATGTTAAAAGTATTCTTTATTATATTACAATTTGGAAACAAAATTCCTCCCAAATATGTAATTATTTTTACTTGAAATAAATGCTTATTTTGAGATTAGACACAGCTCAATGAGGAGAATGAGACTTTGTTCTTAATACAATGCTTGGCACTATCAACATAATTTTTTAACATTTCCCTGAAGATGGCATTTGATTTAGTACATGTACTAACAAAAGCGCATCATATTTATCTGAATTTAAAAATAAAACTATAGATACATTAAAATTTAACAGAAAATTATTACAACACATAGTTTAATTCCCTGAATCCTGTAACTTAAATATCAGATATAGTTTACTTGCATATAATAAACTTAAATAATTAGTTCTAATTCACCAGTTTACTTCTGTTGATTCTAAAATTCTAAATTAATATTCCAAAATAGAAAAAAAGTATTTTGTATATAATCTTTTTATGTTTTCATAATTTTTATACAAAGAGATCAGAACATTCAATTTAACATACTGCAAACTACCTCACAATTTATAATTAAAATTTTAATAAATTTTGGAGATTGAATAGAAATTAGAGAGTAAACCAAATCTGAAAAATCAGATAAATAAAGAGTACAGATTAGGTTGGAGGAATTGTTCCAGATCATTAGTAGTTATTTATAATAATAATTTTGAAATATTTAGCTTATTAAGAAAAAATAGTGTAAGACCATGAGATGACCAAAGTTTGCTATGCAGCCCATTTGTGATAATCAGATATCTCTAGACATTATCAAATATTGTATAGTGAAATAATCATCCCTTGTAAAGAACTTCTGACTTAAGGACAAAGGATGGCTACTGACACATTGTTGTTGCTGTTAGCAAGGATTGAACCAGGGATGCTTTACCACTGAGCTACACCTTCTGAATGTTTTGCTTTTTATTTTCAAACAAGGTCTGGCTAAGTTGCTGAGTGTCTTGCTAAGTTGCTACTCTTGACCTTGAATTTTTAAATTTCTTGCCTCAGGCTCCCTAGATGCTGAGAACTTAGGCATGAACCAACAAGTCTGGTTTTATTGATCTTTTTAAAAGAAACATTACATAGTAAAATTTTCATTTTAGAAAATTTTCATTTTAGAAGAATGATTTTGTAAGTCCTATAGAAGAGAGATTGTATATGAGAAAGATATAATCAAGGAGTTTTTAGAAAGTGATTTTAGAATTGAAAAATCAAGAGTCAGTGGGAATAAGATAAATCAACTTGGAATGGTGTTATGAAGGAAAATTATATAAAATCAACATGGTAAAAATTATGCTAAACGTAATTTGTTATATTGTCTAATTTTAGTCCAAGTATGGCATTATTTTCACAAGTATACAAATGAGAATGAGAAAAGTTAAGGAAATTACCCAGGATAAACCAGTAGATTACGGAGATAGACTAAGAAGCAAAAATAGCATTTAAATCACAATTTTACAAAATGTAAAGTCCATTATTATTTTTTGTTGCTGTATTGCTTCTGGAAATTATAGAGTTATTTTCACAGTTGTTTCATTGATCAAAATGTGATCCCCAAAAGTTCATGTGTTATGCGACTCTACATCGTGTACAACCAAAGAAATGCAAAGCTGTGCTCCATTTGTGTACAATGACAGCTTTCTGCTGTCATGTATAACTGATTAGATGTGATAAAAAATAAATTTTTAACAAAGTTAATATGTCGTTAATCCCCAAAGCATATGTTACTTTGGAGGTAGGGTCCTTGGAATATTATTAAAATTAAGGGACCAGAGCTGGCACCCTTGCTCTGTTTCATGATGTAATTCCCTCAACTATGTTGTCATACCAAAGGAAGTTCTTGCCAGATACTGGGGCCACATTCTAGGACTTCCTGAGCTCTAGGATTTATGCTCAATAAATCTCCATTACTTATAGTGATGCAGACCAGGAACCTTCCCCACCATAATTGTTACATATAAGCTTCTTCAGGGACTCCCACCAACCATATAGGCTTCTTGTCAACAAGATTTTACAAAGAGTGTCAACAGGATTTCAAGGAGTTTTGCAAGAGAACTCAGTATGGTTTGAAGCTTCCTCTTCCTTGTAAATGCCAGGTTTTCAGACAAAAAGTGTTATAGACTCTGTCTCAAGAGAGCTCACTGTACAAAAGTTATTATTTCTGTTTTCTGTGGTGAAAACTTGTGAAACCTGTCTAGCCTAAGAATATGGAACAAAGAGTAACTGTTATGTACCCACTGTCATGTAACTAACCCACTGAGTATAAATCTAAAAGAATTTCCAAAGATATTTTTTTAGGTATCAGCCCCTCTGGACTGCTGCAGCTTAAATAAACTTGCTTCCTGAAAATTCCTTCAGTGTCCCACTCATCTGTCCTAGATCACCCAATGTCTGGTATTTCAGAGATTCTGCTATTCAGTCATAGCAACAGAAAATGGAGTAAGGCAGATACAGACGTGGTGAGTTTGCCTGCAGTCTAGCATTTATCATTTTGTTTTTGCTTTCTGAGGTTGATACCATATCCCCCTTACACATTTTTTAGTGTGTATCATACTATTGTTTTTATTCATCTTAATTTTCTACTTTATATCTCCCACCACCTTTATTTACTTTCTTGATTTCCTATTTACCAAATTGCTTAATTCCAGACTATAAAAACAAGGCGAAAAATTAGAATGAATCTTAAAATCTATTCACTCAATTTTTAAAATATTTGAGCATTAAAGTATGTAGGTTATGTTCTTAATGTAATAGCCACTGACTCATTGACCAGTTGAAAAACATCATGATTTTTCTAAATGAGTTTAAGAAAATAATGTATTTTTTTTTTATCATCATTACTTGTGAAACATCTATATTAGGAAATAGCTTTCACTAAATTAAACAGATTCTTCACAAGAATGTCCCAAATAAATGAGTATATGCTACTAGTTCTATATGTTTAAGGACTGAAGATTGTTGTACACTAGTTTTAGTGTAATAGTTCATTATCTCTGATTCCCTTGACTTTTCACCATGGCTGCAAAATGACTACTGAAGAGGCAAGTATTTTGTTAACATTCAAGAGAAGAAGAAGGAAAGGAGGATAGGATCAACTCTGGTAATTACTTTCATGAGATAAAACAAAACATTCATAAAATCCTTCCAGAAACATCTGCTTATGTTTATTTTTCTGTGATTAACAGAGTCAAACCTCTGTTCAAGTAAATCTGTAAAAGTGATTCAAAAGCTGTGGACATGTTGTTGAATGAAGATCTTTGGTTTTGAGGTGAGCATACATAAAAACATCGAAGATTGTAATATTGTCCTTTCTTTTTTAATAGAAAATGTTGACTCTAAATAAAAAGTGGGCATATGTATGTACCAAAACCTTTTATTTGGTTGGTATAATATAACTCCTCAGTCATCAGCAAATCAATTTTGTGCGATAAATGATGAGTGTGCATAGCTTATAGATATTTCTATGAACATTAAACCAGTGAACATCAGTACTCCTTGTCTTATGTAAAGCTGCCTAATATTAATATTAGAAGTAAAAGTATGTTTCCCAGATGTCATGAAGCTCAACATCTGTTTTTATTTCTTCCAGTTCAACCTAGGAGGGCTACCAAGACGTCACATAGTGGAGTTGAATACTATTTGATTTTATAATGTGAACAATAAATCAGGTCATTAAATTTTGTGTTTAAGCATACCTTTGGTGATGTTGATTAGAACACTAGTAGTTTTCGACATTTCCAAACCAATATTCTTTAAATATTTATTAAGTAATAGCAGTGTGGCGCTTTTTTAGATTACTTTCTTCTTTCACATTAGATGGGCTATCAAAGGTATAAGTGAGAGCATTCTAGATATTTTTGTGTATTTTATGTAAGCACATAAGTCCCTGAGTTTAAATAGAACCATATGACTGGCTTTTGGTGTCCAGCACTTTTTAAAAGATGGCATTAGAAGAATTGCTGAGCAAGTTAATCTCTTAGTATTATTTTATCTATGAACTGATAAGTAGCAATGGTAGAGAATTTCATTCCTAAATTCAGATTGCACCACAAATTTGGTAAACCAGTTCATAAAGAAAGATTATTAATTACAGAAGAAAGACCAGAATGTCTACTTTCAAGGAAAACTGTCCAGTCATGCACTGCTTATGGTTTTGAGGTTCATCACCATAATATTCAAAAGATCCCAAACTTCTTTTTCCTTTTTCTCTCTCTGGCAGTTGACTTATTATTTAGATATGCTTCAGAAATGTTCTTAATAAGCTGCTTTAGGTTTAAACATTAAGAAAAGGAAACCAGTTTATCTCAAGGGTGGTATAAATGTTCAAGAAAGGGGTGTTTGATGTATACATTTTATTAATGTCTACATTTTATTAATGCTAATTCAAAGGAAAATATATGTGAAATTTATTTGGATGCTAAAATGTGTGAAATATGTTTGCTTATTAATTTTTCACATAAATCTGAAACAATTATGTATTATATTTTACCTTCCACTTATAATCCTAATTCAGTGAAGAGAGATATTACTGTTTTATTTTCTCAATCTTCTACCTCCAGTTAATATTTTGTCTACAACAAGGCAGGCCCTCAAAATTACCTGGTAAATAAGTACATAAATGAAGAAATTATTTTTTAAAAAAGTACACTATACCTATCTACATAAGTACACATATAAATCTAAAAGCATATTTGACATAATACCATGTATATTAAGTATAGACAAATAAGAATAAATGTATTCTGATAATTTTCAATCATTTTAATTCACAGATATATATATATATATATATATATATATATATATATATATATATATATCAATAGAATTCATTTGAAAATTAAAATATAGAAAAATAAATCTCTAAGGTATTATTCAACAATGTATATATGAAGTACATATTTTAAAAGTTAACAACTGAAGGGGTATTTCTCACTTTAGCTGAGAACACAGCATGCCCAGGAGATGAAGTAATTTACCTAAGTTTTTATATCTTTATAACTCCTAATTGGAATGTTAGCAGTTATTATAAGTGGGTAATATTAGAATTTAATATAAAATATAGATGTTTACAAATGTATAAAATAGGATGCAATTATAAATGGCAAGGTTAAATTAAATTTTTCTCAGACATGTTTATATTTGAGACTAACACTGCAAGTAGAGAAGCAAAAGACAATATTGAGATTTTTGGGGAGTAGGCTGTGAAATTAAGATCAAATCATGCAATATGAAGAAGAAATTCTCTTGAAAGATTAAAAAAGGGGTGGGGAGGATATAGTCAGATGTGAAGGGAATCATAGACAACAATTAGGACCAATACTATTAACGTGCCATTGAGGTGCAAAGTTGTCATCTAAGCTAGAATTGGTGTGGAAAGAATTAGAGGCTCCCTAAAGAATGCATGTGAGACAGTTACTGGAAAGACAAAGTCTTAGAGTGGAAAACAAATGGTGGGTAGAATTCTCTGCAATGTTCCTTGACCATTTGCCTTGTATGTTGATTGTTGCAAGTTCATGTGGGAAAAAATAAAGATATATAAAAAAGAAAATTAATGAGAAGTATGCACAGATGACTATAGAGTTGAGTATGAAGCAAGACTCTTGCTTACAAGCCAGTTAAATTTAAATGAAATAAATAAATAAGTAAAGCTAACTCTGGCTCTAATAACTACATTCTGTGCTAAAGTTGTTTCCAGGAATGATTTACTTAATGTGCTCAAATACTACTTGAGGGGTCTGTCATTCAGTGCTCATTTCTCCATGTTGGCTTATTTTTTAAGGAGGTTATTTCTGGCAGGGAAAGGATAATTTACTTCTACTGGTTTGGCAAATCTAGCAGCAAGAGAATGTTTCATTCTTTATAGTTCCAACCCAAATATCTATAGTGAGTTTCTCAGGTTTGACTTAAAAAATAATCAACTTCAAATCATTCATTGTGGCCAGAATCAGCCTGGAAGTGTAATATTCCATTCACAATAACAGACTGAGATTGAGCATAATTATTTTCAGAAACAAAAATAAAGAAAATTCACATTAAACTAACAAACACAAATGAAAATGTGTCCTAGTGGGGCTGGGGATGTGGCTCAAGCGGTAGCGTGCTCTCCTGGCATGCGTGGAGCGCTGGGTTTGATCCTCAGCACCACGTACAAATAAAGATGTTATGTCCACCAAAAAAACTGAAAAAAAAATTAAAAATTCCCTCTCTCTCTCTCTCTCTCTCTCTCTCTCTCTCTCTCTCTTTCTCTTTTTCTCTCTCTCTCTTTAAAAAAATAAAATAAAATGTGTCCTAGTAAATAAATTTGTCTGTAAAATCTGAAGATCGCTATTGTTTGGGGGTCTTTAGAATTGAATTTTTTTTCATTATTTTTTTTTGTAGTTGTAGATGGACAAAATGCCTTCATTTTATTTGTTTATTTTTATGTGGTGCTGAGGATCAAACCCAGTGCCTCATGCATGCTAGGCAAGCAGTCTACTACTAAGCTATAGCTCCAGCCATAATTACATGTTATTTTGATCAAGTTTGCTTCAGTGGTAGTTGTTAAAATGGATATTTAAGAATATGGATTATTCAATAAAACTTGTGAAACCAAGGTAAGGAAGACTTTACTCAAGACTACTTCAGTAGGTATAGAGAAAACTGCAGTGGGATGCTACATTGGAGCACAGATGAGCTCAATTCTGAATACATGTACAAGTAGAAATACATAGACAAAGGGTAGGGTGGAGGTCAGTGGATGGAAAATTACTAAGAGGATCATCAGAAGGGGGATTCTGTCAAAACCAACCTGCCTCATCCCCTAAACCAAACAGACTCTTGATGAAGAGTGCAGGATAATCAGAGAGTACCTGAAGGAGGGTGGAGGAGGAATGGATCAGATATTGATGGGGATCATATACCAGGGGTGTGTAATCCTTGTTAAACTGGCTTTGAATAGTTCTTACTAAAACTAGATTTTGCAAGCAAGTATACAGATAGGCCTCAGGATAGTTTCAGAAACCTGGATAAATTTTAGTTGAGCAGAAAATTTTTATTTGAGATCCTTAGAAGTGCATTAATAAAATATATTTGGGGCACAAGTGTGAATCAGTGGGAACTTTTAAAGTAGATTTCCAAAATAGAGCAAAGAAATCCAGATGAGAAAACCAGAGGAATCTAACATGAAAGAACTGGGAGATTATAGATAATTAAGGTAAAATTTCACAAGGAGAATAAATTACTTCAAGTGAAAAGAAAATGAAACAATCTTTGGAGACAGAAATCAAGACAGTTTGTTCAGAAGGAGTGGAAATCTTTGAGATGGAATGCCTAGCACAGCACCAAGTGCTTGGTAGAGAGAAAATAGTAAATGCATATTCATTTGATCTATTCAGATATGATTGAACATTATAAAAGAGTTGGTTGTGTTGGCAAGCATACACTTTGACAAGATAATGGATGATAGAGTATTCACACAATAATAGATCATGGTTTCAGAGTATTTGACTAAATGAGGAATGGAGTTTTACCTCATCTTATGGTTGCTGATAGGGTTGAATAAAGAAAATTATAAGGGAACAACATTTCATTCAGAATGAATCAAAACCAAGGCTATTTTGTAAAAGTGTATTTTATGGATAAGTAGAAATTAGCAATTTTCTCTTAATAATCTCTCTAAAAATGTATGCTATTTTATTAGAGTAAAGATAGGTGATAAAACATGCCTTCTTTCTTCTCCCTTTATTAGTGAATTAGAATGCACAAAACCCCTGTGGTAAATGACAAAAATGGCTCATAAGTGTCATTAAAAACTTTCTGACTAAGGAGTCATTTTACTTTAATTTAAACAGCATTCCTGTTATAATGGGTATTACATTAAAATGAGTCTGATTGTACTATTTGGAGATAAAGTATGATGACAATTTTTAAGAAAATCAACATAAATGGTAGAAAATTCCCTTTAAGACTTGGTTGACCTATAGGAAACGAGAATTTCATCTTGGAATAAATGTGTAAAATGAGATTAACTAAATATTTTCAGTTTGAAAAACTGTTTATAATTTTTCAAGTTATATGTTTTTAATTTTTAAGAATATTTTTCCTTAAACTTATAAATAGCTATAATCACTGCAAAAGCAAAGAGCATGAACCAAAATCTGAAACATAGTGTAGGTTCCAGCAGAACATTGGATTAAGTGCTGAATTTGGCAAATATGCATACTCTGTTTCTGGCAAAAATTACATAGTTTTATCATCTACTGCTTGATTCTCCAGTTGATCATTAAGCAAGTGCTATCTTTAAACTGTTTATCCTAAATACACATAAAAACATTACTAATTAACATGTTCTATTAATATCTTCATTTTATTTCATAGCTCAGTTATTTTTCTAGCCAGGTGAACTAACATATGCCTATTATTAGCTTAAATTTTGAATCATGTCCAATATTAATTTATAATCATTCTATGCCATTTCCAGCTTTGAAATAACTCCATATGCTGAAGACTTAAAAGTGCTCTCCCTCTCAGTTTCTTTTATGTTACAAATTTTGTAATTTTGTCAAATACAATCTTACATTCTTATATTTTATCTTACACATTTTATTTATGTCTAGTTAAATTAGAAAATACCTTTCATTCCAAGTATCTGTAGATCATGTGCATTAACGTAAAGACATGTTATTCAATCATTTGAATTTTATGTAAGTTAGTTTAATTCACTAATATCTATGATTTAAAAAATATGTCAAGACTTGATGGTACTGAGATCACAGAATCTAATCTCTGAGGGAGGGAAAGGAGGGAGAAGATGAGATCTGACAGGCAATGCAGTATTTGAGCTGAACACAGACTCAAGATAAACTGCATTTAGCTTTGCCTTGCCCTTGACATGTACCTCACAGATAGATTTAAGTCTAAATGCCTGTCATTATATCATAAATTTGATATTTTTATAATAACTTATTTTAAAATTAAGATTTTTAAGTTGTAAGAGATTCAGTACAATAATTTTAGGAATGCTCGGCTAGGACAAGATTTAGGAAATATTAAATCATAACTTACACATGGTATCTGATTTTGGTGAACTTTAGGAGCAGTGATTCTCAGATAATTTAGGCATATGATGCTCTTTTGTCAAGGTATTGTACATACTTAAATCACTGTAGTTTCATAAAACTAGTTGCATAATCTTGGCAAACCCACTGATTTTTCTAGATTTTCAGGGTGTATGTATATGTGTGTGTGCGCGTGCTTATATGTGCATGCATGAGATAATAGTGGGTTTGAGAATAGACAATCTGATATTTATTCTTTTCCACTGCCCCAGTATTAATGGGAGTATTCCAGTGGTTCTAACAAAAGGTGTCCACCTGGTCGTGTGATGACCACTCTGTCTGTCTGGACATTGACCCAGGAAGGAATTTAAGCATAATCAGTAAGCAATGGAACATTTCTTTGACCCTGAGCCAGTTCAAGAGTAGAAAAGGAATAAATTCCTGCTGGTGATTCTAGAGAAAGTTTACTAAGTGCCTTTGGGAAATAAGATCGCTCTTATATTCTTCCTCTAGACACATAACAATGGTTATAAAACATGTTTATTTATCCCCTGACATAGTATGTTATTTTTTATTGATGAGTACGAATATTCTAAAATAAAATGTAAAAGAAGAATAAAAGTCATCAGCTTTAAGATCAGCAAGTTATATTGCCTCTATGTATTTTAATCTTTTACTTCCTAAATAAAATGCAATCACAAACTGTTCTCTTCTCCTTGAATCTGTCTTTGTATTATTTCTATGAATTAGCCAAATAGATTCAATTGAAAATAAAATTTAGGATATATCTGAATAGTAAGCAATCAACTTTTGGAAATTTGCTACATATTTTCAATTATGAAATTGAAATGAATCCCCACTCTTCTTGTTTCTTTTAGCAGAATGAGAGTAAGCCACATGTCCCAAACAAAATTTTCTTTTCTTTTAGAAATTGTCCTCACAATGATATCTAAATAGCAAGAATTACAGTATATGAAATTTGCTTATGAACACATTGGTGCAATTTTTTTTTATTTGTTTTCTGTTTTAGATTAAAAGAAACTGACAAAAAGCTTTTACACATAAAGGAAAAACAGTTTTATTCTGGGAGATAATCAACATATTTAAAAATAATCCTAACTCAATATTAGTTTTCTCCAATGAAGAACAGCTCAGGTGTATAATTAATTAGAGCGTATATTAAGATAAAAGCTCACAGAAATGATAATTAAAATAGGTTAACAATAATCTTACCAATGTACCTAATAGTTTTCTTTACTTTGCTCATTTGACATTTGGTATTGTTAACAGTATAAAATTAATTTCCTCTAATATAAATACATTTTAATTAAAAATCATTAGACAGCATAAGATAACAAATATATCAATTTTATCTGACTGTGTTTCATAGCATTTCATTTGTGGTTTATATAGGAAATTACAGACCTATGATAGAAACATATCAGATATAACAGTCATATATTTGAAATATCAACAAAAATAGAAAAATCACCATTCTCAAACCCTTTTATAATTGACAACTGCTCAATATGACTGTAGTTTTCAAAATGTACATGTCACCCAGCAGTTAGTGGCCAATGCCATGCTTTTTAATCATTCCTGGAAGCGCTTGAACACTTATGGGAATGATAGTGATGTGTCATTCCAAATTGATTGAATCTCTGACATGTTCCTGGAAGTCACTTCAGGGCACACTATTATACAAGAGATGAAGGAAAATTACTGCAAGAAGGGAAAAATAAAAACTCACTGTACTGGGTAACAGTGATCATTTCAATTATTATAAAGGATGTCACTTATTTCTGTCTCCATGTAACCTCACTTTTTTGTATCAGTGTTATTGAGGCTTATTTGTCTCCATAAAGAAGTGCCTGGCATCTAAGAAATGTCTTAGATGTAGTGCCACAGAAATATGAATTGTTATTCTAAACTTTTCATGATTAAAGGCTTGAATAAACATTGTCACATCCTCACACCAAATATTCATGAAATCCAGTATATGTACACATATACACAACAAATCAAAAAAATATAATGGGTGTGTTAAAAATTCAGCTGTTCTACTATATGTTTGGATTTGAACAATGACAACTGAATGAAATTTTTGGTTAATTCAGGCTCTAATCCACCATCTAAATTTGGTGCTTCTAGATGCTTTAGTCAGAGGCAACATTTTATCAGTTGTCTGTAATTTTTTTTTTTATACCCTTATTTTATTTATTTATATTTATGTGGTACTAAGGATCAGACTCAGTGCCTCACATGTGCTAGGCAGGCACTATAGCACTGAGTTACAACTCCAGCCCTTTAATTTATTTAAAACAAAGTTATCATGAATTTGGAAAAGTCAGGTTCTGTGATCATCTAACCATATTCACTATTTCGAATGCTCCATAGTGATTTTATGCCTGATACAATAAGGAACAAACAAAATCAGTTTAAACAATTTTTACCTAATACTATGTATAGAGCATTTGTTTTACTTTTTATAGGGGTGGTACCAGGGAATGAACCATGAGGCACTTAACCACTGAGCCACATTCCCTGACACTTTTTATTTTGGACAGGCCTCTCTAAGTTGCTTAGGGCCTTGCTAAGTTGTTGAGACTGGCTTTGATCCTGCAATACTCCTGCTTCAGCCTCCTGAGATGCTCAGATTACAGGCATGCACAATTGGACTCAGTTTTACATTTTTATTTCAATATATCTTATTATCATTTTTACTTTGCAATGTGTGTTTGTAATCTGTGACTTATTTGTCCTAATGCATATTTATAAATTGGATGCTTTCCTCTGAGCAAACTTCAAACTTCTTGGAATGAAGTAAATACCGAAGTGTCCATAATTTTAGTCTTTTTAAATCCCTATTGCTTCAGTAATTTCCTGATGACTTGAGTTTCCTAGTGCTTTTGCCTAGTACACTGAATGAATTTTTTAACACATGGTAAACTCTTCAAAATGATTTGAGGCATGTTTCTTATAAGATCAAACTTTGTACTCCTTTCTCCAATATTTTTTACCACAACATCCCAAAATTCTGAGGGGATAAGTTCCAAGAAGAGGTTTCAGTGAGAAATGGCCATCTGCTTCCCCAGATGGGTCAATAGGAATTATTTCATTATGGCCGATATTTCTGTCATAAGCAGAAATCTAATCTTGTCTTTCTATTCCCTAGCAACTAGATTCTATTCTACATATGATTTTTCACAAATTTCCCAAAGTTGACTCATATCCCATCCCATTCTTTATCAAAAAATTCTTTCATTTTGTCTCTTGAACTTATGGGCTGTCAACATGGTGCATCACAATTGTTCTTTTCTCTGAACAACCTCTTCCCCTTCTTCCTGTGATTTAATAGTGGCTCTCTTCTGAGGTCTCTCCTTCCTCTGTGGTCCTTGCAGATGGCTCCTCTTTCCCTTTTGCAAAAGTAGATTTTTTTTTTATTCTTACTTGCCACTTTAGATTATCACGGATTGACTGCCTCCAAAGCACCTCATGTTATCAGACTGCACACTTTCACCACTCTTGTGCATTCTTTCTAATCAGTCTTCCTTATTCAGGGATGATTATACCATTAGCTTTTAATAACATTCATTCTAACCCTGCACTGGTCAACATTACTCAACGTATTATTTACTTGAAGGATCCTTTTATTGATATTTTTCTTTACCTTACACTCCTGAAATGGAACTCAATAATTTGTCATTTTAATTATTCTAACAAATCTCAAATCTGAATTTAAATTTCAAACACCTTGTCTTTAGACTATTGTTTGTGATACTTAAAATGTGTTGTGTCTGAAACTGAAGTTAACTAATAATGTCATTCTTCTAAATGATTTTTTTTCACAGGTAGATATTTTTTTAAAAAAATTCCATAATCTATCAAAACCCACCCTCTTATTTTCTACCCCAAACCTGCCTATGTCAATATTTTCCAGTCAAAAATTACTAACAATATTTGACACTTTTTAGTTTGTACATTGATTTATATGTTGTTTGTGTTTAGACACTAAGGACTAATGATTAGATGATTAGTCTCCTGATTTGGAATATCAAGGTTTTTTCAAAAACTCTTTCACAATTCTTTCTTAACTTAGAACAAAACAAACAAACAAACAAACAAACAAACAACAACAAAAAAAACACCAGATAACATTTACACCTTCTCCTCCTTAGTACACATTTGTAAGACTAGACCACATATATTTTCAGGTAGCTTGGATACATAAACTGTCTCTGTTCCTATAATAGGCAAACACTTTTTTCTCTGTGTATTGGATTCCAGTCCATATGACTAAATCAAAGACTTACTTCCAGCAGTTTTGTTCTCTTCTTTCTACATCATCAGTTATTCCTCTTTGCTGTGTCATTTGCATCAGAACACAAACTTCTGTATTATTTTCCATTTTACGAATAACAATTAAAAAGCATTTTTTCTTTGATCCTCTGTCCTCCTCACAGGATCTACTGAATTCTCTCAATTCAAATAAAATTGCTTTAATGTCATCTATATCCATAGTCATCATTTCACCACCTCCTATTACTTTTGAATCTCATCCAGTTGTTCCCAGAATCCTTTTGAAGTAGATATTATCAAGGTCACTTAATGACCTCCAAATTTTCCACATTCTTAGCCATCATTTCATTTGAGTGATTAGCAGCATTTGACATGCTTAGACTACTTTTGAAACATGGTTTTCATTAAATTTTTTAATAGCAAGATCTCCTTTTTTTGTGGTCCTTCTTAATGTATTATGATGCATCTTTCTCTTTTATTCTGATGTGCAACCAAATAATAAACAACTCCAAAATCCCACTGACTTATTTATTACACAGATATCATATCTGTCAGTGGGTTGTATGGGGATTCTGTTCCATGTCAACCTAACTCAGAGATGCAGTTACCCATTATCAGGAGCACTGTTAGCTGTCTGTGTCAGAGGTAAAGACTGACAGTGGAACAGTGTTTCCTGGAGCATATTTCCACATCTTCTTGGTTAACAAAGTCACTTGGCACCAGCTGTTTCCAAGTTTGTCAGAAAACTGTTCTGTAAACAGCATTAATAAGCAATTAATAAGCAATTTAATTGCTTTATGCTTTCAACATCTTTGTGATCAATTGCCAGCATTAAAATCCTCTTGTTAAAAAAAAAAAAAAAAACTCTAGAGCATCTTTAGCTTTTGTGACCCATCTTTAATGGAAACCTCATCTTAATTCAAATCCTTCTCCAGACTTCTTCATTTAAATGAATTGGCATTTCATTAACTACGATTGTTTTCTTAATTTCTATATTCCTCTCTATTTTATATTACACAAACAAAACATTAGAACACAAGGTCACCTAAAAACTTTGCAGGATCTCCACCACTACCATATTGATTAAAGCTACCACCACTTCTGATCATAGGTGTTATCCAAACTCCCTTAATGATATCTTCCACTCTCTATAACAGGCCTGATAATCCATTGCATATCTAAGTCACAGATTGTTGTTTCAGATTGTTGTTTCCTTCAGAAATTCTTGCAGCAGCATTTCATCAACTATAAAGTAATATTCCAGTGCATAGTCTACTCTGGCATTCACAGTTTGACCCTTGACCACCTCATGCTATCTTCCAACCTTCTCCTTGTCAATTGTCCTCTCCCCATTCTGCATAAATGTGGCCTTTGTTTTCTCCTCTGTTTCTGAATATTTTTCAACAAGTAAATGATAACTCACTGACTCTCTCATTTCATTAGGCCTTCTGCTCAAATACCAGGACTTTCTTTTCTTTTCGGAAATAGAACTTTCATAATATTCTTTTTTTTATGCCTTCATTTTTTGAACTCATCGAAATTTGTACTTCTAAGAATTACGTTCAGTATATATTCACATGTCTACTATCTATAGCCTCATTAAGAAGTAGCTGTCACAAAGGAAAAAAGCAGCCTGAAAAATATCTAAACATAAATAATTGAACAAATGAATGAATGGATACATTCTTTAGCCAAATAAAGCAATATTTGGTGGTCTGATGTAATTGTTTACAAAAAATAAGTTTCTAAAATTTATGATCTATCCTTCCCCATGTCTCTGGATGGCTCAAAGCTACACATAAATATTGATTGGGTCCTCACTACACTAATTACAGGTTCAATTTGCAGGCATGTAGGTAGATATGTAGATTGAGTGATAGATTAAGTGGAAATGATTGTAATGATAATTGAAATCCTTAGAATATGCAAAAGTATTTCATCTTCACAAAGATTTTATGGTAATTCAGATAAAAATATATGGCATTTTAAAATTAATTTCCTTGTGCTTTAGTATTTGGTATACTGTTTCAATTAGTTCTTAAATATTCTAGGGAGTATTAAAAATAAATTCCTTCACTTTTCTTTTGGTTTGCACTTGTGAGTGATTTGAAAAAGGCAAAATGAAGTTTTTATGACTAGGAGGATAATGGGATGAGCTCTGTATCAATTGGGGTATTCTTAGTAAAGTATAAATATCAAATTTTACCATGACTGCTAGATAATAAAATATCTAAATATCCAAAGATCAAGTATTCAAAAATAAGTTTTGATAAACGAAAGTCACAGCTGAAATACATGAACATTATATTTTTATGTTCCCTTTATTTACTTGATACATTTGTGATTAAATAGTAATTAAAATTTGTTGGACTTAAAGACATCATTTGAAGGCTTTTATCTTAAAAGTTGTTAAAAAGTTTTATGTTATAATCTACAAATTGCACATATTTCAATTTAAGGAAAATTATTAAATATTGCTATTATTATACCTACAGATAATAGAACTATTTATGAAATTTGTTATTTCAGAAATTATAAGGAAACAAACTATAATAATATATGTAGACTATAATAACATTATGAATATTATATAAATACTTTTTAAAAATTTTTATTTGTTCATTTAATATACATGGCAACAGAGTATATGTTGACGTATATAAACATGGAGTATATTTTATTCTAATTAGGATCTCAGTCTTGTGGTTGTACATAATGTGGCAATTCATTGTGGTACTTTCTTATATGTACCTAGGAAAGTTGTATCAGATTCATTCCACTATCTTTCCTATTTATATTCTCCCCTAGCTTCCTCTGCATTGTGTGTTAGCATCCATATGTCAAAGAGAACACTTGACCTTTTGTTTTTTGAGATTGGCTTATTTCACTTAGCATGATTGTTCCAGGCCCATCAACTTACCAGTAAATGTCATAAAGTCAATCTTCTTTTATGGCTGAGTAATATTCCAGTGTGTATACATGCCACATTTTCTTCTTATCCATTCATCTCTTGAAGGGCACCTGGTTTGGTTCCATACCTTAGCTATTGTAAATTGAGCTTTTATACACATAGATGGGGCTGTATCATTATAGTATGCTAATTTTAAGTCATTTGGATATATACAGTGAAGCGAACTGGCTTAAATTTAAGCATTACAGCCAAATTAGTTAACTCAAAGGCACTATTGAACTCTACATAATAATAACAGAGAAAAATATTTACAGGCAACTTCAATCACACTTCTCTTATGTTTTATTCTTAATAGGATAAAGGCATTTTTTGAAGAATATGAATCCAGTCTTTGCATATTTAAAGTTCATTCATAAAGAAAAGAAATCTGATCAATCACTTTTATTCAATTTATCGCTGCAGATGAAATAAAAAATAGTTGTTTAATTTGTTAATGCTTATTTGTGAGCAATTATGAATCAGGAATAGCATGAGAAATTTTGAAAATGAAATACTATGCAGCAAAATCAAGGATTTCTATATAAAATGAACCATAAGAGATTCCATCTAAGGGGAACTTATGACTTTAAAAAGATGCTACCTGGTTTGAGATTTCTAGACTAAGAAACAGTAAATGATGTAAGTGTGAACAAATCATAGAATGAATCTCCAGTTTTCAGTGTGCATTGCTATGATATAAACATCAGAACACTAACATAGTGATATATACTAGGAAAAAAAAGTGCCCCAATATTTGAAATGAGAGGAGATTCTAAGAATTAAACATGACTTTCAAAGTTTCAAGGGGCTTTCTCAAGCAACACTTACTGTCCTAAATACCTGAACTTATCACTGCATTACAATCTTCACTGTATTTTAAGGTCAGGATAGAATCTCAGCATTTTAAAGACCAAACTGTAGAAAATGCCTCATTTGTTTACAGTTTGACATTTTACTACACCTATTCTTTGCATACAGAAAATTACTAACAGTCATATTTTGAAATCACATTCAAGTACAATGAGAAAGTCTGTGGAAAGATCTTCCGTACATGAATTTGATCACAGTCTAGATTTAAAATTGATTGGCCTCCTGTGTATAATTATGATCTCTAATAAAAATGTTGATTGGTCTCTCTTAAGTTAGAATAGTCAATTTTCTATTTTTTGAAGGCAATGTCCTGTCAGCTCTTTATCTGACAGTATGCCTATAATAATTTTTAGTGAGAAATGCTGCCTTATTTTCCAAGTATTCTAATGCATATATACTGGGACATTTGAAATGACTACACAAAACCATAAACTATTCTTTTTTATGAAGAAAAAGGTAAAAGAAGATTTATTGCTTTGCTAGCAAAGGAGAAACTCAGGGGACTCCTGTCTCAGAGGTTGTGATTTTCCCTATCAGGGGGAATAGGGGGCTTCGAAAGAGGTGATTCAAAGGCTACATTCCAAGTGTTCTCTGTTAGAGTTGTAATTCACTTGTTAATTTGGGAGATAGTCATTTCTGAGATCTCCTGGTACCATCCCCAAAGTCTAGATCACTTTGTTTCTATGATGGGTGTGTACTCAAGAACAGATAAATTGGCCTAAAATGGGAAGGAAAAGTAATCTTGTTCCCCCTGAGATTAGGGATGGGGAGAAATTAGGGCCAAGCAAGGAGAGAGAAAGAGAAAAAAACATGACCATTTTAAAAATCAGTTGCAGTGACAGAGCAGCAGGGGCTATATTCAAAGCATAAAGTTGACCAATTGGTAACAGTTTACAGGTCTCCACTGTCAAATTCTACATTTCATTTCCATGGAAAAATGGGCAATGACATCTCCAAACTGCCTCCTGCTAAAAGAGGGCAGAGTTGAGGGAAGTAACCCAAAATCCTGGTTCTTGTTTTCTATCAAGGTGGGGTGTGGCAGTTAAGAGTATTCAGCATCAGAGCAGTCCAGAGGTCCACAGTGAGAGAGAGGGTGACTGGACAAGGCACACATAGGGCAGGAGTCATGCTAAGACAACAATAATGAATAGAGCAAAGCATTACGTTTTTGTAAACAATTAATACAAAAGCAATTAGAATTTCAGCCAGTCTCTGAAAACCATGAAGACAGTAATTCAAAATCATATCAGTGAAAAACAGATCAAGTTTATCAATGTAGGAAGTTAGGGAGATTCGTAGGCCTATGAGATCAGAGTCAAATTAACTCAGGACCAACTTGTGACTTTAGAGTCCTTTGTTTAGTTATTATTAGGCACTCCCACACAAGAACCCTTCCTTTATAGCCTCCAGTTTCACTTATATTTGGTAGGGCCAATACAAGTATCCATCTAAAAGTTATATTTACGAAAAAAAAAAAAAAACTATTGTTTTTTTTTTTTTTTTTCTTTTAAATGTCCAAGTAGAACTGTACTTAGGGCATAATCCCCTGTCAAGTATTTTAAACCAAATTGATCAAAACTGACATTGTTCCTATCTACTCTTAAGAGTCAGCTGAGATTCCTCAGGGAATCACTCTAGGGGACATACATGAAGCCTTTTAGTCATGGGTAAAGCCTTTTAGTCCCTTTGGCTTTCTTCCACCAGTGATGCCATCAGCCAGAATGAGTCAGGGTTTTTCTGAAAATATTTGGCTTCTCTTAAAAGAAGCATATTCTTGATATTACATTGAATCATAAATATGGCCTCAACATGGACTCTAATGCAGACTAATCTACATATCACCAAGCTAGATGCAAATGGCATGGAGACAAAGGATTATGGTTCTTCTAAATTTCATTAAAATTATTATATTATCAACTAATATTTATATTAATTTAAAACTGAAATGTTTGACTTTTATTTTATAAAAACCCTGTGATCTATGTATTTTAATAAATGATGAAGATTCAATAAAATCCATCCTGAAGATGTTAATGTAACTTTTTTTTAACATGGAAAGAAATGGCCTTTTTGTTTATTCCTTCATGTACAATAATAATCAATAAAAGTAGTTCTCTCAGAGAGATAAAGATATACATTTAGATAAACTATTAAAAGTTAATTAATTTTGATTTATGTAGATCTGGTGTGTTCCTTATTCCTTCATGCCAATGGGTTGAAAACCACTCTCATTATCCTTTGCTCAAGGTCCCTTGATTTTTCTAACATTTTATTATAACTCAATAACTATCAGACCTTAAATTTTTAATTAATTCTTGAATTTTATTTATTACCTTTAACTGCCTATCCATGCAGTATTTTCCACAACATTTGCTAATATTTTTTCCATACCTTTCAGCAGTCAATATTTCACGCTTAGTTTAAATACTAAATAAAATTTCCAAGTATTATTATGAAGTTTTCTAATTCCTTTTATTCTGTTAATATTTATTGTACTTGTTAGGACATACTATTATAAGGTGTACAAACAGGATCATCACATTTTCCTTTTGATTCATTATTTTGCAATTATGAAATATCTTCTTCCCTAGAAAGTCTCTCTAAGTGAATTAGAAAAAACTCAGGTTCATGTGACATTAATAGAGGTGTGCCAGGTTTTGATCATTAGTATTTGTTAAATTATATATTTTTTTCTTTTTTATTTAAACTACAATGATTCTTCACCTTCAAATGAGGTATCTTGCAAGCATCATATTGTCGTGTTTTAATCTAACTTTTCTGACAGTCTTTGACTTTCAAATGAAGTGTTTTTTCTGGGTAAATAGTCCATATATTTGTATCTAAATTTTAATAAGTAAAATCTGACCCATTTTACTTTTTTATGCTATTACCATTGTTCTATTCTTTTTTATATTGTTCTGTCTCCTTATGTGTAAATTATAAGTTCAATATTTCATATTTTTGTTGATATAATACTTTACTAGTAACTAAGATATACATACTCTCTCTCTCTCTCTCTCTCTCTCTCTCTCTCTCTCTCTCTTCAGATGAGGAACAATTCACATTGTAATAAATAACCTTAGTAGCATAAAATTCTCTCTGCTCCACTTTCTACCTGTACAATTACTTTGAAATCTTTTGTCTTCAAAATGAAAATAAATGTCCATTATTTCTTCTTTAAAGAAGCTCAAAGTTCTTTCTTGACATTGATACTAACCTCTCTCATGCTTCTCTTTCCTTTTTTTGCTGGTTTGTGGTTTGTGTGGCATCAGTTTTGCTTTTTGTTTTTCTCACTATTCCTGATGATCTAGGCTCAGTTCTGCTTTCTGAAAATACATATGTATCATTTGTTAAGAAACTTTATTAGGATAGAGAATTATATGGTTTTTTTACCTAAGAACTTTAAAAAATATTGTCATATTATTTTTTTTCTCATCTATGTCTGATTTAAAATTCATTTTTATTTGCTTAATTGTTCTTTCTACATTTGTCTTTTTCTTCTTTGTGCAGTGTATATTTTGATTTGTTACTTTCTTCCTCAATTTGTCTATGATATACTTAGAAGTGATTTTTTTTTTCTCTATGCCAGTGTTTCCTTTCTCTTCTTAAACCTGTGTGTATGTGTTCTATCATCAAATTTACGAAATTTGTGGTCAACAATATTCAAACATGCTTTCTGGTTTATTCTCTCCTGTTCTTATGAGTCTTAAATTATACATTTTAAAATCATTTAATATGCACATATCTTATGCACCTTTTTCTTTTTTTAGAAACAATTTCAATTTTTAAAAAAATTATTTTTTTATCCATGCTCTTTTAAATTCTTTCAAATATTTTATTTGCTGTGTTCAATTTCTTCTTGAACCCATTTATTGAATTATTTTCTGATACAATATTTTTAATGTTTAACATTTTCATTTGTTATTTTTATAGTTCAACTTTCCTGCTGAAATACCATTTCTTAATTCATTTGGTCCATCTTTTGATTTTCTTTATTATATATATTTTAAAATGCAATCTTAGCGTTCATTCCATATCTAGGTCTAGTTGTATTGAGTATTCCCTATCATGATGCTGACATACATTTTCTTGTTTCTTCTTGAGTTTTACATAAATATTTTAAAAAAATCTCATCCAAAATATTTTGTGTGAAAGATTAGAGACCAGAGTAAGTAAATATATACCCTTAGAAAAGAGTGCATTCCTTTCTTCTATTAGGATGTTGTAGCAGGGGATTGAATAATCTGATCTGCAGATGACCTCACCTGGATGGAGATATTTGGAAATTTTTCTTTTTTCCAAGCAGAAGAAGATAGTTCAACAGATTTCTATATCAGGAGAGATGTCTGCCTACTGTAGATCCTGGTCAACAGTTTTATGTTTTGTCACTCTGCCTTGACCTCCATGTCTTTCTGTGCCGTACCTCAACCTCCCTGCCCCCTTCCTAGGCTGTGATATCTAAAAGATATCTGAAAATTTCTTCAGTAATTTGTCTCGTGTATTCTGGCTGGGTCCCATTCTTCAGATGGTGAAAACTTGGAGTACTTAGATATATTTCAGCTCCCCTTCCTGCTCCAGGAGTAGCTGCAAAGTTATTACAACTGCTAAAGATTAGTTATATATTAAGGTGATTTGGGGCTTACTCCATCTGCTGCAGAGTTCCTTTCAATGGTTCCTCCCCTTTGGATGAGAGGAGTTGTGCTTCTATTGTCTTCTGTAAAATATTTGTCATTTTCTGGATTTTTATTTTATTTTATTTTTATTTGTATCTATAGCTCTATGATGTGTGTGGGGGGATATAATCATGATGTGTCCATTCTGATTTGTTTGTTAGAGTGATGGGTTGTTCTTTAATTTTTACAAAAATAATCAAAAATGAAAGTTTCCTCTGCATTTATAATGTACCAATATATTTCAGACATTTGTATACATTTCCAGTGGGGGAAAAAACTAAATTTAATTTACAAGTTAAATTACTTCTAAAGTTTACACTTTCTCTGAAAACTGTTATTTCACCCAATTCTCATTTGAATAGATTTATCTGTCATCTATCAGTTATCTACCTATTTGTTTCACCTATTTGTCTACTCAAAATTCAACCTGTAGTTCCAAGACTGAATCAAAAAATTATGTTAGGTTTACTCTATTTGTAGTATCAATATCCACCCAGGTTACTACAATGAAAGCTTCACAGTCATGTAGATTCAAAATTATTATTAATTCAACACACAACTCTTGCATAATTTTGAGGTAGAATGCAAAACAACTTATTGAATAATAAATTGTTATATACTAAAGAGATTTATAATAGTGTTACAATAAAAATGTTGTCAGTACTATTGTCCATCTCATTACTTACAATCTTTTAATTGTGATATACAACATTTTTGATTTCTGTATAATATTAAAACTTCTCAAACTATGGAAAGTTTACCATGAAGCCAGTGGAACTGGAGCCTCTTAGCATCTGGCCCCTATTTCAAGAACCTGAAAGAGGTTTTTCTTTGTTTACCTGGTCATACATAAATTTATAGAATTTGTGTAGGTAACCTAATTTACCTATTTAATTGGCTAACTGCATTTATGTCCCCCCTTACACTCTGTCAGAGGACAGTTTTCATTTCATTTTGAATGATTTTCATTGACAATGATGGACATTTTAAAATGGAATTAAGCTAAATTTGATTTAGAAATATCTTTAGGTTCAGTATATTGGGATTAAGTACAGCTCTAGATATGGGTTTAGGTATATCTTACAACATTGAAAGAGTATTCTGAAGAAAAATAATATAATATTTTGATGTGAAATTCTCTGGGCCTCTTCCAGAGATTTCTGCACATAAGTGGTCTTAAAAATTTAATCTTCAATGAGTTTGTAGTAAATACACTTTGGTTTACAGTTACCTTGCTTTAGTTAAACTTAGTTAAATTAAACTGACAAATGACTCACCAATATTTTTTTTTTCTTTTTGGCTATTTCTCTTGACTCCTCCATTAAGATCCTTAACTCTGTATTACTAATTTTCTAGCCCTCTGATTAACTCTTTCCAGAACTTTCCATTACCTGAATTGTCATCACCTTCCTAATGTGTTAATTTCCATTTTTTTCTAAAACACTTTTTGTTTTTGCTTATTTTCTCATTTTGTATAGTATATAATATTTAAATAAGTTTTTAATCACATTTTGACTCTAAAAGTAATTTTCCTTTTAATAGATGTGTTTATTTCATTAACTTTATGTGCAAGAATGAGTGCTGGTAATAAAAAGTAGACACTATTTTAAGGACTTAATCTTCACAAAACACATTTTATCATCACAAAAGCAAATTGAGGTATGTTTTATTATTACTTTCATTTTATATATGAGGAAATTGAACCCAGGAGAGAGGAAATCACTTATCTAAGACTATACATCTAGGAAGATGTAGCTATCTGGCCCTAGATTCTATGTCTTGACCAGCATTCTATATTGCTTCTCAAAACAAGCACATATCATTTTAGCATACTATTTTATATTTTTATACTTCATACTTCCTAATTATTTTCCATCTTTGCTGCGTAACAGTATTTTCTTTCAGTTAATATTTTCTTCAGAAATGTACTATGGACTATATATCATTTTGATAGAGAGGATTTTTAAAAATTATATGTATATTTGTAGGAAAGAGGAGGCAAGGCACCAAAGATAGCAGGAAACTGTTTTGTTTAGCTGCAACCAGGTTAAGAGGGCACAGCTTCTGCTGTAATCAATCAGTCTTCTGAACCCCGAGTTCAGGTAGTTTCAGAATTTTATATCCAGCATGTAAGGGGAGGGGCTCAGAAGTTCACAGTCTGCAGAAGTTCACATAAAAGTATCTTTTCCTTTCACTGTTAGGGGCAAGTTAACTCTTCAAGGACAACACCTAAGAAGGAGAGAGTTTCTTTTCCCTTCTTTCCTCCCCCTGCCAACTGTTACCATGGAGCCCAATTGGTAACTTCTGTTATCTTAGAAAGTAGACATCTCTGTGAAGCTCCAGCTCAAGGCCAGAGGCCTTGTTTACACATTTCTACAAACAACTATACTGGATAAATCTTTGTGAAAAACTAGTAAGGGGTGTCCAACACCTGGATTGATGATTTCTTCCTGGCCAGTGGCCAAGTAAAATAGGAATTTTATATACATTGAACTCTTTGTAGAGACTCTTTTGCTGACAGTCCTATAATCAGCCATGGTGAAGATATCTGAAGAAGCCCAGTTAAGACTTTTTGTGTGGAAGGGAGTGCCACTATAATATGATAAATATCTTCCTGCAATTGAAGTAAAATTCATAAAGCATCATTTGACAATCACCTACATGAAACAGATCCCACATATGCCCTCTTGCTGGGCCTTTTCTTCTATTTTTATTTAAATGTCTGAAATGTTTATATGATCTAATATGGTAAGTTTTTAAAATATAAATTTTCTTTTCTAAGATTAATATCAACATTTTAAAAGTTGTCTTACACAAATATCAGTATAAAGCTTCACCATCCATCAATAATTATCTTTTCTTAAGATTGACATATTTTTTCTTTAATAATATATGAACTGCAAAATGTTTTCCCCATGTGAATCTTCATTTTAACTCACAATACACAGTATATAAAGTGAAAAAACTCTCCATAACAGAAACTGTGTTTCCACAAATATTTGGGTAATTGTTCATACCATATTTAAATCTCAGCTAGGATATGATAGAAAACCCCAACTGTACAGCGAATTCAGTCTTATTATTTAGGGGTTTCCATTACCTTGCAAGATAGCTACTCTAAGATTGTAAGAATAATCTAGTTCAAAATATAGGTATGCATGGCCTTAAAATTGCCTTCATCATTTTATGAGATTTCATTTTCATTAAGGAAGTGAATTTTTAAAAGTTCAATAATAGCAATGAGAATAATAAATGTGTACTTAAATATCAGACTTGCAGTTAAATATTTGTCAAATATTACAAAATTCATCTTGAAATTTCCTAAGCAATATTTGCAGAATTTTAGCCAAATGAGTTGGAGAAAATCTTCTGCACCTAGCTTCAATGAATCATTGTGTAGATTGTTACTACACATATATATGTGTGAAACCCTACTTCTAAAGATTTCCAAGGAACCTGACTTCTATCAGTGTCAAATGATTCACATAAGTTTGCCTCAGACTGTTTAAAAATCAACCTCAAAAAGCGTTTTGATGTTTCTGCTTAAATGAAAAATTCTAGCTCATATTAACTTAACGACTATCTTAAAGATGATTGTTAGAGAACAAAACATGAATGCGAACAAAGAAATGATATTAGTTGGACTCCTAACATAAGTATGTAATTATATGCAGTCCATTTCATTCTTATAACACTTGTAATAAAAACACTGTCAGGCGTTTTTCAGACTCACCGTTTCACAAATGAAGCAATGGAATCTGCACAAACCCAGTACAAATTTTGTCTCACTTCCAAATTTTTAGATAATTTGATGGCTCCATGTGACTAATTTTTTTTCTTTTAATAATAGCATCTTTTATTTAATCAATTCTGAACTCAAAAGGAAGAGATTGGTAATATGTCACTATATGTTTTATCTATCTATCAAAATTTTATTTCAACTTCACCTCTATTCACAAATATCTGACTATAGGGTGTCATCTTAAAAATGACTAAAAGACAGCTAATTATCATCATTTTTGTTGTTGCTGCTTTCCCCTCATTGTTGTTACTCAATGTGGGCAATTACCTGGAGTAGTGCAAGACCAAAGCTTTTGTTTTAATATTAAAACAGGCATATTAATTCTAAAGCATTTATGATTTTAGGTGAATAAAAAAAGAAAGCATTATTTATCATAATTAATAGGCAATGAAGTGTATTTCAGTAAGTAACAAAAACTTCCAATGTGAGAATTGTCCATTGTTTTGTAGGTAAAGAAAAATATAAATCAAATATTGACCAAAGTTTTATGTTAGCAATTTGCAAAACTAAATTTTGTCAATGGTTAAAAGTTAATAGAAATGATGGCTCAAAAAAAAAAGAAAGAAAGAAAAAAGTGATAACTCAGAGCCATCCTAACATTAAAAATATTTATTTTTATCATGAAATTACTGCATAAGACAAATACATAGTATTTTTTCCAATTTTAGTCAACAATATAATTTTAATTAATTATAAGAATACAATAGACTCAAGGAGCTACTAGATACAAATATATGAATACTAAATATTATATAAAAATGTTATTTAAATTAACCATAGAATATATTAAAATGAAACATTAAATGGCATATATAATTATGATATTAAGTCATGTCCTAACCAATAAAAAGTTCTAGTCATTTTTTTTTTCTCCATTGTAATTGAAGTACCTGAAACGAACAATTTTGGAAAAGTAAAAGTATATTTGGTGCTCACATTTCAGAGGTTACAGTCTACACTTGTCGAACTTCATTGCTCTGGGTGTGAGGTGAGTGGAATACCGTGGTGGAAAGTGTGACAGAGGAAAACAGCTTAGGATGTGACAACCAGGAAGCAGGGAGAGACAAGGAAAGCTGTGCTTACCAGGCACAAAATACAAACCCCAAAGGCACACCCACCCAGACCTTCTCCAGGCATAGCCAACCTGTCTATAGGTACCACCCAGTTAATCCATTCAGGGAGCTTCATGTGCCGATTAATTTAGGCTCTTCCAACCCAATTGTTTCACCTCTGAACTTTTCTACAACATGACATTTTGGCAGATACTGCATATTTAAATCATAACAAAAAATACGTTAAAGTTTTTACAGTACGCCAAAATGACTGTGTACATGTTCTTGAAAAGAGAGCTATTACCTATTATTCTATCATTACTTAAACAATGTGAAAATATAGTTTATTTTTTCTCTGAGGTTGTAGATTACAAACTCAATATTTACAAATACACTTATTATTTATTATATATGTGTGTATGTATAACATATAAGTCTATAATGAAACTAGTATGTATATTGCAATCTACTTTGAAATTTTTTGGGGGGATACTGGGAATTAAACTCAGGGACACTTGACCAATGAGCCACATCCACAGTCCTATTTTGTATTTGATTTAGATACAGGGTCTCATGGAGTTGTTTAGCTCCTGTCCATACTGAGGCCAGCTTTGAACTCACCATCCTCCTGCTTCAGCATCTAGAGCTGCTGGGACTACAGGTGTGGACCACCCAATATGGCTACTTTAAATTTTTGGTAGGTTTTATATATTTGCATTTGTTATAGTTTGGATGTGGAGATGTCCCCCAAAACCTCACCGTGTGAGACAATGCAAGAAGTTTCAGTGAAGAAATGACTTACAAGAGACTTAACCCAATCAGTGGATAAATTACCTGATGGGATTGATGGTAACTGATGGCTAGGGTGTGGGTGTACGAGGTGGGGCATTAGAGGTGTGGCTTTGTGTCTGGCCAGTGGAGATCAATCCCCACCCCCCCAAACCTTCTGATTATCATGTGAGCTGCTTTCCTCTACTACAGTCTTCAGCCACGATATTCTGCCTCATCTGGAGACCTGAGGAATAAAGGCAACTGTCTATGGATTGAGACCTCTGAAACTATGAGGCCTCAAATAAACTTTTCCTCCTCCATAGTTATTCTGGTCAGGTTCTTTAGTCACAGCAGTGAAAACGCTGACTGATTAAAACAGCATTTTAGCTTGTAAGAAAACATTTTATGATTTAGTAGAGGATTTTTTTTTCTCTAGGGACTTACTATATAGGAATATTTCTATATGTGCTATCAATTCTTTCAAAATATGTTATTTCATCTTACCAACCTAAACAAGTAACACATTATTTCATATTTTCTAATTACCCAAAAGCTGTTTAACATTACTTAAATATTTGCATGATTTTTTTTTTTTTTTGGTGCTTCAATGTCCAATTTTTAACTTCCATGTTCACATCTAAACTTCAGGACATGACTCAGATAAACAGTGACCTAGCATTGAAAAGAAAGGTTTCCTGGGAAAGGTGCTCATGTTTTGAAAGGAAACTTGGAATGAGATCTTACTTTTTGATTCTCTGGGAATATTAGGTCAAATCCCTGGGCAGTTTTCAAAATAATAAGAATAACTGCATCATATATGAACCATACATGTGATTATTTTCTTACTTTAAGAATCCATAATCCAATTGCTTATTTGATTCATTTATGATTCCATTAACTATATACCATTAGCTGAATAAACTTGTGAACAGAGAAATAGTTTCATGCTTGTGACATGGCCTCAATAATTTTATGATATATATATTTAGCACCTGAATATTTTTAAGTCTCAGAGCTGAAAATCATCCCCAAATATACCAGTTTACTTCTCTGTTCTGCATGAAACGAAAGAATGTCAAATTAAAATAGAAATGTTTAGTATTTATAAAAGTATTGAGTGATACCATTACCGATGCCATAAATCTTGCAGGGGAACAGTCTAAATGTACATTATAGAAGTTCCACTTTCAACCAGGTCCCCAATAATGTGTCTATAATGTATAGGTGTGTGTGTATGTGTGAACATGATATACTCTCACATTTTATGGAGTAAAGAAAAAATAACTCATGAGATAATATCCTCTCATTCAATATTTCACAATGGAAAAAATGTCCATATTTTATCCAGATTCTTAACAGCAATTTCAACATAAATATTTTTTTTTTATGAAAAGTGGCAGATTTTAGTATAGGAAGAGGGTGAAGTTTAACATTGGGTGGCTCTGATAGCCTGGGCTATGAATTCTGATTGCTCAAATAACAGACTTCTTGGCTTTAATAACTTATTTGATTTATAAAAATTGGTTAGGTCATCTGTTTAGTGGAGATTATTACATAACATCAACTCTAACATTGTTGTAAATATTAAATGAGACAAACTTCTTAAACTAATAAACAAGCACCTAGAAAACTGTAGGTATTTGATAAATGTAAATTTCAATCTTCTCCATCTATAATAATCAATAAGCATTTTTCCATGACTTAGTCTAAATGACTAAAATGGTCCAGATAAAACTAATATGTGCAAAATATTAGTAAAGTTATATTTGTCCATATAAAAACATTTTATTTTCTGTTAAAGACATGTTGAATTTTAATACATTCTCAAATTCCAATTCTAGAAATTCTGTTATCTGGAATGGGAAGCCAACAACTGACAAAAATTCTGATTTTGAACAGGTTAACTAGAAAATTGCACTGAAAAATATTGCTAAATTACCTATCCATAATAGAGTATTCCTACATATTTATGACAAAAAGATAAAATGAATTGAAAAAACTTACATCTGCAAATAAATTAAAGAATTTCCATTTATTATTTAGTAGCAATATTGTCTAATTTTTACTAAAGAATAACATTTTTCTAGATACCATTAAAATAAAAATATAACTAATAAATTTGGTATATGACATTTTGATAAAATTATTGAGATAAACAATATAAAATTTATGTTTAAGGCAAGGGAAAAGCATCATAAGTTCTTTTCTAGTGGAGCCAGGAATGATTATTAAGAAAATGACTTTATAGCCAGGTGCAGTGGCTCAGGCCTCTAATCTCATCAGTTCAGAAGGCTGAGGCAGGAGGATTATGAGTTCAAAGCCAGCCTCAGCAACTTAGTGAAGCCCTAAGCAATTTAGCAAAGTTCTATCTCTAAATGAAATAGAAAAAAATACTGGGGATGTGGCTCAGTGGTTAAGCACCCTGGGTTCAATCCCTCATACCAAATAAACAAAAAGAAAATCAGAAAAAAAATGACATTATAGAGAAAAGTCACTGTGAATTGTTAAGGTCTGTAAACAAGTCAGGATGGCGCCTGGCAAAATGCCAGAGGGAGTGGTTTGTGAAGTAACGCCAGGGAGCCATTAAGTGTGGAGATTCCTTATTGGTTGACTGCTGTATCGAGTTTATGTTAATTAGATAAGCTATTTTGAATGTATAAATACCTCTGTTGTCCTACAATAAACGGCTCCCACTCCTGCTGTATCAATGTACACAAGTTGTTCAGCCCCCCCCTTATTTTGCTGCAGCCGGACTGCGGCAGTGAATAAACCTACAACAGTGTCTTTACTTCTAAGGTGCTGAATCTCCTGTGTTTTTGAGCAAATAATTCACTACTGAGAATGAAAAGGGTATGCATGTGTATATATATTACAGTCAAATGAGTCCAAAAGCTCTTTTTCTCTTAAAGATTTTCTTTATTAAAATTGATTTTATTGCACATTAAGTTATTATTATCCTCAAAACTTTCACCTTTTTAAAACATAACTATTTTGATGAATGAGACTGGGTGATGAGGGTACATGTAACACAAGATTATCTATACCATCTGAAAACCTGTTGAGTCACAATGAAGTGGATTTCTGTTTCTAGAGGGAATAGCAATAAAATAATTTGAAATGATTATTTAAAACTTATTATATAAATTATGTTTATTTTAGCATCATTGAATTAAAATTTTAAAAACAGCATAATCACCTATTTTTGACAACTTAAAAATGGAATTTTTGAGTTATTTAAGTCTTTAAAAGAGACACTATAATAGGTGGAGCCATGGCTTTCACCTGTAATCCCTGCAACTTGGGAGTCTGAGGTAGGAGGGTTTCAAGATTGAGGCCAGTTTCAGGAATTTAGCAAGATCCTATCTCAAAAAAGAAAAAAGAAAGAAAAATAATAATAAAAAAACACTATAAGGATAATGATAATAATAATTATATTCACAATAATAATTATTTTCAACTTTGTTATATGTTGACTAAATTTCAGTATGTATATTAAATGTATTATAGTTAAATATTACTATTCCTCAAAATATATTTATGATATGTATAAATCATTTTGTATACAAGCCAACTCATTCTCAAAAAGGTTAATTTCTCAAAGCCATCTATTTGGTTGAATATTTTAATGCATATCTTCTGAAATAAAAATTTTTAATCACTACATTCTAATGTATGCTATATGAAGATATTTTCTACATAAATTCAAGCAAATGATTAAAATGCTAATAGTTTCTTTCTTCAGTTGTCTAGGAAATCTATCAGTAAATGGACCAATGATTACCTCTTGTCTGACAATGTTACACAGTAAATATAAAATGCCTTAGTGCTTTCTGACTTTAATATTTGATCAATTTTCCTTCTACCATTTTTTTTGCCTTGTAGGTGATATTCAGATGAAGATTGAATAGTAGGATTAGAAATGTCCTTCCTTGAACATGTTATGATAAGTTTGTGTTCATAATTATGACTCAATCCACTAGAAAAGTTTCTTCCCAGGTGTGTTGACCCAAGTGGAGGTTATAGTATCAATTTGAGGTTACTTATTGTTTCTCATACTCTTCATTCTTTAGCATTCATCCACATTTCTTTTGGTTGTCATTTTCTTTCTGTCTATAGATTTTGTAAAATACTTCATGAAATGTGGATCTGATAGTAATGATGATTTCACCTTTTGTGTGTCAGGAAAAGCTTTTATTTTTAGAAGATATCATTGGGCATAGAATTTAAGATTACATTTTTCAATACTTTAAAAATGTTTTACTTTGCTCTTCTTGTTTTCATTGCTCTTAAGAAGGGTTCTGCTGATATCCTTTCCTTTGGTTTTCTACTATGTCTTTATTTTCTGAAAGCTTTTGTAATACTGTCCTGTTTCAAGTGATATGGTTATATTAAACTTTGGAGTAGCTTGCTTTATGTTGCTTGTTCTTGTAGATTGCTGAGCTTCTTGGATTCATCAGACTGTACTTTTCATCAAAATGGAAACAACTTGGGGCTGGGGATGTGGCTCAAGTGGTAGCGCACTTGCCTGGCATGCGTGCGGCCCTGGTTAGATCCTCAGCACCACATGCAAACAAAGATGTTGTGTCGGCCGAGAACTAAAAAATAAATATTAAAAAAAAATTCTCTCTCTCTCTCTCTCTCTCTCTTTAAAAAAAAAATGGAAACAACTGTGTTCATTTATTTTTCAAATATCCTTCCGTGTCATTCTCCTTCCATTCCATTATGGTCTTCAATTACATATATGTTAGGCCTCAAGGCTTCTTAATGTTTTCCAATATCCGATTAATGATTAATTTTTTTTCTTCTTCTTCATTTTCAAAATTTCTAGTATTGTGTATTAAGGTTCAACAACTTTTTTGTTAGAGTGCTAATCTGTCATAAATACCATTTAGCTTATTGTTCATCGAAAACATTCTAGATTTAGTCTATAGATATCAGATTTTTTTTTACTTTTTGATCTTTCTATATACATTTTTTTTGATATGTGGAATACACTTTTCATTACTGGTTTTGAGGTTCTTGTCTCCCTCTTTTTAAATTTGTTTTTTTTTTTTTGTCCTTTAGGTTTTACTTTGTGGAATGTACTACTAATTATGGCCATATTTTCCTACTCATTTTTTTGCCTAGCAATCTTTGATTGAATGTCATACTTTGTAAAGTTCACTCTTTTCTTTCATTTTTTTTATTCCTAGAGATCTTCTTGCTTTTTATTCTGGGATGCAGTTACATTATCTGGAACCAGTTTGATATTTTTGGTTATGGATAGTAAGATTTGTTAGGAAATAGCAGAACTGTATTGAATCCTAAGGCTTATTGCTCTCTGTCATTAAGACACACTTTTTTCTACCCCATTCAAAGCCCTATGGATTATAAAGTTTCCCCAGGCCTCTAAAGAAAACTGGCTACACCCCAAATGTTTATAATTGAGCAATGGACATTTTCACTTCAAACCTTCTCACATGGTAAATTACTTGGCTTTGGTTATTTGTCATTCACATACCCAACAGTCAGTCTTTTGTCTTGCTTCTTTGTTAGGTACTCATTTCTTTGGTTCTTTAACTTTCTTTGATTTCTTTTTTCTTTTTCTTTTTTAACATTTATCTACAGATTGATAAAACAAGTGACCAGTGGAGAAATTCCAAGTGTGGTGTGGGCTACACTGAACATCTATGACAGCACCCTGTTGTGAAACTGCTTGATCTCTACACACATACTGATATTCTGAAAAAGGAAACATCAATGTATTAGAAAAAAGAGGTTTGAGTTTGGATATAATCTAAAGTTTGAAAACATAATTATACCAATCTAATACTTTTTCTCATATCTTCAAAATATATAAGCAACAAAAGTTGAAAAGCAATTTGTGTAGACCTTGATTCTGAGATAGTTAATAAATAGCAATGCTGCAACAACAGAAAGAACACAAATTTTTGATATATTTTTCTCTTGTATACTTAGGGTTTCTGAGAAAGGTCAAGGTCACCACTTAAATGACTTCTAGATTTCTTTTTTCTCCCTCATTCTTCATCAAATTTTGCTATTTCAATTTAAATCTATGAGATTCTATTGTCCTTCAAAGACAACAAATACTGGATATTTTAAATGCACAAAAGGAGATAATATGTGCAGTATTTATTAGTAAAATAAATAGGTGGTATTTGAAATTCCTTTGGGGCCCTCTACTCTGAGGTTTGTTTAATAATTCAAAGTAAACCTGTGATAAAGGGAGCTATGCTCTGGGTGAATTGCTTATTAATTGTGTTAATAGACTTTAATGAAGGGATTTGGTTGTATAATATATAGCATGTTTTTTAATGAAAGTGGTTTTATCTGAGTAATTAAAGTTTAAGTTATCTATCACAATATGATGGATTATTTATCTTCAGATTGTCTACCAATTTATAAAGCTGTTTCTATGTGTTAAGCAACTAAATTAGTCATATGGTAAGTCTCTAGAGAAATAATAATCAGCAATTGATGCAAATAGATATAATTTGCACATAGAGTCCTCAGTGACCCTGATAACTTCATTATCACTATACTAATAAAGATGAGTCAGAAATCTTATTCTACCCACCATCCATGCAGCATTTTTTAAGTTGGGGTTCTTTGGTATTAGACATATTAGACTTCATAGTAATTTCCTTTACTTATTTTATATTCTTTCATAATAAGAGGCAGTATAACTATTATAGTTTTTTTCCCAAATCTTTTTTATTATCAATAAGGATATATTCTAAAATAAATAAAATATATTCTAAAATAAATACATTTCTTACACAAGTTTTCAATTATTAAAAGTAGTAGTATTTATTTCCAGTTGGAACATAATGCCATCAATTTTAAAAAATTTTTTTTTAGTTATAGATGGACGCAATATTTTTATTTATTTATTTTTACATGGTGATGAGTATCGAACCCAGTGCCTCATGTGTGAGGCAAGGACTCTACCACTGAACTACAACCCCAGCCCCTAATCCCATCAATTTTAATGTCAGTGATCAGCATAGCATTTTTTTTCATAATGAGCAGTATATTCACACCAATGCTAGAGATTTATTTCTTAAAATAATCAGTTCTCAAACACACAAATGATCGACAACTTCATGAAAAATGCTCAATATTAACAATAATCAGGGAAATTCAGATCAAAACCATACTCACATATCACTTTACTTCAGTTAGAATGACATCTCTCTGCTGCTGAGGATGTAGAGAAAGGGGAACTTTTGCAGAGTGCTGTTGGATATATGCAAATATCATTATGAAAGAAAGAGGTTCTTCAAACAATTAAAGATAGAACTAACATATGATCCAGAAGTCCCAGTACTGGGTGTTTAGATAAAGGAAAGGAAATCAGTATGTCAGAAAGATATTTGCAGTCTCCTGTTTATTACAGCAGTATTCACAATAGCTAAGTTATAAAATCAATCATCAATGGATGAGTGGAAAAAGAAAATGTGGCACATAGGAACACAATGAAATACTATTCAGCTACAACATGGATGGAAATGAAGGCCATTATGTTAACTAAAATAAATCAGGTACAAAAAAAGAAATCCAGCATAAGCTTTCTCATGTATGGAATCTCAAAATGTTGTTCTCAAAGAAATTGAGACCAGTAGAGGATAGAAGAATGGGAGCATGGTTAATGTGTGCGGAGTTATAGTTGTACAGGAGCAACAAATCCCAGGGTTTCCTTGTTCAGTAAGCAACTACAGATAAGAATAATATACTGTATTTTAAAATATAAAGAAAGCTAAAAGAAAGAATTTTGAATGTACTATAAAGAAATGATAAATGTTTGAGGAAACAGGTCAACCTTGATTTGAATATTACACAATACTGTAAATAGATCAAAGCACATCTCATGGTATCCTAATAATCTGCATAAAGCTTATGTTTTTTATGAATCAGTTCAAACAAATTTAATTTTAAAAATATCCCAGTGCTTTTTTCTGTGAAATGGATTCAATCTGATCCCAAAGGGACCTTTTGATGCCTTCATTCATGTGGCTGCAAAGTATGTTATGCAGCACAATTTCTCAGTCTGTTGAATGATTAGTTTATGTTTTATTTTTTCATTCTCCATTAGAAAGTGACTTTTTGTTAAATAAAATAGAAATGAATTACTTAAAAAGATAAATAAAGGCCTAAAAACATTCACAGTACAATCCCAACTTTTAACTTTAGATTCAATATAGTACTACTTAAAAATAATGAAAATCAGAATAAACGTAGCAATAAATAGAATTCTAATAGTTGTACATGCCGTTCATTGTGCGTGAAAAGTGATTAATACAAAAAGGAGATTCCCTATTAAAACTTTTTAATAAATATTGAATATATAAATGTTTCAAATTTTTTACCTCCTTGCTAACTTCTTTTATTGAAAAGTATACTACACTCCAGGGAAATGCATTTCAGAGTTGTATCTAGTTTAGTAACACTTCTAGGAGAGAATATAGTCTAAAGATGTATGTTTGTGGAAATAAAAAGATTCTTAAAGCAATTTAAAGACATGCAGAACTTTTACTTTAATATTTATTCAGAAAAATCTAATGATGCTATATTTTATCTCCATTTTTGTTCTTTCATCACTCATTGATTTTATAATTAAGTTTAAATATCTTTTAACAAAATAAATAATTTTGACATATATATGCAAGTGCATATATGCATATATATGTATGTTTTATTTCTTTTAACACTTAGCAAAGTAAAATCCTAGCATATTATAGAATAGTCCTAGTACATAGGTTCTACCACCTGTAACTTTGACAGCACACTAATTGGTCTATACCTTTCTCAATGGGACAAGTCCACTGACCCCAATCTAGGATTTTGCACCCCTGTCATACTGTGAAAAAAGCTAACAACTTTCAATTCCTGCACTTGAGACCTTATAGACCATGAACAAAAAGTTTATGGTCACTAACAACAATCCTCAATTGACACTTATTATAGCTGCTCTGGGGAACAATAGTTCTAAAGATTTATACATACTTTTGGAAAATCATAATTTTAAAAATAGAACTATTTTGTCATCAATTCACAAAGAATCTTAAGATTTTGCAATGCTTTAACAAAATAAATTGATATATACCTTGATGTATATGGGTATTTTAATTTTCAATTTGCTTGTTAATACATCTAATCTAGTTGAGATGACAACATTGCACTCTCAAGAAATGCTACTCTCAAGAAATGTCCAAATTTAGAAATTGTTTTTGTACAGTTAAAATTTAAAACAAGAACCCCACTCTACCCCATAAAAAACATTGTGACATTAATTTTATCAACCCTGTTCAGCAAAAAGGGAGGCAGGTATTAAGGAATAATTCTATTAAAATTACTGAACCTGTGCCATTTTAAAAAGAAATCAAATGAATTCTCTCTGGCTTACCAAATTCAAGTTCCTTTCTAAAATGGTGAAGAATAGTTGAGAAAAAATGATGACTCAGGGTCACTTGTTTTGTTAATGCTGGTTGCAGGCATCATAGGAGTTTGACAGGCATATAAAGCACACAAAGTGCCATTTATTATTGAAAATAATCATGCATCTTTTATATACAATTTCCAACCCAAGGTAACATTACTCCTTAATCTCTAATCAAACTCCTACAAATATTCAACTCAATCCCATTTCAAGGTAAAGCATTCTTTATTAAAGTACCTCCTTGCATATGTTTATGTTCATTTGTATTGTATTAAAAGAAAAAGAGGTTGGTGACAGCTTTAGATACTCCAAAAATCCATGCCATACTTCATTTTGAAGTTGAAAATATGTAAAGTTTTCAAACATTTTCTTCAAACACTTGTGTCTGAATATATATTATGAAACAAGGCCTGTCTCTTAAATCTACTTGTTTATTCTATTTCATTTTTTACTAGAACACATACAAATCTATGATAAAAATATAAGTATATATATTATATATACATATATAAAATATGCATATTTTATACATATTTATGAAGACTATATACATAGGCATACATACAGACAAGTAGATAGAGATATACATAGGTGAATATGAATAAATATGTTTATCCTGACAAAAGTATCTTCTGTAGAATAATTAGCTATCATTCTGATAAATAATGCATATCAAGATCAAGTGGGAAATGGTATATCATTGTCTAGATATCATATATTATGAGTGATAAATAATAAACATTAATGTTTTCAAAACAGAAGCAAAATCTGGTGTTTTTTTCATGTTGCAAGGATACAAGTAATTACAAGTCATTCTAGTCAGGATCACCTATAAAGCTCTATCTAAGTCCTTTGCTACATCCAGCTGTACTCCAGACAAGATTTATTTGTTATTTCTCCAACTAATATATGCATCAGCATTACTTAAATGGTAAGAGTCATTTTTGTCATGTAAAATTTGCATTTTATACACATAAAAGCATATAAATCTACATATTTCAGGTTACCATAAGCAATCATAGAGTAGGTACATCTTAATAACTGCATTCCATAAAAAACTCCTGCTAATAAATCAGTTAGTGTGTTTGCCAGTACAACTGTCATCCTGTACAGATATGTAAATGTAAAATGTTGTCTTTTTTCTTCCAAGTAGACATATCCAGTAATGAAAAGGAATTTTTTGCAAGCCTCTTTTTAAAATATTTCTTTCTTATTGGGAAATCAGAAAACTTTAAACAGAATATATAAATTTTAGGAGAAATTTGATGTTCAATGAATGTTAATTATCTGTTTAAAGGAGATATGGAAACAAATGAATAATTGAAACTACTTTTTGTTGTTCAATGACTTCATTCATATACAGAGAAAAGCATGTACACAAGTACACATAACAATCATGCCATTATTATTTTTAATCATGATTACATGAGAATCTTAAATAATTTAAAATTAATCCAAAAAAATTCCATGACCCATATTAAGAAATTAAATAGTGAATTGAACTAAAATATGAATATAAGAACCTTGTTAAAAGGAGAAATTTTGAGTAGCAATGTTTGACACCAAATAATTTTAAGACACAATAAATAGAATAACCATCATACTTAATTAGAAAGAGATTACAAAATATTTTTCTTAAAAATTGATAGTAATCTTGATGAGCTCAAGGGTACAGAGTATATTAAGAAGTAATATGCCAAAAGATTATTTCATTACACCTAGACTACACTTATATTCGATTTCAGTTCTATATAGAACCGATAAACTAATCTTTCCCCAAATCATTTCATATATAACTCTTCCTTGAGATCTGATTAGATCACCTATTTCAGAAACACCTAAGGGCAAGTAAAAATTACAAATATCTAGTTTTAAGTTACCAAATTAAATCTCTTTGTGAGATTTAGAAAGCATGTGTATTATCAGATCTGATATGATTTCTTTCAAACTCTAAAATATGGGAATCAAACCATAAGCTCTAATAATAAATGAGAATACTCATTTATTAAGATAATAATATAATATCCAATTATGATACTTGAGTGATATAGTGTATGTAAATGGCCTATTATAGATCTTGGACTTCACTGGATACACATAAAATATGCATATATATATATATACATACATATATATGTATGTATATATATATATATGCATATATATGCACATATACACATACTTTGCACAAAAGCATTAAATCTGTCTGACAAAATTTGAAGTTAAATCAACTGCTTTATCAAAAGTCAAATAACAAATTTTGCTTTGCATTTCTCTGGTTTCTAGGAACACTGAAATTTTTAAAAATTTATTTGTTGGTAATATTTGTTTCTTCCTTTGAGAATTGCACGTTTTTTCTTTTGCCCATTCATCAAACGGGTTATTTATTTTATTGGTGTTAAGATTTTTATGTTCTTTATGAATTCTGAATTTTAATATCTTGTCAGAAAATAGTGGCAAAGATTTTATCTTATTCTGTAAACTCTCCTAGCTCTTAATTGTTTTCTTTTTTGAGAAGAAACTTTTTAATTTGAATCCATCCCACTTAGTGATTCTTGGTTTTATTTCTTTATTTTAGGTCTCTTGTTCAGGAAGTGGTATATTAACCAATATTTTGGATTTTTAATCTTATGCTCTCTTCCAGCAGTTGCAGAGTTTGCAGTCTAATTCCTGGGCCTTCGATCCACTTTGAGTTGACTTTTGTGCATAGTAACAGATAGGGACCTAGTTTTACTCTGCTCCATATGGATGTTCAGTTTTCCTAGCACCATTTGTTAAAAAAATTATCTTTGCTTCAAAATGTGTTTTTGGCACCTTCGTTGGCTATCATATTAAAACATTGAATTTCATTTTACTCCAGTTAGAATGGCAATTATCAAGAAGAAAATGGTAATAAATGATGGCAAAGATGTGGGGGAAAAGGAACACTCATGCATTGTTGGTAGCACTGCAAATTAGTACATCCACTTTGGAAAGGAGTATGGAGATTCCTCAAAAGTCTAGGAATGAAACCACCATGTACTCAGCTATCCTATTCATTCTATGGTCATCTAAAAAACTAAGGTGAGCATACTATAGTGACACAGGAGCATCAATGTTTAAAGCACCACAATTCACAATAGTCAAGTTATGGTACAAGGTAAGATGCCTGTTAATAGATGAATGGATTAAGGAAATATGGTACATAAACACAATGGAATTTTACTCTGCCATAAAATAATGAAATTATAGCATTTGCTGGTGAATGGATGGAAATGGAATACACCATGGTAAATGAAATAAGCCTGACTAAGAAAGCCTGCAATCTGATGTTTCTTCTCATATGTGCAATCTAGAGCAAAATAAAAGGAAAAAGAGTGACAGAGGGGTTGCGGCTCCTAACAAAATATAAGGGAGATTAATGTAGTAGAGGAAAGGTATTGAAGAGGATAAAGGAGTAGAAGAAGGAAAAGAGAGAAATGGTGGAACAAAGTTGACCAACTTATGCTACATACATAAATGCATATACCACAATGAATTCCACCTTTATGTATACCTATAATGAACATGTGATAAAATCAATAAATAAATAAATAGAAGAAGAAACAGTAGAGGAGGAAGGTGAACAGGGGAAAGGTGGAGAAAGGGAAAGAGAATGTACAGGGGACTGAAATAGTGCAAATTAAATTCCAAGACTGTATGATTATGTCAAAATGACACCCATATTATATACAACTATAATGCAATAATAAAAAGATTTTTAATGTAAGTTTCATAAGAGTCAAATGGTAGAATAAGCATATAATCCTTTATTTTGATTATGGAATATGGAAAGTTTACATTGCAAATTCATTTTTAAATGCCTCAAAGTATAGAGTTGAAAGCTTGAGTATAACAGAGAATATTAAAAGGAAATTTAATTTTATAAAGTAGAATTTTACAAATATTTTTGTTTGTAAATATTTCCTTTCACTGTGTAGATTATTTCTTGACTCAAATGATTGCTTTCTTTGCTGTGCAGAAGCTTTGCACTTGGTCTAATCCCAGCTATGTTTCTGCCTTCATTTCTTGTCCTTTGTATTCTTATCCAAAACATACTTCCTGATTCCAATTTCCTAAATCATTTCCCCTGTTTTATTCTAGTAATTTCATAGTTTCAGGTCTTACATTTAAGTTGTTAATGTACTCTTGAGTTGATTTTTGTAACTGGTGAGAGAGAAGAGTCTAGTTTCAGTCTTCTTCTTGTGGATACCTAATTTTGCCAGCACCATTTATTGATTAGACTGTCATTTCTCCAGTGTGAGATCTTAACAGGTTTGTTGAAAATCTGTTAAAAGTAAATGCAGGGGCTTAATTCCATGATCTCTTTGAAAGCTTTTCCTCTAATATTTAGAACAAGAAAAGGACACCCACTTTTATCATCACCATTCAAAATAGTACTGAGAGTCCAAGCCTGAGCACCAGGCAAGAGAAAAAAAGAAAGGATATCCAAACTAAAAAGAAAAAGTCAAATTATCATTATTTGTAGATGATATTATCTTAAATATAGAAAAGCATCAAATATCTTATTAAAAAACTAGAACAAAGTAATCAATTCAGCAAAATTGCAGAATATAAATTCAACATACCAAGTTTTATACTATTTCCATAAACCAAGAGCAAATTATATAAAATAGAAATCAAGAAAGTAATCCTGGTGCTGGAGGTGTAGCTCCATAGTGGAAAATGTGTCTAGCATGTGTGAGACCATGGGATGAATCCATAGCACAATATATAAATAACCAAATTAATTAATCAATCTAATTAAGTACAGAGTTTTAGAAAGCAATTTCACTTCCTTTAGCTGCAAGTCAAAAAGAATATAAAATTCAGATGTGCTATTACACTGTTGGTTTAATACTATATGCCTCAAAAAGCTAAAATAAAGGATTTTATTTTCAGCAAAAATAAGTCAAATAAGTTAAACATTGTGCAGGGTCCACACATACTAAAACATCATGTAGTACTCCATTGGTATGTACAATTATACATAATTTAAATTTCTTTAAATTTAATGAATTTAAATTTTATGAAAACAACAAAAATATTTTCTGATTTTTTAGGAGTTCAATTAAACTGTTTTTTTTTTTTATTATAAGATTTCTAAAAAAAGCTACAAACCTTTCTCAAAAGAAAGAAGTGATTAAGATAAAGAGATACAGTAAGAAGGGCTGTGGTTGTAGCTCAATGGCAAAGTGCTTGCCTTGCACTTATGAGGCACTGAATTCCATCCTCATCACCACATAAAAATATATAAATAAAATAAAGGTATTGTGTCCATCTAAACTAAAAAAAAATTAAAAAATAAAAAAAAAACAATACAGTAACAATTTCAAAAATCACAGGGTCAGACAAGTAAGATCCTACTGCCAGGAAAGATGAAAATTGAATAGGCATATCATTTAAGACCTATCTATAAAGCAAAGAACCTTATGAAGAACTTACTAGAATACTGTAAAAAGTAGATATTTGTTAAAGCAGAAACATTAGTTTTAAATCAATGAAATAAGTCTATAAGGGAATAAATAAATAGACATGTATTTTCTATAATCAAATGTCAGACATAAATTTTGCTTGTATGAAAATTTGACAGGACGATGTTATATAGAATGCTAGGAGAAATTTAAGGATAATTCGTATTCCCCTGAAATTTTTAGTAATTTTTAGGGCAATTTATATAGGACTTTAATACATAAATAGTAAAATGACTTAAAATAATACACTTCACTCTAAGAGGGAAATATCGGTAAACTGGTTGTAGTATGAGTTTGAAAACAATCTGTATTGTCCTATTTCTTTGAAAAAACTAAAAATAAAATTCTAAAAACATTATTAATAATGTAATAGGTATAACTTTCTAATGAAATAAGAATTTTCTTTTTTTTTTTTGAGAGACAGAGAGAGAATCTTTTAATATTTATTTATTTATTTTTTTAGTTTTCGGCCGACACAACATCTTTGTTTGTATGTGGTGCTGAGGATCGAACCCAGGCCGTACACATGCCAGGCGAGCGCGCTACTGCTTGAGCCACATCCCCAGCCCAAAACAAGAATTTTCAATTCAGTTCTTTGTACATTTATTCATGGTTGGTAATCAAGACATTATTGTTCCCACTAATTTCAAGTCAGGTATGTCCTTGATTATAAATAATAATAAATGACTGTACTATTACTAGTACTGTAAATAAGATTTTTTTAAAAAAACTTTTTATTTAACTATTGTTATCAAACATATAATATTTATTATTGTTTAATAGATTAAAATTAATCTAGCTATTGTTATTTAAATATTGTCTACATTTACAAGAGCTTTGTACTAAAACCCAATGACATTTGTTTTGGTAAAACACGTAGTTGAGCCTATGTTAATTTAATATGTCAGTGGGAATAATGTTATGTGATTAGGAATGTTGTACTTTATCAGTAGGAATGATCAGTTACTATTTTACCATGTATGATAAAGGTATGTAATATTATATTTAGTGTAAATTGTACACAGTTTCTCCAAATTGTTTCATATTATGGAGGAAAGAAAAAAAATCAGTATTTTCAGCTTTTTATTTGATTCTTGCTTTGATAAGACTTTGGTATAGTCTAAAATATTAGTGTACTACATGTATTCTGTTACCTGGAGCTAATAGAGAAAATGATTAATTACATATCAATCACTCCTTTTGGCAGCAATAACAATGCCAGAGGAGCAGAGCATTGTTACAAGATTAGTGACTCCTGCTTTGAGAGTAAACATCTCATCTATACTTCATTTATTTTTCATAACTTCCCTGTCTTTGACTCAGCATTTAAAAAGCAGCGGGGTACTGTTTTCTGATGATGTTCAATGTCATTTAAATATTACATTTAGAGATCACCAAGTGCATAATAATTTTGATTCATCTCTAATATTCAAAAATACTAAAATATTCAAAGAGCTTAATAAATTTGAAACAGTTTGAGAAATTATGAAACTGACTTTGATTAATCACTGTTATTTATGCATTTGAAGATTACTCTTAAATCCACAGAAATTCCTCTTAATCTTAAAATACATTCAGATTTAGTTTCCTCCCTGGTGTCATCCCCTGGGAATATCCAGTGATCTCCATGTCATCTTATCTATTATAAATCTGAGAAGAAGTATAAACAGTACACAAGGCAGTAAACATAGACACAAAGATTACTTAAGGTTTTCCAAAGGTGAATATGCTGACAAATGACAAGGCAACACAGAAAATGAAAGCTGACTAAAAGTGCTTCTAGCAGAAAATGATTAAACTCAGGGACCTGGGTGCTTATCCAGTCCTCAGAAAAGATAGTGTAGTGCAAGTTAGACCATTATTGCTAGAACTTTGACTTTTAGGCTTCCTTAGAATCATTTCTATGCAAAGGTAAATAAAAATTGCTCTTTTCACACAGACAAAGCTGGTGACTGGGCAGTAGGATGTGCAAGCCAGCTGTAATCAACACTAACAGCCCACAGAGCATGTTTATCTTCCTGAAGCATTAAAAGATGCTATCATCCACTGTATTGTTCAATTTTTATGCATCTCATTGACAAGTCTTAATTTAAATGTAATATCAATTACAAATTAATCTGTTTTTTTAATTTATTGCCAAAGATACAATAAGAGTAAAAAGAAATTGAGAGAAAAAAATATAAGTATTCTACAAAAAGACCTCCTAACATAAGCAGAAAGCTTTACTCTGTAATCATGGGCAGAAGAAAAATGACCATTTTACTCCAGTTTCCTTAATTCAAGTGGTTCCCTAGGACCTTACCTTCTTGGCTGGGGCTGTTTTCTCCATTTTCATTTCTTCTTTTTCTTTTTCTTTTCTTCTTTTCATTCTTCTTCTTTTTTTTTTTTAATTTCAATCACAGACTCAGCAAAGTAGGGCAATGATATAACAATTGTTAACAAATCTTGATTAAAACACAGGGAAACATAGGACTCGAAATCAGAAGACTATTTCATCTTAACTTGTGTTAACTTGCTGTTACATAGTCAGGTAACTTAGTCTCTTTAGGCCTAACTCATCTAAATATTCAACTCAAATTATTGTGATTTGATTGATTCTACTATGAATTAGAAGAATGTTGGAGAGGTTAGAGCACTGTACTAGAGTCCTTTAAGAAATTCCCATCTAGAAGACAGCAAAGGGTATGTGATGATTATATCAATGCAATATAAGTTGTTAAGGATTACAAATTAATTATGAAACTTTGGGGGAGACTTAATAGAGGTTACATGTTGAAAATGGTCAAGAAGACAATTAAAAGAGAATTAACACCAGGAGCAGTAGCACACACTTGTAATCTCAGTGGCTCCGGAGGCTGAGGCAAGAGGATAATGAGTTCAAAGCCAGCCTCAGCAAAAGCAAGGTGCTAAGCAACTCAGTGAGACCCTGTCTCTAAATAAAATATAAAATAGGGCTGAGGATGTGGCTCAGTGGTTGAGTGCCCCTGAGTTCAATCTCAGGTACCCGCACCTCCTCAAAAAAGAGAACTAACTACGTAGACAATGAGAACTCCAGTAAAAGTAACTCATGTATTTTTCTCCCTCTTGATTAGTTTTCTAAGAGTCTCTAAGCAAGTAAAAATGGCCAAATTTTAGTCACATTTTAAATCTCACTAAAAATATCTACAATGATGTTTTTCTTAATATCCAACTTATGTTCCCATATTAATTTTCTTTAAACATTTAATTTTTTCTAAATATTCAAAATTTCTTTATGTTTTCATGCCTGGCTCACTTATGTGACCTTAAACTAAGTACCAATGATATTTACATGTACTGCATCCCCAACCCCAACGTGTCATGCTTCACATTTTGTAGTTTAGAAAAGTTTACTAATGAATTACACATGTGTGAGTATTTATCTGTATGGCAAAAGATATTATACTACAGAGCACTAGTAATAAAAACTGAATGACACCAACATAAAAATAGACATATAGACCAATAGTACAGAATAGAAAACACAGAAACAAACTCATATATCTACAGTTAGCTGATCCTTGATAGATGGATTATAAACATACATTAAATAAATGGTGCTGGAACAACTCATTATCCATATTTAGAAAAAGGAAACTAGACCCTTTTCTCTCACTCTGAACAAAAATCAACTCAAAATGGATCAAAACCCTAGAGAATAGGCCAGAAACTATGCAACTCCTGGTAGAAAACTGAGGGTAAACACTCCAGCATTTAGGTACAGGTAATGACTTTCTCAATAGAAAAGAACTCAGGAAATAATGAGTTAATAAATGGGACAGCTTCCAATTTAAAAACTTCTGCACAGAAAAGGGAACAATTAGGAATGTGAAGAAAGAACCCAAAGAATGGGAGAAAATCCTTGCTAGTTACACTTCTGACAAGGGATTAATATCTAGAATATATAAAGATCTCCAAAACTTTACAAATAGAAATTAAATAACCTAAGTAGTAAATGGGCAAAGGAATTAAACAGATATTTCTCAAAGAACAAATACAAATGGACAAAAAATTACATTAAAAAATGTTCAGCATATTTAGCAATTAGGTAAATGCAAATCAAAACTCCACCAAAATTTCATCTCACACTAGCCAGAAAGACCGTTATCAAGAATATAAATAGTAATAAATGCTGGCAAAGATATAAAGAAGAAGCAACCCCTTTTTATTAATTTTTATTTGTTTTAATTAGTTATACATGACATTAGAATGCATTGATATACTTTGATATATCATATATAGATGGGATAAAATTTCTCATTTTTAAGTGTATATGTTACAGTATCATATTGGTCATGTAGTATCATATATACATAAAGTAATGATGTCTGTTTTATACTACTATCATTCCTATCCCCACATACCCTCCCCTACCCTCCAATCACTTCCCTCTACCTAATTTATGGTAACACTATTCTTCTCTAGTGCCCCCTGCCTGATTGTGAATTATGATCCACATATTGGAGAAAACATTTGGCCTTTGATTTTTGGGGATTGGCTTATTTTGCTTAGCATGATATTCTCAAACTCCATCCATTTACTGGCGAATGCCATAATTTCACTCTTCTTTAAACCCGAGTAATATTCCATTGAGCATAACTATCACATTTTTTTATCCATTCATCTATTGAGGGACACCTAGTTTGGTTCATAGTTTAGCTCTTGTGAATTTAGCTGCTATAAATATTGATGTGGCTGCATTACTGTAGTATGCTGATTTTAAGTCTGTTGGGTATAAGGCAAGGAGTGGGATAGCTGGGTCAAATGGTAGTTCTATTCCAAGATTTCTGAAGAATCTCCATACTGCTTTCCATAGTGGTTGCACCAATTTGCAGTCCCACCAGCTATGTATGAGTGTACCTTTTCCACCCATCCTCACCAACATTTGTTGTTTCCTGTATTCTTAATGATTGCCATTCTGACAGGAGTGAGATGAAATCATAGTGTAGTTTTGATTTGCATTTCTCTAATTGCTAGAGATGTTGAAAGCTTTTTCATATATTTGTTGATCGATTGTATTTCTTCTTCTGTGAGGTGTTTGTTTAGTTCTGTGGGCCATTTATTGATTAGCTTATTTTTTTGTTGTTAAGTTTTTTGAGTTCTTTATATATCCTAGAGATAAAAGCTTTATCACAGGTGCATGTGGTAAAGATTGTCTCCCAGTCCGTAGGCTCTCTCTTCACATTATTGTTTCCTTTGCTGAGAAGAAGCTTTTTAATTTGAATCCAGCCCGTTTATTGATTCTTGGTTTTCTTTTGTGCTTTAAGAGTCTTATTAAGGAAGTCAGATCCTGGGCTGACATGGTGAAGATTTGGGCCTATTTTTTCTTCTATTAGGCACAGGGTCTCTTTACTAGTGACTGAGTCTTTGATACACTTTGAGTTGAATTTTGTGCAGGGTAAGAAATAGAGATTTAGTTTCATTTTGCTACATATGGATTTCCAGTTTTGCCAGCATGATTTGTTGAATAGGCTATATTTTCTCCAGCGAATGTTTTTGATGCCTTTGTCTAGCACAACATAACCATATTTATGTGGGTCTATCTCTGTGTCCTCTATTCTGTACCATTGGTCCACAAGTCTATGTTGGTGCTAATACCATTCTGTTTTAGTTACAATAGCTCTGAGTGTAGTTTAAGGTCTGGTATTGTGATGCCTCCTGCTTCACTTTTCTTGCTAAGGATTGCTTTAGCTATTATGGGTCTCTTATTTTTCCAAATAAATTTTATAATTTTTATTTCTATGAAGAATGTCATTGGGATTTTAATAGGAATTTCATTAAATCTATATAATGCTTTTGGTAGTATGGCCATTTTGACAATATTAACCATGCCTATCCAGGAGCCTGGGAGATCATTCAATACTCTGAAGTATTTTTTTCAATTCCTTTCTTTAGTGTTTTGTAGTTTTCATTATAGAGGTATTTCATCTCTTTTTTTAGATTGATTCCAAGGTATTTTTTGAGGCTATTGTGAATGGAGTAGTTTTCCTAATTTCTCTTTCAATGGATTCATTGCTGATATATAAGAATGTGTTTGATTTGTGAGTGTTGATTTTATATCCTGCCACTTTGCTGAATTCTTTTGTTAGTTCTAGAAGTTTCCTGGTGGAATTTTTTTTTCTTTTTGGCCTTCTAGATATAGAATCATATCATCAGCAAATAGTGATAATTTGAGTTCTTCTTTACCTTTTTGAATCCCTTCAATTTCTTTCTTTTGACTAATTGTTCTGGCTAGAGTTTCCAGGATGATGTTGAATAGAAATGGTGAAAGAGTACATCCTTGTTTTGTTCCAGTTTTTAGAGGGAATGCTCTCAATTTTTCTCCATTTAGAATGATGCTGAAAATGGGTTTAACATATATAGCTTTTAAAATATTGAGGTATGTTCACACTATCCCTAGTTTTTCTGGTGTTTTGAAAATGAAGGAGTGCTGTATTTTATCAAATGGTTTTTCTGCATCTATTGAGATGATCATATGATTCTTGATTTAAAGAATATTAATATGATGAATTATGTTTATTGATTTCTGTATATTGAGACAACACTGCATCCCTGGGATAAAACCAACTTGATCATGGTGCACTGTCATTTTAATATGTTTTTGTATGTGATTTGCCAGAATTTTATTTATAATTTTTGCATCTATGTTCATCAAGGATATTGGGAAAGTTTTCTTTCCTTGCTGTGTCTTTGTCTGGTTTTGATCCTAGCCTCATGATATGAGTTTGGAAGTGTTCCCTTCTTTTCTATTTCATGGAATACTTTAAGGAGTATTGGTGTTAATACTTCTTTGAGAGTCTTGTAGAACACAACTGAGTATCCATCTGGTCCTGAGCTTTTCTTGGTTGGTAGGCTTTTGATGATGTTTACTATTTTATTAATTGAAATTGATCTGTTTAAATCATTTATGACCTCCTTATTCAGTTTGGGTAGGTCATATGTCTCTAGAAACTTATCAATGTCTTCAATATTTTTACTTAATTGTAATATAAATGTTCAAAGTAGTTTCTAATTATCTTCTGTATTTCAGACATGTCCATTGTGATATTTTCTTCTTCATCTTGTATTTTAGTAATTTGAGTTTTTTCTCTTTTTCTCTTGATTAGCATAGCCAGGGATTTATATATTTTATTTATTTTTTCAAAGGACTAACTTTTTATTTTTTCATTTTTTTGTTTGTTTGTTTTGATTTCATTGATTTCAGCTCTCGTTTCGATTATTTCCTGTCTTCTACTGCTTTTGGTGTTGATTTTTTTTTCTTTTTCTAGGGCTTTGAGATGTAGTGTTAGGTCATTTATTTGTTGACTATTTATTCGTTTAATGAATGCATTCAATGCAATAAACTTTCCTCTTAGTATTGCCTTCATAGTGTCCCAGAGATTTTGATATGTTGTATCAGTGTTCTCATTTACCTCTAAGAATGTCTTTTATTAGATCCTTGATTTCTTCTACTATACATTCATCATTCAATAGTGTATTATTTAGTCTCCATTTGTTACAGTAGCTTCTATTTTTTTATTTTATTGTTGATTTCTAAATTCATTTTATTGTGGTCTGATAGAATGCTGGGTATTATTTCTGTTTTTTTTTTGTATTAACTAAGAGTTGTTCTGTGGAATAAGAAATTTTAGAGAAGGAGCCATTTGATGCTGAAAAGAAAGTATATTTGCTGGTTCATGGATGAAATATTCTATATATGTCTGTTAAGTCTAGTTTCTTGATTGGATTATTTAGTTCTATAGTATCCTTATTTAGTTTTTCTTTGGAAGATCTGTCGGATAGTGAGAGGCATGTGTTAAAGTCACCCAGTATTATTTTATTGTGGTCTATTTGGTTATTGAAATTGAGAAGGGTTTGTTTGATGTACATAGATGCTCCAATGTTTGGGGCATAAATATTTATAATTGTTATATCCTATTTATATACATTTCCCTTATGAAGTATGAAATATTCTTCTTTGTCTCTTCTGATTACCTTTGGTTTGAAGTCTACTCTATCTGAGATGAGAATAGAAACCCCTGCTTGTTTATGTAGTCCATATGAGTGATAATTTTTTTCCCGTCCTTTCATCTTCAGCCTGTGGATGTTTTTGCCCATGAGGTGAGTCTCTTGAAAACAGTACATTGTTGGGTCTTGCTTTTTAATTCAATCTTCCAATCTATGTCTTTTGATTGATGAGTTTAGGCCATTAATATTAAAGGTCATTATTTAGATATGATTTGTATTCTTTTGTCATTTTGATTTCTTTCTGGTTTTTGATTTGTCTTAGTTTCTCATTTGGTTGAATATCTCTTTAGTGTAAATCCTCCCTTTGCTGGTTTTCACTTTTTTTTTCACTTCATCCTCATGGAAAATTTTGTTGAGAATGCTCTGTATTGTAGGCTTTCTAGTTGTGAATACTTTTAATTTTTGTTTATCATAGAAGGTTTTAATTTCATCTACAAATCTGAAACTTAATTTTGCTGGATATAAAATTATTGATTGGCATCCATTTTCTTTTAGAGCTTGAAATATTTTATTCTAGGATATCCTAGCTTTGAGGGTCTGGGTTAAGAAATCAGTTGAAATCCAAATTGGTTTCCCCCTTATATGTAATTTGAGTTTTTTCTCTCACAGCCTTTAAGATTTTAGCTTTATTATCTGTTAGTCATTCTCATTGTAATGTATCTTGGTGTGGGTCTGCTGTAATTTCATACATTTGGGGTCCTGTATGCCTTCTGTATTTGATTTTCCTTTCCATTCTTTAGGTTTGGAAATTTTTTTGCTATTATATTATTAAAAAGATGTGTATTCCTTTTGTTTGTATCACTGCTCCTTCATATATTCTGATAGTGCTTAAATTTGGTCTTTTTATGTTATCCCATCATTCTTGGACACTTTATTCCTGGTTTCTTACCATCTTTTCTGCGTGGCCAACCTTACCTTCAAGATTATATATTTTGACTTCATTGTCTGAGGTTCTCTCATCCAAGTGGTCTGATCTGTTGGTGATGCTTTCTATTGAATTTATTATTTGGTTTACTGATTTTTTCATTTTTAGGATTCCTACTTGTTTTTGTTTTTCCCCATGATCTCTAACTCTTTATCGAAGTTGTCTTTCACTTCCGGTATTATTTTTTATTTCACTCCTTATACTATCCTTTACTTCACATATCAATGTAACTATGTACAATCTGAACTCCTTCTTGGACATATATTCTACTGTGTTATCAGTGGCTTCTGCTATTGGTTTGTTTGAGGGCACTCTATCCCCTCATTTTTTTCAGGTTGTTAGTGTGTTTTCCCATCTAGAAGTATGGATCTAAGGAAGGATAAATTCTGTCCTGTAGATGTATAGTGTCCCTGAAGGTTTCCAGTGCTTTGCCTTTATTGTGAGACCAATATCAACAACACCCAGCCTACACAATATAAAGCCAAATATATATATATATATATATATATATATATATATATATATATATNATATATATATATATATATATATATATATATATACACACACACACACACACACATATATATACAACATATATATTACATATGTATTATATATAACATATACATTATATTATATACAGTTGTAATATAATATATAGCCTAATTGCTCCTATTAAGGCATCTACTGCTTCCTCATATTAATTAAAATGATGAGTTCAATAACTATCTATAGTACAAACAGAACATTCATTAAAACAGTTTACAATTTTAAATGGTGGATGAGAGAACAGAGGGAGTAGTATGTGATATTCGCGAGGAAGGAAGAGAGAAGCTAGAAGTAAAAATTCACAGGAAGAGTGAAAGAGGAGCCTACAGAGACTGATTGGAGAAAAGTTGGAAAGAAAATCTAAGAAAATAGACAAGAGAGAGGAAGAATATGAACAAAGATAAAACATTAAAAACATAAGAATACAACAAAAATGCAAAACATCAATCCTATCATTGTCTTCCACACATTGATGCATGAAGAACATCCTGTTCCAAATATGGTAGAGATATTAGCGAATTGAAAAATAAAATAAAATTAATCTTGCTGGAAAGTTGAACTGTCTCTGTCAGTGTTCAACAGTTTCTTTGCCCTGTCTCTGATATTTTTTGGGATCAAAAAACCCAGATCAGCCCTCACAAACCCAGTCTCTATCCTACCAATCTGGGCTTCGGATACCTCAGGCTCATCCTCACTGAAGCCCAAAGATCTCAATGCTGTTTCTGATGTAGAGAAACAACTAGGGATACACTCATGCAAAGCAGCAACCCCAAGATGCAGCAGCAATACAAGGGCCACCAGCATTCTCAGTAGGAAGACCCCAGGCTCCTCCAAACCCGCAGGCATCCCTACACTGGACCTGCAGGTCCTGGCTTGAGTCCCCAGACAGAGGCTTTTGTGGTGGTAAACCTACCAGTACCTGGGTCCCAGGACCTGGCCGGTGTCCCAGAATGGGTGCAACCAAACCTGGAGTCTCCCCAAAGCAGCCCTTTAGGCCATGGTAGCAATGGCAGTGGAAGTGGTTGTTGGCAGCAGGTAGTGGATTTGCAGCAGTGGCAGCTGTGGAGGCAGCATCACCAGGTGATCTCCAGGGGTCCAAAGCAGTGAGGGCTTCAATTGCATCAAGGGCAACTGGTTTCTTCTGTGGCAGCAGCATCCAGAAGGAAGATCTCCAGGAGACCTAAGGCTGACAGATGCAGAATCAGATGCAGCAGCAATGATGGTAGTGGTGGCAGTTGATTCATAGGAGATTTTCAGTTCAGCTGCTGAGACTACGGAAATAGGGGCAGAAGTAGTGTCAGAGGTAACTGAGGGAACTGAGACCATGCCCAGAGAAGAGACCTCCAGGCATGGCAGCATTGACTGTAAAAGACAGATGTACATTTTTATACTGTTGGTGGGACTATAATCAGTACAGCCACTAGGGAAATCAAGCGTAAGGCTCCTTCCGAGATTAGACATGGAACTACCCATAACCCAGCTTTATCACTCCACAGTATTTATCCTGAAGAATTCTGGTCATCTTACTATAATGATACATGCACATCTATACTTATAGCAGCAAAATTTACAGTAGCCAAGCTATTCAACTAGCCTAGGTGTCCATCAATGGGTGAATGGATAAAGAAAATATGGTACATATACACAATGGAGTAAAAATTCAGCCATAAAGAAAAAAAAATGACATTATGACAATGCAGAAAAATGGATGGAACTAGAAACCACCATATTAAGCAAAATTAGTTCAACTTAGAAGATTAAGTGTTGCATGTTTTTTTTTATATGCAGAAGCTAGAGGGAAAAAAGGAAACAAAGGTTAGGGTGGATCTCTTAAAATACAAAGGGAAATCAGTAGAGGAAGAAAACCAAGGGTTAGGAAATGAGGAGGAAGGGGATAATGCTAGGAAGTGATATCAAATTATATTTTTGTACTGTGTGCATGTCTGAAAATGCAACAACAAATCCTATTAATATGTACTAATAAAATGCATCAATAAAAACACAGAAAAAAATAGGGACTAGAATAGTTAAGGTGATATTAATGGAACAGTGGACAATAGAAATGTGATAAGTACTTTGCAAAATAGGTTCAGGATGAGTAGGCAAAGGAGGCTGTCCAGGAATGTAACACAAAAAGAAGTGAGTCTAACTTAGTGGTGAGTGAGAAATATATTGATTTATTGACTTCCTTGTATATTCAAACTAAAAATTGGAATTTATGAGTCATTGGCAGTTTTAGAACCCGGAAGAAGGAAATGAATTATAGCAGGAAGAGAATTCTTGAGTTTTGAAAAAAAATGACCAATAATCCTTTTATTGTAGAAATTTGAAGACAGTGTCTGACCATTTTTGGAGAAAAGTGAGATACAAGTTTGAATTCACAAGGTGAGGACTGAGAGATATTAATGTACTTTGTTGAGAAACATATTTTAGTTCCCTTTTAGCCAGTCTGTGCCTTTGAAGCACTGGATTTTCAAAATAATTCCACATTATGCTAGATAACATTTAATATGCAACTAATAAGGTATGTGATGCTATTTATGATAAACATAACCCAGATTTTAGGAAATTCATTATCAATTACTCTACTTATTTCCAAACTAATCACTTTATGAATGCAAGCTATTTTCTCTGGAGTAGGTGGGTTAACTCTCTTGCAACCATTTGTATAGAATGTGGACAGGTTGTCTAGAAATTTAGGAAAGAATTATTTGAAGAAGAGTCTTAATAAAAAATTTGGATTAGTGTTTTGAGAGTGATGAGAGCAGAAGAGTGAAATGATATAAATTAAAAGTCCATTTGGGCTTTTATGTAAGAAATAATTAAGCACACATGGACAATGAGAATCAATTGAGTCTGGAAGTAGCTCAAGTAAAAATTGTTGGTAACTCCTCCAGAATGGCAGCCTTATGGTGGTAAAAAATGGTATAGTTTATAAATTATCTTTAAGTGAAATTCTATACTCATATACATATATTTTCAGCTGAATAATTTTGAATTCATACATTATAATTCATTAAATTCATGCATACATTATTCTTTTATAATTATTATGGTTGGATAGAAATCAGTTAACTCATGCATATTTATTAAAATCATATAGTAATTTTAGGAGGTATTTTTTTTAGCTTGTAATATAGTGTCATGTTTATTACTTCTTTGTAAGTTGTCCTTCTTTATTTATTAAATGCCCGTGAGACCTTTGGTTTGGTTTTCAGCCCACATACTTTTCTAAATGGCATTATCTTTGCTGAAGATCTCATTAAGATCAATAAATTAAATAGCTAACCAAGTACCTATATATTCTAAAATCTATGTACTTTGCTAATTTTTCTTTCTAAATACACTGTGCTTATTTCTGAATATCTATTGGTGTTTTGCCTTTTATGTTGGCCATATCTTTTGCTACCTTTGACACAGTTTCTCCCACCATACTTTGTGACCCTGGAAGCTGAACTGCATGTATTCAGTGACTTTGGACTCTTTTATTCCCTGACTTACTGATGCATTAGGCCAATTGGAACACTGTTTGAGGAAGACAGGATAGAGAGATCAGAGTATCTTTTTCTGCAGACATGTCAGGATATTTATTCTACTACTGTGAACGAGTTTCTAAATAGCTGAGTTCATTAAGTTCACAGATTCAGTTAGGTAGCCTTACTCTTGGGACTTCAATTGACTGTCAGTAAGGTCTCCTTCTCCTGCATTGTGTGTCCAGAAGATGGGAATGGCTGCCTTAGCTTCCTGATCCCTGAATATTTTACCTTTCCTTGTTAGTCCTATTGGTCTTCTCCACAACCTTATCAATAATGACTTAATTAAATATTGTCAAATGCTTCTTAGAATAGCTGCCAGTGAAATTTTTCTACAAAGGGGCCAACAGTAAATGTTTTAGCATTTGTAAGCAATGAGAAAAAATTGAGTATATTATAGATATACATCTGTGAAGTGATAAACATTTATACTTGATATCATGAGAGTAAAACAAGGAAGTACTTTTTAACAATAAATATCTAAATATATATTCTTGTAATAAATAAATATTAATGAAAGAATGTGATTGGAGGGAGGCAATGAAATACAACATATAGCATAATTGAATTCTAAACTTCATATTTTCTAATATCAAATAGAATGGAAATGTTCACCTATAAATTTTTCATCTATAAAAATCACTTTTAGCCTATTATCTATTAAAGTAGGTGACTTGGCCTAATTTAGCCCGTAGGCCAAAATTTGAAATTGCTAATTTATCTAAGCAAATCATATAATTAATATAGTAATTATACTTCATTAATTATAAAATAATTTTGTAATTGATATATAAAATAGCTAAAGTAATTAAGTCAAATTAACTAATATTTACGTATATAATAAAAAATTTAAAGTGGTATATAAAATGACTAAATATGTAATTAGTAAAACTGATAACATATAACTTTTACCAATTTAAATGCTAATTAAAAATTAATAAATAAGTAACTGTAAATATAATTAATAAATATATTATAAAACTATGTTTTCTATATAACTAAAAGAAATTACATATTATTAGTTATCCTAGTCATACAATTAACTTAGTTATATTAGTTTTTGCTACCAATTTGCATATTTGTTGATTACCTCTTATGCACTAGGTTTTGAGAATATAGCATTAAAAATCACACAGTTCTTGCTCTTGTGTTCATCACTAATTGCAATATGATGTAAATGCCTTGAAACTACAGTAAACATAAGAGCCTGATTAGAATCTTCAACAATCTAGTAAGAAGAGAACACTTTCTGGATGAAATGAACCTTACTCAATGTCTAACTATCAAGTTTATTTTTGCACTATAACCTTTTTTAAGTACAATGATTGAGCCCAAGGTCACTTCTTTCCCACTGATCTATGTCCCCAGCCCTAATAACTTTTTAACAATGTTTTCTTCATCATATTTTAAAAATGTATAGCCTTTTTACATATCTTATTGTTGTCTGAAATATTATGTCATTATCCAGTGCACTTATATTATTCCTTAAAAACCATTACAAAATTCTACTGCATTATCAAATGTTTCTATTGAGGTCTTCTTTAAATTCTAGCTTCTATTATGATGTGTTCTTATTTATGAATTTAAGTTTTATTTATAACATATCAATATGAATGTTATTTCTGTATTGACAAAGCTTGGCATAGTTTCTGTCATTAAATACAAGTGATACTAGTGTAATTCTCACAACTAAAAATGGTTATATTTTGAGTAAGAGTCAAGTCAGTTAAAGTGTCAAGTATGTTATCCTGTTAAGCAAGTTCTAGTTGTTGTTGTTGTTGTTCTTGTTGGAACCCGGGGTCATTTAACCACTAAGCTTCTAAGACATCCACAATTCTTTCTATATTTTATTTTGAGACAGAGTCAAGTTCTCCTTTTATACCCATAAATCCATGAAATATCTGTGACAGACAGCCTCAATGGAGAGCTACTGCAGAAGTCTTGGTCAGTACCAATAATCAGGTGGGAATAAAGGTCTAGTATGTAACTCCATTGTTAAGCAGAATCCAACAGCATTATTACAATGTGTAGGCTGAAATTAAAAGGAAGAATCAATAATTAATTTAATACAGTAATTAAAAAGAAAAAAACACTAGAAGGGCCTGAGAGACAGAAGTATTGCAAGAAGATAATAAGGTATTTTTTGGTATCTGTCAATCTGAAAATGATCATGAGTGTAGTATGTATTGGTGAGGTGGAAATGTGGTCATTTGGACATCAGATGGTAAATAGAATAAATTATGTTAGAACTCATTATTTTTCTCTAACATATCAATGAGAACTATCAATGAGAATTTTAAAAAGAAGTTGGATATTCTGTTAATTTTGATATTTTTAAGAATGAGTGTTAGAATAAATATGGGAGAGAGAAAGCATATTCCAATGATATTGGTATAGTTAGACTCCATAACTTATTTAGTCAACACTAAATATTATTGTAGAGACAATGAAATTTAAATTTAAACAGGTTAATTTTTTTTCAAAGATGGTTGATGCCTGAGTAAAACAAAAGACTCTGACTTGAAAGTGTATTTTTCATTCTGCCATACTTCCCATGGGCTTCTTTAACTTTAAGATGAAGAGTTGTATCAGATACTCTAAGGACATTTAAAAAATATTCTGAAATTTTAGGTAATAAAAACCCTCATTTATACCAACTGTTCTTACTATGTGTCCAGCAATGTGTATAAGGATTTTATATGTCAATTCTTATTTATTCCTGGCAACACTGCAATAAGATAACTGGCATTATTGTTTCCATTTAAAATTTGCCAAAACTGAGGCACAGAAATAAATGGTTCAATCAAGTTCACATAGGTAGAAGTAAGCAGAGAGGGTCCAGCTAGATTTCATGCTCTAAAACTGTAGAGCTGTATTGTCTTCAAGTTTGTAAACAATCATTGAATAATTATCTTAATTCTTCATTTTGCAAATGCATGAATACAATAGGGAACACATCTTGAAAGAGAACATTATTAGGACCTTGGACAGTAGAAAAAATACCAGAGTGAGAAAGTATGAAATATAAAAGACTATAAAAGGCATATTATCTTATAGAAGTGCAGAAGTTGGCTAACAATGGAAGGTGCTTGTGAATATACTACCCTGCTTTCAAATTATTCTTATTATACATTGACAAAGTAAAACTTTATTTTTGGTATAGTATTTTCTACGTTTATTTTATTCATTGATATTCTGAAATCTCTTAATATTTATTGTATCCTTATACAAAAATTCCTAAACTTTTTATGTATAGAATAATTAAAGAGGTTCAGACTGTTGCAATAACATAAATACTTTTGTGAAGCTAGAAGATAAATTGTCTACATTTTTTTTCTTTTTTTATGTATTAGTGAGGATTGCACCTAGTGGAATTCTACCACTGAGCTACATTGCCAGCCCTTTTTTTTAATATTTATTTTTCAGTTTTCCGCGGACACAAATCTTTATTTTATTTTTATGTGGTGCTGAGGATGGAACCCAGTGTCCCGTGCATGCCAGGCAAGCGCGTTACTGCTTGAGCCACATCCCCAGCCCATTGCCAGTCTTTATTTTATTTTATTTTTTTCATAGAGATTCACTCTAAATTGCCCAGCCTAATCTTGAATTTATAATCCTCCTGTTTCATTCTCTCAAACTGGTCAGATTAAAGGCATAGGTCAGCCTGCCTTGCCAAATCTATGTAATTTTACAATTAATGCATTATATCAAGTACATTGTTTAATGAGTAATAATATTTTCATTATGAACAATTATATCTGTATAAGAATTAACTATAAATAAGCAAAGTTTCAAAAAGATGTTTCATTGTCACCATGATTCAGATAAAGATTTTTTATGAAAATATGTATATATATTTAGTAATGTAGTTTACCACACTCAATAATTTATCACAGTGTACCACAGTTAGATGACTTTTTATAATTTTCACAACTGAGGTATAAAACATAAGTAAAGTGAGGAATGGAAAGCAATAGCAGGAAATGATGACTAAAAAAAGTCACTCTAATATTGAAAAGAATTCCTTACATTTTCCTCCTTGCATTATAAATACTAGTTAAACCTTACTTGTTTATATTTCCCATGACTATTTCTGATTTTATATAGAGAACAAATGACCTTGGTATCATTGAAGCCTAAGTATGTGTAATATAGTTGAGAGTATATATATATATATACTGAGAGTATAAAGTATTGTGTAGTAATGTTTAGAAAATAAGTGTAGTATGATTTAATTCTCTATATGTTAAAAGATTTGGTTCATTAGATAGAAGGAGATATTTAGTCATTTGAGTCTATAATGTTTTTTTTCTTTAACCCAGTGTGTTGTACATCCTACATAGAATTCAAAACTTGGGACTGAAAGGCAACATTAAATATGGAAAAAGTTAATAGAGTTAAATTCAGTATATACCAATTTCCTGAAATATTATGGATTGAGCACCAATTTTTATATAATGTCTTGTATGAGGAACATAAGAACAGTGTATACCCTATATTCTAAGATTTGCTAGTGGACAAAAAAGCAGAGATTTGAAAGGTAAATGGATTGATGCATCAAATGAAGCACACACAACTTTATTGGAAAGAAGATCAGGAATTCACATTTTCTGAGGATGAAGACATTGTTTTTTTTTTTTTTTTTTCTGCTGTTGTATAACAACATATAACAAATTCAGCAGCTTAAATCAGTATCAGTTTATTACATCACAACTCAGTGATTTTTGCTAGTGTCTCTGTTTATGGTTTCCAAAGTCCAGGATCAAGATAAAGCCTAGATGGGCTTTTATTTTCAAACCATTGGGAGGTATTCACTTCCAAGATCATTCTAGTTGTGAGCAGATTTTTGTTTTCTTTTAATGAAGATTGTTTTAAATGTGTTTATTATTTCCTTGCTGGTTATCAATAAGGGCCTCTCTCAGCTCCTAGCTGGTATTTTCAGTGTGTGTCCACATTCAATTACATGTGTTTCCTTCCATTCTTAAATCTAGAAACAGTGAGGAGAATCCCTTTCTTGCGGAATCTGGGAATATTTTCTTTTTGTTGCAGGATTCTGTCAAACACTTGGACTGATGGAAGACTCTTCTACTGATATATTTGTTGATACAAGTTAGGAAGACAGACTTTCTATAGTTAAATCTATGGAAAAGCATTTTGGACTGAGGAAAAATAACATGATATTAACTAGATCAGAGAATAGAAAAGGTATGCTTGAAAATAATAGAACTGCCTCTTAAAATGGAATAAATGTACGCTTCATGACAAGAAACTGGACTATGAGATGAAATATAAATAGTCATGTTTTCAAATGCTTCTGTCAGCTTCCAAAAATTATTCACTAGTTGGCTAAAAAAAAAAATAGGTCAGTATTTCAGTATTTGCAGATGGTGTTTTCACCTGCAGTAAACAACTGAAATAATGCATTCCCTTTAGCTGGCTGGATTAGTATTTATACTTTTTTCCTGAGTTAAACCCTACCTAAGTTTAGATGTTAGCAAATATGCAACAACATGCCCTTAATAAAAATCCAGAAGGAAAGCAGACTTACATGCTTTACTTGTTATATCTAGAATCATAAAGCTCAAACACCTTAATCCACTTAATTTATTTATATTCAAAAACAAGAATTTCAAAAACTAATGACTCAAATTTCATTAAGCATGAAATTGTTTCCTTTATTTTAAAGTTCCTTGAATACATCATTTTATTTATATCATGGTTGATATAGAACATGGGTGTAAATTTAAGACAATTGTTTACAAACAGCATTATCAAGAAAAGGTCAGCAAAACCAACACATTGATACAGAAAAGAAAAATCCCTGCATGTGTTAATAAAAAAGAAAAATACCTGCAGGTATTAGTTGCTACTCAAAAAAAACCTCATTTCTGGACAGTGATGTGACATACAAGTTCTTCTGTTTTAGGAGTTCTGAATGAGGTTATGCCCTAAAAGATTGGTTAAAATGACCAGGTAATAAGAGAAAACATCAAGCCAATTAACACCTGTGCAGATGTAACTCTTCAATTTCATTAATGTCAGCCTAAGCAGCCTTTGACAAATGAGTCAGTAGCTCATATACAGTCTGTACAAATTAAGAATTACCTCTACACTATTCTTTCACTCACACTTCCAGATATATATATCGTCTTCTTTTATATATATATATATATATATACAACTCTAACCATGAAACCAGTCCATTTTTGTAAACTTGGAAATTAAGAGATAAAACCTTCCCCAGCACCACATACATAAAAAAGAGATAAAACCTATCTTGATTACTAATATGTATTTCACTTGTGTACATTGCTAAAAACTCTGTGCCAGAATGTAAGATGGTTGAAAACAATCTGGCTGAAAAGAAGAAAGAAATTAGCCATAAGACAGGGTCATTTGGTTGTTGTACTTTTAATTTGAAAAAAAAATACGTAAAAATTTGTCCTAAAACCCAAAGTAATGAGAACAAATTGGGCAAAGTTTCAGTATCAGCTTAATGGGTCTTTGGTCTGTTTTCCTACTCAGCCACCTCCTCATTCCTGACTGCCTGTCTTGGGCTTCTCCTCTTTATCTTTATATAAACACATATAGACACTCACATTCAGAGGCAGTACTAAATTTAACATAAAGCTATCCAATCTCCCAGACTACTAAATTACAAACTCAAATTAACTATGAGACCCAGTAAAGTTTCTGTGTTAATTCAAGGTCTTGAATCATGTTAGAGTCTGTAAACAAGTCAGGATGGCGCCTGGCATTTTGCCAGAGGGAGTGGTTTGTGAAATAACGCCAGCGATCCATTAAGTGTGGAGATTCCTTATTGGTTGACTGCTGTATCTAGTTTATGTTAATTAAGATAAGCTGTGTGGAATGTATATATATCCCTCCTGTCCTACAATAAATGGCTCCCACTCCTGCTGTATCAATGTACACAAGTTGTTCCTCACCCCCTGGTTATTTTGCTGCAGCTGGACTGCGGCAGAATCATAAACTGTACCTCTTTTGGAGATCTCTTATAAATGGAGAGTCCTGTTTTCTTCTTGCATTTTCTTGGTATTTATTCCTCCATTACTTGCTGTAATTGTATTATTCATCTATAATGTCTTCTCTATTCAATGTTAAGGTATCACGTTACTCCTATCATATTTCCAACTGCTGAAAAGCTTCTATATCCTCTTTTAAATGAAAAAAAAAGGAATCATGAGATGAGGATATATAAGCAAGGGAAGATTATTTATTCTGTTTCTTAAATTATTTTTTAAATTTTCTTTGTTGAAATTATATCTAGTATTTTCTATTGTTGTTCAATGGCAAAAATTCCAATTAGAATAATTCCCTACAATCCCACTACAGTAGAAGAATGAGAACTTATTTTTAAACATTTCTATATCTCCAAATAAGAGGCAAATGTTTCATCTAATCCTCTCACAACAGAAAATGTGCATAGTCCAGTAGAGATAGACATTATTTTGGTGGAAAAAAATTCAAACCAGATTTTAAGAAAAGGATTCATTTCTTTCACTTAATATTTCCTTAGACACTCTAGAAAAATATTCAAATTATCTGCTTTAGTTGTTTGAATTCACTGGTTAATTATTCAGCTAATTTCTTATTATTCTTCAAATTTAAAAAATCTTTTAGTAATACAAATCTTTTAAAAATAAATGACACTATTGGTAACAAGGACTTTATAATGAGGAAAATTTTGCTGTGAGATTTAGGTGGAAGAATTCTATAACAGCTTTATGCTTTATTTCAAAACAAGTATCTGGAACCTTTATTTGACTTGAACATAATTAAAAGGGAAGGAATTTCCAGACATGATATGGACATTTGATATAATATTTTCAGTTGCTGTAGTTCCAATTTTGAATCTGTATTTGATGTTCAGTGTTATTTTTCATAATGTCGTCTATTGAACCTGAGTACATGAAAGGTTTCATCTTTTCTCAAAGGACACTTTATAGTAGATTATTCATTCTTTGGGGATTGACTTATAGAAAACAAAGCTAAACTATTTCTGTTTGAATTATGTTTTATAATTCAAGCAAATTAATACTAAAATAATGAAAATAACAACATTCTTTGCAATATGCAAATTTGGTTTAAAACTTTTTGTTAGGCCAATTGCAGCCAAACTTACTTTTGAAGTCTACTTTTATGACTGCCTCTACCACACAATCATATACTGAGTCCTGTTATTGTTGAATATATTTCATTTTCTCCTGTAAACGCATTTTTATGTTTCATGTCATTTCTATTCAACCTCCATTTCAGCTTGTTAATAAATATGTATAATCTATTTTATCACTCCTCAGAAGTGCAAAATCAGAATCACCAAGAACTGTCACAGAGAAACATTTTATATATTTTGAAATATAAATAGGTAATGGAAAAATGCTTCATTCTATTCTAAGAGTAAATGAAGTGCAATTTTAGAAAACTAAAGTTGTGAGCCTTTTCACATAAATAGCAGTATAGGTACTTGCACACTGAAAGAGAAAAGTGAAAGATCTCTCTTTTTCTTTGGAAATCTTCAGCAAAAGGTGAGTATTAGTGGTAAATGTGATAGATTTGCCTGGAGCAAGGAAAGAACAATGCATTACCTGAGCAGATCATTTTGTCAGGCTCACCTACTGCTGACTAAATAAAAACTGCTCTTTTGGCTCATCTCTTTGCCTCGAGATTTCAGGTTATATATTTTATTCTTAAATGAAAAGTGCAGGAGAAAGCCAGGGTGTTATCACTTCATTTTATACATCTTAATTAGAAATAATTGTTCAAAATCCTACTTTATTATTATTATTATTTTTTAATTTTTTATTGTGGGTTGTTCAAAACATTACAAATTTCTTGACATATCATATTCCACACTTTGATTCAAGTGGGTTATGAACTCCCACCTTCACCCCATACACAGATTGCAGAATCACATCAGTTACACATCCATTGATTTACATATTGCCATACTAGTGTCTGTTGTGCTCCGCTGCCTTTCCCATCCTCCTCCCNTGCTGTTGTTTTGCTCTTCTTTTTCAAGGCAAAATCCTACTTTAAATGATACCTGGCACTAATCTCTTAGTCTTTTACTCATAACTCTTTAAAGAAACACATAGAGAACAGAAAAAAGATGAGCAACCTGGCAGCACTGAAAATAAAGACTGAAGTTATACAAATTGCTAAAATGTGGGAGACATTTTCCATAATTCCAAGACCTAGGAAGTTTTATTGGGAGTCACAATTGATGTCTAAACATTGTTTTCTAAAATGGAAAAACTCTCTGAAAAGAAAATTAAAAAAACTATCAATCACCTTTTCTCCATTCCATTATCTAACCAGTTCTTCTCCAATGTACTGCCTCTCAAGACTTCCTGAGCATAATTTTCTTTGCCATTGAAATGAGGACTATTTGACTGTCATTAAACACTCCAATTTAAAGAATGATAAATTAGAAAATGGTGGTTCACTGACATTGGTGGAATACATTTAAGGATGTATGTCCTCAATAATTAAAATTCTAGCTAAGAATAGAGACAGAAAGTGCCTTAAAGTTGATCTAGGTTTGGGGCTGGGGCTGTAGCTCAGTGGTAGAGCACTTACCTCTCAGGTGGGAGGCCATGGGTTTGCTCCTCAGTACCACATAAAAATAAATAAATAAATAAAAATAAATATTTAAATAAATATATTGTGTCCATCTACAGCTGAAAAAATAAGAAAAATAAATGATCTAGGTTCATCATCTAGGCTAGTTCATATTAAATCAATTATTGTGCATCTCTTCAGGGACATTCATGAACATCTAGACAGAGAATAATTTTTTTTTTTTAGAAAACTCTTTTAGCAAGGCATGGTGGCACATATCTTCAATCCAGCTATTCAGGAGACTGAGGAAAGAGGATTTCAAAATTGAGGACATCCTGGGCAATTTAGCCAGAACCTGTCTCAAAATAAAATGGGACTGGCGGGGTAGTTTGAGGACCCCAAACTAAGAAGCAACAGTTTAAAACTGGATGTGTTTGTATGTATCTGTAGTTCCAGCTACTTAGAGGCTGAGGCAGGAGGATCTTTTCAGCCCAAGAGTTCATGGCTAGCCTAGGCAACAAGTGACACCATATCTCAAAAAAATGAATAAAGAAAATTTTAAAAAAGAAAGAATACTGTTTAATTATGATAATATGAATAACAGCAAAATAATGAATTAACATTTGCAAACATAAAGAAAAGTAACTAAACACAAAAACTCGTGATTCTCATTGGCCCAGCTTGGGAATATAGAGCTACCTTTTCCAAGAAGAATATATTCTGCTTGGGTTCAACTATTCCTGTATCAGGATATCTTGTGTCTATATCCTATATCAAAATTTTGGTAACTTAACATTGGTACTTTCAAAAACTTCTCTGCATAGATGGCATGTAAACTTGATGCTTGTCAGCAGTGTCTTGACTGCTATTCTGTACATACAAATCTGTTACAGTACAAAAATAGAAGAGAAAAAGTGCAAGATCCCTTTCTTAGTGTATATCACCTTAATATTTATAGTACTGTCAGGAGCCTTTCATTCCTTTACATAGGTTGAAGACAGAGTAGAGATTCTGCTCCCACCTTTTGCTGAATTTTGGCATCTTAGTTTCCTTGTTATTGAACCTCCACCCCACACTGCATGATATGATATTTTCTATTCCCCAATTATTCCATATAATATTAGATGCTTTGTACATGGTTTAGTATTACATATAAATTCTATTATTCCATATCCTGTCTTATTAATAAATTATTCTTAGTTCTCTCTTTTAAAGAAGAGGTAGCAAAGGCCTAAACTAATCAAATTTTCCAATTTAACAGAGTTAACAACTGATAATACCACAAAACTGTCAATGTGTGATAGATGAAGAAAACCAACATATTAGTCATGAGCTGTGTGAAGTGGATTGTGGTATTTGAAAATTCATAGAGTGTATGAAAAAACATTTTCTAAAGATTGAAAAATTCATATCTAAATAGTTGGTTGTTGTCTCCAAAATAAAATCTTAGTAATATTTCCAGTCAAAATTACAAGGTAATCATTTCAAAAAAAAGGAAACTGAGATTACATCATAGCATAATTAAAACAATGAAGGAAGTTGACACTCTCTGCTTCCACTATCTATGAAGTGAACAGGAAACAGGAAAAAAACTGATAAGATTTTTTTGGAAAAAGTAATATATATAACCTACTACTACAATATAAATGAAGCTATTCTTCCAAGACAACATGAAAAATACCAGCTCAAACTTTACCAAGAATCAAAGAATGGCAGAAACACAGACCCAGGAGATAGATCCATGAAGAACTCACACCAAAAATGATATGACAGAAGAGCAGAAATTGTATCCATAGGTTTCCCAAGATTTATCAAAATTATTGAAAAGATCAAAGAAAATGTCAAAATGGTATTATTACAGGAGCTGTCAATAACCAAAGAGTAAAACAATAAAAATAAAAATAGAGCCATATGGAAGTATCAAAAAATTTAAAAATCCATATTTTGAAAACACTGCAATGAACCCAAAAGATGGTTTTCAGAAAATCAGACACAAAGATTTCAAATGTTCAGAGAAAAAACAGAGGAAAACAAAATTGTTAGAAGAGAGAGTAGATAAAAATACACATAAATTGTCGGAGTAGTTAAAAAAATAGAGCAATATAAACTAATATATATGTAATTCTAGAAAAAATATTTTTTGTAGAAAATTGATCTCTTTAACATAATTCCAGAAATAGGAATGAAATCAGTATCTAACCATGAATTTATGAAATTATATAATTTTAATGATAAACAAGTTTTTGCCATTAAGTAAAAAGATTAAGAACGAAGAGAGAAGACTAGCTTATACAACTTCTCAGTGATATACACTAAAATTAATTGGTTAATTTTCTATAAATTAACCAGGAAAAGAAAGTAAGTTACATGCATTGTTAGTTAATCAATTAACTAATGAAATATTAGAATCAACACTGAAATAACTGAAATAAAAGACACACACACACACACACACACATACAAATAGATATATGAGAAAAAAAAAGAACACAATGCACACTGAAATCAGTAAAAGTACCTGTTGGGTGTTTTAGTGTTCAGCAATGTTTTAGTGTATGTATGTGTATGTCTGTGTAAACACCTGTGTTGCATTATTTAATCTTTACATAATTCTGAGGATGTATATATTATTACTTCCTGAGTATAATGATACAGAAGCATATGTAATTGGGCAACTTACTAATACTTGATATTTACCTACAAATTACCAACCATAATGATGACTCTAATAATTATGTTTTATATAATCTAGCTTCAAGAACCAGTGTTTTATGCAACACAAACTGCCATTATTAATGGGTACAAAGAAAGAAAAAGAAAGAGTTAAAATGACAATAATTTTAAGATCTGCTTAGTAGCATGTGTCCTTCAAATGCAATAGGTTTAAAATAACTCTATACATGGGAGTATCTTTATATGTGACTATACAAAAATTACCAAGCAATGAATAAATAAGTTGTTCATTGATTCTTCAACTTCAACTTATCCTCCCTACCAAAGCCAGAGCACAAATATCAAAAACTTTAAGTAGAGCTGGGTGCCTGTAATCCCAGCTGCTCGGGAGGCTGAGACAGGAGGATCAAGAGTTCAAAGCCACAGAAAAGCAAGGCATTAAGCAACTCAGTGAGATCCTGTATCTAAATATAATACAAAGTAGGGCTGGGGATGTGACTCAGTGGTTGAGTGCCCCTGGGTTCAATCTCCAATACCAAAAAAAAAAAAAAAAATTGGGTTTGGAATGTGACTTAGTGGTCAAGTGCCCCTGAGCTCAATCCCTGGTATCCCCCCCAAAAAAACTTTACATATTAGATTGTAATAATTTATAAATATTTCATTACTCTATTGACCAGCAAAGAGCTTTGAAAGTATTCAAATAAAGAGGAAAATATTAAGGAAATTAATGAAAGAGTATATTCAAAAATTAAAACCTTTTGTTAAATGCCATACATAAAAGATACTTGTAATTTTTAAATAAAATTCCGAGTAAAATAATGAACATTCATACTCATAAAGAATCTTGATAAATTAAAATAAGATTGCTGAGAATTCTAATCTCACTGATTTATCTTGAGAAATAATCAGATTTTAAGGCCATTCATATGCACACACATACCCACACACTCATGTATATCTTTATCTATATGTATGATAATTTTGGAAAGCTCATAATCACAAATGAGGCCAAAGATATTATGACTCTTTTATTGAATGGCATATTGTGCTGTCCTAAAATTTTTCTTTGAAACAATAATAAATGATGTGGTAATATTCATGTTATTTTGGCTAAATGCCAAATGCCTGGTATAAAACTTTATGTAATTTAGTAATATATATATATATATATAATATCATGTGCCCAATATGTACAATTATATTCATAAAAATTACAAATATGTTTGTAGTGGATATATATTTGTATGAATACATATACAAATACATTTATAGTGGATAATTCCATGTGGTACAATTTCTTGTGGAAATTATTCTTTTATACACATATGCATTCATAACAGTGTAACTATGGAAGCTTTAAATGAGATGATACGAACTTTTAGCATAATGTTTTGTTATATGCTCAATAAATTTCCCTTCCTCTCTTGAACGTCATCTTTTATATTATCAATATTTACAAGCAGAAAACACTGACATAGCAAAGGTAGGTAAGGCAACATTCACATTCTTAAGATAGTATTTGACTTTTTATTTACAGACTACTTGAATGCCCAAATGTCTGCAGTTAATTCAGTGATGGTTAGATAATTCATGCTACATAATGTTGCTAAAATACTATAAGATCCTCATAATTAAACTACTAATAAGAAAAATGTTAATTTACTCATAATTTTTAATCTAAGATTGAAAGTTATTTGTACTTACAACTTGATGAAGGATATCTTTATAATTACAATAATTAGATACCCCTCAACAATTTTGCTTGTTTTCTGCGCTCCATGTGTTTACTATGACTCTTTCATGAATATCTAATGACTTAAAGTCTATCTTAAGCTCCATAGCTGTGCAGAGTAAACGGTGTTTGAATAATATGCTTGCTTGCCTCATGCATCTTTCTGCACCAGGTAGAGATGTGCCAGTGAGGGTATGCATTTGACATTAAAGAAGAAGCTAATATACATACATTTCCAATTTGGTTGGTTAATAATATATTTCTTTTAAAATGTTGTAAAATACATTTTTTCACTATTTTTTTTATAATTGTAATGTCTGAAGCATTAAAATTCATATACAAAGCCACATTCAGGCTCAGAAATATTTATAACATTTGATATCACTTTAAAATAAACACAGACAATGCAAAAATGTCATCTCTGAGAAGAAATGTCAGCTTGCTAATATGCCCCACAATTTTGCCATGTTAACAATAAAGAATCTGAAGTCCTGTAGCCTACATACTTCATAAGTACCATTTCATCTTATGCATGACTGGGTTTCTTTGTGCTAATTCTGACAAATCATGTTGAAGAATTTTCCTTCCAGAAAGTACTTGTTTCTGGCTCTTTTAGATATCTTGGTATACAACAAATGAAAGGTAACAGTAAGTTAAATTCCTCTTTAAAGGTGTTATGGACCACCATAAATAACTACATAATATGCTGACACTGGTAAAAATAAAACATGAGTCCAGTTGTTTAAAAAAGTATATAGGAAAATGGTTGCTATTAAATGAACTAATGTAAAATTTGTTTTTCCTTATTGTGTAGTCTTGTTCTAACTCATAAAGCATATAAGTCATAAAAAATGTGATATTTTTCTGAAAAGAAAAAAATAAAATTTAGATTATTTTCATGGATTTAACTATTCACCATTATATTTTGCAATGACCTATTTGAATGCAAATAGAAGCATGAATATGTGGAATCACCAGAATTATACAATTTATATGTAATAGTTTATACATGCATATATATATATACAATAAGATATATATATATATATATATATATATATATATATATATATATATATATATATATATTGCTTTTAAGAAAAGTAGAAGTAGTATGGAAAAAATCCACTATTTTTACTTCACTTCTTTGTATGCACACATCCCACCTATGCTATTACTGTTGCCTTACTGATGAGTAAGGAAAATTGAAAAGAAAACACATGACAGAAAGCCCTATCTTTCTTTGTTCCTTCTATGGAAATTAAGCCATTTTCAGTGTAAGCGGTTGGTTGAACAGGAAGGATATTCTAGTAAGAAAGGATGGATACTATTCCTCATTTGTTTATTTTACATCACAGTTGATCTTCTTCTGTATTCAAAGCAAGTGCTTTTTTCGTAAATCAGTCCCCCAGGAATGCCCTCACTCCCATTACCTAATTGTGAATGTGACTATGAGTATTCACTATGGGTTCTCCAAACTTCTGAACATTGTGGGTTCCCCGGAATAGCACTTTTTAGGATCACTGAGAATGTAATTTTTGAGTATGGCAAAGAATTGAAGACACACATTATGCATCGTTTTTCTGCTCACATTCATGCTCTGTTGTCCTATTGATATTCACGTACAAAATCTTCTGAAATACATGATCTTGTGACTGTACAGATGCTTTCCCATAAAGACTACCCTAAGGACTACACAATCAATGTGACTTTAAATCGGTCTCTCTTTAGAGTTTCTCAGGTGATTAATTTGGCTTCGTTTCCCCTATCCAATGTTCTCATTAAGGGCTTCAAATGTATTATTATTATTTTTTTTAACTTGCCCAAATGTACTACCATGCTTTTAACAAGACTGTGAAGGTTCTTTTCTACTTAGGGAATTACAAATAATCTCACCTTATGTGGACTCATAAGTTTTCTCCTGCTTCTCTAGAAAGTCATTAAACCCAGACCTCAATTCATGGGCCCACATTGGGTGACATCCCTATCACACAGTTTCTCATTCAAACCAGAACTTAGTTTAAATACAGAAATAAATCTATGACAGTATAAAAAAGACAGAAAACCTAGAAACCCTCTCTTGACCTTTTGTTCTAGAATAATCGCCCTGTGTTATCCAGCCACTTAAGTTAGGTAAGTATCTAATGCTTTGATTATAGTAGCTGTAATAAAAACATTGTACTTTGATATCCGTTTTCTCTTTGTGAATTAGCATATGAATTTCCACATATATTGGTTTATTTATTTAGTTCTCAAATTATAATGTGTGTGTTTGTGTGTATGAATTCAAATGAAAGTTAAATTATATTTTGTACATTTTAATTACATTTTTTTAGGTATTTGATAGCAGTATATTTTCTCACAGGACACTTAAACTACTATGTTCTTCTTCTATATTTTATTTATTTGTATGTATATTCATTCATTCATTATTTGAGATTGTATCTCAACATACTACCAAGGCTGGCCTCAAATTCCTGGGCTTAAGAGATTCACCGGCCTCAACCTCTTCCCTTAGCAGAAACTATAGGCCCATATCAGTATGAGTGGCTAGTAGATTTTAAATAATTTATTTTGGTTTTATGGAGTCTTTCTTATGCTTACTTCAGGGTATTTTTATGGCATAGTTTCTTTCTTTTTTGTTTACTGCAGCATTATATATAATAATAGGATTTATTATGACATATTTGTATATGTACATAACACAATTTGGTGTCATATTTCATGTCCCAGGCCCTATTCTTGCCCTCTTCCTGTTTTTTTTTTAACTTTGTTTCCTTCCTATTTTCATGAGATTTCCCCTCCTTTTTTAAAAAAATCTTTTTTTCTCTCCAGCAAATGACTTAATTTTGTTATTTATGGATTACAAAACTCCACTATGTTATTTTCATGTAAACTCATAAAATAAAATAATACCTAGAATAAGATATATTCTATTCTTATATAATTATATCAAAATAGATGCTACTATCTTGTATAGCTAAAAATAACCAATTTTTTTTAAATTTTTTTCCCATTGTGTATGTATAAATTTTCTTTATCCATTTATCTGTTGATGGACACCAGGTCTGTTTCCATATTTGGGCTGCTGTGACTTGCAGTTCTATAAATATGGGTGTGCATGCATTCATGCATTTTTATAATATGGTGTGTTTTTTTTGCCACACCTGTTCCTAGACTAGAAGGAGAACCATGTCTCTATCTTTTGGGGACACTCTATAGAATCTTGTGATCTTTATTTCATGGAATAATTGTTTTGAAAATGTAATTGTTTATTTATAATAAAATGGTGATAATAAAATCTCTGGCAGTATTAAAAAAGAAACGTTGTCTCCTTTTCTAGAAATTTGGAGATCTTTAAGAAGATCCTTTTTTCTTGATATTATTTACTTGGATATCTTTGCTGAATGCTTTCTTTGTTTCTTTTCAGAGTATTTTTTTCTACTTTTTAAATTTGTTCTAATCTGTCATACATGACAGCAGAATGCTCTTCAGTTCATTGCACACAAATGGAGCAAGATTTTTCACTTCTCTGGTTGTACACAAAGTACAGTAACACCATTCATGCAATCATATTGTACCTAGGGTAATGGTGTCCATTTCAGTCCACCATTTTTCTTACCCCCATGCTCCCTACCTTTCCCTCCCTCCCTGTTGACCAATCCAAAGTTCCTCCATTCATCTCATGCCTCACACCATTATGGATTAGCATTGATATATCAGAGAAAACACTTGGCCATTGTGTTTTGGGGATTGACTTAGTTCACTTAGGATGATAATATGCTGGTTTTTGTTATTTTCGATAAATACCAAAGAGTGGTATAGCTGGGTCATTTAGTTACTCTATTCCTAGTGTTTTGTGTAACTTTCATACTGATTTCCATAGTGGCTATACTAATTTACAGTCCCACCAACCATGTGTAAGTGTTCCTTTTTTTCATCCCATCCTGTCAGCATTTATTATTATTTGTATTCTTAATGACTTATGACATATTTCTTTTGTGGAATACATAGATCTTTTGTTTTCAGTCTTTTGGGATATTTTAAAAATAAATTCTTATAGTATTTGTGGAGATAAACTTTGGGGTCCTGTGGAGCTCATTACCTCCTGTTCATGCACTGGTCCCTTAGCAATGTGTTATCTTTGCAAGCTGAGCTGTGCAATAGGGAGCATAAAGTATCTGATATCTAGCAAAAATGGTATTATAACACATTTTCCACTTTGGGGCATTTAATTCAATGGTGGTCTTCTTTTCATGAAAGTAAATTCCGTGCACCTCCACACAACCTGACCTCTGATCCAATAATTACATGTTCTCATTGTTGTATTATCGGTTAGACCCACCTGCCCACCTCCAAACTTCAGTGTATTATGTGAAATGGTACCTGAGTGGAGTCCCTCTCTTGGATCACTGGATACCAGTACTGAGTGCCTACTCTACCAAGATAGACTAAAAAAATTTCCTATAGTTATCATTTAATTTGTATCCTGCATATATTTACATATTATATTTCTATTGCTCTGTTATCCTGTACATTTTATAAATTGTTTTATAATTTACTTATTACCGCATAATTTGCTTTTATTTTTCACTTATAAATGTATGGAATGTCTCCCTTTATGTTTAATTTTTCATTCGTTAATTTAATTTTATTTTGTTTAATCCATGTACAATGATTTGAGTTATTTCTTACATTACTTTGTGTGTTTTATATCTTATTTTTGTCTCTGTTTCTCTTACCATCTGCTTTCATGATTTTTTTGATTCATATGAATTTAATTGTTCTTTGTGCACACATTTTTATTATTTGATAGTGCCCCTGAAATTGGAAATGTGCTTATGGTAAAAGGGGAGCAAACTCTTGATCTCTTGATCATAATCATTTAAAGGATGAAAAATAAGTCTATATGAATTTGCAATAAACAGATTGCAGAATATAAGTACATCTAGAAGAAAAATTTTGTCACCTCTAAAAACAAAAACTAACCAATATAAAATTAACTAATATAAAACATGTGGGCAAAATGTCCTTGGAATTAGATTCCAAAGCATTTTATGTTTTATTCTATTTTATCTTTGTGGTCTTCTAATTGTAAACATTTTCCTTTAAAATTGCCATGGTTATTATTTTTAATAAGATCTATTCAAATAATAACCAAGTATGTGTTGAATTAAATTAAGACTAATAAACCTTACAGCATAGCATATTGTGAGAAGAAACTCTTACAGCATAGCATATTGAGGGAGGAAAATAGCAGAATCATAATTGAGCTTTACTGAAAGTGTTTCATTTTTATTTTAAATTATCATTTTAATAAGCTTTTGACTAAAGGTGTTTTAATCATTTATAAAAATAAATTCATTTTAGATAACTTTAAATGTTTAACTTGTTTGACCAATCATAAATTACCAATGATGCATTCATATATTTACTTCTTTGCATTTTTATAGATATTGAATTAAGGGACTTAGCATACCTCTTAAAATGAAATGTGAAAATTGAAATTTTAAAAAATTTGTAGTTGTTTTTATTTACATTTCTATAATTGCTAGAGATATTCAACATTTTTCCATATATTTGTTGACTGATTGTATATCATCTTCTGAGAAATGTCTGTTCATTTCCTTGGCCCATTTATTGACTGGGTTATTTGTTTTTTTTTTTGCTGTTAAGTTTTTTGAGTCTTTACATATCCTCAGATGAGTGCTAAGATGTGTTGTGGCAAAAAATGGCTCCCATTCTGTAGGCTCTCTCTTTACCTCACTGATTGTTTCTTTTTATGAGAAGAAGCTTTTCAGTTTAAATCCATCCTATTTATTAATTCTTGATTTTAATTCTTGCACCATTGGAGTCTTGCTAAGGAAGTGGGGGCCTAATCTGACATGATGAAGATTTGGTCATACTTTTTCTTCTATTAGGCACAGGCTCTCTGGTCTAATTCCCAGGTCCTTGATCCACTTTGAGCTTAGTTTTGTGCATGGTGAGAGAGAGGAATGTTTCTAGGAATTTATTCATTTCTTCTAAGTTATTTAATTTTTTTCTTGTTAAAATGGAGGAAAACAGTTTTTTTTTCTCTAATCTCATACTCAGCATAAAACACTTCTTCATGGAAGATGTTCTGCACACAACAAGTAACTCCCTAGTGGAGTCAACTAATGGGTCAATCCAATTCCATCTGAAGATAGTATTAAAAAAACAAAAGTTAAGGCTCAGCTCCACAAGATATTCCCCACTTCAGAGGCCAGTTACAAATCTAGGCCATTCATACTTCTGACTGTCTTTACCTCAGGTCTTAATCCCCTTCCTGTTTTCCAATAACTTTCAAGGAGAGTTCATAGAACTCAAGGAATCACTTAGGTTTACAGGTGTATTACAAAGGATATTATAAAAAATATATTCAGATGAACACCACAGAGGACACAAACAGAGTAGAGTTTGGACATAGGGTCATGGAATGTCCAAACCCTCTAGGCACACCACCCTCTGAGCATCTCCACTTGTGCAGTAATCTGAAACATTATCAAGTCTTGTTCAAGTTTATTTCTGTGAAGCATTATTTCCAGCCCTTCTCTTTCCCGGTTCTCAGTGAGTAAGTCTTATAGCTTATCCCTCTTATTCTGTAATTGCTTGGTTTTTGAGGTGAAAGTACCTGGAACTACCTAGGTATACTAGGCAAAGGAATTTCATAAGTATAAATTAAGGAGTTATCCAAGGTACTTATTATAAATAATAAAAGATTATTCTATCATTGAGGAAATTTTAGAGATTTTTGGAAACTTCATAATAGGAAATGGGGGCAAAAACATAATATATTGTATATTCTTTATTGGTTTAAAGTTACTCATAGAATTATCTCATGATCCTTTCCATTTTGTGGGTACAGTTGCAATATGTCCTTTTTCATTTTTGATTTTATTTATTTGATATATTACTCTTTGTTCCTTATTCTGGCTAAAGGTTTGTCAATTTTTTTATCTTTCAAAAATTCAACTTTTAGTTTTGTTGACTTTTTTATCCTCAGTTTAATTACTTTTTTTGCTCTGATATTTATTAACTCTTTATGTCATCAAAGTTGGGCTCTGTTGTTTATTCTTCTTTGTCTTCATCATAAAACATCTTCCACACAGAAGTGTTTTATGCTGAGTATGAGATTAGAGAAAAAAAAATGTTTTCCTCCATTTTAACAAGCAAAAACTTGAATAACTTAGAAGAAATGAATGAATTCCTAGAAACATTCCTATCTCTCACAATGCACAATTTTTTCTTCTATTTCTTTGAAGTACAGTAAAAAAAAAAATAAGGTTATCTACTTGTCTTATTTTGTTTTTCTTGAAGTAGGCATCTATCACTATAAGTTTCCTTCCTAGAATTTTTTTCTGTATCTCATGAGTTTTGGTATGTTTTATTTCCATTTCCTTTTGTTTAGATATAATATGTTTCCCAAAACCTCATATACGAGACAATGCAAAATTTTTAAGATGTGAAATGATTAGATTATTGGAAGTTAAACCTAATCTGGTAATTAGACCACTGATTGATTAACTGGGTGGTAACTGAAGGCAGGTGGGGTGTAACTGAATGAAGTAGTTATTGGGAGCATGACTTTGGAGATGTATTTTGTCCTTTTTGAGAAGATGTCTCCCTACCCCACCTCCTTTCTGGTTGTCAGATTCTGAGCTGCTTTTCTCTGCCCCCTTCTGCCATAATGTTCTACTTCATGTTGGGACAAGAGCTATGAAGTCTGCTGACCATGGGTTAACTATCTGAAACCATGAACCAAAATAAACTTTTCTTTCTCTAAATTGCTCTGTTGGTCACATCATCATAAAGCTGGCTAAGCACCACTTTTGCTTGTTCCAAGATATATATTTTTAATTGATATTTTGATTTATTTTATGTGGCAATAAATTTTGGTAGATCCATTCTAGAAAACAGCATGGAAGTTTCTTGAAAAAAAAATTGAAAATAGAACTACCACATGATCTTGGTTATATGATTAGGTTTTATACTTAGGAAGGAAAATTAAAGAAATATATATACATATATATCATTATATATTTGTGCATATATATGTATATATGTTTATATATAAATAAGTGTTTATTATATATATGCTTGTATTGTATACACACATATAATAAATTTATTTGGCATTATAAAAACAAAATCCTAGGAGCTGGGGTTGTGGCTCAGCAGTAGAGTACACACCTAGCATGTGGGAGGCCCTGGGTTGGATCCTCAGCACCTCATAAAAATAAATAAATAAAATAAAGGTATTGTGTTCAACTACAACTTAATAATAATAATAATAATAATAATAATAATAATAATAAAAGAAATCTTATAATTTATGATAATAAGAATGAAGCTGGAGGATATTATTCCAAATAAAATAAACCAGGTACCAAGATACAGTGATGCATGCTCTCTCTTGCAAGTGAAATATCAAACATAGTTGAACTCATGGTAAGAGAAAGGAGAATGGTTGTTCCCAAGGCTGGGTTGTGGAGAAAAGGAATTGGTTCAAGGGTACAGTTATAAGATAATTAAGTACTTGAGATTTAATATGTAGCATAGTGACTACAGGCAAACCTTGACCTTAGACCCAATGATACTTTTCTTCATTCCAGTAAATTCTTATTTTTTTATATTCATCCTGAATGCCATTATTAATTCTAACTTCTGTTTTAGTACGTTAATGTTAACCATGAGTTTCATTTCAGGTCATGTACTTCAATAGTTCTTTCCACTATGAGGACATCTATTCTACTTATCCTGTACTATCCCCCTCACTATTTCCCTGTCCCTATGACTATCATACCATTTATTTCTCTATTAAAAATAGTTGCTAGGTTCATACAGAATCAAAGCAAGGGGAGAGTGATTAAAATAAAATTGTAATAAACACCAAATAAAAACAAAATTGTGGTCATTAGCTATAGACTTGAAAATTACAAGGTAGAAATGTGTTTCAAAAAATTAATCAACTAAATTAAACATTTCAGCAGTTTACTAAAACCTAGAAAAATAGGAAACAAAAATAAGTCAAATTGAGTTTCAATACATCTGGAACACAATGCATGAAATTTAAAAAGTCTTTAGTGGGTGGGTTGCCAGCATATTGGATTTGGGGAAATAAATGTACCAAACTAGAAATTAAAATTTTAAAATACAGCAGAATAAGATAATAAATATGTTTGTAAAATACACATGAAACATGGTAGAGTCACAAAAATGGTAACAGTAGAAACAGATCTTTTATTAATGACTCAAAACAAAATAAAACTCTGGTTGATAGAATTTACCTGGTCAGTATCAACCTAATATTTCCATCACTCATTGTCATTATTAAATATTTAACAACCATTTTCACAAATATGTGTATATTGGCTCCATGTATATACTACTGGAAACAAGATTTAACAGTGGCTGAAAATTTACTAAAGCCATTAACTATTCTAAAGTCATAGATTCAAGTAAATCAAGAAATCACAGGAGAGATTATTTGTCAATCAAGTAAAATTATTTGTCAGTCAATATGCCTAGAAAAAACCCTAATAGGAAGGACCATTTAAAGCCAATCTATCTCAATAACATAACAGAAAATAAATTAGTATCAGGTGCAATGCTGCATGTCTGTAGTTGCAGTGGCTCCATAGGCTGTGGTAGGAGGACTACAAGATCAAGGCCAGCCTGAGTAACTTGGTGAGATTCATCTCAAAATAAAAGAACTAAGGATTTGGCTCAGTGGTAAAGTGCCCTTGGGTTCAATTCCCAGTACAAAAAAAAAAAAAAAAAAAGGTAAAGTAAATATGTCAAATACAACGTTAGCTCTTTAAACTGAAAATATATGAAGGGATGATGCATTGAGACCTAATCAAATTCAGTTTGTCCACAAATGCAATATGTGTCTTGGGGGGAATTAAGTGATAGAGCACATGCCTAGTATGTGTGAAGCCCTGGTTCAATTTCCAAGGCAAAAGAAAAAAAAGAGCAATGTTTATTTAACATCTGAAATTCAACAAATAATAATTAACAGTACAAAATAAAAGGGACAAGAAAATCCATACATCAATAATATAATTATATACAGAAACATCTCATGAAACTCAATACTACTGAGCATATTCAAACTGAAATGGAATTACTCTGATTTAGTAAACAGTACCCACAACTTCATAGTAAAACTTCGTACATTATAAAATATTGCAAACTTCATAGCTAGGATTAGAAATTATGCAATATTTCTCAAGGAAATATCTCTATATTTAAGATTGCAACAAAAGCCCTAGATAATTCAATAATATAAGAAAATAAGTACAAGTATATAATCCTTTATAGTTTATTAATTATTATTTTACACTGAGGAAAATCCAAAAATTAGCTACAAATAAAACAAAATGAAATGTGATCATGTTTGAATATTAAGTGCATAGACAGAAAGAATAAAAATGATGCAGGTAAAAATAAAATGATGAAAATTTCCATTTACAAAGGAATAAATTATAAAGAAATGGGACAAGATCCATACTGGAAAAATTAAAAATTTTTGAAAAGTTAAAGGGGGAACAAATAATTGAAAAAATATGTCATATTTTTAAATGGAGTACTTAATATTACTGAGACATGATTTTTATATTCATTGTGTGTATATATATTGTGATTGCATTAAATATATATTTATGTATATTTAAATATAAATTTATGTATATTTAAATATAAATATATATTTAATGCAATCACAATCAAGAATAGTAATGTGATACTAAGAAAATAATCTCCATTATACACAGATACCAAGTTTTATTGCAAAGCCTGCATTAACTAAATCATCATTAGTTTATGGTATAAAAGTAGGTTGATAAAGTAAATTAAAATAGGAAGCCCTGAAACTAACCTAACATACCAAAAGCTATAAAAATTATGTTATTACAGTTTGACAAGTAGCTTGTTTTCAATAAATCATGTATCATTTTGAAAAATATGTAAAAATAATGTTTATCATTTATTTTAAACATATACAAGTATCTTTTGCACATGATCAAGCAAAATTAATTCTATATTGGTAGAATATTTCAATGTCAAAATAAAAAATTAAAGGATCTAAAAAAATTAAACTTCACTAAGTTGAGATATAAAGAAATAAATGAGATGCAAAATAGCAAAAATAAATAAAACATGGATAAGCTAAATTAAGTAATTCTTTTAAAATAATTATGCTAATAATAGAGTCTTAAAACATGCAAGACATAAATATATACGCACAGAGAAAATCTGTACACATACGCATATATGAATATGTATATGTGAAGGGACACATATTTGTATACACACATATGTATATACAGTTATATCTGTTAAAGTACAGAATCTTAGAATTTTCCAAATTGATTATAGTTAAATGGACTATTTCATTTGTCTCACTTTAAAGTCAGTACATTTAAGTGGGCACTTTTTATTCCATGTAAATTATGGGTCAGTGTAGTGTAGTTAGTTTACAAGGAAAATGAACAAATGAAATGTCAATCACACAAACACTCTTGAAAATCTAAAAATAGAGTGAAAATACCAAGAGGTGGCAAGAATATGAGCAATTATTTTTTTTTCCTCATAAAGTACTGGGTGACTGAAAAAGTAGTATCACTGCTTTAGGAAACTAGCAATATCTACCAAAACTGAAACCAAGGATAACCTATGTCCCAGAAATTCCACTCCTACTTATAAGACAATATAAATTTATAAATATGTGTAAAAACAGAAATGTATAGTAATGTTTATAACAATATTATTGTACTATCAAAATTTACAAGCACCTGTAATTGTATGCAAATTAGCAATAGGATGGCAAAGAAATCGTGGCATTTTCTCAGGTTAGAATAAAACAGAACAGTGAAAGTTAATCAAATATAGCTGCATATAACAACATAGAAGAAACTAACATCATGATGATTAAATTAAGCTAAATACTAATAATAAGTAATATTTCCATTTGTATACAGTACAGAGACAAGCAAAACCAGTCTATCTTGGTAGAAAATAGGATAGCAATGGTCTCTGGGGATTGATAACTGGAATAGAATATGTGGAGAGCTTCATATATGGTGTCAATATTCAATATGTTCAACATCATGAATTGACTACTGGATAGGTGGATGTCTTCATGAAGTTATGCATTCATACTATACATGCTTTTGTGTACATATATTTTTTAAAAAAATAATTTACTTAACACAACTATTCATATTATTAAACGAGATTCAAAAATTATTCTGAACAGTATAAATAGCAGCTAAACATTGCAGAGAAATTAATTATGTAAATTTGTTGCCTGATGTAGTGCTTTTTGATGTTTGTGGTCAAAGATTAGGAGAGAATCCTGTCTAGTCTTTCACCTGGAAGCCAGAACTTCTCATAATGGAACTACAGATTCTTAAGCATTTGGGTGGGTTAGATACTTAAAACGTCTAATTTTACTTCATAGCTGAAGATTTAATTGTGTGCTCTAATTGTGTCTTCATTATGTTCCTAATTTTACCTTCTCATAATATTTTGTCATGGATAGTCCAGAAATAAAATTCAGATATAAGCTAAACATAGACATTTTCCTCATTAAGTGAAGTAATCATTTGCTAGTAGAAATTTACATGGGAAAAATTTAGTTCAAGTCTTTATAACACAAAATCTTAGTGAAAAATATGTATTATCTCTCAGGTGCAGTGGTGCACGCCTGTAATCCCAGCGCTCAGGAAGCTGAGACAGGAGGATATGGAGTTCAAAGCCAGCCTCAGCAAAAGCAAGGTGCTAAGCAATTCAGTGAGACCCCATCTCTAAATAAAATACAAAATAGGGCTGGGGATGTGGCTCAATGGTTGAGTGCTTCTGAGTTCAATCCCCAGTACAACCCCCATTTTTTTAAAAAAAAATTTTCTATTTCCAGATCTACTTCTTATCTATCCTTGGAGATTAGAATTCCAATAATGACTGAGGTCTGTTCTTCTCTATCCTTGTCTTACTCCAAAGTATTTAGGTTGTGAAATATTCCCTAGACATTTAAATCAACAAGCATCAAATAAAGTAAATATAAAATAAGTCATCTAGAAATTCAAAGAAGTGGCATTTCAGTATAGAAGTTCTGGAAATGAAATTGGATCTATTAGGATGGTTTATGAATCCATTTGTCATTACTGAAATACCTGAAGCAGGGTACTTTTGAAGAAAAGAGGTTTATTTACCTCATATTTTTGGAAATTCACAGACATAGTGCTGGAATCAGCTCAGGCCTTGGAAGTACTCATGGCAGATAAAAATAGCAGAAGTGCATGAGAATGGATACATATTATCTTGCCAATTGGAAAATGAGATGGCCTGAGATCCCACAAATCCCTCCCAAGGAGGCACAACCATAGTGACCTAAGGACCTCACATTTGTTTCCACTTGTGAAAGTCCACCACATCCCAGCACTGCATTCAGCACATTGCTGCCAACTTATGAATTTTTGAGGTAAAAGAATATCCACACCACAGATAATGGTTAGGAGTTTGGTATGCAGATGTGGATTCAAAGATACTGATGTCATTTTTCTAATGTGTGTAATAAAATTGTGAAGATACTTAGATTTGAAGCTTTACATTTAATACCAATAATGATTTTGTTGCTTTGGTATTTCCTAAACAAGGAATTTCATGAAGGGGGTTTTAATTATTCCAAAATGTACATATAAGTAAAATCTTAAGACTTCTTCCATTAGTTTGTTTGAAGAGCTAATCTGCTTCAAGAAGCAGCAATTAAAAAGCTTTCATTTTAAGTGTATATTAAATAAATCAAATATGATGATGTTGTAAACATTCATTATAGATTTATTTTGATATTTGTTCTGCATAAATTACAGATATATGCATAATCTCATCTTTAAAGATCTAATAACATTTGATAATCAGAGCACATAACCATGTACTACTAACATGTTGTTCAGATGATAAAATGATTGTTTCATTGCTTGATTTATAAATAAACAAAAGGAATCCACTAACAAATCCATTCTTTATCTGCTTTTGCCTATGAACATCTTAACTTTTTCTAGCATCATGGTATATAACATTTACATTATTAACGTTTAGATATTTCTATAAGTATCAGAGTTTTCTCTCAGTAAGGACATATTTAAAACTATTTTTGTATCTATGGAAGACTAATTTTATTTTATTTTTATAAACTATGGTCATTTTTGTTGAAATTGCCACACATGTATCGTATCTTTTGGTTGTTACAATTCAAAACAAGGAGTTACTTGCGCACTCAATCTTACAATGTGATTTAATTTTTAAATAATGAAAAATGCCATATATCTTATGGGTACCTTTCTGACTAATAAGAGAGACAGAAAAGTCTATTAAGGTGGTGCAGTGTGAAAACAATGCCTCACAGCAAGGAAGACCTTCCTTGGATTTTCCTTATTTTTCGTTACTTTAGGTGCCTGAATAAGGGTTTGGTATTTAGATCTAACGTGGCTATATTGTAATCATCAGGGAGAAAAATCTGATTTAAAATATTCCATAGATACAGTTACAGTGAGATTATATCATGAGATTATTGAAACAATCTTGGAACTGCTTTTCTCTGGAATTTTTTTTTTAGCGGAGGAGGTACCAAAGATTGAACTCAGGGAGACTCAACCACTGACTAAGCCACATCCTCAGCCCTATTTTGTATTTTATTTAGAGACAGGGTCTCACTGAGGTCCTTAGCGCCTCACTGTTGCAGAGGCTGGCTTTGAACTCCCAATCTTCCTGCCTCAGCCACCCAAGCGTCTGGAATTACAGGCTGTGTCACAGTGCCCCACTCTCTGGGCTTTTTAAATAAAAAATAATCCTTTTATTGCTGGAGTCAGTACTAGTGAGAAAAATTTATATGCAGCTGGATACATCTTAATTATAGTATACTTGTTAGTAATCTCCACATAGTTAACTACTGCAGTTTTATTCTTTTATCTTCATAGTTGTCAAGATTTTTATAATACAAAATAGATTGCAATTTACTATTGGACATTGAAGCAATTGCACCAATAACTCCACATATAATGAATACTGTGATACTTCTCTGACCTCAATACATGATAGAAATGGTATGATCCTCATGATAGCCAAGGTCACTAACACTTGTGAACATAGTAGTAATTATTTTCCTTAACCCACAGCCTACTGGTTTTAGGAGCAAAAGGTCATGGGAATATAGCTTTCTCCTAAGTTTAGTGGAATCTTTATCCTTCTAATATAAGTATTATCTATCCTTGGTAACCAGGAGATCTAGTGTATCAAAACTAAAAATTGTGAGGGAGGCAAGCTTACATTTCTCCATTGAATCACAGGGAAAGATGATAATGTTTCTTCTAATTCCTCCTTTGGGTTGAAGAAATAGACATTACCTTGATTAGGAACATATCACCATATAATCAATTCAAAGAATATACAACATTTAGAAGGATAAGCTCTCTAATCCTATAGAAAGTATAGTGAAGTCAATAGGGTAAGTCCCCTCCTCAAAGGAAAGAAAAATATTATTAAACTTATCAACTCCTGCCACAAAGAGGCACGTGATGTATAGACCAGCAAGAATTTTAAAAATGATGTGTATCCATTTTGAGGTAGTGAAATAGTACCCCAAATTATTCATTGACCAATTTGGAAGGCTTCCACCCTTGAGTGACAGACAGTGAGGTAAAAATCAGTGTTACATTCAATTCAAGCTCTAATACAAGTAACCTATAACTTAGACCAAATCATTTAAACTATAATTGTAGAAGAGATACTTTGCAAAGTTTCTGCCAAGTTCTTTGTACCAATCATATTTACCTTGTTAAAAGTAGTCAGGAGGTATCTGCAATTTCAGTATCCTGTCTTTATCACTGGCACTATCCAGTCAGATTCCCTTAAATCAGAATATTAGCAGATTTCCCTACAATTAGCTATGGCCCACTGGGAAAATCTACTACTGAGTGTCTCAGAGATGCAAGTCTTCCTTGTATTAGTGCATTTTTTATTATCTTAGTGAAAGGAGGGTATTCAGGGACTCCTAAAAATCATTGTTGTATTTCCAGTCTTTAAATAATAAATTTGTTCCCATAGACCTATATCTCTGAATCTGTTCCTCCATGTATTGTGAAGATAGTGACAGAATCTTAAATTTCTGTACAATAGTCCATCACTTATGGTATCTCCCAGCCAGGATGTTAAATATTGGGAAAAGGAAAGATTTCCACTGTCTCTAAACTACAACTTATTCAATCCTATATTCTATCCTTGTAATCCACCACATTAAAATCATTTCCATGCATTTTATCCTAGTGCCTTCCAGTCTATATTAGCAAATCATTGTGGTGCCTCTTTCTCCTGGTTTGAAGAAAATATTTTTCCAATTCAATTATAATGTAATGTGTTTTTGATATTTACCTAGAGACAATGAGTGTCAATTATATCAGATCCTGAACAGGGTAAGCATTATCTATAAAGATTCATGTGAAGTCTTTGCACAGTCTTAGTGAAAGAGAGGGTACTATCATGCACAAGAATGGGCAACCTCTGTTCAAGTTCAGAATAATAGAGAAATCTGATGGTTTAAAGTTCTCAAGCACATACATTTTTCCTCTTCCCAGATCTTAGGCTTCCACTCCATCATGGTATTGCCCTGATTTTATCATAAAAGACCTGACAGCCCTCGCCATTTAGTTTTATTTGTAGAGTTTCTACTTTTACACTCGAGGCCTGAGCATGAATTTCAGCACAGACTTGCTTTTGAATGCAGGAAATCAGCCTTCTTACGATGTGATGGGGAGGCCCTCTGATTTTACATTGTTTAAGAACTGACTGTCTTGAGCTTGCCATTTTCCTTCACCTGTACTTCAATGGTACTTAATAACAAGGAATAAACTTTGCAGTCCATAAAGCGACCATTGTCCCCATATATCTCAATTACTAGAGATATTACATAAGCCTTGAATGACACATGAGAGTTGAATTAACTATGAGCCTGTAACTCAGAAGGTTTATCAATAGCCACCCATTTACCACAGGCAGGATAGCCTTTGTCACTCCCTGAATAGTGAGTGATTCGTTTCCAAATCATAAATTGATAAAGTGATTCCAAAATTCACTAACATCAGTTCTAGTTTGAGTTTTACTGGAAGCTGACCCTAAGAAAATTATGTAATTCAAATATTTTTAAAGGGTGACACACTAAAAACAAAAAGGTTGCAGAAAAGGAGAAGGAAAATATTTAAAATGAGAGTGATAAAGGATGTCTTAGCCAATTTTCATCTTAGGTAACATTTACCTCACCTTCTGAAGAATTCAGAGACAATAAGGAACATGAGCTTCAGAATGATGTCAATGTAGAGCAAAACGAGTTAGGATAATTTTTATCAATCATGGATTAAAGTCTGTTTTTCAAGGATAATAGCTCTTTGAACCTTGAACTTACCATCCACACAAGCAAAGACAGCTCCAAAGGCACTAATTAAAAAAAAAAAAAGAGTTAAGGAGAAGAGCAAAAAATATGAAGATGTGAGGAGATGAGAGTGTGTCCATAATGCACTGATTTGGTAAGACCAGAGTAGAAATGGGAGAGGACCATCAGTAACTATCATAATTACATCATCATTGAGGCTTTTTAGGATCTATTATATTCATTTGTCATTTTACTTTTTTCATTAGTTCATATTTCTTATTGACTTTTTAATACAGTGCATTCTCTTTCATGCTTTTATAATTGAATCGTTCTCTGAGGTAATTTTTCTCTTCCATTTAATTCCTAAATTCTTTCAACTCTTTTTTAATCTCCTATATTTTCTGGACACTACCTCTTATTAGCCAATCTAAGTTTCTGTATTTATTTTGCATCATTTCATCATAACTATAATTGCTTCATTAATGGACTGTGTGGCAAAATATTCTTGTACTTCAAGATGAATTTCATTGTGCCTTCTTTTTTACTAGAAGGATTTTTCTTAAACTATTTTTAATAGAAATTTAATATGAATTCCATGATTTTATTCTATAGTGTTAATTAATTATAAGATTGAAAATTTTAGCCAAGTATTGGCAGTAGGATTCCATAATTATTCATATTTTTCTCTGCCAGATAGTTTATTTTTTATCCTCTTTACATATTGGTGTATTACAAGTATTTCAGGAAATTAATTTTACATTAGAGTTTTTCTCATCTAGGTAGAAATCATTATTTCATTTTTAAAACTATGTTGGAGGGCATTATTAGCTTGTGAGTTTCTCAAACTTTGGCCATAGCTTATTTTTTAAATTTCTGAGTGCCGTGAGATGTATGTATACTTCAGTCTTTGGAATCACATTTACATGGCAGTGTGGTGGTTTCATGTGTTCCATGTTCAAGATGATTTATTTTTTTCTGTTTTTTTTTTTTTTTTTGGTGGGGGTGCATATCAAGGATTGAACTCAGGGGCACTCAATCACTGAAACACAATCCCAGCCCTTTTTTTTTTTTTTTGTATATTATTTAGAGACACAGTCTCACTGAGTTGCTTAGGGCCTCACTATTGCTGAGGCTGGCTTTGAACTTTGGATCCTCCTGCCTCAGCGTCTGTAGCCTCTGGGATTACAGGACTGTGTCACTGTGCCCAGTTTTTTTTTTCTCACTATGCAGGTGTTTTTTGAAGCCATAGGTTCAGATTTCTTTTGCTTGATTCTTTTATCATAGCTACAACTAAGCAGAGGAAAATATCTGATGTTTAGTCAAGTGGGCAGATGACTTTTTCCTAATTTCCATATATAGGAAACCCCTGTGTCCCCAGTTGGATTAAACTAAGTGATAAAACTCCAACCCTTACCCATTTGTGAAAGGAAACCCTATGCTGAAACTTTGAAGAGACAAATCAAATAAATCAAGATGGATTCTCTCTAACTCATTTTCTGTTAAAGACACATTTGCTATGTAAATGACAATTCAAAAAGTAGGCAATTAGTGAAATGGAGACAAAAAATATATGAAGTCAGAAGTCAGCACATTAAAAGGAAAAAGAAACTTGTGTCTGCCCTGACAAGATCAGAGTGAGAGATGTGCATTGCTGCCTTCATTTCTTCTATACTATTCTCAATATTTAATTTACAAGTTTTATCCCCATATAGTTTGAAGTAATTGCCAGTTCTCAAAGCACAAGGTGAAGAAAAGCACAGTTTTCTAAGCCAAATATTTCATTGTTTGCAGCATATGAATATTTTCTTATTATTGTGGTAGAGATCATAGTATGAGAAAAATAGAGATGGGGCATGTTTTTAGAAATTGAGGTTGAGACTATATTAAAAGAAAATCAGATTCTAAGGAGTCAGGGTTTAATTCTGTAGGTATTGGGGATAACTGATTATGTTTATGCCAAGAATTATTGTGACCTAATTGTACTTTTGGAAAATGGCTTAGGCAGACCTGTAGAATTGATTAGGGATAAAAAAAATTACTGAAAGCTACAAGCCTCTGAGAAGTTGTACCATATATATGATATGTAAGGATAAAAAATACAATCCTAGTATACATGAGAATCATTTAAATATTATTTAAATACGAATACAAATTATGTTAAATATGTATCAACTAAATTATCCATAAATATATAACATCTGTAATAAACAAGAATAAACTGGTTTATTGCCATACTCTTTTGTTATTTATTCCTATGTTCCTTCTCATTTCAACTCCTAATCCTTCCTCTATTAATATATTTATGAAAAAATCTGAAGTGGTGATTGTTTTATTGAATATTTTAAACTTTGAGGTATAAAAATAATATATTAGTATAATCACAGTGCTCTTAGAATTTTTCTTTTAAAAGTTAAATCCTATTTTCTTTCACTTATACAAATGTTGCCGTATTGATAGAAAAATATTTTCTCTTTTCATCTGAAATTGTGAACAATCATTTCTGAAAACAACCATATAATATAGTTACCAACTTGAATGATATTAGGGATACTTTTTGACTCAATGAATAAAAAAGACAAGCTATCAGTGTATTCTCACATATGAAAAAACTCTTTTGTACTATTTTGGGAAAATTGTCAAAGTGATAAGGAGAAAATCTCTAGGTAAGCATTTGTACAGGAATTTTTAAAAAAATTGACTTAAGAAAATCAATCACTAAATAGTATAATACAAATTATTTGTCAATTAAACTTTAAGTCTGAATCAACAAATTTATATTTTAATCAGAAGAAAATTCATAATAATGTGTGTTAACCCAGTTAGAACATGTTCTCAGTTTCTCAGGACTACAATATTTCCCTAATTTCTCTTCAGGCAATATTTATTTTACCCTCCTTGGTCAGGATATATTAAAATGCTAAGTAGAAAGTCCTTTAGTCTGACACCTGTAGCAATTCTTTTGCTATATATTTCACTTGATTATATCTATATTGGGGGCATGTCAATTATAATAGGAAGAGAAATTTGGATCATCTGAGCAAGTGACACCAATCAAACACATTAACTTTCCTTGAGATTCTGTGTTATCACAGCTCTCTATATTTCTGTATTTTTTTAATCTGTTAAAGAATGTATTAACCAACCATTTATTTTTTCATGAGAAAATATCTTCAAGGATTGAAACATACCTGCAACCAGTACAAATTTGTGGAGGAAAGGGTAATTTGATAACTACATTTCCAAAAAGGTTTCCAGGAGAAAAGTAGCTGAATAAACATTCCATTTTTCATGGTATTCCTGAGAACATGAGATTCTGCATAAAAACATGATGAGATTTCTGAAAAAAAAATTTGAATTCAAGAATAGCATTATTCTTTCCTGACAATTTCTTTCTGCTTATAAATAAATAATGTATAGATTTGCCAGATGTTTCAGATAAATGAAATAAGGTATGTTTATAAGAAATTAGAGTAAAAGTGGCCAAAATAGAAGTCTGCAAATAAAATGAATACATGGAAATCTGTATATCATGAACAATGCTGCAAAGCAGATTTAAAAAAAAAAATCATTAAAGGCAATAAATTCTAATGGTAAAAAAATAGATTAGATTAGAGAACATTATCAATGAAAGAAAATTATATGGAAAGGATTCATGAGCCTGGTTAAGAAAGGTGCACTTGTGCACACATCATTTGGGGAGGGGATTGGGTAATATTAAATAGTAGCACCTGCAGTCCATTCTAGTTATATACTTCCACATCTGAGCACTATAGGAATGTGTCCTTTCAGGAAGATAGTAAAAACGGGGACACAAAACATATTTCTTTTATAATTGAACTACTTTGTCCAAGGCCTGGCATAAAATACTGCTATAGGAAGAAAAGTTTATTTTGGAGCTCACATCTTCCAAGGCATTAGTCCATTGACAGCTGGTTCCATTCTTCAGGGCTCAAAGTGAGGCAGAACATCATGGCACAAGGGTGTATTGGAGGAAAGCAGATCAGGATATGCCCACCAAGGAGGAGAGAGATAGAGAGTTCTTCTCACCAAGGACAAAATATAAACAGAAAGACATGCCCTCCAGGACCCACCTCCTCCAGTAACAACTCACCTGCCTAAAGTCACCATCCAACTATCAGTGGATTAACACACCATTTAGGTTAAGGTTCTCATAACACAATCATTTCACCTCTAAATTTTGGTGCATTGTCTTACACATGAGCTTCTGGAGGACACCTCATATCTAAACAACAACACATACACACTTATTCAATGAGAAGTGAGTGGATTGTGAGAGTCTTACCCCAATCAGTGAATTAATCCTTGATGAGATTAATTGAGTGGTAACTAAAGGCAGGTGGGATATAGCTGGAGGAAGTGGTTAATTGGGGGCATGGCTATGAGGCATATATTTTGTGTCTGGAGCTAGAGTCTCTCTGTTTCTTGATCACCATGATGTGAGCTGCTTTCCTCTGACACACACTCCACCAAGATGTTCAGTCTCACATTGAGCCCTGACGAATGGAGCTGTCCATCTCTGGACTAAAACCTCTGAAACAAACTCCCCTACAGTTGTGCTGGTCAGACAGTTTAGTCACAGCAGTGAAAAAGCTGACTGAAACAATACTCTTTGAAATCCCTGCTAAAAGAAGTATATTTTCCTGCAATAGTTATCAGTTAGTGACTTCTTATCTATATAAATTTTCTCACATTCATTTGGTATATCATTTTATACATATCATTTATGTATATTAATATTTTAATTAGATCAATGTGATTTTTAAAAGTTATTTATATGAAATAACTATGCTAAAAGTAGCAATGGTATTTGGTTAATTTTTCAGATAAACATTTCACTAACTTACACTTTTATTGAAATGGATTAATCCCAGGAACATATGAGGAAAAATTTTCTAATCAACATAGTCCTTTAATACACTGTAATATATTTTATTTATCCCTCATTGGATTATTCAAGTTCAAATCTATGTGTATTTGTCTTACTTTATTTATTAAATTTTATGTTAAGAATCTTCATTTTTGTACTATATATATATATGTATTATAATTTCAAAATAGTGCAATTTGTGTGTTTATATATGCAAGAATATGTATGCATATATACATATGTATATGTGTACAGATTATCTAATACATTTATGAAGCTTTGGGGAAGGTAAATTATTACTTGTATAAATTGACCTTAGTGGCTACCTTAAAACAGTCTAATTATGGCATTCCTAAAGTGATTGTAATTAATGTAATCTCCAAAGCCATAAGATATTAATATTTCAGGTTGCAGATTGTCTGTAACATTTGTTGCACAAGATGATATTTTAATGTGCAGTCTGTGCTATAATTCACTGTTAATCTTTCAATACTGAGCCTTTAAAGTGCCAGTTCTTAATATATTACTGCTGTAGTATCATAGGTTTGAACTCAACTCCAGATGAAAATGAGCAATTAAACATTCAGCCAAACTGAAACATTGAAAAAAATACTACCCTTGAAAATAAATATTAGTGTATGTTATATTTCATAAATATGACATTCGAGAACTGGAAAAGAATTCTAAAAATTTAATATACTGACTGTTTACTGTTCATTGCAAAAGCTTGTGCTTCCTATTAAATTAACAAAAAAGCTGATGTGAATTTAGACAAAATTGTTTAGTGAAAAATGATGTATAAAACATGTTATAAATGTATTTATTCTTTATTCTTATTCAGCAGGTGAAGAAATTGTCATTCTCAATTGCTATATATATTCAATAACTTGGCCCTTTAACCTTGTAGCAACAAAAAAAAAAAATGTGCAAGTGTAGTGTGGCTCAATAGCTAAATAAAAAGATCTATAGACTGTTATTTTTATATCAAAAGTTATCTTAGCCACCAGTGCACCTTGTTCTTGAGTCACTGCTAAGCATGCTTAAAGGATTTGAAACTCCAAAAACTTTTATTAAACTGTAGACTACAGTAAATATGTTATTAAAAAGTAAAGAACAGCCTTCTTTCAATAAAACTGCCCTTGGAATTGAGGATTTTTTAAGAAACATACTACAGCTGATCCTTCAAGACTAGTTTTTTTTTTTTGTTTGTTTGTTTGTTTTTTTTTACTTATTCTTAGTTTTGGTTTTGATTCTTACACATTTTTAAATAGTATATTCTCAAGACATTAATCATCACACCAAAACTTTTCTTTTTCTCTCAAATTTAGTCTCTCATCAACCAAATAGGAACAATGATCATTTTGCTTTTACAATATAATATTAAATTTGAAACAAATTTGAATATTTATAAGTAAATATATATATATATATATATATATATATATATATATATATATATATATCCACTGAAATACTTAAGTAAAAATAGTCCTCATAAAAGAAAAGAAACCAATGAAATGGAATAGTAATGTTTTTCTCCATAACTCCTCCCTCCCCCAAATTCTTAAGCACCAGCTATATTCATAAATAATTTTTTTTGAGACTGAATTGAAGAAATGGGAATGAGCTCATGTTGTATTCAGAGGACATACTCTAGACAATAGTGAAATATACAATGAAGATATATATCTAAAAGAACAAATACTTATGTATATGTACACACACACACATATATACACACACTAAAAATAATCTAGAGAATTTTACTTGATTTCCCAGAATACATTAGTGAATTTAAAAAGTTTATATTTAATAGTTCAATTTTTATCACTTCATTCAAAACGAAGTTTATATGTAATTCCACAGTACTATCAAAGGTTTTACTCAGCGATCCTAAAGAGGTATTTGGGATGGAAAAATTAAAACATTCAAGTCCTTTTAAGTCAATGTTAGTTTGCTTGACATCCAACTAGTCAGACCAATGTTACTTTAGATTTTTTTTCCTATGGTAAGCAGATTAAAAAACATTATGAACGACAATAAATAATATTAAAGCAATCGTAAATCCTCTTTAATTTTTGTCTTTAATTCCTATTAGCTGTAAGGATTTACATATGTCAAATAAGCTATCCTGTGTGCAATTTTTTCATCTTTAAATAAAAGTGTTGGACCACTTGAGTACCACATTAATCTATATAAATAAAGCTGCAGAGATAAATAAAACTCAAAGATTTGGAAGGCTCGGGATGTTTCTCCAAATTAAGGATTTTCACATTTTCAGCTCTAGATTAATGGTTTGTATTTTAGGATAAGAGCAGTGTTCAATAAATTTTACTTTTCAATATTATAGATTATTTTATATATTTTTCATATATATTAAAGTTTTGTTGCAACTAACATTAGTAGGTAGTGTGTAAAAGCTAAAAATAAATTTCTTGTAGTAAAGCAATTCCCCATTCAGAATATTCAGTTTTTCAAACCATACAAAAATAAATCCACAAATTTTCACATCATCAGTGACACTTATGGTTTCATGACAAAGTTCAACAAATACCAGCATATCACAATTTGTGATCATATTCAAATCAAAATATTTACAAAATATTTACATTAAACTATGATGTAACAATACATATGGTTATAATGCTTTACTATAGATTTGTTTTATTGTAATCATGAAACATTATTATGGAATGCAATGGAGGTTTTTACAATTTGCTCACCTCTCTTTTTTTCTTTTACATTTGATTTTCCATTTCAGCTCTTCATTATGGAGTTAATAATGGAGCAAAGCTACAGTATGGTGTGGTCCCCAAATTTGACCTTTAGTGACTATGTTACTTTATTTTAGTTGTCAACTGCAGTAGAATATTAATTTTTCAGATATTTAGCTACACATTATCTCTGGGAGCATTTGTCTCTTTTTGGGTGGAATAAGGAATTGAACTGATAGACTGAGTAAAACACATGGTCCTTCACAGCGTATGTAAAGGCATCAATCGATATGTTGAAGGTCTGAATACAAAAAAAACAGATTGAGAATAGAAGAATTGTTCCTCTTCCTCTCTGATTAAGCTGGATCATAGGTTTTCTTTGCAGTTGGACTGAATCTCAGACCATCAACTTCTTCGGTTCTTGGTCTTCAGACTAGGAAGAGGACTTACACTAACAGCTTCCAGAATGACAATACCAGCTTTCTTAGACCTCCAGTTTGCAGACAGAAGATTCTGGTACTTCTTAGACTCCAAAATCATGCAAGCTAATTGCTTATTTTATATATATTATTGATTTTGTTGGCTTTATTTGTCTGGAAATCCTCAACTAATATGACTAATAAAGTGACAACTCCAACTTTCTATTGGATAGTGGGTATTACTTCATTACCATAAGGATAAAATTTGTCAAGAATATAGAAAAAATGTAAATAGTTCGAAAATATAGTGTCAAAATCCATTTGCAATTAAGCACAATTAAATCCCTTGTGCTTTAAGAAGAATTTATTCATAGTTTTATTTTAAAAGAGAGTAACTCAATAACATTATGAATTATAGAAAGGAAATAACTAAGTGTTCATTACATATGTGTTTAAACCTAATGCAAACAATTTGGATTACAAACAGACATCATTTTTCCCGACATTTGGAAAAGCAAATGTAGTATTAATTATTACTGTTTCCATTTGTTTGGCCAACAAATTAATTGGTATAAAGGAAATGGAAAATATGTAAGTTAATATAAGTTACTATTTTTTTTCAAAGTAAACTATATTTATTTAAAACTAATTTTCTTGAAAATAATTAAGTAAATTTCAAAAGATGCAGTATGAAGCCATTTAATTCTAAGGAAGATGTACCATCTGTTAACTGAAATACTGTTTTAAACATTAGACATATTTATGACCTACATGAAAAAAAGGAGTCTACTGGGAATGAAAACATCTCAGTACCAAATCATTACATTTGGGATGGGGTTGTGCCTTGGCAGTAGAACACTTGCCTAGCACGTGCAAGGCACTGGGTTTGATCCTCACCACCACATAAAAATAAATAAATAAAGATATTGAATCCAACTACAATTAAAAAATAAATATTTAAAATAAATTAATCAATAAATAATTATATTACCCTGGCAATTTCTATGTATCTGGGTATATGATTTTTATATTTCTAATAACTTTATTAAGATTCTTATTAGAGAAAAGTCTTAATTGTTTTGTTAGCTAAGTGTCATCCTACCTCCAAACTATTGTGATTTTTTTTTATTGGTACTAGGGATTGAACCCAGGGGGTGCTTAAACACTAAGTCACAACCCCAACCCTATGTTTATATTTTATTTAAAATTAGGGTCTCCCTGAGTTGCTTAGGACTTCACTAAGTTACTGATACTGGCTTTGAATTATCGATCCTCCTGCCTCAGCCTCCTAAAACATTGGGATTACAGGTGTGTACCACTGTACCCAGCCTGTGTGATTTTATTTTACCACCACTGACCATGTGTATATTCATCTGAAGGTAATTCTGAGAAAATATTTCCAAATGTGATGAACCAAACATTTTTTTTCATTTTAGTATTTGATCAGGAACACTTAGAATGTAAAAATGCATTTATTTACGTTTTTTGTACACTAAAATATTTTTAGTCTTACTCTGTTATTGATATCCATATTTTATTTTAATTTTATTTTGTTTCAAACAGAGAAAAACACAAACCTCATACATGATTTATTCTTATTGCTCCATAAATAGATGGATTAATATGTTTATTCCTTAACCATGTGCCAAGTTCTTAAAAGGAAAAGTAGGGAATTCATAAGAAATTATGCGTAAAATTTAGTTCTTCAAGGAAGCACAGTGCGTCTGGGACAAATACTACACAATTTACAACTATCAAATTGTTGGAGCTAGTTGTCTAATAATATAAGCTGTTAAGTATTACTTTTAACTTTGGGGTTTCATTAAAAGAGAGAGAGAGAGAGAGTTGCTGAAGGAACTGTGAATCAGAAATATTTGACTCTCTGAGTTGCAAACCAAGTTCTGGTTCATGAGACAGAAACATGTAAACACTTAGCAGATATATATGTAAATAATCATATATACTCCACATTCAGTATTAAGAATATAGAGTTCTCATGTGAAAGGCATTATGTCCCCATGAAGGTCCACTTTGAATTGTCTAGTGATAAATTTTTACTCAGACTTCCTGAAAATGCACAAAGCATAAACCTTTAATGTACAACTTATTGGATTTTCAGATTAAACAAACTCGAATTACTAAAGCAAAGATCAAGAAATAGAACTTTACCACCCTCTTGAGGGTTTCCAGATGAATCGAACCAACAGAGGTGAGTATGTTTATGTGTGTGTATGGTTGGGGAAAGGATGAAGTTACCTGTGAGGAGAGAGATAAGGAGAAAGAGGAAATACAAGGAATTGGCTAGTGCAGTTATAGAGGCTGGCAAAACCCAATATCTGCAGGATGAGTTGGCAAGCAAGGGACGCAAGAGAGTTGATGGTTTAATTTAATCTAAAGGCTGGCAGGCTCAAGATCCAGGAAGGGCAAATGTTTCAGTTCAGGTCCAAATCCAGGAAAAAAGCTGAAGTCCCAAGTTGAAGGACATCATTCAGGAAAAAAAAAATCTCTTTTTGTAATGTTCAACCAAATATCTGTACACCCTTCAAGTTGACATGCAACATTTACCATCACTCCAGTAATCCAGAAAGCTCATTTTGAATACCCAGTCATACTTTCACACAAAATTGTGCACTGTCATCATGATTTGTGACCTTTAGATTATTGTAGGAAAAGGAAATTTATGAAAATTGAATCACAATGTATGCATTTGGTATGCTTTTGAAAATATATTTAATTTAGAAGACCCATCTATTTTGCTTACAGCAGTACATTTTTAGCTTTTTTACTTAAATAAAGACTATATAATCATTGTAAAATGTTTATTTGTTGTACTCAGTATATATTTACATGGTCTCCAAGCATGAGGTATTATGAATAATGTTTCTATAAATGTTCTAGAGGTTATCTTTAGAAAAATCTGAATGAACATCCCTTTTTTGTATAAATTTAGGAGGAAAATTGCCAGGTTATAGTGTCATTGTTTTTAGCTTTTGTAAGTAGAAGCCAAGGAACAATTTTCCAAAGTGGTTATAGGAATTTACATTCCCATCAACATTGCATTATTGGTCTAATTGTTTCTCACCCTGGCCAAAACCTGTATCTTTTTAATTTTAGTTATTCTGAGGTATCTGTACAGACATCATTTGTATCTTTAATTTCACTAGCAATTAATAAAATTTAATTTCTACTTCTGATTATGGGACATTTGGATATCTTCTTTGTGAATGCCTATTCAACACTCAGAACATTTCATGTTGTGCTATATTTTTATTTATTACTGATTTGTAGGAAAATTTTACACATTATCTCTGGAAATAATTTGCTCATTAGTATATTGAAACAGTTTTTCTATTTAATGGCTTTTAGCTTAGTTATTTCATCAAAGGAAAAAATGAATTGTAAACAAAGGGTGAAAATATGAAACAAATTGTGGGGATGTAAAACTACTCAAGGAATATATTTGGCAGTTTTTATTGAAATTTAAATATGAATCTATTCTATGATCCCATGACTTACCTCATCTCTCACTGAAGGTCTAGATTTATAATTAACTATAAGTATGGCAAAAAACATTTTGCTGGGGCTGGGGTTATAGCTTAGCAGTAAAGCATTTGCCTCACATATGTGAGACAGTGGGTTTGATCCTCAGCACCACATAAAACTAAACAAATAAATAAAAGATATTGCAGTCATCTACAACTAAAAATGTATTTTAAAAAACTCAAAAATATTTTGCTGAGTAAAAGGAGATAGATGCAATATCCCATGTACCATATGATTCAATCTATATTATATTTAATTTGTATTATGTCCTATAATAGGCAAAACTAATCTATAGATAATTATAACAAGAGCATTAGTTATTTGGAAGATGATGAATAAAGGAGAATGAAGAGCTTCTGCAGTAACAAAGTTTCTGTATCTTGATGGTGACAAGAGTTAAATGAGCATAAGTATTTATCAAATGCCTCAAGCTGTTCACTTAAGATTCATTTATTTTATATTTGAAAATTCATCTTTATTTTAAAAATAGCTAAATAAGGGTAAAATTAGTAGTTTTCAGGAAAGCCATACCTTAGGGAATTTGTCATCATTAATCATGAATAGAAACACTAAAAATAATTTTTTTTTGCACTGAACAAAAGCAATCCCACATGGTAATGTGGAAAAGAGGAAAGGAATGGAGCATATTAGAAAGGGCAAGTATTGCATTTATATATATATGATAAATGATTATGACTATTTACAGAAATACCAAATTTTCCCTAGGTAACATATATTTTCAAGTAAAATTTATTGCAGCGATAATGTAAAGCCAAAGAGAGCTAAATGTAATTAAACTTTTATAATATTCTATCATTCTGGTGATATGATAAAATAAAGAATTCCATAATAAATAAAAAATACCTGTATAATCTCTAGGATAACTTATAATTTTTATAAAAGTTTATAAATATTTGCCATTTTGTAAATAACAGGATAAAAAGGAAAATATTGTAGAATAACAACCAATACTTGCTAAATCCAAAACAAAACAAACATAAAGAAACAAATTAGAAATGAATCAAGTAGAAAATATCAAGGCAGTAAAGCAAAAAACTCAGTAATTAAATTTAATGTAAAATATTTCTCATAATAAAATAAAACACACAAATTTTAAAAAGTTAAAAGCTGTCAAAAGTTGTGGTGCACACCTATCATCCTAGCTACTTAGGATGCTAAGTCAAGAAGCCTACAAGCTCAAGGCCAGCCTGTGTTACTTGCAAGATTCTGTCTCCAAATAAAAATTTAAAAGGGTTGGGGATATAAATCAGTGGTAAAGTTTCCAAGGTTCAACTAGTCCCCAGTTCTTGGGTAAAAAAAAAGGTAAAAACAAAATATTTAAATATATATATATATATATATATATATATATATATATTATACACATTCAATATGTTGTATATTTATATATATATAAAATGCTAGTAATCTCGTTGTGAACATCAAGATAGAACAAAATAAATTGTTATGTCCATAAAATGCAATAGTGCATAGTGATAAGAAATAATATACTGAAACTGTCTTAAATAATACTGATGAATTTTACATAATGTTGGCAGAATAGTTACACATTATTAATTCTCCAATAAAAATCAAACTAATCAATGCTGAGGGTATTCACAATAGTATTTATCTTACGAATGAGCAATAGGGAACTTTATGGAGTCCTGAATACGTTCTAGGTTTTAATTTCTGTGGTGACAGAAAGATCTTAAGATGTGGATAATCTATGTGCACTGTACACTTAAACTTGTGTAGTTACTTACCGCAGTCTGGCTGCAGCAAAATAATCGGGGGTGACGAACAACTTGTGTACATTGATACAGCAGGAGTGGGAGCCGTTTATTGTAGGACAGGAGGGGTATATATACATTCCACACAGCTTATCTTAATTAACATAAACTAGATACAGCAGTCAACCAATAAGGAATCTCCATACTTAATGGCTCGCTGGCATTACTTCACAAACCACTCCCTCTGGCAAAATGCCAGGCACCATCTTAATTTGTTTATAGACCCTAACAGTTACTGCTGTGTTTTAATCCAATAAATCATTTAGATAGAGTATTATGCCACTATGTTGCCTGAGAAGATGCTGAATACTAAGACAATGTGAAGTGTTAGTGTTGCTAAGAAACTAGAGCTACCAGAACTTATAAAGAGCAAGTATAAAAACTAGTACCACCACCACTTTGAAACACTGAGTTTAAACATACACAAGGACACAATTGTTGCTTCTAGCTTTATGGCCATAACAAATATATAGAAAGATAGACCCTGACTTAAGATGTTTCAACTTATAATTTTCAACTTTATGATTTTTAAAAGCAATACAGAATCAGTAGAAATCATGCATCAAATTCTGAATTTTGAATGTTTTCTCTGACTAACAATATGATCTATGATATTCTCCCAAGATACTTGCCGCAGTCTGGCTGGGCACAATCAGAAGCCACTTGTCAAAAGAAACTAACTTTATTTTTAGAACCACACACGCCAAACAAAACAGCCTCTCAGGAAAAATCCTCAGAGCCTCAACTGCCACCACCGGCTTTCCACAAGCCTCTCTCTCCCACACAAGCTTCTCTCCACCTCCCACAATCCTCCTGCTCTTGAGGCCGATTGGCTGGGTCACGTGGGTGGAGCCAAAAAAGTCCCCCAATGAGCAGCTCCGTGGTCTGAAAGGGCAGGGAAACAGCCCAATGAGCATCACCGCAGAGGAGCCAATCAGCTAGATGTTGCTGGGGCCGCTGTGAGCCAATCATCAGCCGGCAGCTGGAAGTTTGCTGGGGCCCCTTCGGATGTGGCTCTCAACATCTCCCCCTCTCTGTTTTGTGGACGTTCATATCTTGTTTGCTTAGTCCAAAGCCTTCAGTTCAGACAATGGTAGAGGAAGGAGAAGACATAATGATTCAAGTAAAAGAGAAGG